>NW_027072089.1:114714321-115914321 GCF_038088225.1 Cyrtonyx montezumae | reverse complement strand
GAGTTGGAAGAGGTTATCATAGAAATCACTCAAGGACCAAATACGACCAAAAACAACTGCAGAATGAACTGCCCACAGTGCCATTAGTAGAACATCAGTAGCTGAAAAAAATTGCTAGGTCAATGAAACAGCTGACCAGTACAAATTTCTTGAGTTCCCCATTGTTTACTCAATAAAAGTACTTTAAAACTTACCCTTTTAAAAAAACTCTTTCTAGTCTGTCTACTTAAAAGCAGTGAAAAATAAAGGAGCTATGATTTTTCCTAACTATAATTATTGTTTAATGAGCTCTTCATTCACAGCTCTTCTTGAGTTCTTCTCTAGTTGTTGATACAAAGCAAGTATCCTGCTCAGATAATTTTTTTCTCAACTGAATGTAAGCAATTTATCACCTGAGTTCCACAGATAGGAGTTATGACAGTTCAGATGCCAAGAATAGAACAACAAAGGTTAAAAAATCTTCAAGCACAACTTGGGAAGAAGTAATAAAAAACTGCGAAATCAGAAACCTGTAATATATTTGCAGTTTATACAAGCAACTGTGATAACCTCTTTTACGCCATATGGAGGCCCTGACTAACAGCCAGAGGCCTTAAATTACATGGAAATTGGTTCACACGCTGCACCTTTCAGCTGTAAATGATGTCAAAAAACTATGGGATTTAAATGAAAATGGATAGAAATTCACAAAATCAAATGAGCTTCAGTAAATTCTTATGAGGTAATAGCACGGAACACCAGAGAAACCCTATGCCATTTTTTACAGGCTATCAGGTACACTGACTTTTTTGAATGAATATAGACATCAGGTTGTATACAGAATTCTCCCTTTTAACCTACACACACTGCTTGATACTAAATTAGAGTACGTCATTGGTTATGTTATTGCTCTAAAATCTCTTAAACCTTGTAGATGATCTGATATACTGCATGTATGCTGTTAAATACAAGCTCACCCAAGGGGCTTAAATTGACTGAAGCCAGGAAGTTCTAAACAAAGGCTCAAGCTGACTTTTTGTCCCTAACTTATATAACTTTGTTTCCCCATAGCAACTAAGATTGCATGTCCTAATGCGATTTTACTTTTTCTTATTTGTACAAATAATATTATTGCAGCAGTCAGAGTCTTCATTAAAGAAAGCAAGAAACTTAAAACTACCTTCAGATCAAACATTGGTTGGAAAGGTATAGAGCCTCTCCTTACTACTCATTTTTTGCTAATTTTGATCCAATGAAAAGAGGCTTAGAAAAGATACATTTTTTAATGAAAACCCCAAACTGATTAGAATACGTAATTAAGAAAGTCCAGTTAGTTTGCAATGGTATTATTTTAACCACACCTCTTAAACAACTATTGCCAAAATAAACCTGAAAGCAATGAATAAACAAGGCAAAATACAAAGTCAACAGCCATAGAGAAATAGAAGGAAACCCTGCAAAAACTACATAGCCTTGTACTCCAGAGGCAGTAGAAATAAATGAATTCCAATCATCTATCATGTTGAAAATTAAACTGTTGGAGATCACTGCCTTTTTACAGTCAGATAGATTTTCTGTGTATTCAAATTCTGTCTCTGATTCAGCGGTACATTGACAGTAGAGCATCAATAGTCTCTGGGCAGATAAGATATGTTATTAGCCTCAGAAGTAGGATTCATTGATGATAAGACATAGAAGTGATCAGATACGATTTAATAACAGGAACTAATGAAAATAAGTAAACCAATTTTCATCAGACTTCATTCTACCAAGTGCCTGCACAGCCTTGGCAAATCACAGTATCAGGTGTTGACTGTGCCCATCTGTCAAACGGCATACTCTTAGCCATACTGTATGGCTGGATCGGTGAAAGAACCCTCAGTTAGTCTGCAGGCAGATAAAAACTATTGAGTATAAAACAAAATTTCAAGTTACAGTTCAAAAGCCTTTAATGTTACTTTCAGGAACAAAATCAGTCTGTTGACTCCATCAGCTAGCTTTTAAATAATTGGTGTGTTCAGAAGAAGCCATAACCCTGTCTGCACTGATGAGTCTTGATTAGAAATGCTTACCCAAAAAACGGTGCTAAAGAGGAGAGGGTTCACTGCTGCTGTGCGTGGCTTGAACATGAGCTAGCTGAAATCTGGAAGACGCATGTCTGGATTTCTGTGGGGTGTGCTTGTAAGTAAATTCCTTCAATATCATGGTAGGAAGCTCACTGTGCTTAGAATTTGTACCTTCAACTTCTGCCAGTGTGAGGTCTCTGCGCCATATTTCATTTTGCGGTGGTGTACCCACAAAACAGTTGTTTCAAGCCAACGGGAGTCTTCAAATAATCTAAGATGTTGCTACATCCAGTTAGCATCATATGGCCACATTCAATGTTTTAACTGCTTCTAAAACATCGAAGACAATCAATTTTGCCAGTCTTCCCCCACTCACACCCTAGTGTAAAGTTACATTTGGTGCTTTACAGATTTATTTAAATAAATTTATATAAACAAAAATTTTCTTAGCACTTTACATCCATTTGCATGTTTCTCTCCCCTCTCCTTTATATCTCTACAGATTCAGCTAAACAACAAAAATGGAAAAAGACTATCCTCAAACGGAAAATGTACCTTGTAATGAGATTTTTGCAGCTCATATTTGCCACCATCACACATATAGGCTGCCTCCCCACTGCAAGTATTGCAATCAAATCACATAATACCACATCTCTCCAAGTGCCTTGGGCTAGAAAGGCTTCACTGGTGCATTTCAATTAATGTTAATAAGCTATTTCCATTTGTTCTGTGAAGTGTCATCTCAAACCTGGTGGAACCTTTTTCAAGTTCAGTCTTAAAGCGTGTGAAGGCAACAATCAATTCTGTGTGCCTGAAAAAGCATTTGGGCAATTTGAAAGATAATAATATTCTCTTACCTTTTATGTAGCAAAACTGGTCATGTAAAATTGTTTTTGTAAGAAGGTAGTATCTGAAAATTCAAGGTGTTTTGTTTCTTTTAACTATTAAATCTAAGTTTTTCTCATTTTAAAATTTATGCGTATTTCTTTTAGCAGGAGCAAACATAGCCTAGAAGTTAGTTTTAGTGTGGGTCACTTTTTATTTTATACTTTGATAATCACCACAACCATTCAAAAAAACTTTTCCATCTAGCCATCAAATGAAAAATATCAAGTATTTGCAGGTTGTTGGATTACTTCTCCATCCTCACAAACTTTGCAATTTTATATGAAAAAGGCATTTGAAAAAGAACTAAGAAACAAATAACAAAACCCTTTAGTTCCTGGAATCAGTAAAGTGCTCTTAAGTCTTCAAGGACATGAATTACCCATTGTTTAGGTGTATTAAACTAAATTAAATTAAAACTAAACATATTTTAAACTAAAATGATTATGACAACAATTAATGTGCAAGAAAAATCAAACCTCCAGGATTTGGAAAACAGACTCAGATCTCTTGATTGCGTTTAACTTTTATAATGCTCTACTACTCCACATAGCAGAGCTTCAGTGAATGCTCTCATGGACGTCCATGTTTTCCTGCTTGCTTGCTCTTTCACTCTGCATCTTCTATTGCAGAACCCAGTTGAATTCATCCTTTATGTTTTTTGGACAGTTTAATACCTTTCCCCTGAAGAACACTATCAAATAAAGGCATTATGATATAAATGTGCATCCTTTCCTAATATTTATTCATTTCAACACATTTCAACTAGATCCAACAAAATAACCCCTTATATTCACTCTAGATCTGGAAAAATGGTTGAACAGACTCTTGTTGTTTTTGGCTGAAGACATCACTAGCTGCCTAGATGCCTTTTTCCTGCTGAAGGAAAGAGTTTCCCAAATGGATCAAGGTGGAAAGTTTATCCAAGATTAAAAGCCTAAATTTGAAAACTTAGCTTTGTGTTGTTCACAGATGAAGTTCCAAAAGACCCAAAAAAGTCCGAGTTCCTTAGGACTTTTTCAAAATAACACTTTAAGTTTCCTATGAAATCATTGTAGAGAGACCAGAAATATTTAAAAACGGTTATTTATTAAACATTTTTCTTTACAAAGTACAATCAATGGTTTGCATTAAATTTTGAGTTTTGGTGTTTGCCTGTATGTACATAGAAGCTTATAACAGAAACTGTGTCTTATTTTACAAATGGGACACAATACTGAGTTACTTTCATATTTTGATTCCTACCAACATAAGCAGTTGATAATAACTTTCAGCTTACTTCTGTTTTTTAAACTGAAGATGAAGCGACATTTCCACAGTCAGTATTAATTAATGTACTCAGTGATGACAAAGTAGAAGTGAATAATCCTTTCTGGGGTTTCCACTGAGTATGAAAATTTTCTGGCAGGTTACTGGACTATCCTTATGATCCTAAAAATCTTTTTTTTTTGCAGTTATAAGATAAGAAGAATTGAGGAGCTAGGTAAGTTTAATAATACCCTATTAGCAGCAGTTGATAGTAAATGCAACATAACGTTTGTTTTGTCTGTCATACAAGGACGTGTCCTAGCAGACACTTTCTCTACTTGAAAAAAAGTATCTGCATGTATTGTATGTCTTTGGCGAAACAAAACAAAAATAAAGAGACAAAAAGCCATTTATTGTCATGAGTGACTATTGCCATCAGCTAATATGAATGCATTGCTAAAATTAGTGAAGACAGGAAAATGCTGTAAGGTAAATATATACAGAGTTAAAATACATTTCTTATCCACTAGATAGTGATTTTGTGGCACTGTGGTTTTCAGAATATAACGTCTGTTGAGAGCAATGTAATTTTCAGTGCAAGCTAAAGCAAAAATACCTGCCCGCTGTCATAAACATGACAAACAAATCTGGAATGTTCAAAGTAAGTTCATCTTCCACTTCTCCACTCTTGAGGCACCTTTAAGACATGGCACTTACTGTAAACCATCTAAAAATCAAGAAAAGCAGACACAATAAGCCCGAATCTTCCATAACAACTTTAAAAATCACTGCCAGAGTCACTTGCATACGTAAACGATGCCTGTTTAAGGCTTGCCAGCAAAGCATCTTTCCTGAGAACGGAGCTGGGACACTCTTTGTGTATCATAAGTGTGCGTGCTCAGAGCTGTGATCACTGTCATGGCTGTCGTCGTTCGCTAGTGAGTCCCCTGTGTGCTGGAGACCAGCTGCCCCAATACCAGAGAGCTCGGAGGGGAGCAGTGTGCCTTTTTTCACATTCACCAGTTCCTTTTCCCGGGCTGCTGCCCCTTGCTGGCCTCCTTTTACCCGCTTCCACTTCATCCGTCTGTTCTGGAACCAAACTTTTACCTTTGTGGAAAAAAGAAAAAACAAGGAAATAGAGATGGAGTCACTGAAGGTTGATAACCATCTTCCTAGCTGTAGTACAGCCCTGTATTTTTGGTTAGAAGTGCAGCAAGGGCTCCCTGAGCAGCAAGAGACCAAGTCTGGGATGGGATGAGAGCCCTGGGGATGTGAGAATAATGACTGCAGAGGATGGAAAATAGTTACAGCAAGAAGGCTGCGGGCCCAGCTGCAATATGCATCACTGTCATGCCCTCAATGGGAAGACCTCAGAGCCCCTTAGAAAACAGTGGGAAATCAACATGCTCTTGAAAAATGTATTAATGTCATTCCACAGACAGAGAAACAGAGACGCAACTGAACCCACAAGGGACTGGACAGAAGAACCCAGCTGTTGGGTAGCCCAGTGTATGTCCACACCGCTGCTTATAATGTTTTTTTAATTACATTTTAAACAAAGCTAATTACTTTGGAGAGGAACTTCCACTGAAAAATTTTCAGTGCTTTCAGCCTGTTTGGTTCTGACAACTGATGGGTTTTGAGTGGAGCACTGTAGAAGTCTTTCTAATTTGTTGAAGTGCTTGAAAGAGCATTTCTTACAGTCAAAACTTATAGCTTCCCTGTCCATGTTACAAATACATTTAAATGAACCTAGTCGAGTAATCCTTAATTCTACTCCATTTATTCACATTTTTCACACAAATAAACACCCACAAAGGCAGACAGCAAAGCAGTTATAAACCTGAATCAAAATCAGAAAATAATCAAATATTTCAGATAAGAATGGAAAATAAATTAACAGGATGAAAAATTAAAAATGTGTCTGTACATTTGAAGTCACATTAAACCCCAAGATTTTATTCCAGCTGAAACTCATTTCCCCTCCTCCCATTCTCTGTATAGAAATATATGGAAAAAAAAAAAAAAAAGTAAAGCTAAACTATCTGCACAGTTCTAACGTACCAGCTCTGCAAACCACAAGAAGTCTTTTCCAATAGCCAGAAGAAAAAAATAAAAGGGATGTGCATAGCATCTGTCAAATATATTCGACCAGATTAAAGGCTGATTTCAAATCAGCTTATAATACTGTCACTGAAAACATTATTTGTGAATGAAGGGAAGATTGTTGGATTTGATCCATTTAGAGTTAATGTTACTAAAAAATCTGATACATGTGTGTCTATGCAACACATAATATGAGGGTTCCATAGAAAAATAAACGACATCCACAACATTTCCCTTGGAAAAAATGCAAGAAGTCTTGCAACGCCGGTGTATTCTCTGCTGTGCTTAGCAGAATGTGTTTCAGAGTTTTAAAAGAAACAGCAAGGAACAGTCACAGCAGGACATATTGTACAACATGAGTAATAGAGCCACAAGAATGCTGTTTTGCTGAATCTGTCTTATACATCCAGGAAACACTGTAGTGTTTAACCTTTAGTATCACTTTGAATTTTATATTAAAACTTTACTGCAACTGAATTGATAGATGGCATTGTGATTTCTATGTATGTGTGTAGGAAGGAAGAAAGGTATAGCTATTCTTTTTTTTTAATACTCGATGTTCCTGTTAAAGTCAATGAGAGCTGTTAAACTTAGTCACTTGGGAAAGAACAAAATGATTCCAGGTTAGTTAAGAATCTTAAAGTCCAGAACATCCCTTCTTTTAGTCAACTCGTTAGAAGCCAAGCACCTGGTATGTACAGTGAAATGAGAGTAAAGGGGAAGGTATTTGTTGCTGGCTGCTGTGATATTAGGAATTATCGTACTAGGGTCACATATCAGATGTGTCCAAGCAAACAGTCTTCAAAAGGTTACAGCATTAGTACATCACTTACAGCAATGTGGGGGAAGTTAAGATGTCAGTTTGTTTATTTTAGTTTATTTTTAAGACAATGAAGTTTCTCTTGCAAAAGCCATGACTACAGTGGTGAAGGGAAGTATAGTAAATGCAACCACAGGCATAATCCAAACAGCAAAAATCAATAGGCTTTGGGTTCACCCTGGTACAGCAGAATATTTTCATCCTTCTGGAATAATGGCCCATAAAATTTTGTTTCACAAGAAGAAATAACAGCATTAGAGAGAAGTTTTAAAAATCTAAGCAATTCTCAGAATGTTTTTACGTCCTTGAACAAAAACAAAATAATAGTATATACGAAGAGTGGCTTCAAGAAAAATAGAAGGAAAGACATAAAGCTATTAGAGCTCAAAGGAGGGTTATGAAGATGGTAAAGGGTCTAGAGAGGAAAACACATGAGGAGCAGCTGAGGTTGCTAGGCTGGTTCAGCCCAGAGCAGAGCAGGCTGAAGGGAGGTGGCTGCAGATTTCATAGGGAGTGCAGGGGTAAGTGCTGAGCTCTGCTCTCTGGTGACTGCAACAGGACCCAAGGGAACAGCATGGAGCTGTGTCAGAGGAGGGGCAGCTGGGGATTAGGGAAAGGTTCTGTACCAGAGTGTGATGGGCAGTGGGACATACTCCGCAGGCCAACGGTCACAGCCCAAAGTTGCCTGAGTTTAAGAAGTGTTTGGACAACACTCTGAGAAATATTGTTTGAGTTTTGTGTGGTCCTGTGTGTAGCCAGGGTCTTGACTCAATGATCCTCATGTGTCCTTTCCAACATGGGATATTCTATGATTCTTTCAGCGGTAGTATCAGAAGTAAGTGGCACCATCTTCTGGGTAAGGATTGGAAGAGATCAGTCTAGTGAGCTCCTCTTAATTCAGATCACCTAGCTAACTGGTGATAGTTTTAAAAAGAAAGAAAAATTTTAAAAACAGTCTTAGGGTTTTCTTGTTAATGATTTCAAATAATTCACATCTGATTTAGTTAAAGAATATCAAATCAGAAATGTCATTATTTGATATGCTAATGATTATATATGTATAATAAAAATTAATTTCAGTGAAATTTGTTATTAAAAATAGTGTGAGATTATTTTTTCCATCATTTGTTGTGTTAATCTACTGGGGTACTCTTACATAAGAGAATACCTTATACTTTACGTATTCTCTCTCTCTCTCTCCATATATATGTATAAATCCTTATTTCCTCCATTTAAAAATACTGAAATCCACTTCTAACCCAATTCAAAGTACACTATTATCAGTGGGAGTGTTTCCATCAAGTTCAATGAACTCTAGATGAGGCCTCTGATGCTCAAGTGCTAATAATATGAGACAAGTCCTCCCCTTGTTATTTCCTCTGAGGATCAAATTCAGTTATAGGAATTCTGAACTTCCTCTGGAACTGAAAAGTCAGCTATGGCAGGTGTAGTAGTTACTGATAATGTGATCTATCCATATTTTTGTAACGGGAAGGAGGTGAAACAAGCTGTGTGAAGTGCTTCAGAGTATCATTTGTTTCAGTTCGTGGAAAACTGCCTTTCAGATGCACAGATTATTTGAAACTTATAAAACACGTATCAGGACAGAACACTATGAGAAATCATGTGGGAGGGGAGGAAAGAGAGGAGAATATGAGTGAAAAAAAATCAAAGAAATTTTAGAAAGATAAAAAAGGGGGCCTTTTAAGAGGTGAATTTGAAAGCCTTGTAATATTTTTTTCCCAGTGAAATAACTAGTTTGTCCCATTTACAACTTTAACTAAAACTATTACAAACTTGACAGTGTAGGAGTCCTTTTGAACTGCTTTAGTTAGCTTCAGCAGGAGCTGAATGTGCTCACCACCTCCCAGAATCAGGGTCTGATTGCCTATTATTTATTAAAATGTACTCCCTCTTCTCCACCCTCAGACTAGCACAGTGTAACTATATACAGCAAGCATATGTATATATGGAAAACAAAGGAAGTGGAGGGAAATGAATGATATTAAAGATGATGGTAGCATTAACAGCTGTTTCTACATCAGCACTTATAAGCCAGTCTATTGAGCACATCTGCTTACTGGCACGAAAGCACAGCCTCTTTTCCCTTAGTCAACAAGTTGTTTAGCATCTGCATCTCCACATCTGATGATTAGGCTGTTACTTAAGATTTGAGTAAATGATATCACATTGCAGGGCTCCTGATGTACAAGAGAAATGGTTCTGCTGTGACCAACTTATTTTAAAGAGTACTCTGGAGGAATCACAGAATAAGATTCAAAACAAGGGGGCTGATATGGTTATTCTACACTACTAAAGTTATTAATATATACTCAGATATTGATACCTCACAAACCTTAAGTATTAGAAACAAGAGGGCTGTGGCAGTTGAGACTGCTATAAGATACACATATTTTTAAGTATGAAGCTTTGAAGTCAGTATCCCAAATTCCACTTGTTTCATTATGCTTGAACAATGTGTCAGGAAGAACAAATAATTAAGACTTTAAACCATTCTGTCCTAGCTCAGCCACTGTCCTTTTACTGCTATTTTTTTTAAGTCTATCAATTGAATTTTTCTAATGTAGATAAAAATATGAACAACAAAAAATAATCCTGATTTTTCTAATTTAAAAAGGAAAAAAAATACTTCTTGATTATTTTTTTTACTTCAAAAATGTTGCTGTTGTTTTTAGATAGTACATTTATATTGCCCACGTTTTAAAGAAAGTTTAATTCCTGGACTTTCACAGAAATCACTGGTGTTATACAGCTGAAACTTACCTTCTTCACATACACAGAGATAGCATTTTCATAATAACTTATTCAAAACACTTATAAAAGCAAATAGGAATGGAAAAAAAAAGGTATGTTTCTTTTCCTCATCTCATCTATGAAAGAAAATAAAGGTTAGCATCAGAGAATCATAGAGTGATTTGAGATAGAACGGTCCCTCAAAGGTCATCTAGTTCAGCCCTCCATGCCCAGGGAGACCTTCCACTAGATCAGGCTGCAAGAATCAAAACTATTAACCTAAAATTATTTTTACAATTGAAATTATCAATTTAAAATATTTTCAGAAATTAATAAAGATAACATGAGATTTTAAATAGTTTGATACATGGGTAGTTTTATTCAATTGAACTTAATTTTCTTCCTTGTATGATTGAATTCATCTTTTTAATTTATATATTATATATATATATATATAATTTTATATATATATATATTAAGCTTAAAACCAATTTAAATAAATATATCTGGGTATTAAATGTCCTCTTAGTTATTATAAAATTGTATCAAAATATATCAATTGGAGAAAATTAACTTTTCTAAATTAATGAGTGGTACCAAAACCTGATTAAACTTGCTTTAGTCACCTTCTCAGTGATATAAATTACTCAGTGTTACATTACAGAACTTTGCACCAAATATTCATGAGTACTTTGCAGCAGCTGCTGAGAAAAAGGGGAGTTTGGCAGGTGCACAAAGGACAGCTGGAACTTTTGGCACCCAGGAAGGTGTAGGAGGGAGTTCTGGATTTACATTACATAAAAGTCAGTTGAGGTTTGGTTACTGCTTAGGTGATACATTCTCCTTTTTACCTCCCACACTTAAGACAGGGATGGAATAGACATTATATTTCAGAAGAGAGCAGTGATAAAAGTATTTTGTTCTACTTTCAGAAGCAGTCAATTACCTCCCTCTACTCCCTCCAAAGAAATTCTGCCTTCTCCACCAGTGCTCTTCAAAATTACTTTCACTGAGTAATTCAAAGCCTTTCTGCACTAGGTTTCAGAGCTAACACACTTTAAACAAAATAGGACACAATGCATTTCAGGTTGTTTTCTCTTACTGACTTGCTAAGGGATTACTTTTGACAAAATCAGTCTCTCTTCTTTATGCGAAGATAAGACAGGCAAGCTGTGAAGTAACTCCTAGAACTCCCATCTACCTCATCTACCTTACACTCCTGTAACATATATTTTGGGGGATCTGCCTTTATTAAATTCCTTTGAATATATATATTTAAAAAAAAAACTACAAAAGAAACACATGGTGGAAAAATAACTTATGAAGAATGTCTCCTCAAGACAAAATTTACCTTCTCTTTCCATAAACATCGACTTACATGATTTACACGTACAGTACACTATTGAAAGAAAGAAAGAAAGAAAGAAAGAAAGAAAGAAAGAAAGAAAGAAAGAAAGAAAGAAAGAAAGAAAGAAAGAAAGAAAGAAAGAAAGAAAGAAAGAAAGGAAGAAAGAAAGAAAGAAAGAAAGAAAGAAAGAAAGAGAAAGAAAGAAAGAACTTGCATAATTTTATACTCATTTTGCCTGAGTGAACTGAGTGTGAAAGTGAGTACTGGCTCATGACAGCCCTATAGGACTCTGTGGCTATAGAAGTTATTACCCTTGTCCAGGAAACAAGCAACATCACTTGTATTTATTTAAACCAGTTCCACATTTGCCTTCCAAAATAAGCCAATCTTAAGCCTTCTGATGGCAAACTAGCTCAAAATTAACATCTGCTCTGTTTAGCTGGGCATCCCTGAGAAGGAGCTAGTGAAACCAGAAAGGGATTCTACATTTAAAAACAGTAAAAACGATTCTCATGAGGTGATACTATTTCTATATATTATCACATACACTGCTTTATGTCGCTAAGCACTATCATGTTTATCCCCACCCAGAACTCCATGGGGTTTCTCTGCAGGTGTAAGGTCCATTCACAAGGAACAGCTTGAACCACATGGATCTTTGCACATGAAATTTCTTGTTTGGATTCAGTCAATATTGAAAAAATAAATATACTATTTGAAGTTTTGCCATGTACATTCTTTTTCTTTCAAATCAAAATTGTGCACTAGTTATAATTAAGTTTGCTAGTGGCATTCTTTCCTAAGAGAATGAATTGAGTTAGCACAGTGACTCTTACTGCTGGTATTTATATTGCTCAAGACAAACATAAAAGTATTATGGAGTTTTATTTTATTAACGGTGTTACTTCAAATAAAACAAACAATCCAAAAGATTTCAAGCCACACAGGCTTATTATTATAGTGTGTATAGAGAGTGTTTAGCACATGGAAGCTTGGAATCAGCAGCTCCCTTTCAGAGAAGATGTGACAGCACAATCAATCAGTTCAATTTATGAACTCTTTTATGGAGCCCTTCTCTTCACATTGACTCTTAGCTTATCAGTCAAGTTCAGTACCTAAAAAATGGTGTGATTAAATTCCCCTGAGCTCAGTGATGCTGAAAAGGATTTTAATCAAGTAACTTGTGATCCAGGGGAGAAACTTCTTGCATAGGAGAAACGTGTCTCATGGAAAACTTCTTTTAATATTTTCATAGCCAAAACAATTTAATGTTCCAGTATGGGTTACGGCCTCATTGCCCAAGATACTGTATCAACACTGCCTAAAAGCAATTAAATTATGATGCTGCCTGCTTCTTTTTATTGATAGAAAGGAACATTAAAAAAGTTATTCCTTTGTCACTGTTCATGTTGGTACTACATATATGAAAGTCAAAAACAAATGCAAAAGTACATTTTGACAAAAATGTATCCCTTGTCAATGCACAGTCGAAGGTTTTAGGCATTTTATAAATGACTGGTGGCTTCTAAGTGGATATTGGAAATTAAAGTTAAAGAGAAATAAACCTTCTCCTTGCCATCAGCAGAATTTAATCTGACTAGGTGGGATTTTCCATTTATGTTGGCAAACAGAAGCATTACATATTCTGACTGTTTATTCCGGTAACCTTATCTAGCCTGCAGAACTGTAACATTGCTCTTTTGATTAGCTCCATGCAAAAAGATCTTGTGAGGTGGAAAGATCTCCTACTCCTTCTATATTTGGCAAGATCAACTCCATAAAAATGTCCACTTTACCACGCCTCTGATACCCCACTGCAGCTGCTTCCTCTCCTCATCCCACAGTGAGATATTAAAAAGCCTGAATGGAACCTTCTCCAAGTTTATCTGGATGTACAAAAAAGCCAAGAATGCACTTGTCAAGGTTACAAATATCTAGGGAGCTAAGATATTTTTTAGTCTAACTGGCTCTTCAATATATAATAAAATCCTGCCAGCTGAAAATTATTAACTGCTGACTGAGCAGGAATTGTGAATACACTCCACAGGACATGAAGCAGGAATTATAGGTACCTATACTTCTGGAATCCTTGCAATACCATAATAGAGCCATCCTACCACCAGATGCACTTATAATGCTCTCAAAGTGCATTCTTAATATCTAGGAATTTGAGTTACTTATTTCATTTATTTCTCCTGTCTTGTAACTCAGGTTTCCTTTTTAGGGATTAATTCCTTCTCCTGATCCATATGCTGTGTGTTTTTTTCATGACTGTTTTTGTGAGATGGCTTTCCATGAGCCATTTATGTTCGAACTGATTTTGTAAGTTGTTTCAAAAGTCAAACAGATACTTACTTTGATGACTGTAGAAAATTTTAATACCCTTTTATAGCTTTTAATATTATCAGACATACGTTTTTTCTGTAGTTTGATTAAAAGCCAGAAAGGTAATTATGAAGTGTTAGTTGGTCAGAGCCTCTTTTAAGCTGCAGCGTATGGCTGAAATTACCACTATAGTCAGGAGAAAGATAAAGCTTTCTTGAAATAATAGATTCCATGATTTATCTCACAACTTGGGAAATAACTAAAAGTCATAACCCAACAATACTTTCCTCAGATTATTTTTTTGCTCTTCTTCCCTTTGAATAATCTAATGCCTGCCATGAAAGAAGGAAAGAAAAAAAAATGAGAGAAAGTGAGGAAAGTGAGAAAGAGAGATAAAGCAAGAAAAAGAGAGAAAGAAGAAAGAGAGAGAGAAAAGAAAGTGAGAAAGAGAAGAAAGTAAGCAAAGAAAGCAGAACAGAAGAAAGAAAGAACTCTAAAGACAAATATGCTAAATAATTAATTCCATGAGGAGTTAGGTTTGGTCTGAAATCTAGTTTCTGAGGGGATACAGAAGGAGGGAGGGGGGGAGGGGGGGAAGGGGGAAGGGAGGGAGGGATTTCTAGCTGCTTAGTTAATACTCTGAGACAATCTGTGAAGCACAGAAGAATTAGATAATTAGGTAGACTACTTATAATTCTATAGAAATTATCACAGTTACCAGGATAATGCACAGAACTGACATGATGTAGCAACCAGAAAACAAATACACCCGTAACTTAAATGATTTTTCAAAACTAGTCTTACATAGGATGCATTTCCTCCTCAAGACACTATTCAATATTTATCCTTTATAGTATCTTAAATCCTTTTAATCTATCTGCTTCCTGATCAATTCAGTCTTTAAAGGAAAGAATTAAAAAAATATCAGGGGCAATAGCTAAAATCCAGGTCAAATTCACCTCTGTTGAAAATGGGAATATGTTTTCTGAAGTCAGCAGACTACTTCCCAGAAAACTGCATAGCAGATAGTTTTAAAATTTTGTTGATGCTGCTCAGTTTTATACAGACTTGTTACTGAGACAAGAATTCATTCCTTGTCCTCTTAGCTGTCAAAATGAGGTGTAGAATATAATCTAATTGTCTAGGCTTACCTTAGTGAGGGGGATTCAAAAAGAAAAGGGCAGAAAGTTACCAGTTGTTTGAATGCTTTCAAAACAGACATTTCAATAAAGGAAAATGACCCAGTGAAGCCTAGTAACATATTCATGTCAAACAAGAAAGTGCTGGTTTCTCCTTGCCAAGCTGGAAGGAAAAAGATTTGCCTAGAAACCTTCAGAGAAAATGATTCATTCACATGTGTGAGTAAACGAGTTGCCATGTACAGAAAAGGACAGATTCTAACTGAGATATCTACTAATAGAAGATGCTAATGAAGTTCAAAGGAACTGATTTAGTAATTTCTCATATAAGGAGTTCATAAATCATGGTATTATTCTTATCATCAAACATTGTCAGTGCAAATATTTGCACATACAGAATTTCCTCAAATATCTTTCAAATGTTATTACTGTATCAACAGTGTGATCTGATGACTATACACACACATATAGATAGTTATCTCTACTCAGTGTTATTTTAATACTGTCCCTTGAATACACTGTCATCTTACTGACTGTATCTAAAACAATCTCTCAGTCTATCATTGATTCCTGAAGAAAGAATGACTGCTAATGGCTATGCAAAAGACTTTCAAATTCAGTGATAAAACAGTGGATAACATTTCATCAGTTTGATGTTCTTAGGTCCATTATTCTAAATGCCTTTAATAAAATACTTATTTAAAATGCATACATTAGTATAATTACTACTTGAAAGGTAACTTGACCACCCATTCAGTGTGTTGGGATGAGATCCTGAAACACTTCTGTACATATTTAACATGAATATTTCCATTAGAAATCAATGTGACAACATGCACAATGAAACTTGAGCATGTGCAGAAGTGTTTCCCGGCCCAGAGCTTGGGGAGCAGGAAACCAGTAACAGTGATAAGAAATTCCATCATCTCCTCTGCTTTCACAGCATTGGGTAAGATAAAGTGGTTAAAAATGCCTGTATTCCAGTTTTGCTGGTATTCCATTCTTGCTGCCATCTGGAAACAGGATGTTCAGAAATTCTGGACAAATGGCAACTGCATACATTTAATAGACTAAAACAAGATGCTCATATTTGTTGCACGCAGGAAAACTGTCTGCTTGTACATGCAGTACTTGGGTCGTACCACTCTAAACCAAATCAGTGTGGACAGATTAGAAAAGATATGCACCAGTTTAATATATATATTACTTTTGCCTTCGTTTTCCATCTCTGCCTCCATGATGAAGTTGGTAGGTGTCACGCAAAAATAAAAACTACTTGCCTAACGTTGATACAAACATTCAATCTGTTATACTTACATATATGTAAATAATGTACACAAGAACTCTAATTTAAAGAGTACTAACTACTAAACACAACAAATATTGAGCAAGTATTTGAAGTTCATTGTTTTACATCAGTACCTGTCTTTCAGTGAGGTCAAGGTTTACTGCTATTTCGTATCGCCTCAGCCTGGTCAAATAGTTATGATGAGCAAATTCTGCTTCCAGCTCTCTGATCTGCTCCTTGGTGAAAGCTGTCCTTTCCTTCCTGGGTTTACTGTTGACCTCTGACTTGTAGTTTCCTTCTTGGGAATCTGGAAAAAAAAACAACACACTGAAGTATTGGAATTGTGCAGCTAAATAGGAGGCAACTTCAAATTTAACAACACATCTGCCTTCTGCATAAGTAAAATTCTTCAAACTTTCTTCTTTCAGAAACACACACTTATCTTCATACCTATGGATCCTTCCCTGATAGAAATGAGCTGCTACTTCCATCCATGCACGTCAAACATTTGCTCTAAAACCTCTCAGTGTTTCATTTCCGTAATGGTTCTCTATAGATTTTCTGCAAAGCTTCAACTCTTTACATTTTTGGCAACTCTCAGTGCATCCAAACACTGCAGGATGTATATCTTCTGATCATTGTTTTAATGAGCAATATTCAAGAACTGTTCTCTTCATTATTTCTCTTAAGCTCAAGCATTTTAAAGAATGCACTTTAAGGTTTACGTTTGCAGTGAAAAGAAACAGACAATTCATAAGAAATTCAACAAATATCAGAAAGAAAACAGCAAGCATATCCCATGTGATAATGGGGATCCTCTCCTACTCAAGCCAAGGTGCAGGTAAAGAAGCTGTGCCATGGCTGGTATCAGTATAGGAAATCTCTTATTGCTACAGCTGATCACCCAAAGTATACTTTTGGTGATAGTTAAAGGAGCTTTACACAAAGTTTCACAACCACCCTCCAAGTTCTTCAGCAGGAGGTACATTAGGTCCTGAGCCAAATTACTGAAATCAGTGATAGTCATTCCAGGACTATCAGTAAAGACTGTTTAAATAAATGAGATAAAAGAGTGGGAAGAGAGAAAGAAAGAAAAGTGTGTGTGTGTGGAGGGAGAGAGAGATGAAAGAAAGAAAAGAAAGAAAAGAGAAAGAAAGAAAGAAAAAGAAGAAAGAAAGAAAGAAAGAAAGAAAGAAAGAAAGAAAGAAAGAAAGAAAGAAAGAGAGAGAGAGAGAGAGAGAGAGAGAGAGAGAGAAGAGGAAGAAGAAAGAGAGAAAGAGAGAAAGAGAGAAAGAGAGAAAGAGAGAGAAGAGAGAGAAAGAGAGAAAGAGAGAAAGAGAGAAAGAGAGGAGAAGAGAAGAGAAAGAGAGAAAGAGAGAAAGAGTAGGGAAAGAGAGAAAGAGGAGAAAGAGAGAAAGAGAGAAAGAGAGAAAGAGAGAGAAGAGAGAAAGAGAGAAAGAGAGAAGAAAGAAAGAAAGAAAGAAGAAGAAAGAAAGAAAGAAAGAAAAGAAAGAAAGAAAGAAAGAAAGAAAGAAAGAAAGAAAGAAAGAAAGAAAGAAAGAAAGAGAAAGAGAAAGAAAGAAGGAAAGAAAGAAAGAAGGAAAGAAAGAAGGAAAGAAAGAAGGAAAGAAAGAAGGAAAGAAAGAAGGAAAGAAAGAAGGAAAGAAAGGAAGGAAAGAAAGAAGGAAGAAAGAAGGAAAAGAAAGAAGGAAAGAAAGAAGGAAAGAAAAAGAAAGAGAAAGAGAAGAGAGAAAAAAGAAAAAAAAGAGAAGAAAAAGAAAAAAGAAAAAAGAAAAAAGAAAAAGAAAAAGAAAAAGAAAAAGAAAAAGAAAAAGAAAAAGAAAAAGAAAAAGAAAAAGAAAAAGAAAAAGAAAAAGAAAAAGAAAAAGAAAAAGAAAAAGAAAAAGAAAAAGAAAAAGAAAAAGAAAAAGAAAAAGAAAAAGAAAAAGAAGAAGAAAAAGAAAAAGAAAGGACAACAAAAGTAAGAAGGAAAGGAAGAAAGGAAGGAGAAAATGAAGGAAGAAAGGAAGGAAGGAGAAAACAAAGAAAGGAAGAAAGAAAGCAGAGTGAAGAAAAAAAACAGGACCAGACATTTATAAGTTTGGGAATGATACAACACCTATAAATCCAAAATTAGCACGAGAACAGTAGGCGTATCGTTAGTCAAATTCTGGCTTCATGAACCATCTTAAAAATGTCACAGATAAATTCACACTTCAGCTGCTTATTTAAATAGAAACCTGCATCACCATCCAAATGAACAGACCCATAAGAAATCACTCCCTGCAACTCCATTTCAAATGAATCATCAACGTGCCTGAGATAGTCCAACTGGCCTGTGAGTCTGGTTTCAAAACTACAGGCATCTATATTGTGTAAAGTTGTAAAGATAAAGGTATTTTATAATAATTTCACTTTTTGTCAGTTACTCTGTAGTGTAGAAGAGAACTGGCTTTTTTTTGGTCAAATAAATTGTTGATATATGACTCATTGCTAAAGTTATTAGTTTATATTTTACAGCTGATAGTTTCAAATCACCTAGCTTCTTAATTTGTGCTGACATGACACAGAACTTTTTTCAAACATGTGGTGTACTGTTGATGCATATACTGAGTGCATACACCAGTGGCTGTGTGGGTACGGGAGCTGTTCAGCCCTAGCAGCAGCTGGGCTTCTCTAGGAAAGACCCTGCTATAAGGCATACCCATTGGGTACAGCATGAAGCCAAGGTCTGTTATCTAGATTTATTAAAGAATTCTTGTCATTTCAAAATCACCTCAAGCCAAGATCGCCATTCTTCCTTTATACTAGTTAGCTATACAATCTTCTGTACTTCATTTTCCACTTGTAACAATATGCACATAGCTTTTATTCCCAAAAATTTCCTCTTCTCCCACCTCATCATGGGCCTATATTGGTCCAAATACGATTAAGATGACTAGACCTTACATACTTAATATTCTTATTTCAGCTTTCCACTGAGGAGAGAGATCTGAACCATTTAATTTAGCATTCTGACTTCCTGTTCCTTATACCAACAGTTTTGTACATTTGAAAGCAGATGGATCAGCATGTTGCTTGCCTACAGTATGACATGGGAATATACTTCATGCAAGTCATAGCTAAAATCCTCTTAGCACCTTTTGTAAACCTGTAACAAAGATCCATGGACCACCATTTTCCACGTTAAAGATTCTGACCTTAAAAGTAATACATCTACAGGTGACAATTGAAATTTCATTACTGCAAATAAAGACATAAGCCACTAAATGCAACAGAACTTGCGGTTAAAGGTTTAAGTACTTGTTAACTGCTGCTGTGGTTAATAGTCAAAGGTAAGTATCCATTCAAGTGTCAATGAAGAGTATCTTCATCTCTGTAAGTGAATGAAACAAATAGTTTTTCTTCAAGTGAAGGGTTCTGTGAGGAAACCAGAATTAATATTCAGCCAGAAATACTCTACAAAACAAACTAAAACTAAACTAATACCCAAAGGTCACACTTATAGTTAGTTCTGTGTTCTCAATTTATAAATGACATTAGAATCTAAATTCCAGGTTCCTGGAATGCTGATGTAAGGAAAAGGAAATGCAACTGCAACAGTAGCATTTGTCCTTCATGTTAGCCAGCACAGAGAATTCAGCAGTACTCACGACAACAGCCCACACAGACCCTTATACAGACCCTGAATATAAGCATGCATGGACACCTGATTATTCAGACATTCCTGCCATTGCTGGTTGCTACCTTTAAGTAAATGACAGGTTGAAAATGCTTGGCAGCTGCAGTGTGATTTCATCAGCAGACTGACAGTGGCAAAGTTTCAATTTTTTTTCTTTTTGATGCATGCCACAGAATGCATTTGCCTTGCTTTTTGCTAGGCAGACCCTAGCCTATGTGCCAGAAATTTATTCTGCACAGAAATGGCTAAATCATTTCCCACTTTGTCACACACACCTGTCTGGGTTGCCATAGCCTACTACAGAGTTCCTTATTCTTCATGGGACAGGCAGGTCAAACAAACCATTTGTATTTTTGAAAAGAGTGTGCACCTACTTACCTTCCCTTAACAACAAAGTTTTCATATCTGTATTACTTTAGTGTGTTGGTCTGTAGTATCTTCAAACTCCAACAGGCAAACAGTGCCAAGGCCATTACTGCTACTAACAGCCTTCATAGCTTAAGGGTGCTAACAATTTTTTTCAGGTGACAGAAGTGCAAGGTTAGCTCTTCAAGCTCATTGCTGTAGACAATTTGAGACATCATAAAATACACGGAAGAGCTCAGTTATGAACTAATATATTTTTTCTATTGTTCAGTGTTCATATTTACCTCTTTGACACACCATAAATGCTAAGAATTTAGGATAATTTTATAATTCATCTCAAATTTAGAAATCATGAGTCTCATCAACTACACTTGTTGACCGTATCTTTACTAAATCATACTTTTATAAGAAATACATCCATACTTTCCAGAGAAACTTGCAGCAGTCAAGATACTCTAAAATAAACATGTCATATTAAAAGTGGGAGAGATACACAGAAACCTGAGACAGAGGTCACCTCCCTCTTTCTCAGTACTGAGGTCCATGCAACAGAAGGACTGCCATCTTTGAGAATCTGTTTTAGCAAAGTTCTAGCTAGTAAGACAATGGTATTTTGTTTAATGCATTTGAGATATTTAAATATATATATAAAAAGAGCCTTAGGTGGGTGTCAGTTAGGTGAATGACAGTTTTGAACTCTTGCTGTCATTTGATTTTCTTTCCCCTAGTGCCACTGTGGTTCATACGCAGATTTCTTTTTATTTCCCACTGACATAGTGCAAGACGGAATACTAAAAATATTAGTGTATCTAGAAATATTAACACCTTAAATTGCTGTTCTACCTTTCAGAGCCCTAAACAAAGGTTTTATGATTGCTTCTTTTTAACAGTCTGTGTCAAATCAGGACTGGGAGCTTCCATTTCTTCCTGACATTTGGGTCCTTGCTCGCATCACCTGACTAGTTTTTCTTCGGTGGAAAATGGGTGGGAGACTTGGAAGAGATTTTTGGCAGAACTAATGTCAGCTTACATCTGTTCTGCAGCTGTTGCAACTAAAGCAAAGAAAAAAGTCCCAGAAATCTTAGTTTTCTTCTACTGGCTACATCTTATGCCAAATAGTAGGTGTAGAGCCTGAGAACAAAGCCTACGGGGATCTAAGTTACAGTCCTTGCCTCTCAAAAGCAACACATAAAATATATGCAGATGGTACAAACCACATGATGAAACATATATCAATCAATGTTGTCTGTCTTCTGCCTTCTCCCAGATGAATTCTGGCAATCTCTTAGAAGACAGAGCTTACATGCAGGTATTAGTACCTTATCAGTCTCTCTTTGCAAACCTTTGTTCTTTGGTTGTCATATAATGTAGGCTGTCAAATGCTGCTTCAAGGGGGCAGGTCATACCTCTTTCACATAATTGTTCTTATTAGTTTCCAAAATCTCTTTAATGTCTCCTGGATATTAAAAATGTTTGTTGGTAGCTGACACAGAAAGTACTATCTAAAAAGATATTAAAAGTTAAAAATGATTGTATAAAAGACAAAAGGATATCAGAAACTCAGATTCTTACTAAGCTTAATATTAGCTCAAAAATTATATATATATATATACTTATCCTACTGTACTCTTAAGGAATAAATTATATTAATCCCAACATTTATACTGTCTCATCAGAGTTCCTGTTTCCTTTGTTGTGCATCACTGAGAGATAAAGCATACTAAACAAGCACAGCATACAAGTGTGTATAAGTGTGGAATTGGTCATTTCAGCAATTTTGCTTTTGATACATGCCTAGGGGA
Organism: Cyrtonyx montezumae; assembly: GCF_038088225.1. Classification (NCBI taxonomy): domain Eukaryota; kingdom Metazoa; phylum Chordata; class Aves; order Galliformes; family Odontophoridae; genus Cyrtonyx; species Cyrtonyx montezumae. The sequence continues at coordinate 115,892,513 of NW_027072089.1, read as the reverse complement.
AAGAAAAAAAAAAAAAAAAGCCTGCTCACAGAATAGGTAAAAAATACCAAACAATAATACACCAGTGATATGAGGATCTGCTGCTGAGTTTGCTCAGAATCAGACATAAAATGTGTCTGCTATTTTTTTCTTATACTAGTTCAAACACCTTCTGTCCTCAGACAGAAATTAACTTTCTGTTAATATTTGTAATGTAAGATCACAGACAAGACTTTTCAGAAAAAGAGCAGTGGCAACAAACATTAATAATTTGTGACAGAATTTCACCCCTAGAACTATTATCCATTGTCCAGTCTCAAACTTTTCTCACATTTTCCAACAATAATCAATTCCAATATCACTATAAATGTGTAGACAAGATGGATAAATTAAATGTTCTTAATTGTATACCTTACTAAAAATCATATTCAGGTGTTTGCCACAGATGACTACTAGATGGTATTTTACTTTTAAATGAAATGATCTATAGAAAAAAGTCAATGTGAAAAATGTCTCTACTGAGTAGATCAATACATCTGAGAGCATTTCTTTGAAACTTAAGTCCTCTGCATTCGTTTAAATCACTAACATAAATAAATGCTTTTGAGCTCATAAACATCAACGAGATACCATAATGGCACTTAATTAAATGCCAAAGCCTTTTTTGTTTTAACCTTCAAGATATCTGCAATATAAAATTAGGACAAAATAATATTATCTGGGCAATAATCTAGCAAAATATCATTAATCTGACATACATTGATGAAGAAGCAACTCTGCACTGCTACGTTTGCAAAGGAATGTTAAGAAAGAAAGAAAAAATATAGTTTTTTAATTGGTATGAAAATACATGTTGGTATACAGCTGAATTGCCTGACCTGATTGTTTCTGATACTTTATAGTTAACCATATTTTCTGGCAAAATGAAATAGTTCACACAGACACGATTAAGAGTTGGCATAAAGTTCTCCATATGGTTCCTATTCTTTTGCCCACAACTACATGTGAGAACAAGATTTACCCAGAAATGGTCAGTTTCAAACATTTTTTACATTTAATAGAAAATGCTAAGCAGTTTTTCCATTACATTTATTTTTCATGATTTTCAACTCAGAGTAGCTCAGACTTCATACATAAACTTACTCGGTGTTTTAAACATTGCTCGTTGCTTTCCAGCATCCCTTAATGTTTTTGTTCAGTTAGAAATGCAGTTCCAAATCACTGAATATTGTCAATTTGTCAATCTGTGGCTGCAATTCACTAAATGTGTTTAGAGAAGCTCCTCTGAAAACTGGAACAAACAGCATCTTCATTTCCATAATTCATAACACAGCCTGTGCAAATGGCCCAGTAGCACAAATACGATGTCAAAATGACATTAAATCTTTTCATTCTAATGAAAGCACATTTTTGTTTGCTTATTGAGTTAATTCATTTTAACCCAATATGTGACAACTTTCAATTTTAAACAGCTTTATATACACTCCCTAGAAAAAATCACTGAGGTGGCACGGCAAGATCTGTGAATATTCTGAAACACACTATATACTATCCTAAAACATTGCCTACTCATTGTTGCTGCCATCTTTTTGTTGTTGTTGTTGTTGTTATTACAGCCTTCTGAAACTACAAGTCCAGGAATTATACTACAGTACTGGAAGCAGTGATTCGTAATACTGTGACAGCTAATGCTGTTGAGTTTTGAAGATAACTATGCCGGAAAGTATGTTTCTGCATATTGTGATTTTTATCACTATATAGCTTATACAATTCATTTTTTATTCAAACCTTGCAAAATGGAAGCCACTGCAGATCTTCATATGGAAAATAATTTGCATAATTACAGCTTATGTTAGTATGAAAGACTTGAAGTATATTAAGAAACAACAAAACCTAAAAATTTGTTTAGAATTTCAACCGTTTTTCCTTTACAGAAACCTGACAGTATGCATTTAAATTGGATTTTGTCTAGTTGGCCTTCAAGTCCTATTCAGAGTTGTGGAGACACATCTCTTACTTGCAGCATTGGATACACATGGAAATTGTGTCTATTTACAGAATCATTTCTTTAGTTAGCTTTCTTGCAGAAGAGTTTCATTAATGAAGGTAGGAGATGCCACCGCCATTCTACTCACAGATTAGCAGTGAGACTTTCTGAGTAAGAGTTGAGTTACAAAAACAAAACAGGAAATTTTCCACACAGATTTTTCTTATGAGAAAGACATATAAGTAGAGAAAATGGTAGTTGAGATAGGAGCTTATGAAATCTTCCTTCTCTTGTGTCTCACTTCCTAGACATCTCCCACAGAGGTTCTTTCCTACTCAAAGAAGCACAATAAAAGTGAAGAGAGATTAAGCCCACCCCAAACACAGTGCATGCCTCAGTCACCAGCAATGGTCTGATCAAAGCTTTTCCCTTGACAAGCAGCTGTACCTCTTGTAAAGTAAGCATTATAATACTCCTCTGGGCCCTACTTTATTGTATAAAAATACTTAGGAAAACAGATTTTTCCTGTAAAGATGATACATGAAAGATCTAAAGCACTACAAACTGGAGGAAAGTGTTCGCTTAAGACAAAAGAATATAAAACACAGAGTACTTATTTGGATAATTACCTCTCAACAGTCTTATCTCCCAAAAACACCGAGTTACAGTTTACATTTTAGCTTTATGAAGCAGGGAGAGCTCTGTGCCCCTAAAAATGCTGGAGCAGCTATCAATGTTCTGGAGTTCATGTTTAACAAAGAACCATTTGTAATTTCTGTCTGAGAAAAGACAACAACAACAACAACACTAAAATGCTTAAACAATAAAGAATGAAATCATTTTACCAGTGAGCTTTTTGCAGGGATGCTTTCTTATAAGTATGTGTATAACATATCTCTTCATCAAAATATAGATCGTTGTCCCACATTGTATGAATTTCCTTGTGAGAAAATAATACTTTGCTTAAGACATTAAGCAATAGTGTAGATAAGGCTAATGAATGGAAAAATAAGTTGCAAGACCAGCCACTAAGACATATACACAGACAGTATATATCTTGCATGTGCTGTTTGGAATCAAAATATCACACAAATAGTTATTCTGTACCGAGATAGGCAGACACTCTTACTATTAAGAATCCAAAGTACAGTAGAAAAGGGAACATATGGGAACAATGCATTTCAGAAATCTTCTTTCTAAATTAATTTATGTATATAAATGGTCATTAGTTTTACATGTTTTCAAATCTACCTTTATAGTCTTTTGCATTTAATGCAGCAAGTTCCACAGCAAGACCAGGATGTCTGCTTCCCAAATGGTGGTCAGCTCTTACTAATGATTCTATTGCTTAGAAATTCAGACATTCATGACGGTATTCTTGACATCAGTAAGTAATATTTCCACTGAGATGGTGTAAACTTAGTTATTCCTAATAAAGATTTCAGTTGTTTACTTTTCAGATACCACTACAATAAATCTCCATTATGAATTTCCAAGTATCATTCCAATTAAAAATCATTGTTGTGTTTTATCCATAGGCAAATAGACTTTACTTTTTTACTGTAGTAACTATAGTCACCTTACCCAAAGTTTGCTGAAATCAAGGTGTAATTTCCAGATTTCACTAAGCATAAAGTCTGATGCTCTTCCCTGCTTAGATATATAGATGTTGTATAAAAATAATGTAATTCCCCACACATTAGATATTTATAATATACTGGTAGTCTTGTCATAGACCACACTGTGACACAGCATGTATCTTCCCTGGAGTGAATGGTACAGAACTGAGTGTGCCACCTAGGACAACTTGTAAATATAAGACAAGTTATTTCCCAGTTTACAGTGGAGGAAGGCTTGTTGCAAGACCAAGAATTTCAGCTGAATTGGTTCTCCACCTCAATGATGTCCGAGCTAATTTTAATCCACTGTATATTCCAGCTTACTTTGTGTATGATCATGAGAAGTATTAAGTTGAATAAATAAAGATATTTTCTTAGCCTCCTATGTGTAGATTCTCTCAAATAATATGCAAAACTTAAAAGTCAAAATCATATTGACATAAGTTGGCTTTTTTGAAAATTTTATTGAGAATGCATGAGTTCCTGAACAAAACCAAAACCAAAAAATCTTGCACATAAGCCAGAAAATCCAAGCTTTTCATTTTCCATATTTAGTAATAAAAGTTGAAAAACATACAATATTTTAATATAATTGGAATTTCTTTATGGCTCTGTATTGCTTCTCCCACCCATAGTTCCAGAGAAGGTCTTCAGAATACACAAAGGTAAATATTTGGGGCAATATTGGTGGTAGGTGGACAGTTGAACTAGATCATCTAGAGATCTTTTACAACTTTAATGATCCTATGAATCTGTGAAAATATAAATGGATACCAACAATTCTAATTTAACTCTTTCTAAGAGTTATTTTACTGCTATAGGAAAAAGGAAGCCATTTAACAGTGGTATTTTTCAGTGCAATTCTTCCATGTGTATTACACAGGCTGTATTTTTTTTTCCATTCATCATGGAACAGATTTCTCGGGGACTCCTTAATGATGTAATGAAAATTTTATATATGTTGAGCATGTGACAGAAAGAAACAGTGTCTGGAGCAGATCTAACATCCAATATTTCTACTTAATCCTATGTTAGCACAATTTTTCTCCTTTTTTTCTGCCTCAAGTGTTTTTTCCCTTTTAAAACACTGTTCTTCCAGAACACACTTAACCAGACACTGCAATGTCTACAGCAGTTCACAGAATTGCAGGATCACAAATCACCATCCATCTCAGTCTGGAGATGGATGTAAGTGTCCTAGCCCTCACAAGCAATTACATACCATCATTCTCTGAGTTATCAGCTCAGAGATGGCTCAGCTATACATGGCTCAGTTCATGCAGCTCAAGAGCATCCAGCACGAGTCAGAAAAGTAACCCCTGCCTGGTTATTTAAGAAATATCGGAGATTTCTGTGCAAATGCATATGCCTACATATGTTTTAGTGACACATTTTGTAAATCCCTCAGAAAGCATTAAAATGAAGCCAAGAGTCCAGCTGTGCCTATAACATACCTCAGTAGATATCCAGACATATTTAAAGAGAGAAAAACACACACTCTCATACCAACTAGGGATACTGTTATGGGTGTATTCTACGATTTCATTCACAGTTTACTTTACAACATTGTTCTGAAGTATAACATTAACTATAAAAATGGAAAAACAGTGGAAAGTACTTTCCCACATGCAATTAAATGGAATTACCTGTCTTTCAAGGGAAACTAAAATACTAAGGGTTAAAAAATAAAAGTTTTTTCAGATGTTTAAACTATACTACTGGCTTTCAGGCCAACCATGAAATTTTTCATTTCTCACATATTACTATCCATTAGTATTAGTCAGAAAACCTTCTAATGACTATTTTTGAAGTCCTGATTATCAGCTGCTTTTGACTTACAGGTTTTCCTAGGGAGAGGAAGGGGGAGAGAGAGGGAGAGGGAGAGGAGGAATCCTTTAAAGCCCAATTATTAGACCACAAGTTCACAGTATGTTAATCAAATCAGAGGGTCATTTTGTCTCCAGCTTCAATTCCAACTCCTTTTCAGCAATGGAAAGTCTTTCTGTGGTCATTATACTAACTCAAAAGTAGAAACTATTATTTTCCAAAATAAGAGAGACCATTTGGCACACAAGTGTTAAATAGTATGTCCTGATTCTTCCATCATTCATCTCATACGACTTACTGCATCTAAGCTGGAGAGGAAAGGCTCTTCTGGTAATGTGCTAGTGAAATAGTCTGACAGTGCATGTCAAAGCATAGTAAATCCTATGTAAGTTTTACAATCCTAGACAGTGTTTGTTCTATTCTTTTAAACAAAGTTGATTTTAAATACCTATCTCTATTGGGTAAGTATAATTATAATTGAAGATACAGGCTGAGTAAGTATAACTTCTTTCTCAGTCCTAAAAGTTGTAAAACTGGAAATCCAAAGATTATTTAATTCTTCTGTAAAACAAGCTACATCAGTCTCCATATTCTGGGATTTTGACATCCCAGCAGATATCCCAGTAACCAGCAACTAAAAGTCTGGACTTTGCACAACAGCACATGTTGCATTTGCCACTGCCAATGGGGTGAAGAAGGGGAGGCAGAAAAGCCCCTCCTCTGGACCTCAAAAAAAAAAAAAAGCCTCCTGAATTCTGTTTTGGCAGCTTGGAAAAAGAGTATGTAGCAGCTCTGAAATGGCACAAATTCAAAGGATATATTAAGAAGTGGAATAAAGGCCTGCAGCTTTCCAACAAAATGAGTTATAGCAGTTCAACATGAGTTCTGGGGTGTTATTCTACTCAACATAAAACTTCATTCCATCTAATTTTAAACTACTCAGTCACCGAGTTTCCGCTCAATTAAATAAGATAATTGGACATTATATTATTTTTATCTAAGGTATCTTACTTTAAAATTGCACAGCTTAGTGCTAAGAAAGGAGCTTTTCCAATCTCTTTTATCCATTGATAGCCTCCAGAATATGGGCCTCTCGCATTCCTGAACAGAATTTTGAGACAAAGGGGAAGTCTATGACTGAGGGACAGCATAGCCATCCTTGTGATATATCAGCTGGGAATTTCTATTGATATAAAACAAAAACTGAACTCTCCATATTGTGACAAAGCGTCATGAAGAGGAGGGAAAGTTAAGTGATGAATAACCTCATTCCCTCTACTCCCTGCTATTCCCTTGGAAGCTACTCAGTAACAAAGTACTTCTAGGACTTGTCTGCTTGTTGCCTGATTACTTAAGAAGTCCAACTAGGCTGCCTTGCATCTTCCTCCATTTCTGCAGTCCCTAGTGGCTCCAGTAAGTAGAATAAATGTCACCAGGGGCTTGCTTTTAATTTAGATGCTGGACTGAGCATGCTCCACTACAGCACAGTCGTGTAAAGTGGTACTTGATGAGAAACTGCACTGGGTTGTTTTACACTGTTGTAATGTATTTCCAGGGGATTTATAGGCCTTTGCGACACTGAAACATAGATCAACAATTTCTTCTGCAGATGTAAACATGGATCCGAGTAAACAGTTAATTTATGGTGGTGTCACAGCATTTGGCGGATGTTCCTGGTTATAAACAAGCTTTCTCCCACTTTCTAAACAAAAACAAAAACTGGATATTGACTTGTGCTATCATCCAAAGTGCTAGCTTTCTTCTTAAATAAAATTGGACCTAATTCACACATCTGAAGTAGAATTCAAAAGCAAAGACTTTAAAATGTTGGTCTATTAGAATTATGACTATGTTATGCTTATATAAAAGATAAAAATGAATAACATTCTGATGTATGTGATGTTTTTATGCAGTACTGCCTTGTTTCCATTAGAAAGTAAAGAGACAGCTACCGTTTTATTGAAGAAACTGATGGAAAATCCTCATTACTATATAAACAGTGGTTTAGACATAAAAAGTGTTTATGCATTTGTGCATTTAGCTGAACACTAAGCTTTATCTAAACACAATTTAGTGCCTTCCTACTCCCATATATTTTCACTTTCTTTTTGAAAGCAGGAAATCTGTATCTTCTCATGCCTCAAAATGCAGAACAGAAAGAAAAAAAAAGTAGAGGAGTGGGGGAAGCTTATAATTTGTTTTACCTAACTCACTGGAGAACCTCAGTGTATCACTCCTGTTGTAATTTCTCTTTAAATTCTTTTCTTCAACTTTTTTTTTAACCTTATTTCCAAAGCAGACTTTGGTCTACCATTATCATAAAAGACATCATTGTTTACTTCATCTAACTATTCTATATAGGGATTTAAATCTTTTGCTTATTTGGTGTTCTGGCACTCAGCTGTTTATCCAGACCTAAAGCTAAAGAAGAAAATGCCATAGTCATGCAATTATAACAGGATGTTCTCATTTTAGTTCCCTTAGCTTTTAAGTCACATCAATAAAAATTCATACATAAACCAGTTTTTTCAATGATGTCTTCTACTTCTGGTTCCACAGATTTCACCTCTTTCAAGTTGATCTAGTCTCTTCAAAGTCTCAATACCAGCCCCTTCTCTCTTCACTCACTTCCATGAAATGAGCCCTTCAACCCCTTCAAAGGATAAAACTTGTCTTGCCGTTAACTCTCATGCAGTTCACCCTTTCATTTTATCGGCAAAACGAGTAGTTATGACAAAGCTACAAACAAAAAAAAAAACACTGATCTTTCCTTTTTGGATTGCACTAGTGGTGATAAGTAATTCAGACTACACATCATCCTTCAACATATTAATGAGCATTAATTCACATGTACAGTAAATGCAAGATAAATATGGATTGTACAGATGGCCTTTTAAGCAGATAGGAACAAATTCTGATTTATTTTGTTTGAACTTGAACTGAGATAATTGAAGCCTATTTTTGTCTGTTTGCTCCTCACTTAATTCATCATTACCTCTCAGAGAAGGGACACTATCAGGGCAGTAATGCATGGACTTACCAAATCTTCAAAGGTAACAAATAAATACATTTATATAATACTACTTGAAAAAGTCTAAATTTTAATCAACCACTGAGGAATACCTATCTTGGGCAGGTAGGCTAATTCCCTAACTAAGATGACATTTATTTGCTTCAAAAAATTTGGAAAGCCCGGAAGATCTTTCCTTGAATGAAAACATGTACTCAAAATGGAAAAGGATGGAGAAGCATCCAAACTCATTATTCTTCAATATTAGAGCAGAAGTACTACTTCAAGGGCCCTTGTTATTATTATTATATATTCTTACAAATGAAACTCTACACCCCCAAGAGCTAATACTGCATCAAATACACTGTACATCACTTCTTTGTTGCACTGAAAAGTGTTTTGCTCACTGCATATCAGCAATCGCCATCATTGGTATTACAACAAAGCAGATTTTAAGGCAAGGCTGAGCAAAAACTTCACTGTTGCTCACTGTTGCTATATCCTTCAACATAGTGTCCCAGTTTTTTAACTGTAACAGTAGCTCTTATCTTGAGCAAGACTTCAATCCCTTTTCAAACAAGATGTGATAGGAGCTGGCTGAATTTACATAGATTGCATATGGCTTTGTATATAAAACTTTTGCATTTTAAATAACCAATCTGGACAAAAAGGATAAGGATGAGTCAGACTGTATATGATCTAGCCAAAGGTATGCCGGCAGGGTGGTAGGGCAATGTTCAGATGTCTTCTCCCTGAGATACGACGTGACAATGTGGCTTCTTTCACTGACTCAAAGTAGTCTTCTTAACTAGAACAATTTTGAAATTCCTTAGAGTATGTTTATGCAAAAACAAACCAACAAAAATACCCAAGTATAATTTATGTCAAGGCTGTGGTAATTGAAAGAATTTTAAGAAAACATGAAACTGTTAACTGTTCTCAAACTTGTTTTCAGCAAAAGGCTAAGGGGAAGAAAAGTACTAGGGTCTAAACCAAGAAGAAAAGGACAAAAACAACATGAAAAATAATATATGCAGTTCTTAGTTAAACTTTATAAGCCTTCATGCAAAGGTGATCCAGCCTCTCATGAGAGCTATCAAGGGATACTCAGATCCATTGAGTATCTCAGTAATTCAGATGCTTCAATACCTGAAAATATGAGTTTTAGTGGGTAAAAATCAGGATATTTTCTACGTGACAAATTGCAAAGGGTATGAGCTATTCAACTTATACCTGAATGCTTTAATCAGATGAAGACATCCTTACTCATAGACATCTGATCTGAAAACCCAGAATTATATTTAGGAAGTATGAATACAAGCCACAATCACCCAAAAACAGTTTCAGAGTGGAAGCAATTTCTGAAATTATAGAAGCCTCATTGCACAACCCAGATAACAATTTATCACTACAAGAGCTATTAAAAATAAACTTTCTTTTTGTAAACTAACACTACAGGTTATCCAAGGACAAAATCGCTTATCAGTATTTAGACTGTCACTGCTAAGCATACTTCAAAACAGAAATTTTGAAATGCCCTTTCCACGCCTTAGATGTTTAGGGGAACCATTTTTTAAACCTGGTAAAAGAACATACAGAGTACAGGATAGTCATTTGCTCAAACCCAGATCTGAAAACCTGTTTACAAATAACGATCCCACAGAGCATTCAAACAGGATATGAATAAGAAGTTGTTTTGCAACACTCAGCAATGTGTGTGTAAAAAGAAAGAAGTGGTAGAAAGTGCTACTGCCTTTGTACCCATTTTTTTCCTAAGGAAAATGAACTTCAGCGACCCAAAAGATTGTTCCGGATTAGTTCTTTCTCTACAGCTTGTGCTAATATTGATTATCAGATTTATCTATCCCATTTTCAACTGGTCATTACACAGAGATCTTCCTCTCAGGCCCAAAACCTTCTGAATCATTATGAATATGATATCCTGGAATATCTCTACCCCTCCTTACTCAAAGCATTCAATATTTCTACAAAAGTAGTTTAAGAACCTGAAAGGCAGTAATGTTGAGATGCCAAAAATGATGTTCAGCTCCTCATTTACTCTAAATCAATATGAAGAAAAATGTTGAGATGGTAATATTATATCCGGTACAAATCATCACTTGGACAAAGCATAGCTGACTCTAGACAGGACCAAAGTACTTGTCTGAAATGCTTCCTTCTTTCTAAATGCCTTCCGCTTCACCCCCCCTCCAGCTCCTGATGTTAAGACGTGAAGGCAGATGCCCTTGTCACTGACTAGCCTCTGTGTATTCGCTTGCCTTGATTCTCTTTTTTTTTTTTAACTCTCACTCCAGATGATGAAGATTATGCCCTGTCCTGCCCGAAACAAAGCAGGCAGGAATGAGCAGAATTTGCTAACTGATGTAATGCATATGCACTTACTAAGTCACACGTCCTGAAAAAAAGTTTGAGCTGATATATAAACACACAAGTAGTCTGCTTAGCATGAAGATTCACTTGACATATTACTTTCCCTCTCTGCTTTGAGCACTGGTTCTCCCATGAAGGAAAGAGTCCACCTCAAGGCCTCTACAGCTGTTTCCAGCCCTCCACAGAAACAGCTTGAGTAACCTGGCAGTTTTTTCCCTCCAAGATGCTACTTTTCTAACACAGTAGTGTTCCACTGAAACAATTACAAAATATAAGAGTGTGAGAGGTTAACAAATGCAGAGCTAGAACTTTTTTTCCTACCAAGACTGAATCTCCATCCCTGTAAGAAATGCATGGCTCCATCATTCATGACTTACAAGGGGAGACTCAGAGTACTCTTAACTTGGATTAATAAGCATAAACAAAAGCTGTGCAGTGCCTACAAGAAGAAATTCATTCTTTCATGCAATATGAGCATACAGAATTTGTGAATGAGTAATCTTCAGGTTCTTGTAAGGCAGCTTAAAAATCATAACAAATACTATTTACTATTTTGGTTCAGTACACACAAAAATATACTCAACATAAGTAAAAACAGTAAACCAGCACTGAAAAACTGGCTAGAGCCTTTGCTCTGAACAGTCCCTGCAATTTTATAATGCTAACCTGGAGCTTTCCCACAACATTCCAAATTCATGTTTGAGTTATTGGATTCATTCTCAGAAAAGCCTGCCATACTTACGACAGTTCAATTCCCACAAAATATATTATTTGTTTATAAAACTGAGATTAGTTTCCAAATTACATTTATCAGATTTATGCTGCAAACAGGAAAGCTCAAAGCATTTGAATTTTACAAAACTAGCTATCAAGTCAGAGGCAGAAGTTTCAATGTTTTGATTCCCAGGATTATATAAAATTATTCAAATATCCTATTTTAGCACTAATTCATACTATTATGTATTTATTTACTTGTCTGGAAAAGAAATCTGTGTCTTCAGTGCATTCTTTATAGTTTTGGAGATACTACATGAATAAACAGGGAAAGGGATCCATTGTATGCTCGGTAAAATGTAAAAACATCCTTTATAGTTGTCATATAACCAAAATTCCTTGAAGTTCATGTAATGTTGAACTAAGTGTTCAGTAGTTTTCAAATTTTCCTTCTTCCTGTAACAAGGTGCTTTAGCACTTACATAAATAAATCATTGAAGGACAAATTCAAGTATTTTTTTCATACATCCCTTAAGGTGTATCTGTTGTTGTTTTTTTTAAGCTTCTCTTTTTTTCCTCTATTTCTTTTAGAGATCAGCAAAAATGGAGTGACAAAAACAGAATCCCCAGCTATTCAATAAGCTAAATGTCATCTGATAAAGTATGCATTGATGTTTCTTCACATGGACATAACTGAACAGCCATCATCCTTTTTCATTAGTGGTGGACTGTATATCTCTGGGAAACAAGAAAGAGAGATGACAATAGGAGAAAAATTAAAAAGAAAAGATAAGGAATGAACAGATTTTCTGTTTTCTTATTTCTTTAATTACCACCAGATAGATTTGGAATACAGTGTTCTTAGCAAATTCAGCTTTTATTGTCTATCCTATTGTCTTGGATTCTCCTGACCATTCTGTTATTTATTCCCAGTGATGAGATTATGTCTGTGATATATCAGGAGCTAAGTTGTACCATTTCAACAAATGGTCCTTTTCACAACTTGAAGTTACTAAAATCACATTCACAAAATAATCTCTAAGCACTTTTTGAAAGAGTGTATGGATTCATTTCAGGCTATTCTGGCAAATATAATTTGGAAACTAATCTCAGTTTTATAAACAAATAATATATTTTGTAGGAATTGAACTGTCATATGTATGGCAGGCAGCTACAGGCCTTTCTTCTTCTCATTCTATTATTGACAAGAAGCATGTGGGATTAAATAAAAATCAGTAAATGCAGACAGTCAACTGAAGTACTTAAGTTATTCTAGTAGTTTTCCAAATCAGATTTGGCATCTGGCACCACCGCAAGTACCATACTCCTTCTGGTTTAGTGTTATGCCATCTTACCATGGGAGTTTTTATACCTCACCATCAATCATGCAATCTATTTTTAATGCAGATAGTAAGAAAGGAAGAAGGACATCTCCATCCCATTCTCACAGGGTGGAGTAAGCTTCTAGCTCAGGACTGTGTCTTACACAACATTGATATGGCTCCAACAGGATTGTCTTTCTGTCCATTTCCCTCCAGCCTTCCTGTATCTTCTCATCAAGGAAGACCAAGACACTGCAATGCTGCACTGGGAATGTACAAATGCCAAGTCCGTGGCAGAAAAGGGACAGATAGAGGAATGTCCTTTTAAGTCACTACTGGTAAAAACATGGTTGTTTTTTTGGCTTTTTTATTTTTATGATGTTCTTACTAACTTATAAAAATTATCATATACACAGAGTGTCAGATGGTAACTCTAAATCAGAGGTTAGAATAAGCATTTGAACAGGATACAGCCTATGTTTATCCTTGCAGTAATTACAAGAGTAGTTTCTACCTTATCATGTGTTCAAAATGCGAAGTATTAAATTTGCTATTAATAAAAAGTACTGTGGAATATTCGCATTGCTCTGAAAATAAGTCACTTAAAAGAATGTGGATAGGAATAAAATAAATATTTCATTTATATGACTAAAGGAAAAAAATATTACTTGCTGAGGAACCAAATCTGAGATTATAGAACTTTCAGTGAAACTGTAACAACACTGCTTTTCAACAAAGAAAAATTACTGATGTTAAGTACTCTTAACAAGCATCAAATAATTTAGAAACAAGCATGGAGAAGGGAATGGATAAAGTTCTTTTAAAGATTTTTTCGACAATATTTATAAACAATGCTGTAATACTGCCCCGTTTAAAAATCTTACATTTTGCTGGGCCAGGGCTCCACCTCTAATGAAAAATCATTAAATTAAAAAAATCAGAAAGTAATTTTTCTTCTATTATTGATTGTTTCTCTCATGGGATATGCTTCCATTAGCAGTTTCTACTATTTTTCATATTCACAGGCATGCGTACATGTCAAAAGTCAGGTTTTATCAGGAATAAAGCTCAATGTTACTTTGTTGAAAATAACTGGAAACTTTAACATGTATATTTTCCCTCATTTTTATGAAGGACTAAACTATTCTAGAACAACCCAAAAATGACTCACATAGCCTACCAACAAGATTTTTTTCCCCTTCACAGCAACCATGCTAGCCTGTTACAAGCTTAACTTCCAAAAACTGTTAAGAGCGGTGGAAATACTTAACCAGAGATAACCAAAATGAAACAAGAACTTTCTAGCTCATCAAGACTAATTTTTCACACAGAAGAAAAGGTAAAAGAAAAGACTTAGGGCACAGATTGTTGGGAAACAGAGTGCAATGAAATAAAAAACAGCTCGAGTATAAAGAAAAAGCAGATGCAAAGTTACACATGAAAACACTTGGTGGTAAAGGAAGTTAAGGCACAGAGAAGTACTCAATGGCATGAAACACCAGGAGCAGCAAGGAGAGGAGTATCTGTTTTAAAACGGGACTCAGAGAGGAGTGGAGGCACAAGGCAAGCAGCAGCTGATTCCATAGATGTCACAGACATCCTGGATTCTGTTTTTAAATTTCCTACGTCCCTATGAAACTGGCTTTCTTTAAGTAGTTTCCAAGGGCCTGCAATTCATTTCTTGGCTAAGTAAGCTCACTTTCACTGAAAACAGTGATCTGAGGTTTGTTTGAATTCCTGCTGTGTGGAAATCTACTGTACTCTCTAGCAGGTGTGAGAACACTGAGACTCCTTCAGTTGCAGCTCATTTCCACTTACTAACTACTTTATCTCCGTGGATGAAGCAAAAGTGACTTTTGTGTTTCCTGGCAGTCTGCTGCTTCAAAGAACCTAATAGTGATTTGTTTATTTCAGAGGAAATGGAGACCAGTCAGTGATGACAGATTTATTGGTTAAATGGACATCACAAAAAAATTTTCATGCAGTACAGGCTGGCTCTAACCACACTATGGGAACTCATAGTAAAGGGATGATGTGCATTCCAGAAATCCAGTCCTATTTAATCCACTCCACTCTAATCTGTACATTTATACAGCACCCTTCACACAATTTCCTAGAGCTCTGTACAGAAATGTAATAACAACTGTACTGAAAAAATGTCCAGGTATATTAATGGCTTACATTTAGACTTGAAAAGTACAGCAAAAGAAGCCAGACGTCAATAGCTCCTGGCAATGAGTCATTCAGTGACATGAAAGAAAAAATCTTGGGTGTCAGATCTCTTCCAGTTCAGTCTCAGAGCATAATACAAGTTCCTCGTTCTCAGAAAGACAATTCACAATACGGCAATTCATAATAGCACCTAGTGTTATGGAATGAGACGGTGGAGAATTTTACACCAGAGCCATAAAGAAGGAAAATTGATATGAAACTTTGATGGGAGCCAAGATAAATTGGACAATATAACTGATCAAACTCAGTCCAAAGAGAAGGGAAAGCACAGGGTTTTCAGCAGCTGGTTTGTTGGCAATGCATGGAGATTTACTCAGAGAACTGCACAGTCTCAATGTAAGAAATAAATAAATAAAATATTCTAGAACAAGATGCTACCAAACTTATGTTTCAATAGTCTTCAAATGCTAGCTGGATGTGCTATTTGCATCTGTCAAAGAAGGTAAAAGAGATTTATGGATAGCATTTAGGAACCTATGTAGAAAATCCCAGATAACCTGACAACTACTCATTTTCTATAAGGGTGAGGAACATCGATCAAGGCAAGCACTGAGATTCAATCAGTTAGCAGGCAATTCCATTTGATCTGGATTCAATTTCATAAAAATGTCTGGCTGAGGTCGTGCATCAGCCAAACAAACACAGCATTTGGAAAGAAGCTGGAATATTTGTTGCAGCAGAGAAATATATCTGTATATCACCTCTATACATATGGTTGGCTAAAGCACATCTGCCGATAATTGGCTCAAAAAATAAAATAGAATAAAATAAAATAAAATAAAATACAAAATAAAAAGAAAGAAGTGTCCCTACTTAAAATGATAAAATAAAAAGTGTTTCTCATTGTTTGGAGTCCCAGACCTGCTCAAAAATAACTTGACTGGTGTTTCACCCAGCAATTAGTAACCACTCTGGGGGGACTCTGAACGGAATGAAACGAGTGGATGTACACAGGGACTCCTCCTGTGAGGAGTACAGACAGGGTGATTTGTGTAAAATAATATATTTGCTTCTCAGTAGGGACAGTTTACGTGACAAGAGCACTGCGATGGCCTGTATGTGCTAATTTTCAGAACACTTTTGCTGCAGTGCTTCCATGGAATATTCTCTCAGGCAAATTTGTACACAGAGTCCATGGCAAAGTCAGAAATTCAACATTTTTATTTCTTTTCAATGCCTGATTTCAAAGCCACCTATCTTCTGTGTATTTGAGGGGTAGGGTAGCATGGTGGGCTGTTTATTAAAAATGTATGTGAAGACTATTATATTTTAGTAATTATTTCAAAATTTAGCCAACTTGCAACATTAGAATGAAGTCTAAATGAACTTTTGAATAATGTACAATAGACCCATTACACAATGGGACTTCAAATTGCACTTTAACTGTCTGTATACTAAACTTATATAAAGAAGTTATGTAAATTTATTAAAAGCCAATATTTTTAACCATAAGAAAGCACGCTAGATACTATGTTTGATTATGGTTTAACCCAGTCTTGCAATTATGTATATTATGATAATTCATGTGTTAGGAACTTTTAAAAGTAAGCATAATGACTTGCAAGCATCCCATATATGATGGCTGCTCTGAAAGTAATGCCTTCTATTTTACTATAACATCAGAGGCAGATGTTGGTGGTGTGACAGTAGAGGATGAACCTTCTTGCCAATACTACATTCTGTTGCTGTGCAACAGATGGCAGCAGAGATGCAGTCTGACAAAATGGCATCTGTCATAGGAAGCAAAGGTGTGCCACGAAATTCCTCCACGTGGAAAAAATGGTTCCTACTGACATTCACTGACGCTTGCTGAATATTTATGGAGACTAAACAGTGGATGTGAGCACACTGAGGCAGTGGGTGCTGTGTTTTAGCAGTTGTGACAGAAACATGAAAGACAAGTCACATTCCGGAGGGCCATGCAGATTGTTACAAGCATGGAATGAAAGTTCTTGTTCTTCACTGGTGAAAATACATAGCTATTGGTTGTTAATATATTGAAAAATAGTGTTTTTTAGCTGAGAATTTTCTCATATAGTGTTATTGTGCTCTCTGTAGGGTATTACTTTCAGAGCGACCTACATACTTTCAACTTTCTGTGACTGGGAGCTTACTGCATAGAATAAAGTGCTCAGGCTTTGCTTTTTAAAATATTCTATATTTTACATAAATTTCAGCCTAAAGCAAATGAGTGTATGACCACACTGCATTTCTAAATGCCCACAGCATGGTTGAACTCCTCGAAAATGTCTTCCCAAAATGTCAGATACAGAGCAGTAGGCCTCTGGCATGAAAATAACGTAAGTGGGACATATTTTTAAAACTCAGAACAATCTGAAGGGATTGCAGTCCTGTAATTTTAAGAATAGATCACTTAACTACAAACAAATGCTTGAAGGATACATTTGAGGGACAATTCTGGAATAAAATGTTTACAGTCAAATTCTACAGCCGGAAAGAGATAGGCTGAAGCCTAAAAGCTGCCTCAACACAAAAGGATCAGTTTTCAAGAAAGCTGCACACCCGACTGTTACCATTTAGGCACCTAAATGAAGAACAATGGGGGCTGCTGGGTTCTGAGCTCTTTCAAGCATCTGGTCCAAATTTTTTCCTTCCATATGAATCAAAACAAATGTTTAGGCTACCAACTTTCCATTGCCCTTTCAGTTTAATGCCAGCTTTTCTAGCTTTTAAATTCCTTAGCATTATAAAAGGAATAAAATACAAACTTAGCAAACTGCCCAGTTAGGGACTATTTGCAATATTTATTTTTTTATTAGTAGCAGACTTAAAGTTTTTATAAAGTCATTGTAAAAATGTATCTTTCAAAACAATATCTTTTGGATCAAGATTGTTATTTTAATATTTTTTAAAAAAATATAAATCCATATTACTTGGCTAGGAAACAGTGTTCACAGATTGGCTCATTGGTTTGAAGACAGAACTGATTGAAAAATAACTTAAAACAAAACGCAGTAGTGGTAACAGTCAGAAAGCTACCGACTAATTATATCAGAAAACAGAAGGGAGATCACATTATGATGTGGCAGTAGAACATAAGCTGATATGTGATGTGCCACATATGCTAAGAGAAGTTTTAAGACTTGACAATTCCTACTGCTCAGGGCAACTGTGTCCGTCCTACAACAGTGCAGTGGTTAATGCAGGAGATGCAACGCACCACAAGAGTCCAGGATACATCATTGTGCCTGGACCCTGATGCATCACAAGATGGATGAAAGCTATACAAGATAGTTATGAAACTGTATTAAATGTTAGGAAGCAACTGTAACAGACAGACAGAAAAACATAACTAAGTGACAGTGCCAAGGGTCTGCAGCTAAAACAAAGATCATATGAAATGCCCAGCTACTAGCAACACTAAATCTGGGAGGGCAGAGGGCCATTCCCAGTCTCTCCCATCATGGGAATTCCTGCAGAGATGAGTAAATCCAAACATTTTGAGAAAGACTGTTAAACAGAGATATTTTGCAGGCTTATCACACTGAATACTGAAACCTTCAACACTTTCAGAGAGCTTCATGAATAGGCAGACAGCTGGACAAAAGTAAAGAACAACTGGGTATCTCATTTCAATTTTACAACACACATAGCAGTAAAGGAAACAGCAACCAGTGAAAACAAAACCACAGATGGAAAATTTGTCTTTTTTTTTTTTTGTCTAGAATGAAAGCTGCTTCGAGAAGCAAGTAAACAAAGTTGGCAGGAAGCATCTTTACTAATTTATATGAGCTAATTTAATAAAATTTTGGGGAAGAAAAAAGCATAAAGTCAATTTTCAGCTTTTCTTATACCTAATGAATATTCTCCTCAGTTGTTCTTTTCTAAACTATATTCAGATTTAATCCTTCTACTACATGATTCATAAATAAATTATTTTCTGTGATACTGTGCAAAACAGCCATTATGCCAAAGTTCCCTCGATCTTAATTTGTAGAATGAACACTCATTAAGAAAAGAAACCAAACAGTTTGGAACGAATAACTCAAAGATAAGAACAAAGACTTGTCCCAAGACTAACTAATCCTGCGTATAAGGACGCGTGAGAACTGCCTCCTAATGCTAGAGGATGAAAAGCAAGGAGGAATTACTTAAGATTGTCTCAGAGCAGGAGACAAGGCTCAGGAAAAGAAAGTTTGGAGTATTTTTAGATGAGTATCAGGCCAAAATTCCTGCAAGTGAGATTTATTACACCATGGAGTCTGTTTCCTGAGACTGCTAATGAAGGCAAGCTATTTTTTAAAGTCCAAATGAGCATTTGATAAATTAGTACCACACTCACGAACCATATACATAACCCGCATTGTCATACCGACTCAAAAGAAATCAACCCACACTCAACCCTTTTAGTCACCACTACTTCACTCCATCTGTCACTCATCAGTAAAAGAATATAAATATGGATTTCTATTTCGGGGGGGGGGGGGTTGGGAGTACCAATAGAGTTGCTATAGGTAAATTATATTTATAATTTATTCTTTTTTGGAAGATTTTCTTTCCTTCTTTTTCTGCATTTCTATACTGTGTTCTCTCTTGTTCCAATCATCATTAGTTCCTCATAGCTAAACAGCAAAGTTCTTGTGAATCATTTTCTGAAGTTCAGACCTCATCCACTATACCATTCTACCATCTTCCACTTAATTTCACTATAAATAAGGGCATCCTTAATGGACACTGCATCCTTAAGAAACTGTAGTTCCTTTACTTCATGGACCAGAGAAAACTTTGTCTGTCATGGAGAGACACAAGCAAATGGAGGGGAAGAGAGGGCAAAAAAAAAGGGTTGTTTTCTCTGTGATGGCTGGAAGTGAAGTGAGGAGAGTAGTGATGAAAGTCAGTATGATTGTGACAAAAAAAAAGCTTTCAGCTATGACAGTTTTGCACCATTTCCTGAAGGGGGGCAGCCTCTTGATCCTTTTTAATATCCTTATTAGTCTCCAGTTCAAGAAGCGTGTGTGGACATGTTTAACTCCCACTGAAGTCAATGGTTCCTAAGCATATGCTCAAATTTTTTCACAAATCAGGACTTTAATCTGTTCCTTATGTACATTTAGGATTACAGAGAAGTCTTCTGTTTTTGAAGTTGCTGGAAACATCAGCTTGCTGATGGGTGGTGGGGGAAGGGAGCAGGACTCCATCACTTTCAAAAGTCTGTAACTTTCTTGTTTAAATTTTTTCTAATTTTGACCAGACAACTATCTATTTACCAATTTTTTGAAGTGTTCTCATACACCATCTATTAGATTCTGATGTGTGCTGCAAAAATGTGAGTTCTGACATAATAAGCTTTTAGGATTGTATTAAAGTCATGAATTTTAAAGTTGGTGTCTAATTCCTCCCTCTCCTCCTTCTATAAATTTGATAGAATTCTTACCAAAAATCAAAGAGTTTTATCCCCAGCAAAGGAAAAGTTGAGACAAAAGCTGTAAAACTGTCTCCATACTACACTGTAAATGCTCCTCAGTTCTGGCATTTCATGCTTTTGGCTTTTTCAGTCCTGGAACTGAATCCTCTTCACTGAGCTGAGTGGTTGTGCCAAACTGTATGGTGATATTTGCAATACAGATAAACGCCCACTAGAAACTAGCCAGGAAGCAGCCAATCTTGTGATCTGGTCCTCGTGTGAATTTATGCCACCAGAGTTCAGATTTAATATCTTCTGTAATTTTACCTTGATCTATTTGCTGGTATTAGACTGAAAAAACTCTAGATATCGAAAGTAACAACAAAGTTGCCAAGCCCAAGCAAAAGCTACCAGCAACACTTCTGTACTTTTCTCTTTTCTTACTCTGCCTACAGTTCCTTCAATCTACTCAAACTGTTTTAGAAATACATTTAGGAATAAAGCAGCACACTGTAACCAAGTGCTGGTCCAATCAAATCTAGTGGTATCCCAGGTCCTCATTTCCTGTTATTTTAGATTCCATACACATGCATATGCGTGCACACACACGTAACAAATGAATATATGTGTCTAATATACTAGTGAAATGGAACAAAAAAATGTTTTACCACTTTCAGGTTTCTTCTTAAAGGAAATTATAGTGAAAAGACAAATTGCCAATGCTATTTAAAGTTTACAGTCCACATCAAAATGAGACTTTACTTTTTTTTTAAGCATGTTCCTTCTGGCACAAGTAATTATTACCTAAAATTTTGGAATTAAATATTGCATTTTAAGGAGATTAAATGTTCTTTGTGTTTGTTTTTTTTTTTAATCAAGTTTGTTTAGTTTCCCCTTTTTAGACAAGGTTCTGTTAACTCTGGGTACATCACTGGCATGAAATATTAACCACTAGCATTGTGGTGCCTGGGTAACACTTGATTTCTGCTACAGTCATTTACAGAATCTGCTCTGTGGTGTGCACCCTTATGAAGTTAAAATCTCAAGAATAGAAGAAAGAATATGAAGGTTTTATTATTATTATTATTGTTATTATTTTACTCTTTTTCTATTAGCTCTCAGTTAACTAAAGAATGTTTCTACTGAAAAAAATTGATGATTTGGGACCAATGAGATAATGACAGAATATTACTTCTGGACGTTTCTTTCATGAACGTGAGCTGCAGCAGCAAAAGAGAAGAGTGTGAATGGACAGAGTTAGAACATGCTTAGAACAGTACAAAGAAAACTTTTAAGCAGATAACCTTGAAAAGGATAATAGAACAGATGCACCATCTGAGCTGAAGTTGGGCAATGCTTTTTGGAGAAATAGTAGTTTAGTTCTAAGTGGATGAACTGGTATCAGATTTTTGGTGGGGACAGAGCAGGAATCAAAAGAGCACCATGGCAGAAAAACTGGATTCGATTTCTGCTGAGTGCTACAAGAATCATTTGCAAAACAAACTGAAAATATGTTGTAGAAAAAGAAAATTGGAAAAAACAACTACCACACTCAAAGGGCAAAAATATGTGAAGCTCTTACCCTATTCAGAACCAGGAGCAGAATGTGGTTCCATCCTGTAGTGAGGAAATCAAGAACAGTGTTGTTTTGTCCCTGTAAAAAAGTACTTTGTGATGGCCCCCAGGTCTGGTTTGTGAGCATTTTTCCTACATCTGTATGTTCTTACCCTGGAAGGAAAGGAAACAATGTCCTCCTTTACAAAGAAACCAGCGTTACCTGCACAAAGCTACCTTCTAGGCTTCGTGGAGACCAGGAGACATTAAATGTAATGACAGCAAGGGTGAGACCCCTTTTTTCTAACTGTTGTGCAGTATTCTACATACATTTCCTGGCACTGATTCAGTCCAGCTTTTCTCAAGGTTGCGAAAACGCACTTCGAGGTATTCAAGAACCATGAACCCCTAGATAAATCCTGAGCAAGTAAGGCTCCATGCACATTCATAGGAATGCCTCAGTCAAGAGCAGTACTTCTTGTATTTCTAGTCCAGTGTGGATCTCAACTCTGCCTTTTGCAGCAAGTCTGCTGATATATTAACAAGGTCTTTTTACTTAATAGGCCAACAATAACACACAGCCAGACTCCCCTATACGGGTAGCATCAAGCTTTCCACTTATCTACATAATCAAGTCAACCATATGTTCAGTTTGTGTGTGCGTGTGTGTGAGAGAGAGAGAGAGAGAATTAAGACAATCAATTAGCTGTGGAAACACGCCTGAAAAACAAAAAGCAAGACAGAGTCTCCATAAATAATATTTTTATGGTATCTACCCATATGTTTTGTAACTACAAACATGTCTTAGCCTCACATCATTGATCTGAAGGAGTCAACGACCAGGAAGTAATCAATATGCCTGTGCTTAATGTTTTTAACATTATGCTGTTAAGTCCAATGTAATTATATACAGTAAACTAAGCTTAGAGCATCACTACACATATACATACATGTACTTTATCGTAAGGAACTCAGTCTGGTAAAGCAACGAGGAACTTGCACAGGAGGGAAGGAAACGGCATTCATGAGAACTGTGAAAGACTGGATCATTCTGTAAGTTATAGCTCATGAAATATACTACAGGATGGCTGGACACATTTAGCTACTGTGCCTGAAACACATAATCTCTATCCAAAAACAAAAGTGTTTGTTTGGGTGTCATGTCTGGCAAAGCTCTTCTGATATGTTTGCAAATACAAAATCGTTAAGTCACTGATATTTCGCATGCCAACAGACTGCAAACTCTACTGACGCCTTCTCTGCATGGCTAAATTTCAGTTTGGAACCAGTCGAATAAAGATAGCTTTATAGGGTTCAAATACTGTTAGATTTTTGTATCACAGTAATAAAGATGTTAACCTCATAAAGTTGCAGCAATGTATCAAAGTGTAAGAAACAAAGAGGTCAGAACAAGTGGAGGAAAAAATTAAAATACAAACCTACAGGGAAGTTTGGCTGCATTTTTTCTCGTAATTTAAACAACTCCAAGACATCTATGTTCCAATCTCCAGATTTTTCTTCTGTGTTTGTCTATATCATTTTTTTTTCATTTATATTTGAAGTAGTTCCATTTTCTACTTTTAATAATAATATATTATTCCATAGATAATAGATATACAAATAGTATAGACAGACATTCTCCTTATTGGCATGATAATTGAAAATCGTGTAAATTAAAACAGTAATAATACAAGAAACGATAATGCTACAGTTTCAAGTCATCTCATGGATGGCTGCTAATGAGGTCTCCTATCTTAATCTGACTCTGCTCCAGCGATCCGTAGCTGTTTCATTCTGCATTGCCTAGCAAACTAACATTACCTAACAGTACAGTTGTATTTAGCTGATTGCTGTGGTTCTTAAGTTACTTTACACTAACATCTAATGAAAATCTGAGAAAAGGGTGCTATTTTTTGTTTTGCAATAAAACAGGCATTCTTTCTGCAAGGATAAATGGAAATTGAAAAGATATACAGGAATACACTCATTCAGAAACATACATCTGTTAAAAAAAAATGAAAGAGACAGGGAGGGAAGACAGAGCAAGGAGAGAGCTGAGGCTGAGACCATCAGTATGCATTGTTCTAATGTCCCCAGGAACACAGAAAGCTTCACACACAGCTGCTGCTTGAAGTCATTGTGGTACTCTCAAAAAAAGAATATAGGAAAAGAATTGGGAAAAAGAAAAGCTTATAGTGCGATGTCATTTTTAAGTGAAACAGTAATCTCAGGGTGCAAAGGGCTTGCAATGTTCTTGGTTCTCCCTGAATCCTATGCAAGGTGAGCATGCTGACTGCCCTGCAGACCAGTACTGCATTTTAAACTCTACTTCACAAAATACCAATTTGAAAGGAGTAAACAAGCTTTACTCTGCATAAGACTGCTCTTCTCTTCTGACAGAAAATACTGTCAGCTGTTGTAAGCAAAAAGATTTATGCTGCATTTTCAAGTAGTTGACTTCCACATGGGCTTCATTCATATCTTTGTTACCACCTCAGTGCATATAGGCCTCACAAAATATGTCACATTACAGTTTATCGAAGCAACTGACTCCAGTTCTTTTCATTAAAACAGCTGATATTTCTGTGAATTTAGGAAACATTTAGTCACTGTCATTCTTTTTATGGTCAAAAAACAAAACACAAAACATTTTAACAATAGGATTTACTTGTTCACAAGCAAATAGATGAGGTCTATAGCACTTCCAAAGAAAATGAAAGGCTTGAAAAGCTACTGAGACACCCACATGCCCAACGAGCTACACTCACGCTTCAGAACCCCCCTTCCAAATAGACCACCGCACATACTCTCCATGCATTGCAGTCTTCTAGGATAACCCATTTTTTCCCATGGCAGGTAGAAAACCCCACAGTTCTCTCCACTCCCTCAACAGCTATACTGTTGATTCACATATGTCCAACAGATTTTTAGTAGCTATTTTTAGAAGGGCCAAAGTAGGAAACTGTTGTGTTTTCTTTCTTTTTTTTTTTTCCACTTGGTAAATTTAAGTGACTAATGCCCTCAATTCAGCAAAATGTATAAATATCCATTTAACTTCAGGTGTGTTCATATCAAAGTAACGCAACTACTGATGTCTGATGTAAAGGCCTGGCTTCCGTCAGGAGTTAGCTTCCACTTCAGCACACCCAGGATTTCATTCATCTCCTAACACCCAAAATTAAATGCATACTGGCATAACTGTGGGATCACAGTCAAACAATTAAAACTCACAATGGTGGCAACGGACTCTGAAGTGCACCTAACACAACTTATGTACGGCAGCATTTGTTGGGACTTACTTCCTAAAAATAAAAAATAGCTATTATAGATCTGAGAGAATGCAAAAGGAAGAAGGACTTTTAAAAGCTTTCAGTAATCTGTTTCAGTTTTAGTTGTTCATATCCTATTTGCTATAAAATAATGCTCAGTCAAATAATTTTTCTCTAGCCCAAGAAGCAACATTGTAAAAACAAAAGGGAGAGAAAGAGAGGGAAAGAGAGAAAGAAAAAGATGGTAGGAAAAGATAGAAAAAGATAGATAGAAAAAGACAGTGACAAATGGAAAAAGAAGAAAGAAAAGAAAGATTACTTGGCTTCCAGTTAGGGTTTCATAACACACTAGATTTTATTGGTTCAGTAAAACTATGCTCTTCCATCATACATGAAAGATTTGCCTAATTCCTTTGAGACTTGTTTCTTCTGCTGTTTGGTCAATTATTTTTTTTCATTTGATGAACGGAAAGATAAAAGGAAACATAGGTTCGAGTACAAAATAACTTCTCTTTCAAATGAATGTTAAGTTTTCATGTATGTTTTCTTCTGTTCACGCATTGTAATTACCCTTTGTTCTACTGCTGCAAGGCTTGTTTGGCATAGGTAATTTTCAATGTAAAGTTCAGCTGTTGTTTTATCTAGGTAATGAGCAAGCTTAAGTGACTGCAGGCAGCACAGTACTGAATGATTACGTTAATCATTAAACAACAAAATACTAACTACTAAATGTGATTTCTAATTGTTCCTTTGATGTAAAAATTGCATGCCTATTTAGTAATACGCATAACTTCCAGTTGAGTAACCTACCCCTAAAAGTACTTGTAAAATACTTTTTTGTTACTGTCTCCTGAAGGTCCGAGATCTCAAAATGAAGTCCCCTCTAATCTACAATGAATACTGCACAGTTAATATGCACATTTTAACATTTGTAACATTTTGACTGACTAAATTGTTTTTTCACCATGTTTAACAGACCACTTTAAAAGCAGATTCTAATGTAATGGCAGCTGTCTACTATTTTATCATATTATATAAATTTTTTCCCACTTTGCGTAACTCAGTGAATTTGAAGATATAACAGTGCAACTCTGTGTTGGTGATATTCCATATATATATTTAATTTCAGAGACTGACCAACGTCTCCATAATTTAAATTTAACATTTCATCTACTAGAATATCATTTCAAATTAATATGGGCTAGACGAACATCTCACAGGATACCGATTTTTAGTATTATTACTAAATAATACGGACAGCATGTTTTTTTCCACCTCGCTATTAAACTAAGACGCAAGGCAGCAGTCCTTTCTTAAATGTACATCCCTTCTCTGTGCTCTTCACTGCTGGAAGAACAGCAGATCGCAAAAAGCATAAGCACAACCATGGCTATCTGGTCTGCCTCCCTTGCCCAAGCTAAGCTACATTCACAGTAAGAACATACATCTTAACATCTGGCCCTATCAAAAATGAGCAGGAATTCTGTCATCAGTATCTTCCAGGTGAAATTTCACTGGACTCGTATGTTTATAAATCATTTATTTTCATAAGATTTTTGGGTGATTCACATGCTTCAAATACATACAAGCATGGACTATGCACATGTACCACAGTCGCATTTGGCTATTTTTGCATTCAAACTTTCAACAAATCCAACTCAAAGGCAGCTATCGAGTCATCAGAGACCCCAGGCACAAACCATAGAGGTCTAAATGACTTCTTGCTGTGTGCATCTAAGCAGCCAGAGGTAAAAGTGATGTTAGTGCCTGCTGAGTAGTGGGCAAAAGGTTTTTCGTGAGGTGGCTGTGCTCCGTGTTGCTCATAGCTGAACCCTGCCACTAGTAGTGCTTGAGAAATGGTGATGCAGATCTGGAAGTCTTTAAAGTCTCCTAAAAAAGCACACACACACTCACACAAAGCTTTTCATTTAATCAAAGCTTATAGTGTTTTGCAAATGGAAGGAGGGTACTGGCACTGCTATTGTATGGACTGGCAACACAGGCACAAAATAAAAGAGTGGGGCACAGGCTCAAAACAGATCCTAAGGCTGGGTTCGGTGCCCAGCTGTGCTCTGATGTAATGAAGTAGCCTCGAGCACTGTTTATCAAACTTCTCTAACACCACACTATTTTAGTTACAAACCTTATTAGCGACATATGCAAGTATTTATATTTAAAAAATATGACTTTCCCTTCACGTCCTTTCAAGTTGCATTCTTAAGTGTATTAGAACAAGGACACACAATAGCATGGAACAAAAAAAAAAAAAAAGATTGAACCCAACTACACAAAAACTGCATTTTACCGATGAATTTCAACTTTGCTCTTCCTGGTAGAAGAAACCAGATTTATTTTGCTTCCCTTCTGGAAACTAGCAAAATTGTTGGATAGAATATATTCCACTACTGAAAGAAACATGCTACAGAAAACGTTATACTGTCATGTAACATTGTCTTTGCTGAAAGCAGCAATCCTACGAGCAATATCAGATTATCAGCAGACAGCAACGAAGATAATGTTGTCACCCTCCCTTAAATTTCAAGGCACAGAACTCAGTTCTGCTCCTGAGAATTTCAAAGGGACAGCGTATCGAGTCATCCTATCACTGAAGAATGAACATTTATGAATGGCAAACTCTACGCAGTCTTAAAGGCTCAATTAAAAACTACTGAAAAATCAGTACATCTGAAAAGGTTAAAAAGTCTGAGAATAAACAACAACAAAAGTCGAGAATCTGAGAATCTGATTACTTACTGTGCAAAATACTAGAGAAGCTACACTACATATGTCGGGTTAAATTTTGCCCAAGGGTGCTAAAACCAATGAAATTAAAATACATTTTATGTAAATAACGCTGGATTGTCGATGCTCAAACTATCGTAGTATTTTAATCAGACGATATTTGGAAGAATTGTAAAGCACTGTTTTTTTCCTACCATACAGCAATAGTTTAAAAATGATAAAGGATAACTGCAGTCATGATTTCTTGAGTAAGTTTTAGCTACATTTGCAGTTCTCCAACTACTGCCAGACTGTTCCGATCTTTAATCCACATGTGTCCATATCTCTTTCTGCATTTGATTCTAGCACCACGTTTCTTACTCATCCAGACCCCTCTGTGACTTCACTTTGAAGACTAGATCCTTGATAGTGCTTAATACCAAATAATAAAAGAATAACATGAAGTTACATTCTGTGCCAAAAGATTCAAATCAGAGTAACAGAGTAATCTCCAATGGCTTAAAAAACTTCCAGAGCTTAAGTAGTTGCACTGAATTCAACAGACCTTCTCAAAAAAACATTTGTGCTCCAGAGAACAGCTACATTGAGACCTCGATGCTTGTAAGGGTGGAGAAAGTGTAAATCCTACTGAATAATATAAGCGAGCACACAGAAATACACAATTAGAGGTCATACTAATTGCAGTCCTAACAAAATTACTTTTAGGCTATGGGAAAAAGGTTTTTGTTTCAAATTTATCAGTTAAATAGTGTTAGAAATGTTTACAGTTCTAGCAAATTTGAAGATAATATTTCTCAAAACAACAAGAATACATAGCAATTTTCAGGTAAATGATCGAGCAAGTGCTCCATAGTCTAGCACAGCGTTTGCTTATCAATCAATCTTACTAATTTTCTCCTAAGTTTACTAGTATTGTCCACCAAATTTGGAACTTGCTTCGTTTATGAAATCTACAGCGTCTTTTGGTTGTTGTTGCTTTCCTACATAATGGTAAGCAATGCTTTGATACTGGATACCAAACAAATTTATTCTTTTCAGAAAAACTGTACTTTATTATATATTTTTCCTGCTTCCGTTTACAACCATGCTGAAAAGCACAGACACATTGATGAATCAGTTACACAGTTCTTTTTGACTACAAGTGTGCAGCTCATTTTTCTTACTGATGTGTTTCAGAAACCAATCAGAAGTCCTCAAAACCAATGATTTCACAGTATTTACAATCATTTATCAAAATGACCTGCTTTTTAGAGATCCTTTCAAACAAGTGCATATGATTTATGGTATTTAGTTGTGTTTAAAATAAATTCTCTAGAGATGTAACTTTTACTGCATGATTGTTGAGAATAGGTAGGTTATAAAAGATGTTAAAACACTGGAGAAAAGAGTACTGTTTTCTTTTCACGTGATTTGTCAATGAACAAAACCCAGCAGAACAGCCATTGAAACACTGGATTCCTGAGATGTTTTTGTACGATTAATAGTAGTGCTTCTATATGACACTATTGTAAATGTAGACAAAATATGAATGGACATTACCTGCTAGCCTTCCATTGGAAAATTATTCCATATAGAAACATTTTTCCATGTCAAATTAAAAAAGAAAGAAAGAAAGAAAGAAAGAAAGAAAGAAAGAAAGAAAGAAAGAAAGAAAGAAAGAAAGAAAGAAAGAAAGAAGAAAGAAAGAAAGAAAGAAGAAAGAAAGAAGAAAGAAAGAAAGAAAGAAAGAAAAGAAAGAAAGAAAGAAAGAAAGAAAGAAAGAAAGAAAGAAAGAAAGAAAGAAAGAAAGAAAGAAAGAAAGAAAGAAAGAAAGAAAGAAAGAAAAGAGAAAGAAGAGAGAAAGAAGAAAGAGAGAAGAGAGAGAAGAGAGAAAGAGAGAGAAAGAGGAGAAGAGAAAGAGAGAAAGAAAGAGAAAGAGAGAAAGAAAGAGAGAAAGAGAGAGAAGAAAGTGAGAAAGAGAGAAAGAGAGAAAGAAAGAAAGAAAGAAGAAGAAAGAAAGAAAGAAAGAAAGAAAAGAAAGAAAGAAAGAAAGAAAGAAAGAAAGAAAGAAGAAGAAAGAAAGAAAGAAAGAAAGAAAGAAAGAAAGAAAGAAAGAAAGAAAGAAAGAAAGAAAGAAGAAAGAAAGAAAGAAGAAGAAAGAAAAAGAAAGAAAAAGACTTCTCATACCTTCATCCTGAGGGTATGTTTAATTACATTAGACTTTAACTCATTGGAATCAAATTTGTTTTTTACATATATTTATCTATCGCAATTCCATGTTTGAGTTGCTTGCAATGACCTAGAAGAACTCCTCCAGTAGGACTCACCCTCCCACTAAGCTCTGCATCTCGGTACTGAATTTTAGCATTCTTAGGACTCATTCATTTTCTTTTTGCATTTCTCAGTTAACTCAGATTACATTTCTGTATGGGCTTTTCTCCTGAATGTTGTTTTAGGAGATCTTAAACAAGCTAAGACAACTGACAATTGCAGTAGTAATTTTGCATCTGGTGTGTACTGTATCTTCTGAGAAACAAACCTATATAATAATAAAAAAAAAAAGATTAAAAAAAGAAAAAAAACAGAAAGAAAAGGGCCTTAGAAGTCACAAGCAGCTAGTGAGAAGGGAAGAAATTAAAAAATAATAATAAATGAAAAATATACTATACAGAACAACTCGCAACACAAAGCAAGAACGTGCTCCAAGAATATGTGTTTCATACACTCAACATGGTTTTCATCTGCACCTCATTAGCACACAGATAATCCTGACCATTAGTGTGCTTTAAAATAAGTGAATTTCTTTGCAACCTATCCTCAGTCTTACTATTGTCCCTTTTCTCCACATCCTCACCATAAACAGAGCTGAGCTGGGAAGGCAAGGCTGCAGATGGCAATACTCATTACAGATATCTTGTGCCTACAGATCTGAGCGCATCCTTCCAGCTCGCCTGCCTATCTACTAAGCCACTGCTTGGCCTATGCAGGTGAAAGGAATATCCTGAGATAGTGAGAGGGACTGCAGAACACCAAGACACTGACAACTACAGCACGCACAAGCAAGCAGTATTTCCTAGTCCTTTATAACAAGAACAGTCGGCAATGTCACCCTGTCCTGTAGCAGCCGATTCAACACCTTCTAAAGGGTATTTCTAAAGCCTGGGTTAGGGTAGAAGAGAACTGAGAGTCAGACAGATTACACTGAAGTACTACAAAAGCACATTTCACCTGGCTTTCTGCTTCCAAACAAAAGCTTAACAAAGTATAGCGCAAACAGTGGCTCTCCCCTCCCATTCCTCTGCAAGATGTGAATTTCAGGAAAAGAAAGAGCAAGCACGGGAACAAGCACACGGCCCACCACCCAGTACTCTGCCTGCCCCCCAGAGTTCCTTCTTAATTAAAAAAATTACCCTCCCGCCATTATAACAAATAGGCAAAAATGGGTGCTACTTCTGGTAAAAAAGATACTCCGTCAGAGTATCTACACAGCTATGCCACAATTATTTGTTTGGGAGATAAATGACACAAGTAACGTCTACGTTTCACTTTCTTGTGCCCATCGATAATCTCAGTTTTATGAATCATTGCTGCTGATCTTAAGCACGCTGGGATGAAAGCAGGGCACTGCAAAGAAGGGGTGGCCTAAGGTTAATGCACATCTGACGTACGGAACACATTCAGTGCTCAAGAAAACACTGAGCATTCTGTGGCTTTATGCAACACGCTTCAGAGCAGGAAATATATCTGTAAATAAGCAGGAGCATTAATAATTGTCTCAGAACACTGGCACTGAAACTTAAACAGTCTCTCTTTACTTCTTAGTTATTTACTATTAGGATTTTATACAAACGCCTATTGAAGTGGTTCCAAGTGTGATGAATCTGTCACCAAAAAGTGGGGAGGGGGAGAATGCAACGCTTTAAAGCATGGTGATTTGTTTAAAAAAGCAGATTAATGAGAAATAAAGGGAGTGATTTTTAATCTAATGAGGAGCAATTGTGGATTAAAATATAGAAATGCAGCGACTTAACAACAGTTCTTGCTGCCATACATTAGGACCGCATTAAGTAGCATCAGAGCTTAGGATTAATAAAGGGGTGGGGTTAAATGGTTGGCCCAAAATTCTGGCTTTTCCTGAAGAAAAACCAAACACACGGCAGCTGCCCAGTTGCTGTCAAAAGGTGCCTATTTTCAGCCCGAGAGGTTCCTCATTGTGTGAATGGACAGAACGTTTTCTTCCTCGGAGAGGAGAGAGGAGGCAGCAATCAGCAGTTACCTGCTGATTCAGAAAGTCTCAGAATGCGAGGTGTGGAGCACAGTGAGATCAATGTACGCACAATCGCAACTCGAGGCTCCCACTCATGTCCACTAAATCCAGTAGAAGGCTCCAGTCACTTCAGGATACGATCTGTGACATTTCTCAGTGGTTTTTTTTGGTTTGCATTGCAAAATTAAATAAACAGAAAGCAATACAGATATTTCCCTGACAGCGAAATGGACCCACTTCCTTTTTTCACTTCAGCTTTGAGTACACGACAAATAAAATAAATCCTTACGCTAACAGGCATCCAATTATTTTTCAGTAGTAATGGGAACTCAAATTCTAGCACTCCTCATCTGCCTCACGAAAATCTGACCATTCCTTTTCTTTCATAAAGTTAAGGAAGACGCAACAATGGAATTCACCACCGCTGTTTGACAAAGTACAGCTTTCATTCTTGGAAGACTTTTCAGCCCAGCTACATAAGATAAAACTCAACTAAGCCTATCTTGAATGAGAAATAAAAATAATTTATTAATGTAACGGTGGTATCCTTTAGGGTCATTTTCCTAAACTGTTCCAAGGGCTCACCACTCTACTGAGCTAACAACATTTTGACTGGAAGAGGTCACGGTTTCGATTGGGAACTCCACAGCTATGTAGAAAAGCCTTTCACTTTCTCTTCCTTGATAACGAACAGTTCACTACACCCTCTCTGGAGTTCTCAGAGCACCGAGCCCTCGCCTTTCCAAGTGCCCACTGCTCCCTCGCTGCATCCCCGACGGCCCTTTGGTTTGTGCGTGCCGTGACCAAGTGCCATCTTCGCATTGCCCGCACAGCTCGCCTTCGGTCAGAGCCGCCTTTGACAGACAGGCTCCGCCGGTTTAAGCAGAGATTATGTCAAGGCTTCTGCGCGCTCACAGACGCCGAATCATCCTCCTAGAATAACTGCGGCTCTATATGTTTTTCTGCTCTTCTTTAAGCAAGAGTTGCGGTGGTTTGAAAAGTCAGACAGCTCCTTCCTTCCCTCCGCCCCCGGCACCAGCAACTTTCTAAAGCTCTCATTCACCCGTTTGGCTGACGGACCCCAGGTTTTTGCCCTTTCCGCGCCGAGGACTGAGCTGCACGCACAGCCAGATCCTGTACTCGGGGTGCAAAAGGAGCGGAGCGGCCCGCGGAGCCCCACGCTGCGATCTCCCTCCCCAGCTCCGCGTGGCCGCAGCCCGCGGGCAGGGCGGGGGCACCGAGCGCGTCCCGTCCCCAAGTTTGGGGCAGAGGTGGCGGATCGGCAAAGGGGAGGAGGACGCGGGGCCAGATGCTAAAATGCTCACCGAAACGACAAACAGCTCTCGCCTTGTCGGATGGAAACTTTCCTCCCGCCGCCGCCACCTTCGCTACTTCATGCTCTATCACGTGCTGGATTTTTCCTTTTTATTTCTCCCCCCACCGCGGCCCTAATAAAGCTGCCCTTAATGACGGACATCCCGAGAACGCGGCCGAGGGCAGCCCGGTGGCAGCACCGCAGCGCACGGGGCCGGCCTGAGCCGGGACAGCCGGGGCCCGGCAGCGCAGCTCCCCCACACCCTCCGCCCGAGGTTCCCGTCCCGCAGCGAAAGCCGCCGCCGTTACCTGAGCTGTCGCTTTTCCTCTTGCCGGACCTCTTCTCCGTTTCCACCGGGGACAGAGCCTGCCTGCCATAGTCCCCCGGCGCACACGCTGCCCCCGTGGGGGTGGTAGTGCCCAGGCTGGAGGAGTTCGAACACAGCACGGGGGGGCTGCTGCCCAGCTCCGGGGGTCCTCCTGAGTCCGGCTGGAGGCAGAGGCTGTGCCTGGCCGCGGCGGGAGGAGACGACATCTGAGGGATGTGCCAGTTCGTCTGCAAAGCCTGGTGCTGCTGTTGCTGGTGGTGGTGGTGATGGTGGTGGTGGTGATGGTGGTGCCCCCTATGATGCTGACTGGCAAACATGCCCTCCTCATTGGGGTATCCCGTTATTATGCAAGAGGAAGAAGAAGAAGACAGATCGGGGTAGGACATGTGGTCGGATCTTCCATGCAGGGCAAGAGAAGACTGGGAGAAAGGGTGCAAGCTCTGCGCGGTGGCATGGGGGCTGCGCAGGCAGCCAAAGAGTGTGTGATCCATGGCATGCAAGTCTCAGGTTCCAGGCAGGAGAGTTTAGGAAGGATCCAACTTCACCACCCTTTGTCAACTTTCACTGTAAACAGATCGGGGCTGGGATTTTTTTTTTCCAAAACGGCAACGACAGACTTTGCAGCAGGCAACTGAGCTCAGATAATCCAGGTCTTTAGCCCTAGCGGCCAGTCTCCGCTGCATAAACACTCGGACCTAGATGAGCCTTTCTCAGAGCTGCTCAGATGTCAAGAAGCGGGAGAGATTGAAGCCAATAGAAGGTGGTCCCAGAGAACTGCTCGAAGGGGGAAACGGCTCCGAGAGGTTATAAATACAGTAGTGTGTAATGTGAGCTGGGGGCTGGCTTAGCGGCACAGCACTGACCACATGCAAACTCCCTCCAAAACGCCAGCGCCGTCCCCGCGCCGAGCGGCTCCGGCAGCGGGCGGCAGCGCTGCGCGCCCCGGGGGGAGGGGGGGGTGGGGTGGCCGGGGGCGGCCCGGCGAGGAGCGGCCGCCTCTCCTCCCCTTCGACGCGGGGAGCGCGTCCGCCGCTCCGCCGGGGCTGTCCGCTCCCCCCCCCACCCCCCAGATGGATGGATGCGGGGGGCGGCCGGGCCCCGCGGGGCTATCGCCGCACCCCTTCCCACCCCCATCCCCCTTTTCCTTCTGGAAAAAAGGGAGCGCGATGAAGGACACCCCGCGGGGTGTGCGCAGGGAGGAGATGGGCGAAATCAAATACGCCTGGAGGGCGCGGGGCCGCAGCCCCACCTGAGCTCCCAGCGCACCTGAGCATTACCCGGCCCAGCTGTGCGGGGCTGTCACCTCCGCGCACACTTCAGCCTTAAGGACGGGATACCCCCAGTGCCTGTGAGTCGGCAAATAAAGCCCCCAGCGCTCAGGGAATCTTCAGTTGTGTTCGAGCACAGACGAGTCGCCTTTCTTGCCCTCTGCCCTTCCAAAAGCACAATTTGTGCAACTTCTCTGCATCTTCGTTTTCTGCGTCGCAGTCTTTAATGTGGGACGACCGGGGTAGGGGCAGCTTGGACAGCGCGTGTCGTGGGATTATAGCAGTAGCCCCGAGGAAGGCTGTACACGGGTTTAAATTAGGATAAAGCGCTTATTGATTGCTGCCCAAAGAGATGCCCGCTACCGAAACGTTGAGTTCCTTTGCCCTTTCTCCTCTCACTACCTTCCTTCACCTCCCCGCAAACCAAACTTAAAGAAAAAATGAAATGAAAAGAAAAAAAAAAAGCACTCCGCTCTGCCATTTCAGTCGAAACTCTTGGGTCCATGTGCGAAAGATAAAATGAATTCGAATTGCTATTGGAAAAAATCAGGAATTGTATGAGATTTGCAAGAGCTAGTTTCTTAAACGGAAATTGAGTCCTATTTTGTGGGAAATTAGTTTTGCAGACTTTCTGAAAAAAAAAAAAAAATCTAAAACTTTTGTTCAGCAGCTGCTCCACTTTTCCCTGCAGTTTCAGGCTGAGCTGGAACCTGCAGCAGTCTTTCGACGGTAAGACTTTCCCCCCTTTTCTGACATCTAATGTTTTTTTTTAGGAATTGTCTTTAGATTTAACTGTAACAATGCGGTCTTTAAAAAGAGAGCGGCGTCCAAAGCAGAAGTCGCTGCCCCCGTGCACTGTTCAAAACTTGATATTTCTTCAGAATAAAGGAAATATACAGTTACAACACTGATGAAATATTTTGTGCTTTTCATTGTGTTTATCGTTTCAATATGTGCTCTAATATTAAAAAGAAAAAGAGTACAAAGAAATCGCACTGGCTGAACCGCTCGTGGTTCCGCGAACCCGCCGGGCCGCTGTCCCCGCAACAGGGAGTGCCACCAAGCACGGAACCGCCGGCCCCGGTCCCGTCTCCCCGCCGCGGGCGGCCCCAGGTGGGCGCGGGGAGCGGCCGCCCGACCCCACTGCGCTCCGCGGTTCTCCAACCTGCTGCTGTCAGTCCGCCCGCCCCGGCCGCGGGGGCGAGACGCCGTCGAGGGGGCCGGGGTCGCGGGGGGCGGAGGGGGGAAGGAATGCAGGGACCCGTCCTACAAGGGCGGCTGCTGCCGGAGCCCTGACACCGGCACGGATGCGAAGGGGCTGGGGAAGTCCCGGACCCAAAGCGCTGTGAAGGTGCTTTTTTTGTTGTTGTTCTTGTTGTTTTGTTGGTTGTGTTTTTTGTTTGTTTGTTTGTTTGTTTTAATTCTAGTGAATGGCCGCAGATTTCTCGCGTGGGATATATATATAAAAAAAAAAAAGGGGGGGGGAGGGAGAGAATAAGTGAAGTGCAATGAAAAAAAAAAAAAAAGCGAGAGGGTGCAAGGGGGAGGGAGAAAGATTGGGTTTCCAAGAGAAGTTAAGAGATGGATCCAAATTGCACTTTTGGTAGCAGAGGTTTGAAAAGGTGAAGAAATAAATAATAAGAACTCAATAACAAAGCCATCATGGCACGGCAAAGTCGTTGCCATCAGCTTCATAACCAAACGTGAATATGTGGGGCTGCATTTCCTTTGGCACTAGAGTCCCCCAATAGATACACAAGACCCAAGTGTTCTTAGCACTTCTTCCATCAGCACTTTCAAGCACACAAGAACTGGAAATGAAAACCTCGATGAAGCGCTGTGCTTTCATTTTAAACATTATAAGGAGAATGCAAAACCAGGCGACGAATAATGAGGCAAATACACAGCTTCAGACATTTACTGGAGTAATCTAGAAAGTTTCTGAACGGAGCTATCAAATAACTACGGTTATGTGATGCCATACTTTGTAAAAAAATGGGACTTTTTGGTCAAAGAAAGCCTCAGTGCAGAGCTTTTCAGTGCAGTAATTACTGAAGAAAGTGTACGCAGCTATTACCTCTCAATGTAAATGGTTGGATTCTTGTTCATACTGTATCTTTTTAGAATGTGTGTTTGACCTACATATGGTACAAAAGCATTACTTAAATCAATGCCAGCAAGTTTGCCCAAAGCTTATAACATCAAGTGAAAAAATAGAATGTTTTAAATATGAAAACAGTAAACCGTTTAACTCATAAAAACATCTGGAGCCAACACAGTTTGGAACATCATTTATATTTTCATATAAGGGCTAATATTTGCGTTTGCTTTGTGTTTTTTGGTTGTGGTTGTTGTTTCTTTTTTTAACTTACGATTTATGACAAAAGAGATCATATAAAATTGACCTGAATGAACCAGCGCACAATTTCTTTGCTTCAGGACTTCTGTAGCCTCACTTGGTACTTCACGTTGGAGGCTAAAAGCACCATCTTCCTGAGCAAGGTCAGAATGTAAGTAAGATTCTTGAACATTTCTTTCTGGTGTGCAGTTCTTATATTTGCAGTGTACATAGGGCAAGAAAATCAGACAGTCCTACCTGGGGAGCACTGTTCCGGTGGGGTAAACTGCCCTAACTTTGCTGAAGTCAGCAAAAAGGTGGCAATTTATGCCATTTGAGAACGTTCTCCTTACTGTCAAAGAGAAAGCTAACAAATATGAATTCAGTTTATTTTAGCCAAAGATTTTATTGTACTCAAGAGCCTACCAGAGCAAGAGGACGAGATTTTATTGTACTGTAATTATGATCAGTTCGTATTTTTCCATGGCAATTTGGTGAAGGCAGGCATCATTATTTAACCTTAGAGTCAATCCAGATTCACAACAGATGTATGTTTATTTTCAGTCTTTTCTTTTTCCTAAATTTTCCCTGCTTAATTCCCATGGAGGCAATATAATTCGTTTCTCTTGATACCTGTGCTGCAATGGAAACCTACAGATACAAGCAGTAATAAAGCCGGGGGATTATGCATCATTTCAGAGATGCTTGGATGCCTTAACTGAAAATCCTTGCACAGAAAATGAATAATTGGTTGGCTGATTTGTAAAAATGCCTAATCCCTGCCTGGTTAAAGACAATGATAATCACATTTACCATTCATAAATCGATGGTGGATCAGTGCCTTCTTTGTAATTCACCAGAAAAAATAGGGGTGTTTTTTTGAGAAATTACACTGCCACAAAGTGTACCGCATAACTTTAGCATTGCAATTCTGTGGTGTACTTCCAGTTCACTCTTTTTAACGTTTACATGTGCATTGGTTTAACACTTATCAGACACAATTTTTGGTTTAAAGACTACAACATATCTATAAAAATGTTAAGCCCGAATCCATATTTTCAGCTACTTCTCCTGGATACATATGGATTCTGTTCTAATTTTCATGATCTCCAAGTATTACAAATTTTAAAGCTATGCCAGCAATTTAGTATATTACATAAAAGTTTTGCTGAACTATGAGGCCCTCACTGAAAATGATTTACAACTTTGCATTACATCATTAAAGTTATTTGAATTGCCAACCCACTCCAGTCAGTAGAATATCTTATGCTTCTTATTTATTTTAAATAAACTGATGAAATATTAAAATACTGAAGGTACTTGAGGCTTCACACCTGAACACTGATGTTTCAGGAATGCTTTCAGAGTTTAAACTATGGGGAAACTGCATTCTGCATTAGATACTCAAAAGTCCCAGACCAATTTCTCTTCAAAGCCTTGGTGTGTGCTCATACATTTTAAATAGATAATTTATTTGCAAACTAAACTGTCTTGCACAATGCCATTTCTTTCCCAATCTGCATGTTACATCACAATTTACCAACTGTTTAATTCTTTTCAGTATTGTCTCCACTTAAGAACTCTGACCTAAAAAACAGTTATCTCAATCCTTGTAGGGTGTTTTAATGATCCATATCTCTCATTTCTATTTAGAAATGTATTTGAAGTGCATGTGCAATCAAAGTCAATGATGCCTGAAAAATATGTTTTCCATTTTGTTTTCTTCAGATCTTGACAGTTAGATGCTATATTCAGTCAATTCTCCTATTAAAATTAGTAATCATAGAGGGAAAAAGGCTTGCTTTTTTTTGTGTGTGTGTTGTTCATTTCATTATTTAATGCAATTTTCACAGTGGATTTTGATAACTAGTCAAAAGATGTTTTACCAGAGCCCTCATCAAAATATACACAGATGCAGATGGAAACACGACTGAGTGTATTTTTGAACCATTTTATTTTTACCAGTGCTTACTTCTTACTGTGCAGTTAATATTTTGCTGATGATACTTGATCATCCAGAGTAAAAAATGCAGCTGACTCAGATGACTGTGCATCAAATGTTTCACACTAAGACTTGTGCCAGCTTACTGGATAAATAAACAGCGTGCTTACTTTAACAAAGACTAAAATAGTGAGAAAAAAATCCTACCATTACCTGAACTATTTATCATCCCTGGCTGATGTTCCTGGGCCCATCCAGGACCTGCAGCAGGGGACATATTTCATAATTCTGCTTCCATCAGGGGATGGTAGCAGAGTGATAAGTCCCTAATCCTCATCACCTCTTTTGCACGTTAATGAGGAAAATACAGCTCGCAGTCTATATTCCTTGTCACTTCTAAATTTCTCAGTTCTGGAATGAGAAAAGATACATACACATAGATGAATGCACCAAGCATAAATAACTACGCAGTATCAAGGTTTTAATAGCTGCGGGGATTATGTCACCTACTCTGCAGGTATATATGCCTGTGATTTACAGCGTGATGAGCTCTAGACTTGGAGCAGAAAGCCAGAACTAGCTAGTATTTGGGAGAGCATGATATTCATCACCCTGAGGAGTTCAGGCTCTGTTCATTTCACTTGCTTCACATGGGAATACTCCTGCGTTTTTACACAGTCCTGTTTGCGTTCACGGCGATTTGCCTGACTAGAAGCATTTGCAGGGTTGGAACCTTAATTAATAGTAGCTGGAGGAAACAGGGAAAAATTACATGTAGCTTTTTGTAGTTTTTTTAGGCATAGCTGCATAGTAGCCCTCAGCGTTTAATGTCAGACAACACTAATAACAGATACTGGATAGGAGAAGTCAAAGTAACCATTTTTTGAAATGATCATTTTAGATTCTGATATTGTAGCTTGTGAAAAAAAAAATAATAATAATAGAAAGCTAGATTTCCCTTAAAAATATTAGCTGAATTTGGAGGCAGATCACCAAAAGATGAAATTGTAGCTGTTTCGAAGATACGATCGTATTCAGGAAATTATGTTAGGTTTTCTGGAGCCAATGACACTACTGATGTTTAAAAAATTAGGCAAGTTCTGCAGCATCTTGAAAAACAGTCCAAGCAGAGTACCTTAGGGAGCCTAACAAATGTATTTGGATAGTTTATTCTATTTAATTTTTCCTAAACCAAACGCAGCCTCATTGATGTGCTGTGAATATATTATACTGTGTCTTGCAATGAGCCTTTCCAAGATATTTGTATTCATTATGCTGTGTTAGGCATCACACTTGCACAGCAATACAAATAGATCTCATGGTGGGTTAAGTAAACCATTACACTAAAGGACTGTCTTTGAGGAGCCTTGATACCATACAAGTATACATAACAGACTTTGGCACACCAAATCACTCTCAGGAGCCACATTCCTCTTTTTATTGGTGCCTATCTCATATATTTCATCTAGAGATGCCCACAATAAATTTGTGCAACCTGTTTATTTCTTATCCCCTGTTTTCCAAACATAAAGTGCCTAGCACTGTGAGCTTGGCAAGTCGCAGCAGTTTTAGAATGTAAGAGGTATATTTTTGGCATACTTTTCAGCTGCCTGAGACACACACGCAAAATACAATACGTGCAGACACTATCTGAATTTCGGCAGTTCCCTCATGGGCATTTTATCTGTCTTAAGTATTTGTGTATTTTTGCCATAGAAAATATCACTTACGGATTTAGATTGTATTTAATAATTCAAGAATATTTCAATACAAGATGGCAAACTAAAAATATTTTCCACTTAACTGTTTCAAAATGCCATGTGCAGGAGAACACAACAAAATGGAATTAACTCGTAACATATGCAACTCTTATTTGTGCAAGAGCATTATATGCCCCTAAATCCAGACTCCAGCATCTGGAGGCATAGCATGTCTCTAATGGAAGAGAAAGGCATGAGACATGTCAGCTTCTTGGCTATGATACGTTGAAAGCCATACCTTTGCCTTCATGATACTCAATACAGCTCTGATTAAAACTAATAAAGCAGACAATGTCCAGGTAAGCTGCCTTGGAAGCATTTGGATTTTTCATCTCATTAGTTGTAGGCAGTAGGATTAAGCTGAGAAAAAAACTTACTATATTAAAAAAAAAATCATCTAAAGCTCTTTCATTTGAAACAGTCAAGTTTGAATGAGAACTCATATTCCATGAATCATGCATTTGCAGTGCATCCAAACTAAAGAAACGTAGAAACAAGTTTTGCTGTCACCAAGGCATTCCTAGTGCCTCTTTCTCATTGCTACTTCTTACCTCTAGCAGCATCACAGAATAACATAATCTTTATACACTTCCATCACTGTGATCAGTTCGGTAGTCTCTGAAAACATTGTAA
This sequence comes from Cyrtonyx montezumae, assembly GCF_038088225.1. Lineage (NCBI taxonomy): Eukaryota > Metazoa > Chordata > Aves > Galliformes > Odontophoridae > Cyrtonyx > Cyrtonyx montezumae. Next base: position 115,850,672 of record NW_027072089.1, on the reverse strand, counting down.
AGAAACAGTTCATCGTATAAACATTTTAAGACGTGAACTGTCAGGTCAGACTTGACCTTGAGAAGTGCTGAATCTTTTTTTTTCCCCCATCAATCTCACGGGAGATACTTTAGAGGATCAGCTTCATTGTTAGACTGTAATAACAATTTTAAAAGTATGCAGCTGAACATAAATAATCTTCCTTTTGTTAAAAAAAAAAAAAAGGAAAAAGAAAAAACCCACAAAAAAAACCTAAACCCCAGCAACAACAACCAAAACCAAACAACTGAAAATTGTACTTTGAAACAAATATGTGAAAGAGATCTGCTGGATAAAATATTTTTTATGAATGCGTTTTCAAATTTTTATTGCACTAAAACCCTCAGTTGAGTTTCTGTAGAAGTTGAGACCTCAAACCTCACATTTTCTTTTGTTCATTTTTATCTAGTAATCTCCCTTGTTACATTCGTAGCAACCAAGGGAGAAGGTATGCATTTCTATTGTAGTTATTCTTATTTGCAAAAAATACAAGTAGAAACAGAGAAGCTGCTTTGCTACAGAGATTTAGTTATTAAATTTAAAAAAATCCTTTGCAGAACAACATTCTGGATGTATAGATACACACATGCATACATCATAAGAGGGTGTTCAACCGTGCAAAAAATACAAGCATACCTCCAGGCTGAAATCTTTAATGTGTGATTCAAACCAATTAGATTAACAATTGTTTTAATAAGGGGGAGAAATCTTAGATGCTTCATGCAAAAAAAGAGTGCTTCATATTAAAGCAAGAGAAGGAACAGAAAAAGCTCTTTGCACAGATTACCAGACAAAGTTCCGATTTCGCTTCCTAGCAGAGAAAAATGTTTGGAAATGTGTCTAATCTAACACACCCTATAAAACTGTACAGTAGTCTCTGGTGTAAGTGGGAGTTGTGTGGACATAAAGGTCACATCCTTCAGCAAAATTTCAAGATTTCAGCCTGCAATCCAGTACTTCCTGATGAATTTCTAAATTCTGAATCTGTGTACACATTATGGAAAGTAGGTATGTAGCCTCTCCATAAACCTGTACATTAATTTCATTATAATACTTATGAATACTCACAGTTCTGGTAACAAGTCTCTTTTTTAAATATACCCTGACTCGATGATGAGAATGTTTTGCTTTAAAAAATAAGTCATCTATTTAATTCCAAGTGTGGCAGGCATGGCATGTATCCAGGGGTGCAAGGAGTAAGTTTACCCCATACAATTTGTAGTCAATCAGACTTTCCAAAATGAAGTCCCATAAATATGAACATACATTGCTTGTTTGTTTTCTTATTATTTTTTTTAAGTTTCCTTTATTGGTATCATAATAGTACGACCCAAATATGAGGAAATAGCCATGTCATATTAAATATGCTTTCACAGTCATTTATTGTGCATAGCTAGTAAACATTTCCTGGCAAACAATTTAGAGAGTCCATAAATTCCATCTTAACGCTACTTCCGTAGCTACATGCACTGCACTATACACAAGGGTATTAGCTCAGTCTCTCTCATCCGGAATGGGTGGATTGGAATTGAAAAATCCCCACCCCCCCATTATAGCACCATATGTCTCGAAAGTCTATCCTCTCTCAGGGCAAACAGCTCCTCTCAGATCTGCCTGATGGATCATGACTAAAATTCTGCTGTCCCTTGCTATTTAATCTAGCAGTATTGCTGAAGTATCTATGAGGAGAGCACAACAAGCCAACCATCCTTTTGGCACAAGCAGCAGTTCCCCACACAGAGAGTATCAGGAATATGGAATATCAGAGGGAAAGCTGACCACACGATGATAATTCATATGAAAAAAAAAAAAAAGCTAATTTTGAAACTAGAAGTGGGGAAAATAATAAAATCTCTCCCTCCAGAAAATTAAACGGCCTTCATGTTTCCCTGGTTCATCACACAGTTAACCGTTGTTACAGATCAGCTTTGCAGCATCTTCAAAGGTTCCGAGTCCGTCAGAATTGCAGACAATTTCCTCTAGATATCTTATTTATGTGTTTATGGAATGAGAGATTATTAGAGAAACAGTTTACCCATAAAGATTTTGGGAGGGTTGGATTTCTGCTCATTTTTTTTCCAGTCCTCTTGTTGTGCGTGTCTGTCGATTTATGTTGGAAAAATACAAATCCTTTAAACAGCCCTCAAACAGCCCAGCACTTGAAGGAATTCTTATGAAATGATCACGTTAAGGTAAAGTTCATACTGCTAGTACCAGACGCTAAGCTGACATATTTCAGCCAGTTTGTATCCTTATTACAGGTATACATTATTATCATTCCTGTTACAGCTATTATTTCCAGATTATTTTGGATTGAAAACAAAGAGTTAGCAAAAATCTGGACTCCTTCCAAAGACCAGCTCAAAAGCTCAAAGGGGTTCAGTCACCTTGTCAATGTTCTGCTTTACGATCTTTAATTTTACAGGGTATAATACTAAAACCTCTCCCCTGCACCCCTCTGAGCACTTTTTGAGGAAGAGCTGTGTGATAAAAAAGATGACTAAGAGCAGAAAGACAAAGATTTTATTTCCCTGATCATGGAAGTCCTTGTTTCTGCTTTTTAAATCATTTAATTTATTCATATGGAATGGAACCACTATTAAACAAATAGTCCTGTTCTTAGTTACTGGCTGTATGTATTTGATAATACACATGGTATAATCTTTAGTTGCATGTGTCTCAAATGCTCTCCTTTGGAATCTTATTAGATGAACAACAGAGGCTTTGGAGCAATAGTACGATGGATTATTGCACCTTTTGGAGATAATCCAAATGATCAGGACATCAAAGCTTCAGAATTTTACTTTTTTTTTTTTTCTTTTTTCCTGTATTTCCCTCTGCTCACTCCTTGACGGCAGACCTTTCATAAGCATCCCTGGTTTGCTGGCCACTCATCTTTACGACCTCCCTGTATTTCCTCCTAGTGCCTCCAAGGCACCAAGTTCAGCCACAAGCCCTTCAGCGGCATGCTGAAGAGACATAGTTTGTGGTCTGCAATTTGCTCCAGTTATTGTCTGATAATAAAGGCCCTAATCCTTTTCCTGGATCAGGACCTCCACCAGCTTCCTTTCATTATGCACATGGACAAACAGAGCAAGAAGAAAGATAACGCTCCGCTTGTTCAGCACAACTCCAGCAATTATTTTCTCTTTCATGTTTTAAGTCAATTTGATTGCTGGCAAAACCTGCCAGAAAAAGACAAGTCTGATCAGAAAGAGCACGAGCAGAGAAAGTGCAGTTTCCCAGATACTTCATCTCAAGGACTGTTTTGTACTCAGGACAGAGCATATTAGTGGGCCCAGTCAGCCTCTCACAGATCACGCAAGCATTCCTGCTTGTATGAACGTCCGCTAATAAAGATTTTGCAGTGAATACTTACCTGATTGGTGCAACATACTGTTTTCTTTTACTTTGCAGTTTGCTTATGGATTTCTTTCCTGACTGTCCTCATACTACAGAATACAAATAACAAATTCAATTCATGTGTTTTATATACATTAAATAGTAGGAAATACATCTGTGTAGAAAATGTAGCTAGTTCCTGTGCTTGCAGAGTCTCTCTGGATTTATTGTATTAAAGCCAAATCTATTGTTAATCTGTTTAGCACTGATTGTATTCCTCAAATATGTTTGGTGTTTCCTTTCAGAACTGTCATATACACGTCAGCATTATACCTTAATAAAGTACTGGCACACTAGAAACAGGTAATTGTAATCTTGCTGATAAAATACCTACAACCTCACTAATTAATTTTACTTGGTGACTGGTTGACTTATTGGTAACAATTTAGCAGAATGTCTGCTGAGATCTCTACCCTTTTTCTGTCAGATGATGTGCACTGAACTGTTCCTCTTAATAGACAAGATAAACAGTAGAAGAAATGAGACTGAGTAATTATAAGGCAACTCTACCTAAAATTAGGAATGTATATAGACATTCAGTTTAGGTCTTATGAATAATTTGCTTGCAAAACTAATAGAAATGCAGTACTCCTCTTTAAAAAGGTTTCTAGGAAATTATGTAGTGAGAATTAGGAGATGCATTCCCTAAAAGCTTTCTTTTTTAATAGCACTTTTGAATAGATTTCACTATCTTAAAGGAAAGAATTAAATCACAGTGAGGTAACTGGGAGTTATGGTCCAGTTAGTGAGCTTTACCATGAAGCCAGTGGCAAGTTATATCGTTATAATGTGGAACAGTGCTTTTTGAAGAAAACTGCTGGAAGTCGAGCAGTTTGAGAGCTACTGACTTCAAATTTCAGTCCCTTTTCCAGAATTCTATAATTTGTTATAATTGTTGCTGCAATTTCAGTTTGTTATGCATTTCTTCTAAAAGCATTAAAGTGAGCAATCTGCATTAGATGCTGTAAATAAGCAGGTTACTACAGGACACACACAAAAAAAAGCCCAGCTTCTGTAATCTAAAACTTTCACACCTCTCAGTAACTGTGTCAACATTTAAAAAATTACACTCTGTTACAAAATAATAATTCAAACAGTTTTTTTATCAGTCTGACATTTTATATCTGACTTTTTCTTGTCTCATTTGAAAAATTATCATTACTGTTTAAGAAATAATTTTAAAGGTCTATATTTCTTCCACACAAGTCATGAAATATCTTAACATGGAAAAAATGCTTATGGAGAATGGAATAATATTAACAAGAGTTGGAAACTTCAGAGTGTCTATAGTAAAACATCAGCTACATTAAAAAAATAAAAAATGACACTTTCCTTAAGTACATCCAACACTCTACTAGATATCAGTGTGACAAAGAAAAGTCATATAATTATAAATTAATTCCTAGACCTTGATTACATTTGGTATAAGCAAATGAATTACCACACAATATCTCTACTTAATGATAGTCAGCTTTCACAAAGTTGATGGCTGATTATTTGAAGAAAGTATCCAAGAAAAATTTTGAATGAAAAATTCAGATTGCTAAAGAGCGTATTAATAACCATCTAAAAGAAAACCCCAAACCCACCAACTGCCAAGAAGAAACCAGGTACATTTCTGTTGAAAATAATAAAATGACATAGAAATTATGTGAAGGCTGATGCTAAAAAAATAATAAAATAAGGAGGAGCAAGGGAAAAGATAGTAATTAATGTAAATTAGAAGCTGAGAATTAGAAAGCATTGCTAAAGAAAGCCAAAGATCGCAAAGGAAAAACATTTTAACAATACAAACAGAATTTGAAATTATATTATGAACAACAAAAAACATCCAAACAATTGTCTTGCTCCAACATTAAATCCAAATTACTCAAACTTTTTGTAATTGATATTTTTCTTTTCTTTTCTTTTTTTTTTTAAGGTATTCTCAAATACTTTTATTCTGTATTTGGGAAAAAAAAATTCAAGTGATGTATTCATATCAGATGAATATGATGAAGCTCTATTTCAGTAGTAGCACAGGAGAACGTTAAATAGCAGCTAATAAAACTAGACATTTTTAAAATCAGTAGACCTGAATAATTTGTATGGAGGTATTTTAATACATTTGGCAGAGAATCTGTCTGCACAGCTAGTGAGGATTTTTAGTACGTTTTGAAGAACTAGGGAAGTTCCAGGGAACTATGCAAAAATTTTTGTCAATACTTAAAAAGAATAAATGTGATTACTTAAATGTCTATAGGCATTTCAGCCTCACATTGATCTCAAGCAGCTGGGAGTACCAGCTCATTTCAATCAAAGCAGTGAGAACTGAAATTTATGGAAAATGATCATGCCAAGGCTAACTAGATGTCATTTTATAAGAGTTTATATTTGGTGGGAGAAAGGTAATTTCAGTAGTATTGAAAATGCAGAATACTGGAAAGACTTTTAGTTATTAATCATAATATTTTGATGTATAAAAAATATTAAATCAGTATTGAACCTATTAAATAGACTCAAATCTGAGTTTCATGTATGTTGTAAGTGGAGAATAATAATCAGTGGTGCTTATTATAACAGACTTCCACAAGTCTTTGGCCCTGTTAGTTATTTTCCCCATCTTTGACCCTTCTATCAATAACAAGAGAAAATATTTAGACAGTCTTCCATTAAAATGATTGGAACGTCAGTAAATAAGGAGACAGTAATGGTGGAACCTGTATTGCTCAAGAAGCTTGCTGAAGCTAAACAAACTACAAATTTCAGTCCAGACAAACATAAGACACTGTTCTATTAACAACTTCAAGTCACTGCTAAAAGGCAGGGAGTTGTCCCACCACCTGAAGTTGGTCTGAAAAAAGACTAGTGTGGATAGTTGGCTGGAAATGCTCTAAACACAGGAAGGTAGACATGGGTCTGGTTCAACCCAAGCACACAGAACCAGAGAAGTATACTGTATGGTTGTTACCTCTGTCCTTGGCCCAGATGCAATCATTTCTGGAATAGTGTGTCCGCAACTCAAGAAAGATTGTTGTGAAACTGGAAAAGGTTCAGAGGAAAGCAATGAGATCTGATGAAAGGACTGGAAAATGTTCCTCATAATGAAAGACTCAAGGATCTTGATCTATTTAGGCTATCGGAGAGAAGTTTAAAAGGCTACTTGATCACAGCTTATAAATAACTATGTGAAAAAAAAGAAATTTGATAACATTAGACTTTTCAGTCTGGTGACAAAGGTATAACAGAAGCCAGTGGTTACAAAATGAAGTCTGAGAAACACACTGGAAGGTTTATATCAAGATCAAATGCTTTTCTCCATTAAAATCTATCCTACAGTTAAGCCCCCTCACCTCTCACCCTCCTCTTCCCCCAAGAAAAAGTAATGAGTAATTGAGAAAAGTTGTGGTGCCCCTCACACAGAGGGGCAGACAGAGCAGGTGACCATAATAGCCTTAGCTTTATAGTCCAGGAATCAATGGCTTTGATTGCAGGCTTCGCTGCTCTGTACTTTCTGACGCCATCACTGGGCAGATCCAACCAGCATGATGTTAATGGGAACCAGGTGGAGTCTCTCTGTGCCTCACAAGGGAGCTTCCCCCTGAAGCTACATTGGTTACCACCAGGATTTGGCTGGACTTTAGGAATTCATACAGTATGAAAATCCTCAGTCATTCATATTGACACCTATCATGTCTAACTATTGCAAAATTCATTGATATTTCAGTTGTTATAAAACACTATTCAGGGGTGAAATGTGGTAAATTTTACGTAAAACGGATTTAGCCCCCGTGCAACACACACCTTATCAGTTCCAGAGAAAAGAAAGAGAAAATTATGCACAAACACATACAGCTGTTTAAGTGAGGCAGAGTGCTAGAGAGAGAGCTAACTTCTTTTGCCTGATTATTATTATTATTTTTTTTCTCTTGAGAAGAGAGTAGGTCTGAAAACTTTCCTTCAGTCACTGATGGTTCTGATTACCATCCTAGTTAAGATATGGGGGGAACAACAATGGAAAGATAAACGCTAATGGGGAAAATAACAAAACAGAACAAAAAACTAACACATATAAACAACATAACATATGCAGGACACTCACCATGTGCCAACCTCACTTTTTTCCTCTCTCTCTAATGTGGTCCAATAATCCCAGACATATAGAGGGTTATTTGCACTGTATACTTCAGGCATCTGATGGAGGTAGTTTGAATAGCAGCTGTCTCTCACTCTCTAGCTCAGCATCTGTCCTTCTGCCAGCTATGAGGGAAGGAAAAACACCAGATTTACTCCTTAAACTGTGCCTAAGTTAGATACCTAGATGAGACTGAATTTTTTGGATGAATACTACTGATTTCTATCTTTTTTTTTAATCACTGCTATTATTTAGTGAATTATGATTTGCTTATTTAAATTTCAGAGATAATAAAAGTGCAGGAGAGTTTACATATTTATGGTCAGGTCCAAACTGGCACAGTTCATCTACTGGCATTCCAATAAACAGACAGATTTCTATTCACTCCAGCAAAAGTGCAGCCTTCAAGTTGTTTTTATAAACCAGGCTGGGTACCTGATTCTGCTGGGTAGAGCACAAACGTTTTCATAAAATACAGAAAAATAAATTTGCAATGTAAGTTCATTAAGAAAAACCTCAGAGAAGAAAAAAAAACCTGAAAATGTTGTGTGGGAAATCTCAGCTACTGCAGTCTGCAGAAAGTACTTCCCTTGTAAAAGCAAAGAAAAAGCAGTGAGAGATCAGCATCAGGCTCTACAACATTTGAAAATAATCTGTTTTTCTGAGGAAGAGTCTTACTTCCCATCCTAACTAAACTGTATTTTCCTCAAATTATAAAAAACAAACAAAAATTAAACTGAACACTTTGCTGCTTCACATCAGTTAATAGATTTGCTATATACTTAACTTGTAGTGGGTGGGACTGCAGCACTCCAAGCGAAGCAGAGCGTGTGGATTGCAATACGCCATAAAGCTGGAAGTTTCACAACAACAGCAAGGCAACTTTGCATAAATATTAATGAATGACAGTGAAGAGGAAATTCTGCATCTTCATTTCAAGGTCTTTAATGCTAAGAAGCATCAAAATATTCTCTATACTTCTAGAACCCTTCTGTTAAAACGGCTCTAACTCCAGGGACACGTTGTATAAGGCAGTTATGCACCATTTAAATGCAAAAAGTGCACACTCTACTTGGAAAAAGATGTGCGATGTGAAGTGTTTTTAAGAATAATTGAATGATTTTGTGATTCATTAAATGCTTTTTCCTCAGCAAGCAAGTAATGGCTTTTCCACTAAGCACCCAAAAGGTGAAAAGTCAAACAGTTAGAAGGAGAAAAGAGTCTTTGGGAAAAGGATCATTTACACAGCTTTTTGTTTTATTCCTTATCTCTTTTTTGTTCCAAGAGGAATAGAACAATGAGGGAGGAAAAAAACGTGAATAATTCCGTTTAGGAAATTAAAAAGATTGAGTGCTGGGGACAAAAGTATATGTGGCAGTTGTCTATTCTTTGGTTTAAGAGGAAATATAGAAAAACTGTGGCACCTAAGGCTTATTGAATATGGCTTCACATGTGTGTCCCTGCTGAGACTATGGGATCAGTTCTTTTATGGGAGGAAAAAAAGAGCTGTTTTCATATACCCAATATATCTTTAAGCTAAAGTGTAAATCTTCAGTTTCTTTCCCTTACTTTTCTTTTTCTTTTTTCTCATTTTCTCTTTCTCTTAAAAAAAAATAAATAAATGAAAAGGGAAACAATACACACCTTGACTCCTGCAAAAAAGATCTTTGGCAAAATCACAAGACGCCTGCTTAAGTAATACCCAAAAGGTAACTCCATGCATTCCACTGGCCAGAAATAATTCACAGCACGATGAATCCACAAGAAAGTCAATAGGATATTATAACACTCTTAGGGGAGCTGTAGCCATAAGAGCAATGTGAGGCAATGCCTTAGCATGAGCTATCACTTTATATATGTGCTGTATACATGAGCATGAATTATATTACAACATTTGACACGCTCTGGCTTTTGATCTAATGTAACTTATGACCTCTGTCCTATTGTGACCTGTATGCCTAAATCTGTGGAGAATCGTTCAAACAATAGAAAATACATGATAGATGACACCTAGGTAAAAGTGTATGAAGAATAAAAACACCCATGTTCAGGACAATAGCTAGCCAAAAACTACCTGAGATTAGGAAGATACTTCCCTGGTATATGATATAAAGAATTTTCTTGCACCTTCCTCTGAGGCATCTGGAACCAGGATACTAGTCTAGATGGACCACTGGTCTGATTAGATATGGCAGTTCTAGTATTTCTATGAGCATATGCTAGTGTGGAAAAATACACCTTATGAGTTTAATAGAAAATTCTGCGTAAGACAGGACGGGCTCTTTGACCAGTGATAAAATCCTTGTGAGATTTCAACTGAAAAGCCAGTTGAACTTTGTATGGATTCTGTTTCCACCCAGATCAACAGCGATTTCCAGCTGATTTCAGTAGGAGCAGGACGAAAGAAGCCTCACATACTGACTTGTATGGTGTCAGCACTGAGATTTCCCACAAGCAAATCAAAAATTAACAGTCCCTGTAGATTCTGAGGTCTCATGAGATTTTCCAGGTAGCCACAGTTATTTTCCTCCATGAGAGGGAGAATTTGAAGATAATCTTTTAGAGCAAATCTTTATCAGTCTCTGTTGCTGCACTGTTTTTCAACGGATCCTATTTGGTTAGCCTGTTCCAGCAGCTTTCCAGCTGCAATCTTGGACTCTGAAGACGGGCTTCCTGATCATCAGCTACCTGGCTCTGCATAATAGCCCAGGGAACAGACATTCGCATGCAATTAAATTGCTCTCCAAAAGAAAACTGGAGAGCTAGAGGTACTGTTGGCATGCTGTAGAACAGCAGGAAGATGAAGAATCAACTGACAGTCTATATAGCAAAAGGCTGAAGTCTTTGGCTAAAATGTAGAATTATACTGCATCTTGGAAAAAAAGCATGGACAGGAAAGCAGCCATGGAATGAAGGTATCCATAACACCTCGGCTGGAAAACTTTTCAGCATTTTTCACCAGATGGATATAGGCACATTAGTAAAACTTTGCTCATAAATCATACTTTCAAGATTATTGTCACAGCCTTAAGACCTGAAATTTACTATACATTTATAAACCAGAAAAGATATTGCTTGTCTTTACCAGGCGTAAATGTAGAATTATAAATTAATTTAGCTAAATGATTTAGAGACAAACAGAATAGAGCAAGGATAGACTGATTTTTGCTAAAACTGAATTTATTTCTGTATAATTCTCACTTATTCATTAAAATGAAACAAATTGCTGAAACTACAGCAGAGCCATGTATAACAAGATTTTTATTTGCTTTAAACAAACTGTATATGGCTAGATTCTCTCGTACTGTTGACTGGGAAGTAGCTGTATAGAAAATATATGGATTTTACCTCAGAGAAAACATGGTGTAGGACAGAAAGTTTCTCTATGAAGCAAGCCCCAGAGATGACTGCCCTTTCTGATGGAACATGTACATACATGCAAGCTATTAATACCATCTCCTTTGTGCAACAAACTAAACAACTCCTGGGTCAGTCAAATCTCAGGTAATACCTGCCATCTACACATTAGATGTTCCTGTTGTGCTACTGGTAGTGTGCTATGAAGTGGTGCTGGAAAGTGAGATGTTGCAAATTACAAGTTGGATGGACTGAATTCTGCTGTCCTTTTCTCACGATAACTGCTCTTATGGAGAATAGATACAAAGTTTGCTAACTTCCTCTGTCTTAAAAACAGCCAAAACATTATTACAGAAAATGGACAAGCTGTAAATAAAGCCCATCTTGTAATTTATTACATTTTTTCTCTATGTATTTCTGCTCTCAGAAGAAGTAAAACTAAACATTGTTGTGCTGGTTAAATAATAAAGAGGTTAAAAACAGGTTAAGTGGTGAAAAGATTAGGCATCCTGAACTGAGATTCACCTCGTGTAACTTAAGCCATTTGTGGCATAGACGACAATAAGCAAACCTGCAGTTGGAAGAAGCAGACACTTCCAAGCACAGCTTGTCTGACTTACTGCAAATACCTACTTTACAGAGGCACTCCCTAGACTCTGCTGCCTAAATCTCCAAAGAGCTCGTGGTAGCAGAAACAGAGGCCAGTGAAGAGGTCAGCTCTCTCCACCCTGCTGCAGCAATACTGTTGTCTCCAGAGCCCCGAGAAAAGACAACACTTCTCTCACTGTTTCACTACCAGGAAACAGATCTACAAATATGTGTATTGCCACGATATCCTGTCAATAATCTAGCTCAGGGGTTGAACTTCACAGTTATCTAAATATATAAGAAAGCACACGGGTTGTAAAATAATAGGCTGTCAGCAGCACATGCCAATCTATTTAGCATGAATTGAGACAGAGAGGCATTACAGAGAGAAAGCCGACACCAGTGGAGTTTCTATTCCCCCTATGACACTGAGCATGAACCTTGCCTCCAGACCCTTTGTCTTCACACTTCTTTGACATTGTTCCTTTCCCTCTGTTCCTTCTGACTCTCTGCTTTCAAACTGTTCCTCAGACACCTGGACTTTTTTGATAAATTTCCTAAGCAGTGCTTTGGAACTAAGCATTTTTGATCTCACAGATGTATGAACTGAGACATCATATTTAGTTTAAAGAAAATAAAATGTCAAAACTCAGTATATACTCAGCAGAATTGAATGATATAATCTGCTTCCTGGAAAGAAGTTACACTGAGCACATAATAGGGATTTTGTGAAAGAAAAAAAAAAAACCTGAAAAAGTGTAATGGATTCTAGTCGATCCAAAACACATTTTTATATTCTCTTGCCCAATGTGACACAAAATATGCAACATTCCACTGATACAAAATAGTCCATTTTCACGAGCATATGAAGGAGGGGAGGGGAGGGGAGGGGAGGGGAGGGGAGGGGAGAAGAAGAAACAATGGCTATTATTCACACAAAACAAGTATTCACGCTTATTTGTACACAGAATCAGAGCTGTCATTTTTGCCTGGGGAGAAGTTTTGATTCCCTTTTGTCATGCTAACCTGGTACATCCTTTTAAAAATATTTTTTACTGAAGGCAGCAAATATGATATCAGGTATCTAAAAGTAGGAGATTGAAGTGCAGGTCAATACAATGATTCTGTAGCAGTAGGCAAGTGAAAATTATAACAAACAGAAAAATTGGTGGATAAAGAAACTGAAATTACATAGGCAGTTCCTTAAACTAATGTAAGGATAAAGATAAAGCTTACTTACTTTTTGACAATATGTTTCACTAAAACCTCTTAAAAAAACCACCTCAACAGCCTCATGATAAGAGACAAAGTTTTATACCTTAATAGGTTAAATGAAAGAGATATGGTTAATTTTCAGACTGGGAGGAGGTCTTTGGCTGAGCCCTCAGAGATGCCACTACATAAATCTGTGTTGTGCCTAAATACTGTATCCTGTGTGCAGTTCCACTCATCTCAATAGATAAATTTTCTGCTTGTCACTATCTGCAAGAAAGAAAAAAAAGAAAAAAAGGTAGCAACAGAAGATGATGGAAAAAGCTACTATGGAAGGCTGCTTAAAAGACTAAATGCCGTAGGTATGAGCTCCAATCTGATCAGAGAGAGGTAGTTTTCCATATAGATGGAACATAGATGTTACGAATGCTAAATGTTTGCAGGGATTCAAAGAGTCGCCAATGAAATTCACAGAAATAAACAGTACATGTATGTGTCCAAAGTGTCCCTTCACAGTTGAAAAAGTTATCTACAGGCTTTTATTTTCTTCACCATGGACACAGATCAGATTTGGCACTTTTGGATCCAGAGAGGCTGTTAGCTCAGGCATATTGCGGTCATACTAATGTAGTAGCTGTGTGGCCACTTCAAAAATGTTATCCTTGATTGCTGGCAACCCAAAATATTACATCTCCGAAGTTATTGTTTGTGTGTAGTAAAGTGGAAAGATCTTCTCCATAAAGATATTAGTAAGAGCAGTAGAAGCTGAGTTTTGTTTTTATACTTAAAAAAGAAAAAAAAGAAAAAAAAAAAAAAGCAGTTCCTTGTTTGATCAGTGTAGCTGATCCCAAACTCACATGTGGGCAAAGAGCAGAATGCCATCAGCACCACATCTTAAACTATGTAAATGCTTGCAAAATGGAGGAAATAGAAGTGATGAATTAAGTGAGAGGCTTTTGTTATGATTCTTCTAGGTTTTAAGGGTGAAAAATTGAGAATGGATCTCCTCAGAGAGGAAGGAGAGAGAATGGCACATCTAAAGGACGCAATTTATCATCCTGAACACTGGTGACATTTCCATAGGCAGTTGAAGACTAAATATGTCTGTTTTTTTCAACTTGTGCTGGTAGAAGAAAGGAGCCTTATGCTCTCATTTTTAAAAGGCTATCCACAGTAAACTGAGCATAATTCAGTAGACAAACTACTAGTAGAGTTGTAGTTAGCGTGTCTAGCTCCACAGCATTTTCCTCTGTGATTATTTTGAGAGGAAAGGATTTTGTTTATTTTTGAGTGCACTTTCTATGTTTTTTATTTAAGAGGCCTGTGATGTGTTAGAAAGCATCATGTGCATAGAGGAACTGCAGCTCTTCCTGTAAATTCAACGAACTGGTATTTGCTGAAAGAAACTTCTGAGTGATTTACTTTTTTCACAAAGAGAGGTGAAGAGTAGAGGAGGGGTGGGAAAACAACAGATTTTTTAAATTATATTAACACTCACTACCTGCAAAAGCATTTGTAGAGAGTTACCCAAATCTCTTGTGGGCATTTCAGCATGAGTCCAATGCAGAAATACACCAGAAATGAATGACTAGCTGAATGGGCTACGGGCCAATCTCAGCTACAACTGTATGGTATCATAAAACACCTTGGCCCCTTCCACAAGAAGAAATAATCAAGTTTCTAAGATACTGTGTTCCCAAGCAATGTGGTTTTTCCAGATAATTCTCATTTTCTGAGTCACTGCTAATTTTCTTTAGGCCAATGCACAGTTCACATTCCTGTTACAAAGGGGAACACCTTAAGAAAGAACTGAGATGGCCAGAAAGCAATAGGAAAAGAATGCTAGAAGCAATTACTTCCTCCAAAGACACCAGGAGACACTTGGGTGTTTTAAAAACATAGGTTAGATTCAACCAGGAGGCTCAGGAAGCCAACCTGGTTTCCTCCCCCTTGGTTTTCTCCCCGGTTTGGAGCCAGCAGTTCCCTGGACAAGCCCTGCCAGCAGCTTGCACCACTGCTCCACTCAAGCAGTCTCTGTCCTTCTCTAGACTCTGTCCAACTGGGAATGAATAGTGTTTTGTTACTAAAGTTATTGCATTAAGACTCACCACCATTGACAAGTCAGTAAAATTTTCTGCCTATGACTTATTCTAACCACACTAATCTATCAGAAAAAAAGACCAACACGTTTCTATATAAAGTTGTTCCAGCAATTATTTTAATTAAATGATTATTATCTTCTGTATGTTATTAGAATACACAGTAGTAGCCCAATGCTTGCTAAGATTTACATTTGTGTTGGAATAATATTCATGAATTGGGAATTAAAAATCTCACTCAAACGTGCCTTCACGCAGTGGGCCAAATAAAGCAAAGTTGTTTAACAAGGGACTTCTGTGTTAGAGACCTTGAAAATAATGACTTAACAGTATGCTAACTTGTTGAAAAGAATCTCATCAGAGGTCTATCCAGCTATGACATGTTATGGATTTACTTTGGACTGAGCCAATGGCCAGAGGTATGCCATCACGATGAAGGAATACAACTTGAAAGATATATATGTCTGTTTTAAGTAGGAATGTTCATTCATTAGATCACTGCTTCATTCACTAAGCTATGCACAAACTGCTACACAAATGAATGATTCAATACAGATGCCTTTAGTACCGCACATAACAGTAAGTAAGGAGCAAGGTGCTTGCTGTCATGACTCTCCTGGCGAGACAGGGAAGCAATTTCTTTGTGGCTGTGTTGCGAGGCAGTAGCCTAAAATGGAAGAATGCAAACTAGACCAAATAAAGTATTCTTTAGTCAAAAATGGCCCACACATTAATGCACTGACAATCCTTCCTCACTTGTCTTGGATATTTGAATTTACTGGGAAAGGGAAGCTGTGGGTAGAATAGGTAAGTCATTTCAAGGTCCACGCTGAGCAAAACTGTCCGAAACAGCAGCTCTAGGGGCCACTGAAATAATATACAAGCTTTCACGATGCAAAGTATACTAAAGTGGGCAATGCAGTTTATTTCTACATGTTCTCATCATCAGAATATGTCATTTTCTAAATGATACTGATGAAATCTTTGAAGACTTTTTGTATGAGGCCAAACCAAAAATGCACAAAAACTGTGCAGAATTGTTTTCTAGGATATAAAAGCAGAAGAAAAATAGTCCCTGTATTTAGAATTTTCACTGTTAATAAAATAATTTGCCAAAGCTCAGGGAGAACGCTCTTTTTCCTGGAAAGTTTCCAAGTTTAAGAAAATTCTAGAGGAGAAATTGTAACAGATATCAAGCATTGGCAGGAGAATCACAAGAAGAAAGCAAAGACCAAGTGATGTAAATGATAAAAGTTTTCATGAAAAGAATGGTGAAATGGCAGCCTATATGACAAAACATTAAATTTTACCCATTCTTTTGTTAAGTCATAGAGTGCTGTAACCAGGACTATTAAGTCAATTTGGTAATGAGCTCTAGAAGGTGCCTTAATAAGAGGGCTTAGAATATGAACTAAGGAACATTCCCAAAAGGAACTGGTGCACAGATTGTTATTTTTTTATTTTTGTAACTAAAAAGAAGTCTGCCTATTACAGTAGAAACAGAAGAAAGTGCATTAGATAACATTATATACAGATGTGAGCCAATAGAATTGTGATTTAGCTCATAATTATAGAGAAAAAGTAAGATTCACATTTTAACCTGTGGATATTCCCGAAGATTACTATATAGCACTAGAGCACTTATGTTTTTTAAAGGCATACATGTGCAATTGCAGCTTTAGAGTTTTTTTTCCTTATGGTTTTTCATTATAGTTTCTCTTAGGAAAAACAAACAAACAAGTCCCAAACTTTTAATGGCCTTCCTTTGCAAAATACTGTAACTGCTAATACTCCAGTTGAACAATGGAGTAGAATGAAGTGCCAGTGGAGGGCCTGATTTAAGAAGGACAGAAGATCATAAACACACATGCACTGTATTTGTATACTTTTTTTTAGTCAGACCCATCTGTGCTCCAGCTCTTTTCTAAATTGCAAAAGAATTGCTAAAGAACTGCACCTCTGCATATACAAGTACTGTACATCAAATCCAGTATTTTTTTTTGCAGTGGAAACCATGTTTGATATGCATACTTTTAACTTAACTCAGACTCAGACTCACCAGTCCAGACAAAACTGCATCAAACAAAAATGACTTGAATTGGGAAAGAAAAGGAAATCAGATGCACTCAGAAGCAGGAATATGACCTTTTGTTGGTGATGCATTAAAAAAAGTCCTTTCTTATATTATTTAACATCTTTTTTCTTTTTCCATTGTATTCTTTATTATGAAAGTGGCATTTGGAATATGTATTTATACTGCTGTCTTTTTTTACCACAGGGTGCCTTAGTTACTTTTCTTTAGTGATATCATAGCCCAGAGATGGTTTTTGGCCCTCTAACTTGACCAACTATAGAAATTAGAAAAGGGGAACCAACAGTTTCTATGTGAGCTACAATACCTGTCTTAGACGGGGTATTCTGAGAGGTATGTTGCAGCTGAGTTTAAGAACTGCAGCAGATGGAAAATCCAGCACATTGGTATGTCAGAATTTATTCCAGACATTAATTAGTATAACTTGATACTTCTGCTCTATTCCCAGATCTCTCAAAGTTAAATTTTCAGAAGTTTCATTTTTATTATTAACTAGTTAGCAATCAAGTGGGAACAATAATTGATAATTGGAAATTGAGTTATTTTATTAGTTAACGAAAGAGAAATGATCAAGAACATCCTTCCATGAAAGTTCTTACACAATGTGATAAAGTCTCACAGAATCATAGAATTGTACGGGTTGGAAAGGACCTCTAGAGATCATCTAGTCCAACCCTCTGCCAAAGCAGCTCCCTAGCCCAGGTTGCACAGGTAGGCATCTTGAACAACTCCAGAGAAGGAGACTCCACAACCCCTCTGAGCAGCCTGTTACCCTCACTGTGAAGAAATTCCTATGCACATTTGTGCAGAACTTCCTATGCTTCAGATTTTGTCTATTTGCCCTCATCTTATCACCAGGCACTGTTGAAAAGAGTCTGTCCTCATCCCTTTGCCTCCCACACCTTAGATATTTATAGATATGGCTGAACAAACCCAGGTCTCTCAGCCCTTCCTCACAAGAGCAGTACTTCAGGTCCTTTATCATCTTTGTGTCCCCCTGCTGAACTCCCTCCAGGAGATCTCTGTCTTTTTTGTACTGAGAAGCCCAGAACTGGACACAGTACTCCAGGTGAGGCCTCACCAGGGCAGAGTAGATGGGGAGAATCACCTCCCTTGACCTGCTGGCCATGCTTTTTTTAATGCACCCCAGGATGCCATTGGCCTCCATGGACACCAGGCAACACTGCTGGCTCATGGTCACCCTTGAGCAAATCAGTTTCAGTAAATCAAAAAAAGCTTCAGTAAAATTTGAGTTAATCAGTAACCAAATCATCTCCAACCTTGAGTAAATCAGTTGAGCTTCTTTACTGGTAGCTCAGGCACATTTTCCAGATCTCTTTTTTTCTTGCAGCTTTCTTTTGAGCTCATTTCAGTTTGTCAGCATCCTTCTCAAAGTGCAAATGCCAGAATTTGACAGATTATTCCAAGAATGCTCTAATGACACAGACAGAGGGAATACCACCCTCTCCATCCATATGACTTGGCTCAGACTTGGAAAGATTGGATCTGACATATTAATCACAGTATCACTCTGGGAACTCAGTTTCAAAGTAATGTTTGAGTCTATTCTGGAGTACCAGCTCATGAGTATTCAGCACTATATAAATTTGTTGTCCTTTGGCCTCAGGTTTGCCTATGCAAATGTATCTTGTTTTAATGAATCCATCCTAATGAGCACTACAGATTAGCTTGTTCCTCTTTTGTCATCATTAGTTGTTTGTCTAACAATTATGTCACCTGTAAGTTTTTCTAGTAACATTTCCACATTTTCCAGACTTTGCTTAAGATAAAGCACAGTTTTGGACAAATATCTGATCCTTGCAGGGCTAAATCAGAAATATTTCCGTGCACAGCTATTCCACATCTACACTCACTTCTTTAGTGTCTCCATTTTAACATTTGTAATACATTTCAATTGCAAATATTAATGTTAATATTTTCTAGTCTTTTGCCTTTTTCCCAGTATTTTATAAATAAAAAATGATTAATATGATGAAATAAATCGCCTTTGGCTACCTCAAGGCTATTAACTGATCCTTCCAATTGAAAGAAAGAAAAGAAAAAAAAAAAGAAAAAAAAAGCAAAGAAACACCTAACATACGTGTTCAGCCTTGCTTCTAGCTATCAGTGGGGATAGAAAATGCTTATCGCTAGCTTCAAGACAGAAATCGATCTTGGTGTCATATTCCAGAACAACAGATATATCTGAGAACATCTACTGTTTGCATACCATGATCAATGTTTTTACTATTCTTGCTGAGTACTGGATAAAACCATTACTAGGATCTCATTATTTTTATATACTTAAAGTATTGTTTCTTATTTTCCTCAGCCCTCTACAGAATTTTTCAAAGATACTTCTAGTTTCCTGTATCAATTGTTCATGTTTCCCCAGAGTTGCTTTTAAGCTCACTGCTATTACTCTTGTTTTTACATTTGTGATTTTTTACTGCTGCCTTCATTTTTCTTCTCAATCAATAGCATATTTTCAGGCTGGAGATATCTTTTAAGTATGGCAAAGTATAGTGTATTTTGACACTGAATTTATCAAATATGAATTATATTTCACAGTTTCCTGCTTAAATGTTTCCTGCCACATAATTTTACTCACAGTTTTTCTCAATCTTGAGAAATCAGTTTTCTAAAAGGTGCAATATATACATTACTAGTAAAGCACTGTCAAAGAATATATTGGTGAACCACACAAATATTTCTGACAGGAAAAAAAATAACAGTGTCCTTCTTCTTCTGTTCCCCAAAACACATGTTGAAATAAGGATAACTGTAAAAATACCCTGGATTTGTCTTTTTGTTTGTTTTGGTTTGGTTTTTCTAACCAAATTAAGTTAGTAATACCTTATTTTCTAAGAATGTGTTGGTTTAATTTATCAGTTTGCATTGATTTGTCCTATGAAAAGACATACGTCAATTTAGAAATTTATCCTAATCACAAGATCATTTACCCTACTCTGACTGATGTTCTCTGTGATCCTGAAAAAGTCATTCAGTCACACTGTGCCTCAATTTCCCATCATTAAGTGAAAATAACTGTTAATATTACATACACATGCATAAAGCCAATAACACAGAGGATTTTTTATTTAATTTCATTACGTATGAAGAGTTCAAAACATTACTGTATTAATATATTCTATTATTATTATTACTGTATTAATATATTCTATAGAGTTCAAAAAAAACTGTATTAATATATTCTACAGACTTTTCAGAGGCTGTATTAGTAGCACTGCAATTCATTTATGAATTTGTGGATTCTTTGACTTTTCATTAAGTGTCACATACAGTAAGCTTAGGCCTTGTCTGGATCTTAAATTTGACTTAGTTGTGTTAAAATGTTCATACAGAAAGGCATGTGACGGACTCTCTGAGTATGCTGAAAAGCATTACTTATTCCTTCCAAAATCAAGAGTGAACTGGCATTAGATTCTCCCTTTTTCCAATTAATGGCCCAGAATAATATATGTGCTTTGAAAAAAAAAAAACAGAATCACTTGGGGCCAAACCCACACTGTCTCTTGGAGATTCACCAGTGAAACTGGAGAGAAAATAGACATAATTTTTAGAGAATCATAGAAAAATGGTGAATGTAAACGTGAAATAATGCCTGCCATCAGTCCTCAGATTCTCAGTTTGTGTTAGCTGATCTGACAAGCAAGTTTGTCTTAACACATTTAATTAAAGTGTACATAGGACAAACACTAGCCATTTCATACAAGCCACCAAATATGTTTCTGCTGTCAAGGCTTCAAAACTGACTTGCTCAGATTCAGCTCCCATGTCAAGAGCTCTCGTTTGTTTTTTCCTTTAGAACTAGTGAACACACATCTGGCATACAAGCATTTCAATTTTGACAGGACTAATTCTATTTTTTTCCCACTGATTACCACAGATCTCAACTCAGTTCAGAACATAACATCTAACAGTACATAACATATACCTTTAAAGTACTCAAAGTTCAAATTCCAAACCCAAACGTTTAAAATGTTAGCATCTGATACAGATTTTGAATGCTGAAAAGTTGGCATTTCCATTTCAGCTTGAAGTTCTGTGCAACAAAAAATTGGGAACATCAGAGTTCACAGGTGTTTCTACATGTGTGTACACCTTTCACTGTGTTTAAATAAGCTTAATATAATCAGTAATTTGGTTAATATTATCTTCATTTATGAATTTGTCTATTTGGCTGAAAATACCCTATTAATTTTAGTTCACTAAAACATAACCCAGCTGTAACTTGACCCATTTTGAGTAGCTGTACTTAAACCAGTGTTATGTTTTTAGTACTAAAGACTGATAACTTGATAGCTCCCCAGGGTTTGTTGGTTACAGTTAAAGCTCAGAGCTGACATTACACGCTATTTTTCTGAAAATCCCAGCAGTAATATTACAGATGAGATACTGGTATGTCAAGATAGATTCAACAATTAATGTGGAATGTGGATATCTCCAAACATACAGCATCATTCACCATCCTACAACTTCATTCATTTTTAGATCTCTTTAATCCTATGAAAATGGAACTGTAAAACCTAATAAAAACAGTAGTTCAGGAGTGTTCTTTGGGCCAAGACAAAAACAGCCTGGATTCTGTCATCCTTACCGATGGTGAACAGTAAGATACACTGTAAATACTCCTCATTATTTCAGTATGAATAAAGGTCACATAATGTGGTGCTTAGGGATTACATAATAATTTTTCATCTGCATTTCTCGATATGTTTAGCATACAAAACTCATTCATTTCTGCTTCTCAGTTGGGAAGCTGATGTAAAGTTAGATCAAATGAGGTATACTATGTTATTAAACAAGACAAAGGGAGTCAAGAACCTTATTTCTTTTTCTGAACCAATTTCAATAGAACAGGGTTGTACTATTAACATTTTTTTCTGCTTGACATTTCCCAAAAGCTACATTTCAAAGAGAATAGAGGCCCACCGTGTCTGTTTTTATTACTGTCATTTCTTAGCACATCAATAGATGAAAGCAGTGATGCTGCTTGATCACACCACTTTATTCCAAACACAGAAGAAAAAATTACCATAGGTAGTAAATCTATAAATCTTAATGATTTAAGGCTTTCATTCAGATTAATGGAGGGTTTTATTCTATTTCCCAGAATTTATGTATTTGTTTTTTCATAATAAAGGAAGTTTCTAGCTTCTGGTTGTGAAGATAGCCTTGACAATGTAAACCAACATACTTTCATCTTGTTGATCCCTCATCCTTACCAGCTAAAACAATAGCATCAAGCACAGTTAACTTCCCCCATTCATCTTACTGGAGTGTCAGCCTTGAAGCATAAACATGCACACTAAAGTACCAACGCTGTTAACCAATTCACTGCTTATTATAACATGAGAAATAGCCAGTCAGCACAATTAAGTGGCTGGACATTTGTGATATTCATGCCATGCTATCACTTGAAAATCTGTAACAAAGTAATGTATTCAAAATGTATATATTGAAATAATATAATTATGAATATAATGAAAGGTTAATAAAAAACAGAGAACAATCTACTAAGTCTAAGGTCTGTTTTTTTCTGCATAATGTTGCATACTTAAGCTTTGGCATGCTTTTACAACACCTCTGTCTGCATATCCAAAAGTCTCCAAGCAGTGACTCACCTACTCCATACTTCTAACTCTTGCAGTCCATGGTCAGTTTCTTGACTGCCAGCTTCCTCTTCCATGACAAAAATGTCACTACACACACGTTTAACCT
Source organism: Cyrtonyx montezumae (assembly GCF_038088225.1). Taxonomy (NCBI): domain Eukaryota; kingdom Metazoa; phylum Chordata; class Aves; order Galliformes; family Odontophoridae; genus Cyrtonyx; species Cyrtonyx montezumae. The sequence continues at coordinate 115,828,045 of NW_027072089.1, read as the reverse complement.
CTTTGAGAGAAGTGTTCAAAATTGGCCTGAAATTATCTGAATACTCATTTATACTGAAATGACTGGGGAAAAAAAAAAAAGAAAAAAAAAATACATCATTCTCACAGTACCGCAGTACTGCCAAGGTGATGGGTGAGAAAATGAAACTACAAGAAATTTACCCCCTTTTCTTAAACCTTCCAGACAGAAATGAATAATACTCAGATACTGTACATCAGAATCAGTTTTTCTCTTGAGAAACCAAAAGACTTTAACATGCCCATTTTACAGCTGAAGAAAGTGAGGCATTAAATTCTGAAAAGGTCATTCATCAGGAGAGCAATAGCAGAGATTGTGAAGGACACAAAATCCCAACACATCTGTCAATTTACTGAATCACTCTAACCCTGTTCAGGTGGAGTACCCAATGCAAACTCTGATAGGAAAGGGGCTAAGATCTGGCCTCCTTACCTTGAGTCTCTGAATTGTAACATGAACCCACAGCCACAGCATCAAGAACAAATGCCAGATCTTACTACCAGAAAGCAAGAAATATTCATGCTTTGCTATTTCTACCAGACTGACAGAGGACAAGGCTGGTGGAGGAAATCAGCCTCTATTATAAAAACATTTCATGAGGTCTCCAAACAACGGAAGTCAAATTTAACAGGAACCAAAAGCATATCCCTGATTCCTCTCTCTGTATTGTTCAGTGGTCAGACCAAGAACAAATTAATCTAAGTAATGCAGAGTGCATGTACCTGGTTCCTGGATGCACATCTGTGTTTCCTGCTAGAGATTTTCCTTTTCTACTCACCTTCACTGATCTTCTGAACAGAAATTTATTGGCAGGTTTTCTCTAGCTTTTTTTCTGCCTACATCTTTACAGCCCTTTGTCATTCATGAGGCTACTTCTGATCAACTTTTTTACACTGAAAATGCAGTTAAGCACAGAATACATTTTAAAACTGCTACAGTATGAAGCGGGGTGTCTTTTTTATGTAAGTAAAAAGCACCTTGAGTGTGCATCTTTCAGAAAAGAAAAAAAAAAAAGTATTTTCAGGCATAGCCCTGAGAAGATACCTAGGCTGCTGTTTTTATCAAACAACACCTGACATAAATTCATTCAACAATCATCAAGATAGCGTTTAATTTAAGTTCATATGGCCTTATGCAACGAGAAGCTTTAAAAACAAATTTAAAAAAACTTTCACTGTAATGGTTTAGCTATTGCAGAAGGAATCTTTCAATCTAGTTTTTATTGAAAAGACACTTTTTGCTTTCAGCACGGTTAACAGATACAGCTAAGTACTACACGACTTGCACGAATATTTTGTTACTGCATTTCTATTTAGTTATGCAGAGCAGCACACAGAACCACAGTTTGTGTGGAGAGCACGAACGGAGGCAAGAGAAGAAGATACCAGACTGGCATCGATCCCAAGCTGCTCACACACTGATGTTCAGGACAGCACATGTGGGTACCACATGAGCAGGTGAAACTGTGATCCTACATGTGTGGAAGGGGGAACAGTAATTAAACAATCAGATGTGCTAAGTGCATCATGCTGGGACACCACTACACTTCAGATGGGCTGCAAGGGTTGAAACCTGAGGCAATAACTCAGGAAGCAGCCAAGTTACAGCTATGATCATCAGGCTTTCCGTGAGGTCCCTGAAGTGAAATGATGCCCGTCGTGTCCTGACACACTCCCCAGCCGCGTGCCAGACTCTTCATCGCCATAGGCACCCTTCAACTGGGAAGACGCTAAGATTTCACTCTGGGACATTCCCCGCCGCCGTCTGCTCCCCAGGACAGAGACGCGCCCTCGCAGCGTGTCGGCAGGCCGGGGACTGGGCCGGGCTCAGCGGCCTGAGCGCTCTGCCCTCTGCCGGGCCAGAGCTGAGGTGCCACAAACCCAGCGTCGCTGGCTGAGCGATGGAAGGGCGCAAGCAGCCCCTCGTCAAGGAGTTGTTTCCCTCAGATTTTAATTGTGGCCGCCAAAAGGGTAGTGAAAGGGCTGCAATAAAGCCCGAGAAGTTAAAATCTGTACTTGTTTTAACAGCTGTCAAAAAATTTCCCTCCAGTGCAGCATAGATTTCTGCATCGTTTCGTCCTTCCCTCTCCATTTGGACTGATAATATTTGCCCAGAAAGCTTTTTATTTTATTTTTAACTAAAATATGCTCATTATGTTAAAAATCATTATATTGTTATTTCTTTGGATGTAAAGGCTATAATGTCTGGAGAACACAGGTTTAGGCTGTGCACTGTCACTGAACTATTAACCTAAACTGCACGGACACGCTATGCCAAATAGCCATGCATTTGTTCAGCTGGTCCTGGCCCTTTTTAAAGCAAAACACAGGGAAGTTTCTCAAGAAGAGATACAGCAGAGGGTCACAGAGGGCACCTACCCCTTCGCTCCAGCCCTGACCTGAGAAGCTCCGTGGGGCCCTGTTGTTTCTCCTGTCCAGCACTACACACTTGGAGGGTGTTGAGCACCATGGCCCTGATCTCTTGCATTGCCTCTGAGAACTGCTGTCACATGAGCAATAAATGCCCATCAGTGAATATTACACTGCCCTGTCTCCTGCTGAATGCAAAGCAGCTCCAAGCTTTGCCTCTTGTGACAGAAGACTTGAGTACCATGAACCCAAGCTGTTCACACACCACCTGCCTTTTCTTAACTGTGCATAAAATTGCCTACCAGGAATCCCAACGTGGTTTATATGTCACTAATAAAGTTAACATTTCTATTAAATATTGCTCCTTTCTGAGATTCTCACACAACCTTGGGGAAAAAATCAAGAAAAAAAAATCTTTTGGTCTTTGATATTTGTTGCAACTGTATAGAATACTCTTGTAGCACAATGCTACATTGGCATTTTTCCAGTATAGGAATTTTTTTCCATAGTTTCTTTTTTCTTTTCTTTTTTCCAAGTCAATATATCGCAAAACAGTTGCTTTCTGTAATATCACAGATTTATCCAGAGTTTACAATGCAATCATTGCTCCTTGGTATTGGAAATGATTTATTTAGCCAGTTTTGGCCTTCATTCCACAAGGCTGAATGCCAAATCATTACAGCGTATCTGGTGTTCTGTTGTCAGAAAATATGATCTAGTATTAAGATACTACTCAGAGACTCTGAAAGCCAGAGAAAATAATTGTGGTAAATCAAAACCTCATAAATACTTTATAAAGTTGTTTTTTAATGTCTGTCCTTATGTGTGACAAAAAAGTACCAGTTTAAATGCAATGAGAATATGTGAATTTGGAGGCTTCATTTCCTATATTGTCAAAGTTTTAAAACAGTATTATAGACAATCCCATATAGATGCAGAAGTCAGGCAGTTGTTATCACGTTATATTTTCTGGTACTACTGCATTTTAATAAGCCAAAAGACAGTAAGCTACTTTTCTATATTCAAGCTCAAATGATGTATATTCTTTTATCTTTTTTATTTTATTTTTAAAGAGAGTATTGAGAGTATAAGTTGAAGTTGTGAAGGCTCTGAAGTTGTGGCCACAACCATGCAAGCACATACACACAGTAAATACTCTAGGCAGTTAAAGAAAAGCACATGCCAAAGACTTAGGAGCAGCTGGCCCCAAATTCTGGCCTCAACGCACCATGTGAAATTGAACATATGTGGACTAGGTTTGACTCCCTTCAGATGCCTCTGGAACACAATAATATCTCACTGGGTAAGAAATCTGTTCTGCCTTCCAAACTACTCATGCCAATAACTTAATATTTCTCCACCAAAAAATCAAGAACAGTTTTCCTGTTTAGCACATCACTGTGACAGATCACGGTGATTGCCGGAAGCTTGGAAGTGGCAGTGTATCTGGGATGGATATTAAATCGAGTCTATCTTAGAGGCATGAGAATCATGAGGGAGCAACAGGCAGAATAATAAACTCAAGCAGAGATCATGTCCAGTTCTTGCTCTGTAAATATTCCACTTACTTATTTTTGGAGAAACAGAAATCTATCATTCACCTTTTATGGTTATAAAACTGTATTATCTGCAAGAGAAGTGGGGGCCAGAGAAGTTGCTACCTCACATCATATTGAATTCAAATTCAGAAGCAACTAACCAATGCAATATGTAGAGGCTTTTTCTGCAAAAAGGAAACCACAGATTCTGGGGGGGAACTCTGGGTCAAAAAACATTGGTCTGAGTTTGGAGGCAAAGCTCAGCTTGATCTCACTCTGTTGACACTAGCAGTTTAAACCATGGCCATATTGCAAAGGAGTACAGAACTTATTTGATTACATTCATGCATCATTGTAGAGGAAACAGAAGGCAATGAAAACTTGCCAAGCTCTGATGTACACGATAAGCTATAGAAGCAATAGCAATTTTACTCAGCTTTGTTGTATGTTTTTTTGTTTGGTTGGGTTTTTTTGTTTGTTTGTTTGTTTTTGTTTGAGTGCATTGCTTTTTTGCTGATGAGGAAGGAGACTGATCTGTATGTTCCAGGGTGACCAATAACTTTGTGGGTCTGGCTCAAAGGAAGCAAGAATCCTTTTTCATGGATTGTAAGCAATTTTTAACAATGCTTTATGCTGAACATTCAGATCCTGACGTATTAATAATCTTTAAACAGTTTTGAAAATTCTTGTCATCATATGGACTTCTTTCTAGCAAGGGTAGCAATGGCATCTCACCAAAAAACCCAAAGTGAGGAAGAGGGAATCTGGGTACAGCCATATACACAGTATGTATGCTTACACCTTTCTATCTGAGCTCTCAATCCATCCCAATTTCCTTGTACATAAATTTGTTTTCTGAATAAGCCAGTCCCTCTATTGACTCTGCATTGACAGCCTCATGTAAAAAAAAAATAATTGAAATCATTAGCTTTAACAAATGTGGAATTAAAACCCAACATTCTAAAAAAAAAAAATACTTGTCTTTTATCCACGCATGTCTTAAAATAACAGACCTGCAGAGTATATTCCAGTTTAGGAGACTGTAGATATGAATTAGTCCCAGTTTATTAGGATTGTGGAATAAGAACATTTCAATTGAAGACACCTTTCAATGGTCTTTCAATGCCCTCAGAGTTTGACGATAAGTATGAAATGAAACGCTAGCAGTGTAAAGAGGAAAACATGCACAATACAAGAAACAAAGTTTTCTTCAGGTATGTTCAAATTCTAAGAGATATACATAAGGCTTTGTACCAACCAAAATACTTTTCACTGAAATATCCTATTCAATCTCTTTCACTAAGTGGTCCCACACTCTATTTACTGAATGTCTCTGTTTCGTTGCAGTTATTCTTAAGAAGTCATCATCCACATTCTGATTCATAACTATTATAGAATGGCTTGGGTTGGAAGGGACACAAAGGATCATCCAGTTCCAGCACCCCTGCAACAGGCAGGGCCACCAATCTCCTGATCTGGTACTAGACCAGATTGCCTAGGGCCTCATCGAGCCCTGTCTTGAATACCTCCAGGGACAGAGCACCCACAGTCTCTCTGAGCAGCCTGTTCCAGAACCTCACAATTCCCTCTCTAGAGAAATTCCCACTAATAACCAATCTAAACCTTCCCTCTTTGAGCTTAAAACCATTCCCCCTTGTCCTAGGAAACAGACTTACAGGCATCAGCTAGAGCTGGCAGACACAATTCACACACATAGGCATGATTTTTAAAGTTCTACCACAACAGGTATTGTATTGTGTTTAAAATAACAGTCCCATTCAGTTTATCTATAGCTTTGTGTGTTGAATAGCTTCGCAAATCCGTCCTCTACAGCCTCTGCCATCAGACACCCAGAAAACATTACACAGTGCTGACTGCTTCTCAGAAGCCAGTTTTAATAGTCACCTGGTACCAACCTTGGGAAGCAGAGGTAGGAAGACAACATCAGGCATTATAAAGATGCTATACATGCAAGACTATATTTCCATTATCTGGTGTCCCTCAGTACAGCTTCCAGGCTCTGTGACAAGTGAGAACAATTCCTTTGCTACATTACACTGATTCAGCCTTTTAACAAGTTCTCTTTGGATGCTGATTTTCTTTTTTTCCTGCTAAAATAGGAGGTAAACACCCAGGCAAAACATTTCATAATTAAACTTGCCTAAAGAATTCAGGTTATCTCTGTGTGTTCCACAGGAAATTCTGCAATTAAGAAATGATGAACCTACCCAAAAATCTGTATAAAAAATAAGATTCCTGAAGCTAATCTGTTTTAATGATTCCAACTGTGGGTAGTTTTTCATTTTCCTTTTATTTTCTCTTTTTCAATAGATAGATAGATAGATAGATAGATAGATAGATAGATAGATAGATAGATAGATAGATAAAAGTTACAAGACCATTAAGCATTTAATTCTAAAAACAAGGTAACAAAATCATTCAGCAATATCAAAGGACCTTTTCCTCCTCTGCTACCTAAGGAAATCTTTGAAATGGGAAGTTATAACACAAATTATCCTCAGCTAAGTTTATGACATAACCAAAATTTTGAAAACTTTAAAAGCACTATAGTATTCTCTTAAATTGCTTGTATATGTGTGATTTTCTAGGTCTCTTAAAATGCCAGTCATAAAATCAGAAGTAAAATGAATTCTGTCAGATGGTACTAGTTTATCATCCATGTAGCTGACAACAGGACTGGAACTAGACTTTGAGAGTTAATGTGGGAGCTAACAGCCAAAGGAATAATAATGTTAAGGTTCCATTTCCTGTCTAAGAAGAAATTGTGATAACCAGGAAATCAAGACTGATAGAAAGTTTTACATTATTATATTCTGCAGTTATTCCATACTTTGTCAAGATTTCTTGCTTGCATCTTCAGAATATATAATTTGCTTGTGATTCTCCTTAAAGTTCTGTTTGAATTAAGAACCGTTTTGTGTTTATGAAGTTCAAGAAGGCGAGGTGGAAGGTCCTGCACCTGCATCAGGGTAATCCCAAGCTTAAGTACAGACTAGGCAGAAAAAGGATTGAGAGCATCCCTGGGGAGAAGGACTTCGGGTGTTGGTTGATGGGAAGACCAACATGAGCCAGCAGTGTGCTCTTCAAGCCCAAGAAAGCCAACAGTATCCTGGACTGCATCAAAAGAAGTGTAGCTAGCAGGTCAAGTGAGGGGATTCTCCCTCTTTATTTTGCCATTGTGAGGCCCCACCTGCAGTGCTACGTTGAGCTCTCAGGCCCCTAGCACAAGCAAGATGTGGAGCTGTTGGAGCAGGTCAAGAGGAGACCATGATGTTCAGAGTACTGGAGCACCTCTCCCACAAAAGGAGAGAGGGAGGAGTGGAAAGGGGAATAGGAGTGGGGAAAAGTGAACATGAAAGGGGAAAAAGGGAGAAGGGAGCAGGGAAAATGCAAAACAAATGATGCACAGTGCAATTGATCACCACTCACTGATCAATGCCCAGCTGGTCCCCAGCCAACTCTTCCCAGTTTTATTGCTCAGCATTATGCCACATGGTATGAAGTATCCTTTTGGCCAGTTTGGGTCAGCTGTCCTGATGCCAGATGTCCCTACACAGCTTCTTTTGCACCCCCAACTTCCTTACTGACAGGACAGTATGAGAAGCCAAAAGCACTGCTCAGTAACAACATCAGTGTGTTATCAACATTATTTTCATGCTAAATCAAAAACATGGCACCATAACAGTTACATTCCCAGTTTCTGTTGCAACCATGTGTTTTTGGGTTCTGATTTTTAGAGGTTTAGAAGAAATACTGATTACAACAAAAAATCTTTTTTTAGTTAACTACCAGTGAACATTTCATGGGGAGGAGGGATAGTCAGACACATAAAGAGGAAAGAAAGAAGAAAATGGAGGAAAAGAAATTTTCAGTGAATTCAGTTTTCTGATTTCAGCTGGGAATATTTGAAACTCTTCTGTACTTCTATGCAAGGTGATTGGATTACTATTAAGATGCTTAGAAATGCTTTCTTTTGGTAAGGTCTTAATTTTTAATCTCAGGAATAATAATTTAAAAAAAAAGGCACACACAGCAATATTCTTCCAAATACAATGCTCTCAATCCAGAAGAAAAATGAGTACTAGCACAGTAGGTGGTCGTCCTCCTGCTGAATCACTATCAATGCCTGCAACATCTGGGTTTTCCATGGAGACTTCCTATCCAAGAACTGACAAGACCCAACCTTACTTATTTATGAGACGAGATCATAGCCAATGATTATATGAATGCAAACAAATATAGTAACATTTGTTAAGTTTACAAATACCAAATGAGTCAACTAGTGTATAAGTAGGCTTTATGAAATTCTGTCAGTGTACTATTCAGTTTACATGATATTTGCAGGAAAAAAATGTACCCAGTAAATAAGATTTCATTTTTGTCAGAAAAATATATTTTTAAAAAGTAAATAAATTATTTTACTACAAATGGATTATGTTTTGCAGTTTTTGCCTGTGCTCATTTTTCTATCCTGCAGAACATCCAAAAACAGTAAGCCAAGTGGCAGCAGAGTAGCCTACAAAAACTGTAACAGAGCTTGTACAACAAAATTAAACAAATATTGTGTCCAAAATCTTTAATTTATTAAGTATTTTAACCTTTTAACTGCAGCTTAATTTTATTCTGTTTAGAATTAGAAAAATGTATATCCATGTTGAAAGGATTTTAAAATTAAAATGGTATTTTTTTAAACACTGAAATGATGCTTATATGTTTTAGAAGAACCCAAATTACAAACAGAAATCTATAAAGAAGTATGAATGATAACCAAGAGCAGCAAACTTTTAAAATCTTTGAGCAATATAGCCATCACAAATATCTCATATAACTCAGAATGAAAGTTATATATTTCATTATGTACAGTTTTATGCTAATATCCCAAACTAGAAAAGTAGTGGAAAATCAAGTTCAGAAGTTCATATCTAGATTTAATACAAACTGAGCAGAATTACAAGGCACTATAGTTCTGACCTCCTACTCACTCATGAATCTTTCATGGTACCAAAATTCTTCTTCCCCTCTTTTATAGTTAGAAATCTGGCTTCTTTCCCAAAGAAGCATTTTTCTACTAACCTGAATGTTACCTACCAGTTTCTCTCTTTTCTTTTCTTATTTGCAATTTTCTTGTTATAACTATTCTAATTTCCCTTTTCCTTTTTTTTCCCCCTTATTAAAATTAAAAAAAAAAAAAAAAAAAAAAGGAAGCAAAAAGCCAGGAGTTCTAGCATGTAGACTTTGATAATTAAAATTGATGTGTAATAGAACAGTTTGGGTGGAAAGGACCATTTGAGATCTTCTGGTTCAACCTCCTGATCATTTCAGGGCTAATCAAAAGTTAAAATATATTATTGAGGGCAATATCCAAAGTCCAGCAACAATGCACAAGTCCTCCTTTAATTTCCTATTAAAATCAGAAATGCATGTGCCTTTTGCAGACATAGACTGGATAAATACTTTAGGTAACCAATTTAGGAACACCACCTCTGCATAAAAAGAGAACAAAAACAAAGTTTCCTCTACTGCACCACTCAGGTTATCTAAATTAGAAAGTACTCTCTATAGATCTAATGGTGAGAAGACATTCCTAGAGTTGAACCAGGCCACAAGCCATAAGAAACAACTTTAATCCCTACTTGTTCAGTAGTGCTAGGGATGATGCTGAAGTCTGAATCTGAGAAACGAGGATTACCTTGAGTTGCGACACCAGCTGCTCTCAAACATGTTTGCTTTATATCTCAAGATGACCTCGGCATGCTGAAGTCAGCAGAACTTATTACACCACTTAAGATACTCAGTTTAGCTCAGGTGATGAACTCAGTTCTGAAAGCACAATTTAATTCTGCCTATAGTATAAAGAAACACTTCTAGTGACTGCAATGGAGACAATAAAAATTTATATACTGCATTTATACAGAACTCATGAATAGCCTTTCAGGATTGTTGATGACTATTAGCTTCTCTTCTTAGTGGCAAGGAGAAAATAGCAGAGCAAACGACGCCTTTCTACAAACAATTCATTTCCTATAGATGGAACCCTGCAGACCAGAACAGATGTCTACAAGAACATGACAACATGAGGCATAGACTCGTCAGTCATTCTGGCTCAGCTCAGCCACAGATACCCTCTCAGTGTATTAGACGTTTAGTAGAGATTGCATTGTGTACCTGAAGCTTAGTCTTACAGGCATGCTTAGATTTGAGCTCTCACACATAATGTTTTGTCTATATCCATTTCACCTGCTTTTTCCCTATTAGTACTATGGATATTTGGCTCATCTGTTACATGCTCTGTTATTTACAAAACCATTTTTGGATGTTTTAATTGTCCATTTTCAAATCCTGAAATCTATCACAAACATTGTGCAGACTTTTGTTTATTTTTTATATTTTAATTTGTAAGAGGCCACTTAGAATTTAGGTGCTTAGTGGTTTAGTTAAGGGGGATGAAAAGTACTTGCAGAGTACCAAGCAAGCAAAAGCCAGTATGCTCACTACTAGCAGATTTAGCTGGACATTTTTTTTCTGACTTATAGCTACTGCACAAAAGGCACATTCATCTTGGGAACGAAGTTAAGGATGATAAGGTAGGCCAGATAATACTTAAAATAATTAATTGAAGCATGGTTTCTGCTAGAAGAAATTGTATTTTGAACTAGTCATATGTTGTAGTAGGCGTGGCTGGGACACCGGGATGTGATGTAATAGGCCCTCCCTTGCTCTGTGAGTGATGCATGATGCATGCTCTAGGGGGCGTAGATGATGATAGATGTATGTATATAAGAAGCTGCTGTGCCTTATTAAACGCCATTTTGCCATTTTGTACATAACCATATTGATGTCTGTGATGGCAGTGGCCCTAGCGTGGGGGGATCACTAGCCCTCAGCGGTCCAATCTCCAAGAACGGAGTCAACATCATCATTAATAGAAATAAGATTCATACTTAAATTATGCTTTTTCTTTGTATTCATATAAGCAAGCAGATAAGAACTCAACAGAAACTATATCTTACAAAAGTACCATGGCATACGTTATTTAAGAATTACTGGGATAGAAAACAGAGCACTGCTTCTTTCAGATGCTTTCTTTAGCTCAGAATTAGTAATCAAACATCTACATATTTTAAGTTAATGAGATTTTTAAACACACAGCAAAGATCGTACAGATCTAATCACACATTTTCAGGAACAGGTCTGAGCAAGAAGGATATTCTGTTATTGAAAAAGGAAAGCAATAGATAATACAATATTCACTTTTTCATTAGCAGTTACACCACCAGGTAAAGCATGTTGAAAAACACAGCTATTTTTATGCAGAAATCTCAGTTCCCACTATTGAGAATATACCTGTGAATCACATGTTATCATATCTCAGTTCCAGACAATCGCAGTATGCAAATGCATACTCCTTCCTTTTGCTGAAGCCTCAGATTCACTCAGACATATGGTTTGCAGAATGCTTGCAACTGTCTCATTTTTGGCACTTCAAGTACAGGAAGCAATACGTTATTTGTATATTCTGTTAGGGACTAATACAACACAAAGCCCCCTGAAACAGTTCAACTTTAGATCATACCTTTCAAGTCTCTCCTGACTAGTCTACACTGCTTCCTGAAAAGGAATAACTTAGATTTTTTGTAAAGGTAGTTTGACATCTGCTGTAGTGGTCATTGCTAACCTTAAGGTTTCTCCTGCATTGTTCTATGTTTACGCTGCCATTATTTTCCCATTGCCTCTGTGTTAGGACCCAGACCTGAACTCAGTGAAGACAACAGGAATCTTTCCATTACTTTATGACAAACGATTGGAAACCAAGTCTTCCTCTGGGATGAGAAGTGAACTGCATGTCTTCCAACCAGAAAGGCTACAGTCTGCATCAGGATGCTTGACTGTCCCACCGCACTCAAGTTTCTGAGCATTCATACAAAAGCTACAGATTTGCTGTGTCAGCATGTTAGGCAACAATGTTTCTGAAGACAAGTAATAAAATAGATTTCTCTGATTCAGCGTCCACAGTATTTACACGTCAATCCCAGTTACATTTTGTTTTAATATGGTTTAAATTAGAGTAATTCAATCATAGTTTTATTTCTCCTGTGCTTGTGTTTTAGTCCCAGAGAAGTTGCCTTTAAAAAAAAATGATCACAGGGAGCACAATACAACTATTACATCTTAGTCTTTTTTGATTTTTTTTTTTAATTTTGGTCATTAATTTGCCCTTTATTAAAAGGGCACTTTTCAGTTCTGTACCCTAAGATCTACAGTAAAGTCTTTTCTTTGAGGAAGAAAACAGGTTAATAAATAATCCACATTCTGAGGTTTATTGGCCTTTTTTGTCATTCACCTCCAGTGGGAATTATAGCAAGGAACAGTTGCCCTTGTTAACCTGAAAACATTTTTCACTCAGTTAGGTCATTGCCTCTGGCTCAAGGGTCCAATTTTCCTTTCATTCATTAAGCACTTTGGGAAGCGGAGTTCCTAACCCTTTCCAGTCTAAATGTGGAACAATCACATCCCCTCACAATCAAGTGCCAATGTGCTGGGACCTTTACGTTTCACTGTGATCTCTCAGTGACGCAAATTTTTAACAATTGAAGGATATTAAGTCAAAAAGTCGTTTTCTAATTGGAGGAGCTCAGGGGATTTCAAATAATGAACTCTTATAAACTGGAAGCTGGTACATGTGCCTTTCCAATTATTATATATATTTTTTTAAATCAGGGGAGAGGGCACTGCTAATCTCAGAAAGCAGATTCCAGAAGTTCTACCTAGGAATAAAGGAAGGCCATGAAGGATAACGGTTAAACAGGCATTAAAAATAAAAATAAAAAATTGTTTCCATGAGTTGAACTGACATACATCTTTTCACTAAATGGTGCAAATGCTAGAGAACAATGTCATATCAGTATTTAAAAATAACTAACATAGTGACATAACTAATTCAGATATTCCTTTTGGGTCATTCATAAAAAAGGGAGAATATCTTCTCCCTATTATTAAAAGATTTTACTACAGAGAGTCTCATTGGATGCAGAGAGGGATGAATGATGAATGCAGCCTGGCAACTGAGAGCTCAACACTCAAGTTCTATATAAATAGAGTTTTCCATGCATGTAAGTGTCTGTGCCAAAATATAATAAATATCTCTGTAAGAATTGAGCAACAGTGTTTAAACAGAGCCAATGATATTAAGATAAGCAGAAAAATCACTAATCCTTTACAGCGGAATAACTGAAGACTTTATAATGAAAAGACTTAAAAATGAGAAAAAAAAATAAAAAGGAAGGGCAATTCAGAATTGGATTTGGGATGCAATAAGGAGGAAGACAGATGAATGAGAGAAACATGGAATGTGGAAAAGATCGAATCCCATATCTTTGTACTGATTTCTGATCATCCTGATTGCTCAGTAAAAGTACAGGAAGAATTCCTCATGAGTTGTATGTAATGACTTTATGGCATTGTGTGGAGGGGTAAATGGCATGAGATAAGCACAGTGTGAAGCCAAATTTTGACATTGGGAAATGAAAGGAAGGGGATGGAGGCTAAGGACTGAACAGAGGGAAACAACACTCAGAGATCTGGATGTGTGGGATGCACGTAAATAACAACTCAGTTGAAGACAGAGGAAGAGAAATAGATTGACATGAACGCTGATGTTAAACACACACAAAAAAAGCTGAGGATAGGAGGCTGGCAGAAGAAAAGCTGCTATGGGTCTTCAACTTGCAAATACTGAGATTATCATCTATATAAAGATTCCCAGAACAGACTGCAGACATGTCAGGGGAAGTAGAATTTTGTTCAGTGGGGAAAGATGAAAAGGAAAATATTGGAATTATGTGTTAGCCAATTGTGGAAGATATTCAACCTAAGGCAAATTTTCAGAGAGGTTCCCTAAGAGAGAAAAAAGCAAAATTGGTGTTTTTTCAAAAGCACACACAACCAGCTTCCTTCTTACTAGCACAACTTATGTGTCACTGTCAACATTTTGCTATTTCTGAAAAAGAAGACAAATATTTTGTTTGAACCAAATGACTGCATAAGTGCAGACAGCAGAAGTGTTCAGCTTGGAGACTGTAGCACAGAAATACACTTTGCGTTTTCTGGAATAAATTACCAATGCAGGCAGGCTATTTAGCATTTCTTACATTCTCAGTGTTTCAGAGCAATAGACTGATCAGACACAGAGTAAGTCAGAACATTTTGGAAGAAATTTTTTTCTTCATGTGAGTTTTGTCAAAAATTCCGAAATATATCAAGATACTCCCAGAAATAGGACTGCACCTTTCTGCTCAACTCTAGTAAAGAACACAGGTGTTACTAGAATCTCAGAGTTCTCAGCTAAAGGATAAAATGAATGATAGATAATGAATGATACTGCTGTCAACTCTTATCCCAAAACCTGTGATGCAGTTGCTGCAGACAACACACTTTCAATGTCAGCAGTCATTTAAATTTTGCTAGAATTCTACTGCATTCATAAAAGCCCAGCTTCGGGAATCTGCAGAGATTCATACATTTCTGTGTAATTTTCCCCTCTAAAATAGGTTTGTATTGGCTAGTTCTAAATTTTAAACTCAAAATATCCAACCATCACAAAGCAGATGGAAATATCTTTCTCTTCAGTATAAGTTTTTTAAAAGTTCATGAATTTTAAGGCAGTTCTCTAAAATTCTGGTGCCCAATTCATAATCTTTGAGTTCTAATGCTTGGAGATACAATAATTTTTTCTTTGCCCACACACAAGCTGATGCAAACAAGTAATGAAAAAAGCTGAATATATCTCGTTGTAGTGTGCTGCCAAACCTTTGTTTGCTGACAAGAGAAGTATTTTGGAAAGGCCTGAGAAGCACTACAAATTTCTTTGCCAGCTTAAAAAAAAAAAATGAAGTTGCACCTCCGTATTCCAGGCCACACAGACTGAAATCATTTCAGAAATAGAGATTACACAGGAAAGAATGTCCTCATATACATTTGTTGAAGGACTGAAGCCCAAATGCAATACTGATTCTTTACATTATAAGTCAAAGTTACAAGACAAACTTATTTTTGTGAGTGTGTATGGTAATAATAACAGATTGTGCTAGTATGTTCAGGAAGAAACACTTGTAGGTTAACTTCTTGGTCGCATTGAGAAATTATTTAAGAAACACTGTTAAAGCTGTTTACACTTTCCATGTACTATACATAAATATTTGTTTATGGAGCAACTGTGTAGTGCTTCGCCTTTGTCAGCAACTGGAAATTGTTACTAATAACTACATTCAGGGTTTCAAATTCTATAACCCCTATCTGACTCCATGTAGTACTTTCCAAGAAACTGCAAAGTGAGAACTCTGGCTTGGACTTCAAGGTTATGTTATGCTGAGATACACAAAAGTGTTCTGTGAGAAACTTAAGTATTTCCCATGCTGCATTTCCCCATTTCCAGAGCCATGCAGCAAAGACTCTGTATTCTTATACAAAGCTTGTTTACAGTGTCAGACAAAAGTTTGAGCCCATTCTTATAATCAGACCTAACCCCTACTGTATGATATAGTATCACATCATTCCTTTCTTCTCCAGCATTAAGTTCAAAATGCTCCCTTTCTTCTTCTTTCCATCTAAGCAAGTCCCTGAACTGGTCAGCTTTGTAGGGTAGTATTTATATGACATTAGCCATATAAGCCCCAGACTTTCTCCTCCCATTATTTCCATCTTTCACCCTTTGGTAATTGGTTCAATATTGAATGTTTACTTCCTGTTATTACATGTTATGCAGAGAACAGAAAGTCTGAAGTCTGCTTTTGAAATTAACTTGTCTATATAGTTTTAAGACATCAGATCTTACTACGTTACCTTGCTAACTGAAAGAGAAACCTTAGGAATCAAGACTGACAAGTTAGCTGAGGAAAGCATATGGAGTGTACTGCTGTCCTCTTTCAAGGAGCACTATTCCCAGATTGCAAAAGCTATCCCAGAGAAATTAATACGGTATTTGGCCCATTGTTAGCATACTATCCTTGACAATCTCTAGCATAGAACAATACCCAGTGGATTTTGTGGGTTCAGCTTTCTACAAAACTATTTCTTTCCTTCATACTAAAAAGGACAAAAAAGAAGAAAACACAGATGCATGGGAAAGTAAGTCAGGCAGGAAATAAGTCTATATTCACATTTGTTCTCCTAAAAAAATGTACATTTGAAAAAAAAAGTATTTAAAGTCGAACTTCTTAGCATTTAATTACTATTTATTCAGAGTCCTGTGGGATAGAATTAGTGCCACATAACAGATCTGAAAGCTTTGAATATCCTGAAATTCACACTGATCAAAGTAATAGCCAGAAACATGGGAACTGTGTACACTTTCCAAATATTTAACTTGTGCATTTAATCTAGGTCACAATTTAAGAATAGTAAAAAATTAGGGAATTCATAACGTGCAAGAACTCTTAGGAGAGGAGTTAATTTTACCTAATACTAGAAAAGCAGTTTCAGAGTGGTTTACTCTATATTACTTAGAAAACCCAGGAAACAAACAACAGTTCATAGAGTTTGGGTACAACATAATTAATTGATGTTCATTTGACATGAGTAATACTTAATGAAAACTGGAAGTATTCAGAATGTCACTGCATAGGAACTAACAGTGATCTGGTGGAGTCACCAAAAAAACAAACAAACAAAAAAAAACCACCCACCGATTAAAATTCATAGTGTATATTCATGTGAATAAAAGGAAAACATCACTACTTTTAGACTCAACCAAGTTTCTTATTAGTTTCTTACTGGTAGGTAGATCAAGTTCGAGAACTTTAGAAAATCCTCCAGTGACAAAACATTCAGGCTTATCTTCTCCAGCATATATATCCCCAAAGGACTTCTCAAGTGTCAGAAATCACACCTACTAACCACTATCACCAAATAAAAGGTAGAGATATTCTCCATAGTCAGTACCTCCCAAAAATCCAAAGAGAGTTTATAATCTCCATTGGAGATTATAACCATTTCCATTACCTTTCCCATTACTAAATTCTTATCTGCACCTCCGCATTAAATTTATCTTAACAATTATCACTATCATCACTAAGAATCCCTTTTTTTAACTTATGTTGCACCAGATGAGAGAGCACTGCTCAGAGCAGGCTGCGTTTTGGAGCACCAGTATCACTCAAGCTCTGGCTTGAATTTCCAGAACTCTTGCCTATACAGTCAGCTGCTAACAACGTACAAAACATTTTCTACGCTTTTTGAATAAGACAAAGTGTGCAAAGGGATTAAATAGCATGACTGGATCAAGTAAAGTGGACGAAAGGGGCTATGCACTCACACTGCAAACACTTTGTTATATTTCCAAGCAGCCCAAATTACAGACTTTCTGGTTGGAAGAAGTTACAGCAAGGATCCTACTATGCTGCATAAAAAAACTGCAAGTGAGAAGAAGAGGTTTCTCTGCATCACTCTCCAATACATATATATGAAAAGAAAGGAGAAATAATTCCAGTGAGGATCTGCTTTATGAGACCACAGCAATGCTAACAAGATATTACTAAAATGGTGCACTTGGTTCTATTAGGATAGCTAATTGTTAATTCCTACTAGGAATTTTTTTCCCAGTATGGTTTTGCCAGTAGGAGGGTAGAACTACAAAGCTCAAAATACTTCCTGAAAAACATTAAAATTTAAAAATAAAAGACTTTTTCAGGGCTACAAACAGACTTAAGTTTTGAAAACAACATTTTATCAGCCTAGAATCATATTCCTTATCCTGTAGAAGAGTATAAGTGTGGAGATAGTGAGTTATTCTCTTATTGCTCAAATTTAAGTTCACCTAACTCTGGACATGTGGATGATAGAATTTTGCAAATCCAGTTTCCTTTGGATTTTCCTATTCAAAATACATTCGTATTAGCAAATTGTTTGACTCTTAAATACTGTTTTGATTTCAGAAAGAACATGCAACCCTCACTTAAATCAACTCCCTTGAAGTGAGCCTGCTGTGTGAATAACAAAATCATCTTCATCATGTCCCAGAGAGGATGCTAACTAATTAATTCCTAATTTTCACAAGTTTTCTGAGCATATCTAGATTTTACACTGAAGACATGCCTCCAGATGTCTATTTGCATTACCTTCAAAGGTGTCTTAGCACATTTTCCAATATCAGCTGTTTCAGGACTCCTCTCAAGAATTTTTTCCTATTGCTTTGATTCATATCATTACAAAGGTCTGCGTTTTTCCTTATCCTGTTTTCTCTTTCCAGCAGCTTTAAGCTACCTTTGATCTGGAAATATAACTTGATAGACTAAGTTGCAGTGTTCTGTTCCTCTCCTCTAGTACCAAAGGGATCAGTCAGTTACATGTGCTTACTTTTCAAATGCCCAAAAGTAAATAGCCATAATTTTGACAGTTACTACCTGTGTTATCTTTCTACTTTTCAATCCTTGCTAAAGACTTTGGATAATATTCTCTTCCAATTAAAATGAAGGAACGTTTTCTCACTGGTGTGTGACAATGCTCATAATTAATTTTCTAAATTACCATCGCAAAAAGTTCATCAGTATTTCACACTAAACATCCAGATCCTTTTGAATACAGAAAACAAAGATTTTTTAACTCTAATTTGTGAGTATAGTTATGCTTTTATCTACAGACTGTTACCGCAAATGTACACTTGTGAGAACACGAGAGTCAAATGTCAGTGTGACAATTTTTTAACTCTGTCCTTTGGGTTGATCAATCCCAGCTGTGAAACTAGACCTGAAGAGCAGGTTTGTACCTACTCTTTGGAGCCTTCCTGTCCTGATCACATCTTCCTTTTTCTTTACTTTATTGTCAGACAAAAACTAAAGTTATTCTTTTCTCATTCCTAACCAGTTGCCTCTTGTACAATACATTTATTTCTTGTCTTTCATGTTTGCATAAGAATCTTGTAGCACTCAAGTACACACATTGAAAAATAAAGATTAATCACATAAACTGAGAACTCAGAAGAATCAACTGAGCTAAAAATGTTTAAAGTTCTACAAGGGTTTAAAAGTTTACAAACTAAAAGGACAAGGGTTTTTGGAAGCAGACTTATGAGTAAACAACCTCACCATGACCTCATGCTCGTATAAGGAGTGAAGAGGAGGAGATGGACCCGTCCAGCAGGAAGTTACAAAAAATCTGCTGAGCTAAAAAACAGCAGATAAAATAATATAAGAAAGTCTGCAATTAAATCTGAAGAGGACAAATCTCCGAGGACTAACTGGAAGAAGAAACTACATTACAACATTTTCCTGGCCTATAAGCCTAAGTGAGGAAGTAAGCAAAGCCCAGACCCAGTGCCAGATCACCAGGATTCACTGAAGCTTTCTGCCTGCCAGAACATCCTCCAAATTGAACAAGAGGGAAAAGAGGCAACAATGACTCTTTTTTTCATAATCTTTGTTAACTAGGAGCTGTAAAGCAGCAAAACCTAGGGAATGGTCTGGAGATGGTCCACATGAATCTGCTGAGCTGACCACAGGAAGAAAATTCCCAGAACAATGCTCAAGAGGGCTGAACAGAAAAGGATTAGGATGTCTATCTAAACATTGAGAATGAGGTTCAACTCTCGTACCAGACAGGAGACCCAGTAATGTTTGAAAGGAATTTCTGCAAACTGACCTTATTATGAGAAAACATGCCAGGTACCTAACAACTGAGGAGACAATACCAGTTCAGAGAGCATCTGACAATATAATGTGACACTGGAAGCAATAACTGTGGAGAGAAAAGATTGGAATGGTAATCTGTACCTATTTATATTCAGTTTAGCTGGAAGAGGGGGCCAAGTAGCTAGTGAGAAAATGTGGTTAACTGGTAAAACACTGTGCTAAAGTCAAAAGGAGGTATGAGGGAAATATGAGAGTTGGGAATGAACAGGAGCTAGAAGTGAGTAAAAAGCCTGCAAGGGAAAAACATTGCAAGAAGCCAGAAAATTTTTATTTTAGAGAAAATGTAGGGAGCCAGGGCATGGAGATCTAGTAACAAGTGAAGTTATTCTTTTAGGATGCAATGATATATGAACATATACATAATTAATATAATTAAATATAATCAGCCTTCTCAGAGCAATTGATTGATTTCATACGGTAATCCAGATTCATAAAAGTAGATTTACTGAGTTCTGCCCAGAGTAATACACGTTTGTGTTATCTATTCCTTCAGTTTCAAATAAGTCTCATTCAGAAAATTTGCAATGTCATACATACCTGTGCTTTCCAAACTGAAAAAAAAGGAAAGAAGGAAAAAGTAGAAAGAAAAAAAAAAAGAAAAGAAAAAAAGGAAAAAAGATAAAAGAAAAAAAGAGAGAAAAAAAGAGAAAAAAAAAAGAGACAAAAAGAATTCCATAACCCATTTTTTAACATTCTCATGTAATTTATACCTGTGGGAAAAAAAATGAGAAGTTACAGTTTGGAAGCATACAAGTATTTCACACAACATACCTTGTCCTACTGACAGGATCCTGTTTTCCTCCCTAATATTTCTTTATTGAACAGAAAAGAACAAGCAGTCCTCAGACAAAACAGAAATGATCTCTAGATGATTCTGTACCCTTCATTGGTATAAACTGAGTTTGGAAAGGCCAGTCTTTCAGATTGGGTGCTTCAGTTGAGCGCCCACAGTCAGAGGGCATGAATGTCCTAGATCCACTGTCATCCCATTGGTCCAGAGACTAAGGCAGGACTAGGTTTCAGGAATCAATTTTCTATAAAATCTAATTTCCCAGACTCTGGCCTTTATATTATAATAATGAAAAAGACTTCTGTACATACAGACTGCATAAGGTCAGCATTTATGTCCTGCAAACGAGTCCCTTAAAAATTCTCCTGTGCTCTTGAATCAGTTTACAGAAGTATTCGTTCCACATGAACATTTGCCTTACCACACTTGTCCCAGCTTGTTACATATTTCTTTGTTCAAAGACTTGGCTTTTCATTTCACAGCAATTGTCAATGTAAAATATAAATATAAAAGCTACATGGTGTACAATGTATAATTGCTTCCCATTCTTGAGCTGCCTGGTTTCCCCCACACATTATCACAGCAATCATTTAACAAAGAGATAAAGAGAGAAATTATCTTCCTGAAACAATGTAAACGTCACTGAAGCCAGTCAGTAAGAAAGAATGGACAGTATGAGATAAGAGAGGAAAATACCTTGCAGAAGTGAAGCATGTGGAAGCTGAATGATGGATATTCATAGCAGCAAATACAGGGAAGCTAAGTAGGATGCAAGTGGGGTATCAGGTAGGTACAGCATATAAAGGGAGTAGTGTGTGTGTTTGCGTGTGTGTGTGTGTGTGTACACATATACATGTGTTTGTTTACTGTAGATGAAGGAACAGAGTGAATTCAAAGCTCTATGACTCAAAATAAAAAGAGCTAAATTCATAACATGTATTTGTGTGGCAGCCTTTACCACACATGTCATATCTGCAATGGTCTGTGCTCCAGATGGCTGGATAATGAGAGCCCACTGGCCTGGCCTGGATGAGGTTCCCAAGCCTCTTCTTACTCGTTAACACAGGACTCTAGTAGGCACACAGCTACACAGGCCATATATATGTATGTCTCAAACAAGTGGAACCTCTCCAAATTATACCATCTGGGGCAGGTAGGAATGTGACAACAAAGACTGGAATAACCTTCCTGTTGGTGATGTTATAGAGGGGGACATTGCTAAAGGAAGTCTAAGAAAATTATGATACTGTTCTCAAGAAAATGGCAATCTAAATTTCAATAATTTGTTTTCTATGAATTGCCAATAGTTGACTGCTCAGCAGTCAAAACTATGGGGAACAACCATAAAAAACATCCTATCAGTACTTGGATACTTTAACCTCATTCATTCTTTTTTAAAAGTGCTGTCAGGCTGTTGGCTCTGCTACAAAAACTGTATGAGCTAAGGAAAGACATGTGAACTCAAGCCTGAAGCAGCATTTAAAGGGAAACAGACTATATGAAGTATTAAGGCTTGTGATGGCGATGAAGACACATGCACACTAATTCTGAGTCTATTGGCTAGTTCAGTGAAGGAGTTTCTTGTAAGCAACATAAACTCCTGTCCTGTTATTAATATTAGTAATTCATTCTGGATGATCCTTCATGCCAGCCCCACCTATCATTCACACTTCATGGGTTGTTCAATTAAAAATACTAACAACTGCTGACTTTATAATGTTAAAAGCAAACAGTTGTTATTAAAATAGAAAATAACAGCAACACATATCATCAGACCACCATAACATTGCAAAGCTTGGCACAAGTCTTGAAGTCTCTGCTGTACTGAGGCCCAGTACAGACCACACACAGAGCCCAAATTAGAACATAAATCATAAATTTTAAAAAACAACAATAATGATAAAAATAAGACAGTATGTCTTAATCAGGATTTGCAATATAGCCATCTGCTTTACCTAATCTGGAAGTGGCAGAGTTGCTCAAATGTGAACTTTCCATCCCAAGGGAAAGTCTGAAATTCTGATACTTACTATTACAATTAACTGTAACAGAAGTTTAATTTTTCTCTTTATTCTTTTTCAGCTATTTCAGCTAAATTATTTCAATATCTCTGAATCAACTTATTTTATCTGTCAAATCCAAACTGAAATAAAAGAATCTATTCTCTCTGCTAACACAGATCCCCAGGGAGTGACTGCCAGGCTGTATGGAAAACATAGTCCAGATGCACAGCATCTTTTCCATTTGAAAAAAGGGAGCATGAAAGATCCAAACAATTTCTCTGTGTCTTTGCTAAGCTTGTGCTCAGGCAGAAATTAAACACTGATTGATCTGAAATATTTCCTTCTCCTATGAAACCTTCACAGTAAAAAAAAATAAAAATAAAAAAAAATAAATAAAAGATGCTTTCCTGGGAAAATTTCTATTTTGATAAAGCCACATTTACTGATATGGAAAACTGTCCAAATTTCATCAGCTCACACATTAAAACCACTGTAAATTCTAAACAAATGTAAACAGCAGACACTTCAGGATGTGTACACATGTATCTAAAAACAACACCAAAAAATTACAATAAAAAACTCTATTCTGGCCATTTCAGAATCAAACCCACAACACTTATATCTGCAAATCAAACATGTCAGAATTACCTTTTGCTTCTGCTTATACATTATGATACAGTCCGTAATTATACAAACACTTAGTATTTTTTTTCCACAAACCTCTCTATTTCATTCAGTGCACAGAGTGAAAGGTAATGCAGAAATGAATCTGTTCTGCAGTGAATGAACCCATTGTCTTTTGGTCCCTTGCCTCACTCGCTGCACAGCTTAGAAGGTGTCCGGTAAATGAGGCAAAGGGTTGCAGGAAGAGGATTGTTCATCCTGTGCTCAGTGTGCCTACTAAAAGTATGTCTACAATTATGCCATTAAACACAGTAATTGCAGTTCTCATGCACAACAAGCCATACTTGATGTTATCTATAAAAACATCGTGATTGTTTTCTGACTTTTGAAGAGCTAAATTTGTAATGTTCTTTATACACAGATCAGTAGGACTTCTACACTTGATAGCAGACTTCAGCTGGCTCTGGCTTTCTGCAGAGAAAGGAACCATTCACGGAGAAACTTTAAGCCTAATTCACACGCACACAAAAATAATAAAAAGGAGTGAGGGAAGATTTGAAATAAATTCCTATAATACTTGAACCAAAATGACTCAGCCTTTAAAGAAAGTGAAATCCAGTTTGTAACTGCACTGCTAAGAGGGCAACTGCTCATTTCAGTATCAGAAAGCATGTTATGTTGTGTGA
Organism: Cyrtonyx montezumae; assembly: GCF_038088225.1. Lineage (NCBI taxonomy): Eukaryota > Metazoa > Chordata > Aves > Galliformes > Odontophoridae > Cyrtonyx > Cyrtonyx montezumae. The sequence continues at coordinate 115,804,316 of NW_027072089.1, read as the reverse complement.
AACTGACATTGCTGAAGACTACCAAAGTGCTGATATGTGAACCTAATTTGGAGGATTTGCAAGCTGTGGAACTAGTAAGATCACAGATAACAGAGGGATAGATCTATTACAGACTTTCTCTGGTTTCATCATGACATAATGCTCCAAAAATCAGAAAGTAAGAGCTGGCTCCAGTCCAAGCATCCAAATATGTGAACTACAAACTTCACTTAGTGGATGCAGTAGCCAATTGATTTCATTTTTTCATCATTTCATTTTCAGAAAATAAACACAGTAAAAATTACTGAAGTCTAGATGTTCTCATGAAATAGACAAATCTGCATTCTTCAAAGAGATAGGCTGCAGTGTAAATTTGGGCCCACTATAGCACTCTCCTCTTTCCTTTTCCCCTCCAGTTAGCATCATTTAGCAAACCACAGACTCCAGGTCACATGCAGTCATATGGTTTGCAGAGCTCCACTCCTTGTTTCCCTCTACATATCACAACTGTGCTTATTCTCTGCCTTCTGCTGTAACATAGCTTCAGCCTGAACAGAAAAGATAATTTATACTATCAAGCAGGATATTCTGGCTCCAAGTCCATTTAGGCTTTGGCTGTTTTAGTAGAACTGTCAAAAACTAATGGAAATATGTTGCATTTACTGTAATGATTTTTGTGTTGTAAACACCTGGTGCTGATGAATTAGATATTTTTTTCATGAGTTATATAATGATTTTGATTGCTGCTGGCTTTGAACTTTGAACATCTAATCATCAGACATTTTTACAGGATCTATATTAGAAGCTGAATGAGAGAGGACACAGGATGCATTTGCACACACAAAACAAAGGAAAAAGCCTGTTTCCTATGCACTGTTCAGGTGAAAAAGATAACTTTCAAGAACTTTGAGGGCATACAGAAATAGAGTGGGACAAAAATAAGCAACCTCCCAAGATGATGTAAAAGAACCAGCCTCAAATCACCATCTTGAATCTGAAGCATTACAGGCTCAACATCTTTTTACCCCCTCTGAAGAGAAAGCACCTCAGTCATTTGGCCACATCACACCCAGAGCATCTGGCTTGAGTTTCTCTTACTGAAAATTCCATACTGTACCTGCAAAGCCTCTCCTGAGAAAAAAAATTCATTGAAACTAGCATGCTTCCCTGCACAGTTTAATTTGGTTTCTGCACTTTCCAGTATAAATAATCATACAAAATATGAATTACATTATAATTTATATCTCATTAATTAACTTGGCACCTGAGTTACAAACAAATTTACTTGTAAGCAAAAGAATCTCTCAACTCAATTTACCAATTTCCTCAGCAGCCAACCTCCTGAGTTTTGTCTGATTTTAGATCTTAAATCTGATGACTTGGAGCACAGATATGAGAAATAAGACATTCAGCTCCTATTTCCAGTTATATCACTGAGTCTCTCTTGCAACTTGGATAAGTCATTTAACCTTCCTGTCCCACAGCTTCTTGATCTATTGGATACATACAGCCATATTCAGTCTGAGGGTATTAAGAAGCTAAATTAAAAAGCTTGAACAAAGGTTTGTGTCATTTTCCAACCCCCCTGCCTTTTTTTGCTTGTTATGAGATCAAGGAGAGAGAGACTCCATTGTGTTTCTAAGACATGAATTTCTGATAAGATTTATAGTAGTTGACTATATCACTATAGTGTCCTTTTAACCTAAGATCCCCAATTTCAAATATATATATATATAGGGAATCTTATACAAAAACAACAGTGCAAAAGACTTTCCAAGGTGCAGTTATGTATGTTCAAATCCAATTATCTTTGGCAGGAATCTGGCAATTACTGCAAACCACAGTGGACTTTCCATTCCCCAAAGTTTTCTGACGATTGACACCACACATGTTTTCAGTGATGGATGTAAAATCCTTGTTACCAACCCAAATCATTTTCCTTGACTCCATATTTATTTCTTGGATTCATTAACACTGCCCTGAAATTAAGACAAAATGGCAGCAAAATGATCATGTTTCTTATGTCCCAAACATAATTGTTTGTGCTATACCATAATGATACCACAGTTGTATATCAGATCTTGCAGTTATAAGCACATACGGAATATAAGGAACTTTACTACCAAATCTACACACTGTGATACAGTTAAAAATTGTTCTCATACATGGTTCCATCTCTGATTTAAATATTTGCATTATGTCTTTATGGTACTTGTCAACAGAATTCTAGGAACATTCACTTATTCACACTGTCATCAGAACACTATCCCTTCAGAAATATGCATACTTTCACTGAAATAACTAAATGAAATAACCTTAAGTATATTCATCAGTACAAGTAATTTCTCTCTTATTCAGCACTGATACTAATGAAAAAGCCTTCATTACTGTTCAGTGTTGTAGGTACTGTATATCATACAGTAGAATAAATATTTAATTGGAAAAGTCTTCTACAATGTAATTTCCTGCTGGGTTTCTCCTCCCCTTTCACCTCCAATGGCGATCCCCTATTCACATGCACTATGTCCAAATTTTTCTTGTAACATACACAGTTTCTTTTATCTAAGGATACTGATCAGTTGGACTCGGCACATTTTTACAACTGCATGAGTTTCCACAGGTTCTAGCCTAATTACTGTGATATTGCAATTAGTTCAACACTTTTAAATGATTTTATTTTTCCAAATTGTATCTAATGTTTATTTAAATACAACTTTTCTAAATTCTCGGAACAACAGCCATCATGTTGGTTTTAGCATTTAAGAACCTGAAGATCTATCTCTGATCTAAAGAATTTGCTTTGACCACCTGAATGCTATCTCCAATTCTGTTATGCCACTATGTATCCAATTCTTGTAAAAATAGAAATTCTACCTTAACCCAGAGCTTGGACCCATACAGTTTGCAATACCAAATAGGCCTTCATTTCCTATGATGTTGAATAAGTGAGATGGATACTCTTCCAGCTGAACTCATCATGATACCATACTCTCTCCCATATATTATATGTAGTTCAAACTGCCAAGAGCTGTCAACGGATGTAAATGCAGAAATAAGAAACCAGACTCCATACATTTATCTTTTGTCCTACTCGGGGCAAAAGAGACAAAGGCTGGAATCACTGCTGACTCATAAAATGTCTATTACAGAAAACCACCTACTTCTTCAGGAATTAGAATTTCCAGTAGAGTATATATTATTTATATTTGGTAACATGAAAATGGGTTAAAGAGCCTAGAGTAAAAACAAACAAACAAACAAACAAAAAAAAAGGACTATGAAGAAGGAAGGCAAAAATTCATTTTCTCAAACATTAAAACAATATCTCAAAGAAGGAAATACTATTCATTCTTAGAGCTTCATTTGCACTCTTTCAATGCACATATAAGAAATTACCTGTTGGTACTGGTGTTGCTAAATTCTCATAGGTCATATTAAGAGATTACAGTGTAAAATGGAAGAAATAATATTGAAAAAGCTTGTAAATAATCTTTTTGCAGTCCTCATAGTATTTTCATGACACTTGTCCAACATCATCCTGTATCCTGTTACACCCCCGTCTTTCACCAATATATCTTCAACTTAAATACACAATGAAAATGCTGTCTTGGTTGGAGCTTCAGTTCAAGCAAGTTTCAGGTGCAGAAAGTAGTGTCACCATGACAAAACTCATAAACTGTTCATTGCAACAATCTCAGGTTTCTATTCTAATATCCATGCCTCAGGGCTTCTATAAAACTGCTTCTAGTCTGGGATGAGGAATATACTTAATAACTGTCTTACTCTGTAGCAGTAAAGCTCTCTATAGTAAAGCTTTTTCTAAACAAGTGGTAGCATTTTCTCATAGACATTTCAAAATTATGAAATGACTCCAGTCACCAAGTAACAACTTTAGAAATCTTACCTCATTTTACTCTGAGATCAAAGCACATTTCTCGGAGCTGCACTTGTATAACTGTAGGTGGAAAAAGAGAACAAGTGGAAAAAAAAACCAAAACATTTTATTGAGAGTGCTCAGATACTGAATTCAGGAAGCTAGTAAAAGAACTAGGACTGAAGGTATACATGCACAGTGGTACTCATATAAGAAGAGTATCTCAAGGCAAAATATCCACAGACCAGAAATGCTACCCATTTAACCATATTTATTGTTTGACCCCTCACCCCTAGGTCAAAGTTCTGAATAGTTACAGATTTAAAAGTTTCTAAACTAAACAATCCAATATAATTTAGAGAAATACCTTTGCAAATATTCTTACATATTTTTGCATGAATGTACTCATGATTATTTTACTGGGAAAATCATATTCCTTATTCCACTGTAGCTATTATCCATATTTTTGAGTTTATTTACCTATACAAACATTTCCTTTTTTTTTTCTTTTTCATTATTTTAATGCATCTGGAATTTTTAGGTACCAGACATGCTATTTATTGTAAAAATTGTACATCAACATTAGAAGAGGTATAGTAAGCAAAGTTATTACATAATTTCTATTTGAAGATTCATATAAACTCTCACTAACATTATAAGCCCATCTGCTTTATTTGACTTTATCCCTTTGATTTTCTCTGATGGTGTTTTAAATCCCCTGTCATTTTCTGTTTTCAGCCACATGTCTACCACATGTATTGTATAAAAATAAAGGTTATTTTTTTACCACCCACCTATAAAGACTAGTTAGCTACTAGAGTGTGCTGAAAATTCTGCTTGGTAGTTTAAACAGAAGATAATCAAACTGTGAAAAGAAGTCTATGATATAAAATAAGAATTCCAAAAGTTGGCAAACGGAAGACAAACACTTGGCCAAACAAACACGTTATTTATTACCTATCCTGGAATGAGAATCATGTCTCCAGAGGTGAAGGACTAGGGCACTAAGCCCTGATTCTAGGGCTGGAAAAGCTATTTGCTTCAGCACATTGTTTACTGGATTGAATCCTTTCACTATTTCTCAGGAAATTCAAAATTCAAAGAACTCTTCTGTTGTACTGAAGTTCTTTGGGTTGAGTTGGAAGAGTCGTACTTAATTGACATGTCACACTTGCAGAAATTCCTTTAAAACAGAAGATATCTTCATTCTATAGCTTTCCTAGAGCAATCTAAGTTTGGATGGCACAAAAAAAGAGCATTATATGTGATCTCAGATTTCCTTTCCATGCCTTGCCTGAAATATTCATACAAATGTGACATTCAGTATCTCCACGGAAAATAAAATATTGAGCTTTGATTTCTTAGAAGTTCTTTTTGCTCATCATAACCGTATTCAGAATACTGAATTTCTATGACAAAGCCACTAAAGAAATATTTTATTTTAACCATGGTGCAATTCTGCTCAGAAGCATGCAAAACCACAAGCAGAACAAATTCTTTAAATAACAAATGTGTACTTTTTTTTTTTTTGCTTATATGTTGCTCTTAATGTCAAAAAACAATTTTCTTGCTTTTGTGAGATAAATCTGATGACACACCCTTGAAATATATTTCTGCTGTATGCCTCTTTTATCTCCTTTGTAGCATTCTCAAATGTGACTGCCAGAATGCTGTTCTAATTTGGGGAATAATTTTCTATATGAGAACTGTCAAAATGAAAATAAATTCAAAGTTCCAGGAAATAATGAGTTCCTGATTATGTGTCTGATTACTGTCAGCTCAAGGATTTTAAAGAATTCAGAAATGGAGGACATCACTTTTCCTTTCACCGAACAGGGAGCCCTGACTTGATGGCACAGCGAGAAAGCTTTCAAGTAGTTTTAAAACCTCCCCTGTTCTACATGAGAGTTATTTTGAGGTCGTGTTCATGTTTCTAGACTGCATGAGATTCTCTAGTAGAGACATCTGAGTCTTATCTGTCTATTTCTGGCTTTGTTTGAGAATGTTTATGCTATTCAATGTGGGAGACTTGAACTCATGACAAGAAACATGATAAATTTTCTTAATCAAACTGGGTATCAAGAGGTGGTCTGTCATCATTTTCCTTTTGTTGCACTGTGAAAGAAAGCAAATAAGGAGCATCCAGTGCAAACCCCACTTCTGTTTTAAGTCTCCACACCAAGTCATTAAACATTCCCTGGCCTTTGTCAACAGCCTGGTAAACATCCAGGGAAAGAATCAGAATAAAATAGTTTATTTAACATTCCTCTCCTCCAACTGCTGATTAGGATAAATAGTTTGGATAAAACGCCTATCTGATCCAAAAATCACAAAAAGAAAGGATTCAGCTATCAGCAAAGTTTAGATTTGGTTTCAAATATTTTTAAACAGCAAATGAGTTTTTTGTGCTCTTTGATATTTTCTCCATCCTCAGCACATCATGTTAGCACCGTGTCAAAGCAAAACATCAACATCAAATGATCACTGGGTAAACTCCAGTGAACTGGAGTGAAAGGCTGGAGGCTGAAATTCCAGGCACAAAATAAAATTTGGAAAGAAGCCAGAACAGAGTTTTTTAAAACTGTCCAAAATACTAAGGAATCGATACCTAGCAAATTCCTTCAATTGACTTCATAGTTTGGAAATTGTTAATCCTGGTCTGAATGATGAGTCCTTTGAGCCAAGATCATTTCCTCTGACAGGGAAATGTGTCAAATGCTTCAAAGAAAAACAGAATCTTCTTCCTCCGACCACCATTGTGCTCGTCCATAATGAAAACAAAGCAACACTGTGCCTAAAAGAAAGCATCCACCTAATATGCAGTGACTTGCAATCAACTCAGGAAGTAAAGCAGTCGAATTCAGGATTGGTTATTTTAACATAGGCAAGAGATTTTGTACTCCAAATCTCCTTTAAAATATTGGGGGAAAGGATATCCAATAGTTAATTATGCACTGAGAAGATATTTGTTTATAGTAAGATTTTTGCCATTTCAGTTTGCCAGCTGTCCCATTGCTTTTGTAATATTCTACAGTAAGCAGAAGCAGCCAAATGATCTTAGCAGCATTCAGGATAGTGTTAGATGCTTTGCTGATGTAGATGAGAATAGCTCTACTTCATTCAACCATCAAATCACCATTTAAAATACTGAATCATGCAAAAGTCTTAAATGTTCCTTCTCTGTCTTTAAGCTCTGTATGGAGAAGTCAATCAGCTTTTCTTTTTTTTAATTGTATGTCTGATACATTCAATATCCTTTAAATTTTGGGTCAAATCATCAGGTAACATAAATCAGCAAAGCTGAAGTTACTGGATCAGTTTACACAACTGAGAATGTTGCCTGTGGCTTTCCCACAGTAATAAAGTTTAGACCACATACTCACTTTGGCTAAAATATATGAAAGCATCCAAAAAAAAAAAGTCTGCATGTTATGACCCCATAACAGGAATTGGGGCTAATTTCATCTATCTATCTGATGGGTAATTTCTGTTTGTGAAGCACATATCCCTCTGATGCACACACAGAAGAATGACTAAAGGCGAGAAAATTCCACAAATGAACACCACTAAGGAAGATTTTTCTTAAGCATAATCTTTTCTCAACAAACTGTACAAACATGGAATTTAATTATATTTCTCAAATAGAGACTTCTAAAGAAAATAAAAATGGTGAACCCACTTCTAATTTTAAAATTATATACTATTACATTTATCTTGAGAACAAGTTACAAAGTGCTGGCACATTCAAAGATGCATGGTTTAGAGTCTGTGGTTAAAATCACTGTAAATAGGATTAATAGAACAACTTTAATAGAACAAGCAATTAAATATAGGTCAATTTTTAATTTTGTTGTTGTTTGTGAAAAGTAAGATTAGTGCTTTCCAAGTCACTTCTAGGAAGTGGCTACAAGTCTGTACTATTGACTGAAGCGAAGAAGTTATCACTGAATTCACTACTGAAAATAATTTATTTTCCCCACACTAACTCTGACCATCAAGAGAACATAAATGAAGGAATCTGATATGAACAAGGAAGGACTGGCAGGGTACACCTGTTCAGTAGTTGTGTGTGTTTTTCATTGAATCCTTCCTTAAATATCCAAATTATAGCTCCACATGACTTTTAAAGCCATCTGATGCTTGTGTGAGTCTTCTCTGTATATGTAATGTAAAAGATGCAATATTGCTTCCCACAGCCTGCAATTACTTTAAAACTTTACGATTTTATCAGTAGTCTCAAAAATATTTATCATCTTCCTGAAAGTTACAGCTGCCTTCTCTCTTTTAGTGAGCCTGTCTTTCTCGTAGTAAGGAGAACTGGCTTAAAATATTGGAACAAACTGCACAAATGCTGGAACCTGAATACAAAGACAGAGAAATGTTGTCTCCTGTAATGTAATGCTTGAAAGGCAGCTGGTTGTTCCTGCAACAGCAGGGAGTGCTAAGGAGTATTTCACAAGGATGGAGATAGCAACACGTTGGCTACTTCACTCAAAGAATTGTATGAACGCTATTTAAAGTAGGGACTGGGAAAGGCAATGTACTCTCATTGCAGTGAGAACGTATAGAAAATTTCAATTCTAGTATTTTGACATTAATTCTGAATCAGAATGAAAATAGAAGCATTATTCGGGAAATAGGAGGCTTGAAACTACTCACTTTGGACTCAACTCTGTACTTTGACATTCAATTTCATAAAATACTCCAAAATTGCTCTGAGGCAGCTCAGCCCCAAGAAAAGACCCTAGAACCCTAGAAGGATGGCTTGAACTGCCACAAAGAGAGGAACTCCTACTTCCAGGATACATCATTACAGCTCATCTTACTAAGCAGGGAAAATTAACAATAATAAATAAATAAGAGACTCAAATAAATTAAATTAATAAAGGAAAAAAATGAAATTAATTATCTTATTCTGACAAACAGGAAAAAAAATTAATTTGATTTCAGCATTTTATCAACATTTTAATATTGATCTTTATATTTACCCTTATAATTAATAATATATTTTATCTGAATGTAAACAGGAATTCCATTTTCTTTCTAAGACAGTATGGTTTGTTCATATTTTTTCAGCTAGTTTCATTCATAATAGTGGATTTAACAGGAAAGAGAAACAGTATCTGCACGTTGCCACTGAAAATGAGATGCATCATGATACAATAGCATGCAGATGGCAAAAAAAAAAAAAAAAAAAGAAAGAAAAAAAAGAGGAAGCCAACTATCATTTCTTAACTCTAACAGTGAGGCTGGAATTGGACCTCCCTGAAAACACTAAAAACAAAAAACAAGAAAACACCAACAACAAAAAGAATATATATATATATATAAACAAAACAAACAAAGAAAACAAAAAAAACCCACATTTTATTTTTTTTCTCCAAAAAGCTAAGCAATTTTAACACAAAATATGCACTGCAATAGCAAAATATAAGGCACTAATTAAATTGGGTTATTTCAGTCTGGAATTCATAGCCTGGAAAGAGTTTGCTTCAAATTGTTGTATGTTATCCGTAAAATGATTGCATATGCATAAAACAACCTTGCAGAAAAAGGGAAAAGAATTAACCAGTGGAATCCCTCGTGAAAGTATGTTTAAAAATACCGAGGTTTAACATAAACTTGAAAAGAAAAAAAAGCCAGGAAATTCTAACTTAAGCCTAACAACTCCATCCTGAACCCATGCTGCTGAGAAAAATAAAAGGAACAATGCTGAGATTTCAGACCAGCTCTGCAATTGAGCTTCCTGATTCCTCACCGTTTGTTAGAGATGTTCAATGTCAACATTTAATGTTTGAATCAATAGTTACAGTATTTATAACTGCTCAGAGCAACTAAGTTTTGCAATGTTACTATAAGGAATGTTGGTTGGTGAAAGCCAAGCCACTGGGTTTAAGCACTTATCATGGAACTAATTGTGCAAAAAAGAATCCCTGAAGCTTTGTGAACATCCAGTTTTATAGCAACTTCGTCATATGGTGCTGTATCAAAATAATTTTGGTTCTTCAGTTGGTCTTCTTTAGATAATGCAATATTTTTCATCTTAATGTGTTTTAATAAAGGTTTATTAGTAATAATTTTATTTCTATGCCAAAATAATTATCCCTGACCATTATTTCTACATTTACAGTGATGGATTTTGATTATTTGCCACTACTATAAGTGATTAGTACATTGGCAATTTCTTTTCACTTATTTTGCTGTTTTATCCTAATGTGTGATCTTGGATGTACTGTGATCATATAGGTGCTTCTGCAATGTGCCTATTTGTGATATTTAAATAATATTTATGATAATGATGCTTATTTTGAACAAATTTGTTTAAAGATTATTTCAGTCACATAAACAACACTCTGGGAAAGGAAAATTTTAAACTTGCTCTACCTCAGTAATTTTAGTAATTTTAAAATTTTCCAATAAAAGACCATTCCTTCTCATATTGATTTAGCAATAATATTAATCCAAGATTGAAACCATGCTATTCTGCCAGACGACAATAATCAATACTAATATGCAATGAGTGTCCAAATTCAGACATCAAACCGCAACTTGGATATTAGTTTATCAGCTAAATAGATTTATCTTCACCTACAAAAGATCACACTGCATTGATCTATGGGTATGCTGAAAGCAGAAAATTAGCAAACAATATTTACTGAATTATCTACTGAGTTTTCCCTTCAACTCTCACTGGTGATTGAGCCTTTCCCTCCAGACATGGATTGCTTCAACAGTTCTCTTCCTAAAGCACGTGTCCAGATAAGTTGATTCTTAATCAACTCTTGATCAGTATTTGAGCACCTGACTAGCTTTATAAACACGTATTCCTTTGTTTCAGTCACTGATTTTTAAAAACTTGTTTTTCTCCTACTTTGACCACCTGTTTGCTATTATGTTCAGTTCAGTGTAGGTCTCAATAAAAACAATTTTGCTGTTGGCTGACCAAATGGACACTGATTATATAACAGCTGCAGTTTGATAGGTGCAAAAGATGAGCATGTGGAAACTGTCGCTATGTGTTCCACAGATTAAAAAGAAAAAAAAAAAAAAATAAAAATATGTAAAACAATGCTTTGTTCAAAAGTGGGTAGTCAGTCATTATTATTATGGTTATTATTTATGCTTTATTCTGTAAAACTATATATGAATATTAAGCATTAGAGAACCCATTTTTTGAAATCAGAGTATTAAGATATTCTTGAACAGAGTAGAACGCAGTGTTGGGAGGCATACAACACTTCACGAACACAGACATGAGCACCAAAAACAAAGAAGAGAAGGTACGAATCAAAGAAGACAAAAGCATATGTGAAAAGACTCCCAGAGGATGGGAGGAAGCAGGAGAAATTTGGAGCTAACAGTCTATTTGCTTAGTGAGAAAACCTAGTCAAAAGCATGAAAAATTCAGCCAAAATCATCAACATTTTTGTTAGTTTTAGTAGGTTTTCATTGTCAGTAAGTATGAGAAAATGCTGCTGGAACTGCTATAATGGAGAACAAAAATATTTTTAGATACAGAAGCCTCACATATATCTGTTATACCTCCAAGTGTGGTATAAAATGTGATCCAAGGGTGGAACAAAGTTCCACAACGAGTGAGTAGAGAAAAATTATACATTCCAGAAGTCTTTTAAAACATAGTAGTGGCATCTAGTGAGCAAAGCATCAATTTCTATTGGGAAGAAATTCAAAAGTGGTACTGAACACTGAATTAGCTAGAAAAATAACTCACAGGAGTTTAAAACACCTCCAGTAATTAGAGATGAATCACAGCCCTAACCAGAAACTAAACTGCATGAAAGAATAACATGTAGGTTGCACCATAATAAAGAATTTAAGAAATGGAAACATTCCTGAACCACATTACTGCACAAAGAACGCCAACTCCACCTCCTCCAGATTCCCAGTGGTTTGTTTTAATAAATTCTCTCTGTCTACATAGATAGATAGATAGATAGATAGATAGATAGATAGATAGATAGATAGATAGATAGATAGATAGATAGATAAAAGAGAGAACTACATTTTCAGATAGAAGTAAGTGACTTCCTCCAGGATTTGGCAACTGCTGCCCCATATTGGAAGTTCTGGGAATTCTAACTTCAGCAAGTTGTACAAAATATGTTATATGAAGCATAATTTGTCTTGTAAAGAAGCAAGATATTCAAGTAAAGGGAAATCATTCATGCAATAGTTTGGAGAACATCCTAGAACAGCTGCAAGGACTGATTCAGACAGTTTTCTTGAAATGCTTAAGTATCAGTAAAGACATTTGCATCATCTTACAACGGAACTCAGAACAATTTAGTGATTGTACAGTTTTCCTAAGAACTGTTATTCATCTCTGAACGTTTGGAGTCCAGAAGATGTAAAGCTGAACATTTTTCACATGAATATATAGAATAACTACATGCCTGTGTCCTACAGTGCACCACTTGGAAATGTGCTTTTCAGTCTCAACTTATTGATTTATTGACTATATGCACTAGGGGAGAATAAATAAAAACATGCAAAACAAATCCAAACAAAGTTCTGTGATGTGATAACAGTCTTACTGTAAAAAGTATGAAATTGTCGATGGACTTTTAGGGCTTGCTTGAGGTAGCAATTACAAATAATTCCTCTCTGTAATTAATTACAAAGGTATCTTGAAAATGAAAGGCTACAGCTTGGTTGTAGCAAAATAGTATTGAGTGATTCCTTTAAAAAATTATATCAAAGATTCTCCAGGTATTTATTAAATAACGTATCAGCTGACTTTTACATTCAAAAAATCTAAGGCATACATTAGCTATTTCCTCAGGCTCATAGCACAGTTTTGGCAAAGCTGGAATCAATTCCCACTTCTTTCTCCATTTGTACATCAGCATGACAGTGGTTGTCCTAGCAATTCATCCAAACTAACCCTATCAAAACTTGATACTATTTTCCTACCTTCTAGTTTTAAGTTTTTCTTTCATCTGCTCTGTTCCAGCCCTTCTTTCTTGGAGAGGGAGAAAAGAAACCAATAAATTAATTAATATAAGGGAACAAACAAACAAAAAACAACAACAAAACAAACAAACAAACAAATGCAACAAGGAAACTCCAGACTTATCAAGTTAACTCTGGTTATTATTTGTTCAGTGTGAAGGATCCACCTTCCTTTCAGCCCCAAGGCCATGACTGAAATATAATTTACTCTTATGAGCAGACTGCACTTTTGGAAAGCTTGGAATACCTCTTCTGCAATTTTTTATTTCAATCTATTTCAAATAGATTTCATAATATAGATAATGAGATTGATTGTAGTAAAATAAGCTCTAATAGGTGGATCATGGGACATGAAAAACTGCAGACTTATCTACTATCTAAATGCTAACAATCAAGTCTGTGCTTTATTGATATCATTGGATTTTTTTTCCCAAAAATACTTTTTCTGGTATAGGATTCTGAAGAGTTTAGATTTGGTACAATGCAATGTACAATTCAAAACTTTCTTTAGATGTATAAAATTAGAAATGTTAAGCTATGACAAGAAAGTAAACTCCAGGTGTTATTACATTATTTGTGTCTGTGCTTTTGGGAGGATATCAAATCCTGGAGTTCAAAGGAAGGCCACAGAAATAATACAGGGCATGGAAAGCAAGAATTCTTAATTAAGGCTAATAGCATTTGCAACTTAGCTTGATTAAGCTTGATTGCTGACTACAGACACACAGGGAAAAATTCTGATAATAAGATGCTTTTCGGTTTCGTTGACAAAGATTATGCAAGATTCATTTTCTGAACACCAACATAGTAAAATTCTATCCTCAAATGTGATAACGGCTTGTGAGTGAAGACAACTAAACATAGGAAGTCAGGGAAAGTGATATAGACTTTCTGCAGTGAAGCAATATCTCTATTAAAATTTCACTTTCATTGAGCTTAGAGAAAATTTATTTGGCCTGACTTTCCACGGATAAGTATGTTGATACATAGGTAAAGGGACAGTGAGGGGAAACTGATCAGATAGAACTGCAGCCTTTTCAAATATCATAACTGATGGATTAATATTTCCTACATCCCCTCACCTTAGATACACTCATAAATATTACACCTCTATATTATGTTACACATTTCACACTTCGAGATTTCTGTCTCTCATAAAAATGACAGGAAGAATGATTTCCTTTCTGTTTCACACAAAACCACTTCTTTATCTTATCTTTTGTATTGCCATCATTCTCTTCCACATCAGAACAAAACAACAGCTGGGAATGGGGTGCTACAACAGAAGAGAAAGAGAGCAATTTTTCTTGACTGTGGCTTGTCCATCTTGCTTGCAATCTCATTCTGAACACAGGCGTGGGTGCTAGGCCAATCCAGAGGCTTGAAGCTCCTCCACAGACTTCTCATGATCAGGGCTGGAGCTGATGGGCAGTATGGGGCCTGGCATCCAGGCACCCTAGGAAGGTTGGGGATAAGAAGACAATCCTAGTCATGGCCATCATGCATCTCCCTGGGGACATAGTTAGGCCAAGGTTAGGATGAACCATTGGCCTGTGGGTGGGTTGACCCAGCTTAGGAGCCACCATCTGTAGGATAGGGCTAAGGGGAGCTGGAGCTCAGACCCCCTGTGGCATCACTGGGGTGGGGCTGATAGCGGTATGGGATTTGGGAAGGGTGGAGATACCACTTGGGGGCTGACAAGGGACAGTCAGTCCTGGCAGTGTCCCCAGAGCCTGCATGCTTAGCTGGGCAGTGATTTCCTGAGCTACTCTGGCAAGGGCTACTACGTTCCATACGATGGGCTTGCTGGGTTAATCTCAATTTTTTTAATCTTATCAATTCCATATCATTTCTGGGTGATTGATATTTGCATAGCTGCTATTTCATATATCCTTGCTGTTAAGAACCAAAACATTTTGTGCAACTGTCATAAAGGTGTGGGGATAGGGGTGTAGACACTGTAGCAGTCAGCACTAGTAGTGCAAAGGCAAAGGACTCCTTGCCCTGACATACTATGAGTCATACTTCATCCCTCATTGTATCAATCTCTTCTGTCATACACAACACCATTTCCAATTCAAAGAGATCTTCTCTTTGGATTAGTTATAACTTGTCAATATAAATGAGCAAAGTGCAATAGAGGTTTTATCACGCGTGCACACACACATGCTTCTAGCAGAATTCAAAGTAATTCTACAATTTTAATAAAAAAATATCTGCCTATGTAGCTGGCTTGCCTCAGTAGGGGAGTCATCAAGCAACTATGTACAGACAAAAAGAAAATAAAAGACTTAGTAGAAGGATTGAAAACGTAGGCATCCCTGCCAGAGGTTAATGGAGAACCAAGAAAAGAAGTGGAGCACTAAGCCCCTCCTGTGCTAGCCAAAAGAATATATTCTGTCTGGGAAAAGCAATTTCTTTCCTCCACTGGACAGGTGATGCAACATCCTTGCTCTAAAACACACTCTACCAGAGTCCCTGTTGAAATAACCAGAAAGCTTCTTAATACACATTGTGCATGCACCTCATCTCTCAGTTTCACGTCAGCCAGGGTGCAGACCCCACTTTGCTTCCTATCAGACAAAGAAACTGGACTTAGCAAAGGTTAAACAAATAAGTCAGTCTAAGTCTGTGAACAGAAAGCAACACTTGAAAGGAAGTCAAAACAGTAGGGCCTACATTATTTTACTGTGAAACTAATGATGGCCTATCAATTCATAGGCCAACTCTGTCCTAGTTTATAATCTCCAAGCAGGTCCAAAGGATGCAAGCCAATCACAGTTCCCAGTGGGACCTTTTAGCTGCTTAAACTAAAAATAAATGAAAATAAAAATAAAATCTAACTCTGCCACTCTGTGAAAAGTCTGCTTTATCTTCTGCCCTGGGGAACTGAAGCTGCCAAGGGAAGTTCTGTCCAGACTCTATCCGCTCAGGCCAATTTGCAAACCTCTTCAGACAGAGGTAATTTTCCAGGACCTGTTTTGACTCTTCAGAGTACCTAAAATCTCAGTAATATTCTTCTCTTTGCATCCCAGGGAGACGGACTGATGAGCCTGATAGTGCTCAGAGGGAACAACAGTTCACAAAAATGTTTGTGCTTCCTCAGCTATCCAGAAATTATTAAAAAGCAAGTACAAATGAGAAAATAAACACTATCTAATGAGACAAACCAAATTCTTTTCTGTCCATTGGAATTTTTTTCCAAGCTACTGTTAGGTATCATGCAGGTTTTTAATCTCTGTGCATAATCAAATACTCTACTACATGAAGTAAATTTCTTGGCAAAAGGAGATAGATTTCACAGTGGAAATACTGAAGTTATTTTATTTTTCTTATAATCTAATTTCCTTTGTTTCTTTAGTAGTTTAAAAACCCAAAGGAAAAAGTTGTCACAATTTAAGTGTCATAATTTACAACTTTTTGACGCCAATCACAGGGAGTCACAGGAAAAGATTGGAAGTGCTGATATCTGGAAAGATGCATAAAAATAACAGTACATGCTATAAGATACCTGCTTGGACTCCTACTCAATTTTTAATTACTGTATGACATTCTCACTCCTTGGATCCCCTCCTTCCCTTCTGCTAGAATCAGTAGCATATGCCTCTTGGAAAACATCAACTGGAAGCCAGGAACAAGTGCACTAGACTGACCAAATCTAAGTTCCCCACTCTATGCAAAACACAGAATAAAAGTCTTAGCTACTCTAAAGCTTAATGACTCTTTCATCTCAGACTTTCAATTTTTTTCTTTCTCTTTCCTTCCCTCCAATCTACATTCCTTCTTTCAAAAACAGAGAGAGAATTTTTAAGAATGCCATCCAAACCAAAGTTTAAAAAAGTCAAATTTGAATCAAAAAGTAGAATTCAAAAGGATACAAACTCAAAACAAAATATCTAATGGAAATCAATTGTTAAAATGATATGAAAGATCTTTCTTTCTCTTATTGTGTGGGAAAATCTTGATTCTATTTATCCACACTCATCTTTACAGCACTGTACAGTTCATGAGGAGAAAATAAAGAATTAAAAGTGGAAAAAATAGACATGAGCAGAAAACGTCAAAAAATTCTCTTAATTCATACAGGGAGAAGAAAGACTATAGTGACAGACAAGCTCTGTGATTTAAGATAGAATTTATCACATTTAAGTACATTACAGTGTTCTTATTTTCAAGAGTCAATGGTCCTTTAAGGAATAAAGGAGTATTTTGATCCTATGGATAAAATCACTAAGGAGCTCCAAGTGCCAGGTCAGAGTCAGAAAATAAAGAAAATGAAAGAATGAGTAAATCAGTGGCAGTAAATATTGATTCCCTTTAATTTCACATCAGTTACCCACAGGCATGTAAATACTAGGACTATATCATCTTTTCCATGGACTGTACCTGTTGTTTCCACTGACAGCTACAGTCACAGGAATCTCACATAACATTCCTGCTGGAGGCCTGCAATGAGCAGAATCTACTGACTACTAAAAAGTCTCTCACAAGTTTGAGTTTCTGAAGCATATACTTTACTTTCCAGCAGATAGCAGGGTAGGCTGGTGTCAATGAAGGTGATCATTTTATTCAACAATGAGGGATAAGTGAAGGATATATAATTCTATGAGTTAAAAGCTGGAGAAGAATCCAAAAGCGTCTATTAGGAAAACTATTAAATAGCTCCTCATTTCAACACACACTTAAACCCAGCACTGTACTGGGATCCAGGGAATCCCTGGTTTAATTCTGCCAAAAAGCTTTGATTGCCTGAGATTCTTGATCTATAAAATAGATCACAATAGGGTATTTCTATAAAGTGTTTTTAGATTTCTAAGTCAGTATTCTACAAAAAGGAGATTTATTTCTTTTATAGGCAAAGCCTTTAGAGATGAAATGTAATCTCTGCATAAATCAATCACAGTTTGTCAAACTTGCAAGATTTCATATTTGGGATTTACCATACACAAAACAGTGTTGTATTTGCAAGCTGGCCTGAACAAGAATTCTTTTTCTGGTGTGTAATTTCTATTGTTCACCTCTATTTATTATAAAGGAAATAGATCGTATTGTACCAGACCCAAAGGTGGTATTAACTAGTAGACGCCTTTGCTATTGAAGTAATAAATTATCAAGTTCATATATCAGGTTTACTAAAAGAGCAACTCTATGTTCATATGCTGAATAAATGGAGCATTGTTTCAGAGAAGAGAATCTGATTCAGAAGGAATTTCAAATTTCATTGCAGTGAACTGATAAAAGAAAAACTTTTTCTTCTTACAACATGATAACATAAAATTACACTTAGAAATAAGTACACAGAGGAAGACATTCCCACTAGACTACTGACCTGAAATAGTTAGGAAACAGTTGGAACCTCCACATTTATGTTATCAGCAAACTTCCATGTGTCATCTGAAAATAATGTTCTGGTTGCTCTTGCACTTAGACCCCTTAGCAATGCAACAAAGGCAAAAAAAAAAAAAAACAAAACACTTATGTCTTTTTGCACTGATACATCAAATTAAATCAGCTTCACTTTTTACACATTGACTATGCTTCTTTTTTCCTTTCACTTTTTAGCCTGGTTCATTTTATTTCCACACAAAGAATTTGGCCCTTTGGTGCATTACAGAGAATCCAAGGGACTAACCTTTTAGTGTTGGGAAACAGCTAATGTTCCTGCCAGTGAGCTAAAGCTGGAGTATCCCTTTGTCATGGCCAAATTTATGACACGGATCAAAAACTATAAAAAGCTGTGTTGCATCCTGCCATTAAAGAGAATTAATATTTTCAGTGGTATGTTAACCAAAGTTTTTCCAGTGTCTCTCGTTAAAAGCAGATTGTTGACTTTTCATCCTAGTGTGCCAAACATTTTCACTGAAACCCTAACAAGACTTTCATCTTACAACCATTATTTCTTAATGGACTTGGATAGGGGTAGCATACGGGAATGGATTTCCTTTTCAGCTCAGCGCAATGGCCTATCATTAGCGTGCTGGGTCTTGAAGAACCATTACACATGCAAACATTTTAAGTATTTCCAGGGTAACTACTTTTCTTTCCTGAAATGCAATTCATGTTTTATCTATTATATTTAAGCAAAATTTGGTTACATTTTACCTTTCAAGTATCTCTAGTATGATCACTTCTCATTCTGCTGTATAGTAAAAGTCATAATGAATGAGATCATACACAAAAACATTTTTTTATGGAGTGGATTTTGTAGAACTTTCCCCTCATCTTGGGCAATAAATCTGTCTCTAAAAACCACAAAGCCCAAATGCTGACCATTTGACAAGAATACTTTATGATGATATCACTTGCCACTTACTTCTTATTATTGAGTAGATTATAGCCTTCATATTCAGACAAAAAATAAAAAATAAAAGGAAAAAGAAGACCTACTGTTTGCCTTTTTGGTGCTTCTATTTTCAGTGATTTTCAGTTCATTCCTGTTTTGCTACTGGCGGCATCATCAAATCTGTCATAAAATAACATTCACTTACATTGCAAGAATGTATTTTTTTCGAGTTGACACAACAAGCGATGTCATCTGCTTTCAAAAGTTGCCCATTCCTTCGGCTAAACCCTCTCATTCCTCATATGTATTTCTAAAGATTCCTTAACAATTACATACACAGATGCAGTTTTGGAAACTTTCAAACTTTGATGGTATTTGGAATCACAGCCCTACTGGCAGTGTATGAACTCAAAGTAACAACCCATGAGTGTGATACCATCAGTTCTAAGAAGCTGTGTAGTATTTATATGTCTTCATTCAGACTTTATATCAAATGTAGCAGGCTTTGCAACCTTCATTAAGAAAAGCTGGCACCCAGAGGTTACCATATGTTCCTCTTTTTAGACTAGAGTTTAAGCACAGATGTATATTTATTTTTCCACTCTGCAGTACTCCTTGAACTGTTCTTATTGCAAAGCCAATGAAACCATTCCTTTAATCCCTCTGGCCTTCAGGGTACATCATATGGTCCTTACTATTTAAGTATTCTTTTTAGTGTATGTACTTCCTATTTCCTTATTCCTGCAGTATTTATAATGTCCTGTTTCAAGAGGCTTTGTTTTTCTATGGGCATCGGGGAAACAAAATCCTTGGTATCACACTGAAGGTGTAACTAAAGCCAAATCTGCCTAAGTTAGATGCAGAACAGTTCATTCCCCACTCTCCTCCCTGACATCTTCTGAATTAGCTGAACCACCCAGGACAGCCTTCCTTTATTATCAATCTTGTCAGCCATTTTTAAAGTTAGGCTGCTCACAGTTCTAACCTGAATCACCTTCTTATATTCCAGTTACTGATCATTTTTACAGCACAGTTACTGAAGACATTCAAATTCTGAACTTAAAGTAATTACTTGAGGCTTTTTGATAGGCACTTGTCGTCCTATTTATAGTTGAAGGGTGTATCAGAATTTTCTATTATTTCTTTTTCAGCCTCTTAACATTTCCAAATATACTCCGGGACTGATCCAAACATTGTTTGAGTTAGTGAAAGCATCACAAATATAGTGGTTGTTTTTTTTTGTTGTTTTTTTTGTTTGTTTGTTTCTGATGAGGAACATATTCCAGTCCATTGGAACTATGGGCTCCAACCCACAGTGTCGATTCAGACATGCAACCTTTAGTCAGGATAGCAAATATAGGGCATGCTGAAGGCCTTAAGGTTATTGCTGAAAATAGCAGCTACAGATTTGGACCCATTTTCTTCTTTTCCTTTCTACATTGGATATTTTGCAAGAGATGAATTCCTGTGTGCTTGATAGTAGTCTATAAGATTAGACTTTTATACTATATTTTATACTTCAGCAAATCCCACAGAACTCATTCTGTTTTATGTTTCTTCTTATAGAAGACTATTATATGTAAGCTGAATCTCTTAACTATATCAAATCCAATATAAACACCCTCTTTATAAGACGCACCTCACTCTAATGCTCAGTGTGGAACTCCTAACAAAAATTATAAATGGAGTGCTTTGTTCAGGCATTTAACTCCTTCATTCCTAATGTCAAATCACAATGTTTAAGCTGCTTTTATTTTGCACTTGAACATAAACATAAAGGGAAGCCCTAACTTAACCCATATGATGTATTTGAGAAAATCTGGAAGAAGATTTTAATGAGAGGCAAAAATTAAGATGTGACTTAGCCAAAGGTCTGAGTTGGTTTAATCTCATTTTTTTCAGAGGGGTGTCTGGGAAGTAACGGGGGGGGGAGGGGAACGTGCTAAAAGTTTGCTAATTGTTGGAGAATTCAAACCTGTTTTCATTTATTTGAAATTATTACATAATGGAAGCGGGACGCTATAATTCAACCCAAATGGACAACTTCAATAAGCGGGTGGAAATGATTCAATACATTAAAGAGAAGCTGTTTCAATAACAAATCTTTATTATAATCAGGAGTGAAGTGGTTAATTTAAGTTTTTACTGAAAAACAGGCTGGCAAAAATGTTTCCAGGGATGTGGGGATTTTTTTCCTTTTACTCAGTAGGGGTTTGGAGAGGAGGTTTGGAAGGGAAGGAGGGCTTCAGTTCCAGGATCCCTGCATTCCCACGAGTTCCATTAAGGAAGGGGGAAGGGCTTCCTGCTGAGGCAGCCATCTGCAGCTTTCTGTGAACAGCAGGAACCAAAGGCCTGGTAAAAGGAGAGTAAACCCAGGGTGAAAATTTTGTCCACATTCAAAGGCAGAATGTGGCTGATTTTTTATTTTTTTTAATTAGTGGTAGTATTATTGCGACTATTATTATTAAAGAGGAGAGAGGGCTTCTCTGGCAGAATTAGCAGGTCTATAATGGAATATTAATTACAAGAGAACAATAGCATTGCAGGCAGAAAAGCAGAGTGCAAACACACCCTGACAGCCTCTCCTGGAATGCACCGCCAACAGCAAGCTGGGATTGTCATCATCCAAGCTACTGTCGCTCTGCTTCAAGCTATCTGGAGTCCATGGATTCATGGCTGAGGTCCCCTTAAGTTATTGCTTTCTAGGCTAGAGTAAATTAGACCTGGATTTTTGTAAAGTGCTGTCACTTAATACCTATTTTATTAAGGTTATTTTTATGCCCATAATTTGAGGCTAACACATCTGTTATTTCCTCCACTGCCTGGCTTTGGTGAACGTTGCCTATGGAAAGTAACAAAGAGTGACACTGGAAAAAATAACAAGGGTGTTTTAACATCCAACATCTGGAGAAAACAACATTAAGGAAACAGAAACAAATAGGTACGGTAGCCTACAAAGCAAAAGTCCACTTTTTAACAACAGTACATAGTTTATATGCTAGAGGAGATTTTTATGATTTTAGTCTGGGTAATATAAAACAAAAAAGAAGGTCGAAGATTTCATTAAAGAAGCAGCAGTTCCAGTTCCTGTTTAGGTCATCCTTATGCCAAAAAGCCAGGTACAAAGGGAGGGAAAAAATGTACTAATATCCCTTCCAGAAAAGGGTTTCAAAATTCCATCTCAAAAGCTTCCTGTTGTGTAGTTTTCAATAAAGTTTTATCGCTACTACATATATGTCCCTGGCTGCTACCTACAGAGACGTAGAAAATTATACCGTATCACATGCAACTTCAAAATCAAAGTATACCTGTGGAGTGATAAACACTGAAGTTACTAGAGTGGTGCTAACATTTCTATGGGAAAAAAGAAAAAGAGACAAATATAAGATCTCTTAATATTTGCATTCACATGTTTGACTAGAAAAAAAAACAACAGAAAGCATATCTAGGAATCCTTTAAGGAAAGGGATACATTTAATATGCAAACATCTATCTGGAAATACCACATTTCAGTACCACAGTTTTTTCTTTTTAAATTTGATAGATTTATTTTTACAGTGTGCATTCCTAAACCCTCCCATTTGTTGTCTGAATTCCTGTTTGTGACCTTGGAATTCCAAATTTATGATGTCATCTTCTGCCTTTTTTTTTTTTCCAAGGGTATTGTATTAGAAAATGAAAACATTATGGAAATACTTCCCTATCCCTTCACACCCTCTCCTTTTCTCCTGTTACTAAATGTAGCCTTGGCATCAATTTAAATATATATATTAATATATATATAATTTTTTTACTGGAAAGGTAATTTATCCTTACCATACTCAGTAAAACTGAAGACCTATCTTTGACTCACTAACATCACAGGATGTGTGTAGCAGCAGCTACTAATTTCTAGCTACTGCTTTGGGGCATGGACAAGATTTCTACTTTCATTTAGTATTTTCTTTTAAAGAAAAAAAATTGCACAATTTCATGGAAGATTTTGTCTTTTTTTTTTCTGGGGGGGCGGGGGGGGATTTACCTCTCCAAAAGGAGGACTCTGTTTCCAACAGTAAATTATTGTTTTAGCAGTTTTGCTCCTATGAAGACTACATGCAAGTAAAATCCATTTCTCCAACAGTTATAATAAGTATAAGAATGGTAGTTAATAACAGATGCTTCTAATGGCAGGAGCATTTCTTGTGACAGCATAAGCCAGAGGAAGTCATTACACACCTAACAGTAGACTTTCTTATAGCTCCCAGTACAAATAACATGGGCTCCAGGTCAGTAAAGCTCTCCTGAATTTGAACACATTTGGTTTTCTTAGATTTGGCCTCCTTTAGCTAAGTTAAATGTATAGCTGGGTGTTTTTTTCTGAGGTTTTACTGTCTGAATACATAAGAGTTACTCCAGGCACAGGTGAAACTACTCCATTTTCTCAATAGGCTGCAAAATGATAGCTTGAAACACAGGAGTCATTCAGAAGGCCGTGAGAAACAATTCCAAGTGATAACAAATAAAACCATAGTACAACATGAAAGCTGACATAATGAATGACAGCCTACCCTAGAAAATATTTATATTCAAAAAGATCTTTAGAAATGCTTAGCTTAGCATCTCACAGGACTAAGTTCAAAGTTACCTGCACAAATAGCATTTCCTTCACAACTCTAAAATACTGATTTTTCTAAAGAAACTTTGGGGTTCTGAACTACATAAATCAAACTTTAAAATATCTATAGTTTCCTTAAACACCACCAACTGTGACCACGATGTTAGCAAACATTAAGAAGAAGAACCTTTTTTATATTTTTTCAACATATATTTTCCTAATACAAGTCTGTAAATGCAACACAGTATCCCAGTGCTGAAAATAGAGCTGCAGCAGCACAGCTCTTGTATTTTTTTATGAAGAAAAAAAGAAAGAAAGAAAGAAAATCACAATTTTGTCTTAACAGCTTCAAAGTTTAAAAGTTCAGAAGGGTGATGTGATTATTCTGAAGCAAGAAGCCATTCCTGGCTGGCTTCACTACTGAACCCCACAGCAGCTTCCCCAAAGCTGCTAGTACTGAAATGTTTCCCTTCTGGAAAGGCATCAGACACTCCTATGGTGATATTTAAAGTCCATAATGTGGATTGGAATAGTACAAAATATAGATTGTTTCTTATGTATGTTTATACCAACTTATGTTATTGTTCTGTATCAATTAGTGCAGAAAACGGCTTGTAATTCAGGGGATAGTTAATAATGCAATAATTCTACTCTATAGGAATGGTTTACCTGTGAGTAGCACCTCAGAGCAACATGCAGGTATAGTATATACATTCACAAAACAAATAAAATTCAACACTGAATATATAGGTATCAGGAGACCTCTCTATCACTGAGTCCTCAGTGTAAGGCTCCACTGGGGTTTGAAAAATGCATGGGCTCTTTTCCAGCCCTGTGAGGTGAATTATATCCAGTGAGACTGCAGATATGTCTGCACAGACAGGTGCAGGCAGTTCTCTCAATTCCTCTGTGTCTCTTGTCCCAGCATGCTGCAATCCAGCTCCAACATTGAGGAGCCACATTTTGTAGAGGGGTAGGTTCTATTCCCTTGGACACCGTTAGCCTTCAAACAAACTAGGTAAGAATACACCAGCTAGTTCATGAAATTGATCATTTTTACACAGAATGCTGATTAGAAATCAAATTGCAGAAAGTAGTGATGTTTGAAAATCATTCAAATGAAATGTATTACCAAAACCGTTCAAAACGGAGCATTACACCACAATTAAAAAAAAAATCCAGTGAGTTTATTTTTAAAGATATTCAGTCACATCCAGTCTTCAGTGCAAAAGAAATAGGGCCAAGAGGTCAGCATTTCCTTTAAATCCTAGTATCTTTCCTCATTTATAATATATGCTGTAGAATGAAGGGGAAGAGGTAAATGAAGCAATGAACAACTAATGGTTTAACTGACAGCTTCTTTCGTACCTAACAATACTACATTTGTTTTCATTTATAATACCAGCTCAAATACTGACCAATAACCCAGCTCAGTAAAGTACTTAGACATGATTTCAAGTATTTTTTGTGTCTAAAACTTCAACCATATGCTTGAATTACTGTCCACATAAACTGCATCTGGAAAGCAAGCAATAATACTACAAATTACCCTAAATAATTCTGAAAGCCTATCACAGAAATCTGTTTAATTTGTAATACTGAAAATCAACAGGCATACCAGCATCTGTCAACTAGTATTTGGAGCAAGATATTGATTCCCAAGTGGAGCAGGGTTAAAATGTTTTAGCAACATGATCTTGTGTGATTTTCAAAAACTTACATGCAAGTGAAATACCCAAGGGTATACACAGAGGGAGTACTAGGCCACACTTCTGAGAAGGCTGGAGTTAAGAATAGAACACAGAGGAAATCAGAAAGAGAAAAATCAGATGGTTTTCAGTCCCCAGAAATCTGCCTAAGAATTTATAGACAAGACAAATCTCCAGGTACATGCACATCAGGTCCATCAGAAACTAACCTTTCACTATTTTGTTCCCCACATAGCTATCACTCTTCTTCCTAATCAACACGCTGCTATATCTAGTCAAATATTTTGTATAGCAAACAACAATATTAAGAAAAAAATAATAATGGAATTTATTAATCAGCAGAAGAGAGAGAAAAGGTCAAAAACCCATCAGCTCCTCTAGGCTTTCCACTTTGATTTAGATAGAAAGCCAAATCAGCTTTGGGAAAACTTTTCTGACTCACCCTCATGGGCTCAGCAAATAAATTGAGCAGACTTTGCAAGAGCTACTATAGGTCTGAAGGAAGCATACAGAACAAAAGGAACTGAGAATATTTGCTAACCCAGAAACTGTTGCTTACTGGTATTCTCAGCGAAGAGTCAGTGACACTCTGCTTGTGTTCCAGTGTGATAACCACTCAGTTACAGAACAAACCACAGGAAAGGTAGGGACCATTACTTCTGTGCTTCCATTAGACCTTGTTTCTCCTTAATTTTAACATACAAACCCTGAAACAAATATCCATTTCCTTTGTACCATGGGAAGAGGAGGTCTTTTTAAAGCAGAACAAGTAATTGAAAAAAGCTATTTTCTGGTTTTAATAAGTAGTAAGCCAACACGATATAAAAAAGCCCTATGTTTTGCAACACCTGTCACAACTTCAAAGGACATAAAAAGTAGCTATTGTGAAAATAACAGGTGTCAGCTTAGAGACGTGAGGTCCACAATATGTGGTAGAAGCACAGCAGTTCAAGCATTTGCTGCTCAAAGAGAAAAAACCCACATAAAACCTCTCTCTCTCAAAAAAAAAAAATGCAACAGACTCTACGACACACAACAGTGGATATTATTCAAACATTATTCATTATTCATTTCCATATTATTATTATTAATATATTACTAATAATTCATTTCCATATTATCTCATAAGTAATGTATCATTGAAGCATGCAAAGAGATTCAGGAAGAAATTGGAACCGAACTGAGGTTGAGAAATCACACATTTATGGCCAGGAGAAAAAGAAATGAAGATAAATATCTAATTTTGCTTTTAAAATACAGATAAATATTGTAGGTGGATAAACTCAATGTAAAGTGGATTGTCTACAAAACAAAAACAAAAAAAAAATACTTGGATGATCTGAGGGATATGATCTCAGAATATTGTATCCTCCTTGTCATAAAAAATTTAAAGCATCACAAAGCTTCTAAACTGATCAATCCCTGATGCAGTCCTAAAAACCAGGAACAACTGTCCACTTAGTCCAAATGAGAACATGATTATTGGCAGAAGCATTGACAACATTACAATAATTTGATCCTAAAAACAAGTTACATGGTAACTGCAAGTAACATAGGAGATGATGCCTTAGAATATTCTGTGGACAAATGTACCATAGCAGAAATGTAAGGATCACTCATTTATAATAATTTGCTTGTAGTATCTTATTTTTGAGTCTACAGTCACTATGGATCAGAAGTTAAAATGTTGGGGGTTAACAACATGAAATTTCCTTTTCTTTCTTTTTAACTACCCAAGAGGGACAGAGAGAGTAACATCCGCTTAGTAACGGTGCTTCCTCTGTGATGCTAACTGTGAAATATGTAGCTGGCCCTGGGTATTAACAAGGACTATGTGCTTGAAGCATAGAAACAGACTGGGTTGTTTGAAACATAGCAACAGACTGGGTTGCAGGGTTGTCCCTCGCTGCTACCTAATTTGGCTTACTGAGGGATATTAGTGGTCTGGGTCCCCTGAGAAACTGTCATGATTACTCATCTGAACACCATATCTGCTACTTTTATCATTGTACTTTTGTATATGAGAACAGAACTTGCTTTATGGATAGGCAGATGTGCGTTTGATGTAAGGTTTTCAGGAATGCTAAAGCAACTTAGCCAATCACTCTAATGCACTGGGGAACATGTCTAACAGTACTGCAAAGTCACCAGATACTTTGAAGTCCTTTACGTTGGATTAAAAAAAAATCATAAATCTGTTCATCAGTTAAATAAGTGCTGCTTCCCACAAATAAGAGAGCAATCAAAACCAGTTCAAACCACCAGTGATAGATCTCCTACAATTAAGAGCATTTCTTATGATTTTTAGCAAGCCATCTTTTTCTCCTTCAGTCCTATTTCTACAACTCTTGACAGATCTCTCTTTGGTTACTATAGTCTTTGAGCTCAAATTTGAAAATTTCCATTTTACCTAAATGTTATCTCTTCAAAGTTGTGGATTTATATTTTGGGTATAACAAATATGTCACATTCATCACTTTGTTTTGTGATAAGGAGGTATGATGCTGGTTGCCAGCTGGATGAACTTCAGAAGAAAGCCCTCTAAATCTACCAGCCCTATCCAATACTTTACTGATTTGCACCTTGCAGCTGAGAGCAACTTCCATTTGAGATTGCCTCTTACTGAATAGACAGCTTCAGACTCTCTTAGGCTGAGAATTTAAGGTTGTGCCCAATTAATCCAGTTAATTTTGTACCAAATGTTTGACAGCCAATGACAACAACAGCAACAAATGCTGTTATGAATTCCTTATTTGAGTCAAAGTAGTTAGAACATTATCTATACTGTGCAGCACTGATACGGAATTCTAAAAGTAGATTTTTACTAAGTCCTTATTTTAACTTATTTCAAACACTGTGGTTTCAAAAACAGCAAAAAAGAGAACGGGCAACGGCAAGTTTATAAACAACAGCAGTTAAAACATCTCTGCTTCCTTCAGAATTCCTAATCAATGCTTTCCTTTAAAGTTATGTTCCATGATTGAGACTCTTGAGAACTTAAGTTCTTTACTTCTTCGCCTGCTCAGTCAGGTCTTTATTCAGTTGGAGATGACTACAAGTGTATGGTTACCAGATTATGTAGAACCTCATGGTACCCTAATTCACAATGGATGTGAACTTATTCTTCTCTTATTTGTTTTAAACATTAATTAAAATTAATTAAAGCTAATTATAAGTAAGTTATTAAGAAATATAAAAAAATAGAGAAAAAGTTCCCAAAATCTAGCAAGTCACTTAAAAATAGATACACTTCCCAAATACCAAACAAGACAGGAATCTGCATAATACAACTCCTAAACAAAAGTTCTGGGTTTGATTGCAGCAGATAAAAATGTAACATTTCCTGATCTCTTGAGATGAATTCTCTCATTGTGTGAAACTTTAACTTTTATCTAACAGCACCCCAGAAACTGTACAATATTGCAACCTGAATGAGCAACAAAGAGAATCATGACAAGGGAACAGCTGTGGACAAGATCTCCTCCCATCAGATAAATAGTTATTGTAATTTTGTTTTACTCCACTGGTGACTTCCTAACAATCTTCTCTATTTCTCTCACGTGGATAAAGAGGAAGATAAAGAGGAATGCTTTACAGAATAATTGCTTGACCTAGGTTCCTCCTTGACATAGACCCCTGCCAGCATCCTGGGAAGCAAAACACAGAGGAAACAGGTGTAGGAATGTGCCAGGAACAAACTTCCTTCAACAGCAGCCACAAAATTTAGACACAGCACCCAAACTCCACTCATGCAGAAGCAACGCCTGAGACTCACCATGGGGGTTGTGTTTGTGATACAGTAGCAATAAAACTAGGAATCTTCTAAGAAATGAGAGTAACCTAAGATGAAACAGTATTTCCCTAGAGAAAGGACAGCTACAAAAAGAAAACAAAAGCCTATAGAACCAAGGAGTGAGACCTGAAAGAAAACAATTCAAACACGTTTACCCTAGTGATGAACATGATGTACTTCTCTCTACTGCAGATCATTTTTGATGTTACATTTTCACAGAATCACAGAACTGTAGGGATTGAAAGGGACCTCCAGAGATCATGGAGTCCAACCCCCTGCCACAGCAGCTCCCTAGCCCAGGTTGCACAGGTAGGCGTCCAGGCGGGTCTGGAACGTCTCCAGAGAAGGAGACTCCACCACCTCTCTGTGCAGCTGTGCCACTGCTCCGTCACTGCACTGTGATGAAGTTCCCATGCACATTTGTGCAGAACTTCCTTTGTTTCATTACGTGGCCATTTCATTCATTCTCACAAAATTGATAAACTCCGACTCAGATGTATTCATCTCACTGATCATGAAATGTTACAAGGGTCTTAGACTTGCTGTGTATTTCTACAGAGTCTATCAAAAGGATGTCTGTTTCCAAGCCTGTGTCACAAATGGTACTCACTGACATCTTTTTCTGCCATCTCTGATCCCTAGAATTTTTAGTGATTACATCATAAATGGACGTCTAACCTCCATGCATTTTGTTAAGGTTGTAAGCAGTCTTTATAAACACTCACCTACAGTTTTCTCTTCTGTTGCAGACTCTAACAATGTGAAACACGATCTTATCTTAACTATCCTTATTCTTCTGCAAAGATTCATTCAAGCTCAGTTTCATGAGTGACAGTGTTTTCTTGCTGTCTGCCATACTTCTACAAGCAGTGTGCATACATATGCCTAAACTTCAGCTTTTATTTAAAGTAATTCCCATCCCCTACAGAGGAGAACTGCAAGAAAATCTGTACTCTTTATAATATTTTGTTTTGCTGATTTTCTTTTGTGCACATGCTATCAGTTTTTGAATTGGAAGGAAGAGGAGAAACCACAGGTGGTTGTTTCCAAGCCTTACCAAATTGACTGGTCAGCATGTGCAATCTTTTCTGCATTGCAGCATTCACTCCCTACATCACAATACCCATCACCCATCCTCTTCCTTCCTGCACAGACTCTCAGAAGATTCACACTATATCCATTTTCAGAGTTCCTCTCAGATTCCCCAGGCAAATGCCAATCAAAGCTTCCTTTGTTGGTGCTATGTACATTCCTCCATGAGCTATAAAGGGTAAGAATGTCCCAACTTTCTACAGGCTTTCACAGGCACGTGCAATATTATTGTCCCATAGTTTATCTTACCATGCCCCAGAGAAATCTCATCATCCTGTTTTCTTTAAATGGACTGCAGATATCTTAGCCAAGCTTCCTCACTACTGAGTCACTGACCAACACTGTTTACAACTTCATAATGAGTCACCTTTAGGATTTGGCTCATTGTCAATATATGGGCTGATGGTTTCAGCTATTCTATGCTTTGCCTTATTCTCCTTCATCTTGTCGATGTAATAGCACCTGTAGGAATTATGAACATCAACTGGCTCCCTCCTACTATTCCTTTTACTTTCTTAGTGTCACTTCATGTAGAATTATGTTACCTTCTATCTCTAGATTGATGACTGTTCCAAAACTTTGACTTTCATGTTGTTTCAAGTTCCTGTGCCATAGGAAACTTAATTCAGATTTCTTTCTTTGCATGAAAGAATATCAGATGACATTCAAAAGTGCTATATTTTTGGGCACATGTTAAACTATACTTAATATGTGTCTTTCATCCCCCTCATCCTGTGAATACTGCAAATATCTAAGATACTTTACAAGTCATGTTGCCTTTTCCTGTATGATATCTTTTAACTTTGTTGGAATGTGTAAATGACTAAGAATTCTGTTCGCCCAAGAAATTTCCTTTTTGCACTATCCCTTGCCTTGAAGGTTTCTTTTATGAATGTTCTGTGTTTATTAATGCTTTCCTTTTCTAATCACTATGTTTAGCATGCCCACTCAGCACCTAACTCCCCTTCAGATCAGAGCTCCTTGCAATCACTGGTTGGCTGGGATCCCAGAGTTAGTCACATTTGTTTTCTGTTTCACCTTCAGGCTTTCATGTACTGCATCAGAGCTGTTACAGTTACATTTCCAAAACAGCAGGGCAATATGAATATTTTCATTATTTCATTATTTTCCGAACTTATCTTGTAAATGTTTTTATATTACTTCCTTTCCTTTAAAAACTGTTTTTAGGTTGTTGTTTTTGTTTGTTTGTTTTTCAAGTGCTTGATAAGTTTCCTGTATGACTTTTTCACAATTCATCTTTTCTAAGGTGTAGTTTGCTTTGTAGCACAAAAAACCTTATGGCAACTAAATTGGGGTGAGAGGTAAAATTCTGCTATGAATTAGAAACAGGCTAAGAAACCAAACCAAAGAGTCAGAATTAATAATCAGTCCCCAAGGGAAAAGGTTTACAGGAAGATGACCAAAACTGAAGAACTGAACTTGGCCTGCCAGGTAAAGGAGAATATAAGGATGTGAGTAAAAATATTATTTCATTATTACTAATAATATCAATAAATCACACTTAAGTGTCATGCAACTAAACCCATGGAAATCACACCCCAAAAAATCTCCCCTGTAGTTTCTGTCAGTAGCTTCCAACATAAACCTGATTTTTATTCACAACCTCAATGTTTGTGGACAGAAACACAGTTATCTCATTTTCAAATAGTAAACTAGTTATGTTACAGGCACAGCATCTTTTAAGAATTACAAATCTTGTCTATATAATACACTGCTATTCTAAAAAGTGAATCAGTTAATTTTTTAGCTTTGTCTACTGGTCTTAGCTATAGATTCTTTGGCATACTGAATTTAACCAGACTCACTCTCCCACCCCAAAAATAAAGAATATTTTTGTTCTCTAGTACCACTTCAGACTAATGTGCAACTAGCCAGCCCTGTTATCCTGTTTATTTTTAAATCAGTCTAGATAAACAAAACTTTCCATTTTTCATCATGGTTTCTCTTTTTATAATTAATCTTCTGAGTGGTTACAAATTAAACAGTGCTTACTCAACTGAAACAGAATGTTTGAATAATATTTTCTTTCATAAAGAAAAATCAAATATAAATCCACATTTCTTGAATATGGAACTAGTCATAGAGATGGAAGTTATATTTAGTACATGTGGAATGCATGCTTCATTTTTTAAAATGTTGCTTTTTTCTTAATATATATATATATATAAATATTAAAAAAAAAACAACAATACTAGTGAACTTCAAGATGATGAAGTTTAATGAGTTCTGGAGCTTGCTCAGATCTAGCTGCTTCAATCCAAATGTGAATGTGCATTCAGAACTGTAAGGATTAAAATTCAGCCTGAAAGACTCATTGCTTTGGTGGGAAATATTATTTGTGCCAGTGAGAGGAGTCATTGCCTGGTTTATGTGATTTAAGTATTGAGAACACATGAGATGTTACTCAGTTGTAGTAGACTGGATTCCACAGTGAAATTCACTCTCCTAGATTTTGTTCTTGTTTTAAGATGAGGCCAAGAATAATGGTTTGTATAGCTTGAGGTACAAATAAGGAGAGCAATAGACACTCACTGTGCTGAACTGCAGAGCTGAAGAATGGTCTAATAAGAACTTTTTGCTTCTAGATGCTGGACCCCATGTTGATGATTTTCCCAGCATAGTACAAGGTAAGAGACCTGCAGTTACAGCTAGTTGGTTGTTTTTACACTGATACACGCAACCAGAAAGGAAAGCAGGCACATTATGAGTACAACAGAGCCAATATTCCAAGTTTGCTGGGGGGAAGGAGTACTATTAAACTGCTGTTCATAAGGATCTTCATGTGCTTCTGCCTTAAATGAAACAAAAAAGTTGTAACCTCATACACTTAACAAAAAAAGAATTACATTCATAGTAAGCAAGATAAAATTTACTCTGGGCTTGTTTAATCCGACAGTGTAGGACAAGATAGTCTCAGTCATGAAGTCTGAGTGTTACACTATCCATCCAATTCTGGAAAGATATATGACAAAAATAGAGAACATCTGCATGTTGTAGAGAGTCGTAGCATAATTTTTAATTAGAATATGTGTTTTGAATATCTTCTCACTTAGCAGGCTAAAGAAATGAGTATTTTTAAAAATACAGTACCCAAGTTATTTATGGGCAAACGTATGAAATCCTCATTTCAATACCAAAACAAAACCAGCATGAGTGCCGATCCTACTACAGCTAATAAGAAAACCAAGCAACTACTTAGACAAGTTCTAATAAAGTCTGCTAATGGACTTTTCATTTATATATTATACATCTGCCTGAGAGAATAATGCTGAGTTAGGTTTTCTTCCCTGATCCAATAACAGTGTGCTCTCTAAATAAACCACATGTTAACATGAAGCCCCACACATAAAAATGGAGTAGTGAGTAAAATTGAAAGAGAAAGGGTGAGGCTGCTGAGGTTATTAGATGTTTCACAAGATTTGCTACTGAGATCGATTTTGTTTACTATTTTGATTAATGCTCTGGCACTAGAACATTGGAGTATGCTGAAAAGGTCTGCAGGCAACACAAAGATAAGAGGCATTTGTTAGAGGAATGGGAATTTGTAAAATGAATTGAGATGACTATCAGCAACAAGAATCACAAAATTTGTATTGAAATCTTTCTGAGAACATGCTCTGGAAACATCAGGTGACTGCAGGAGGAGTACAAACTACAAAAATAATGCTTTGTTAAGACAACACTAGAGGAATAGGAGTTAATTGTAAGTTTACAACTATGCAACCTTTGGGAGACCTCATCTGAAATACTGCAAGCATCTTGTTTTCAAGGAAAATAATTTTAGCACTAGAAAAGTTGTAGAGATGACATACTAGGACAGCCAGAGGAATTTATATTTTATCTTATGAGAAGAAATTAAGAATTCAGCCAGTGTAGCCTTACTAAATTAATTTATGGTGTGTGAGTAAGCATCAGGAAAGGAGAAAATATGTAGAAGCCAACGGCTAGTGCTGGCACAATAATAAGTTAGTGAGCAGAGATCACAAATTATATGAGACTGGAAACTGAAAGATGATGTCCAGCTATTAGAGTGGTAACCTTCTTATGGAAGATCCTTTCCTGAGCAGAGATACAAAAATCCTAACTGCTCTTGAGAAAAAGTTTGATAAACTGTGAAAATACATAGTAGCTGTATCAAATAACTTGCAGAATACTTGCACATAGCACAGGAATTTATTTCCACTCTGACCTTTCTTTCTGATGTATTGATCTAGAAGTATTAATGCTCAACTAGACAAGTTTTGGTTCTAGAGAAAACAAACTATACTACACAAGCAATTTTTTTTTTTAATATTGCAACAATGAATTTTTATGTAAAATAGAGGCAACAGCAGAATATATAGGTTGACTATTCTCTATTGGGTAACTACATAGCCATCATCTCTAATGAGAAGTATCGTTTAATCCAAAAAGATGTATGAAATAGTAACCAGGATAACACTGTTTAAAACATATTGCATTAATGACAGAAATCATAACACAGATCAATTCCTGATACAGTTAAAGGGAGGAAGGGAGGAATTCTCATTAAATACTTGTGCTGTACCATCTTAACACCTTTCTGTGTCTAATTAGCTCATGAAATTCAAGCAATAGTTTCTGACTGAAAATTCCATATTTTCTTTTGGACTTCTGAAGAAATTTACTACAGAAGAGCCCTTAGATCTTATTTTACTAAATTTAGGCAAAGTCAGAATTCCTTCAAGACAAGCAACTCTTCACAAGCAGAGAATATAAACATTGGTTCATTTCTGACTTTTTGCATTGCTAAGATTTTGTTCTACATGCTCAGATCCCTCATTCATTCAAAAAAAAAAATACATGCTTAGTAACTGTTCAAAAATTGATTGAATTCTTTAACACATTATTATTGGTCTGACTCAGTAAGTCCTTAGTTTACCAAAGAGGATATTTACTGTAAATATGGCACCAGAACCAGCTGTATCACATTTACACAAAAAGAAAACATACTGGATTGTTTAGAAAAGAGGCATAATATAGTGGCGATTGCTTTTCCCTATACTTCTGAATTAAGAGTTTGAAATACTGTGCTTGAGGTCCCATAAAGCTTGGTATGCCTTAGGAACACCACTCCTAGCTTAATTTGGGCCAGGCTCATTTTTCCACTTTGAAGAAACAAAATGAGACTTTAACAGTTCCAGGAGCCTCTAGGTAGCTGCAAACTGAAGACTCTAAAACATTCACATGGGCAGTGCTCAACTCATAACATAAAACATATTTGAGGGAGATCGACTTTGGAACAAGAGAGATCTTTCTCCCCTCCTACCAAAGCAGAAACAAAAAGAAATTAGTTTATTCTCTTCTCTGTCTCCTTTTAAGAATTATGGAACTCTTCTTAACCTAACATATGCAAGTGAATTGCAATTATAACATTCACATCATTTAGGGATATTCCTGACTCAGAAGTCAAATAGGTTAAGCGAGAGAAAAGCAGCATAAAAGAGTAATAGTGTGAACAGTGCGCTTAATCATAAACTTTAGGAAGCCATGTAATGTTTAGGTACAAAAGCTCCTTGGGTACAAACAGAATGGGAGCTCCCACTACTCGTTCACTCCGAAGACTATTCAAACCCCAGTATAGATCAATTTCAGAGATACGTGTCATACAGAACTATGTAGCTTAAGGCTTTTAGCCAGGAAATTCTGCAAATTTGTCCACAGATTAAATGGTGCCATGCAACCCGATCATGTTACAGTCCTATTTTGAACACTTGCACTTGGTAAAGACTCTGGCTGAAGATGTCTTGTGTTTTTTGGCTCCTGCAGAGTTTGTACTAGAAAAACATTTTGGTACAATTGGCATCTACTGTCTACTCTCTTAAAAGAGCACAGAAATAACATCCCTCTAAAAGCTCTTAGGTATGCACAGATCTTGAAACACTGAGGTTTAATTTCTATAGCTTGAAACAAATATACAGCTTGAACTAACTTCTTGTCCAGTCGTGATGATCAAAGGTTGGGATGTAGACAGAATGCAATAAAATTGCATCAGAAAATATGCTTACTGTCTAGCATTGGTGCGCATGTGTTAAAGACAGTGCCTACAGTATGATTTAGAACTTGCTTGAGGAAGTGTGTAGAAGCTGCAGCTAGTTGGTCAGGTGATGATAAACAGCCACAGCAGAGCAAAGTGTGGACCAAACAATCTCAAACTTTGGGCAAATATTTAGGAGGCTAAGCTACAGTGAACTCCAAACTGCCACACACAACACTTTGTCACAGGATTTATAATCCTATCTTGCCATAAAGAGTAAGAAATTCCTACATGATTTGGTTCTAAGTATATTATGAATTCAAACAGTTGAAGGGAAATAGGTAACTCAAAGGTATTACTGGACCACTTCACCTGAAACTCTATATCGTCAATCAAACTAAACTTTCACATTTCTATTATAATCATGTTTTTAGTAAATTCTCTGCCATCTCTAATTTCTTGTTGCAATTGCTGAGCAGTATTTAGAGCTTCTCAAGAGAAATTTCAGAAGAGAGCTTAGACATGTTCTTCCTTACTTGTCTGAATCCATGGACTGAAAAACAAAAACGTAGAATAATAGTGTCTGCTTGCTTCAACAGACCCACCCATGATTGTGTGCTTTAATTTTTCAACAAGATGTGGAGGTAGGGCCTGAGGAAATTCATAAAAATGTTTGGTTTGGCTTTCTGGCAGTTTTCCCCAGCTAGAGGGCATGAAAAGCACTAAGGATGCAAGACCCTGCTAAGTTTCCATAGAGCGCCTGACTCAAACATTGCAGAACATTCTGTACATCCCAGAGCAGTGGACTGAATTACTCCACTCACCCTAGGGACAGCAACAAGCACCAGTAGGTCATCAACTGGAAACTGGAAACCTGCCATCTTTTAATTAGCTGCTCTCTGCTTCACAGTAATCACATTTGAAATCCTATGTAATGCAGGTCAGATTTGCTGTACAAGCTCAGATAATGCCAAGCCAAATTTTTAATTGTGTAATTAGCCGGCAACACCTTTTTAGATGTAACAAATATCATCTCCTCATTAACATTAGGAAGCATGACATAGAGACAGGTTTTGTTCTTTCCTATTCTTAATCATTGTCCAGATAAACAAAAGGACTTGTCAGCTGACTATGGAATCGAGAACAACTTCATTTATTTATTTATTCAAACTGAAGATAACAGCTTTCTATATTACTTAACTTGGATTTCATCTCAAATTCCTTGCAGGCAGCCCTTCAGATGCAAAGACAAAATTCTCAATTCTCTTACACTCAGTGCAAAGGTTACTGTAAGCCACTCCACTTTTCAGTGATTCCAAACAAACTTGTTTATGAGCAATCACTAGAAATATTGTAAATGCAAATAACACTACCTCATACAAACTGAGCACAAGACCTTAGAGAAGAGGATATCAAAGGCATCAAAGTCTTATCGTCATTTCATAGACTGCTGCTGAACTGAATAAGAAAGATTAAGTGTTTCTTAGTCACACAGCAAATCAATTCCTGATTCAGGAGCAGAATGTGGGCCTCCTGACTACTAATCCCATAGTAGAAGGGCAAATGTCCTCATCTGGATTTAAAAGGAAGATTTCTCACATCTGGTTCCTTCTCCACATCCAACATCATACCGTGCTGCTACCTTTTCAGGGTGCTAGGTTGAAATGTAATCCCGGCTGTGCATTAAAAAATAAAAATTCAAACTTAGATGGTAGGTTCATATTAATACAAATTAATAACTTTCTTCTGTTAATACGCTGCAGTAGATTGTGTAATAGAATATAATCCTAGTAATATGAGCCCTTGTTACAGCTCTCTGCTATTAAATCATTGCCAAAAAGGGGGGAAAAACTGCCAACCTTATGTGCAAATTATGAAGTGTGTAGATTCACAAGATTCTACCTTATTGACAAAAGTAAACTCTTTTTAAAATAGATTGATTTAGATAGCTGATTTCTTTAAACATACGTATTTTACCTTGCAGGCTTCATCCATTTGGGCAGGAAATTAATTTTTCAACCAGTGATCTTTATCAAAACACCTCTTAAATGATATTTTTATACAGAATGCTAGCAAGAATAGCTCTGTGTGAACACATCCCAAGTTTACAATGCCTGACAATACCCCAAATATTTCAGTAGGTGTAGTGCATTCAGGCTCTTGGCTTTGAGTCAGAACTCAAAGTCCTAACTCACAAAAGAGCACAGAGGTGCATTCAGAATTCAGCAAATCTGGAGCTACAACCTCACTCCAAACAGACAAACAGGCAAGCAGCCAACCTTTCAAGAATTACCTCAGGCTGCCGTAGATCTCCCACCTCTCTGCCTAGACATTTCATCAACCACTGGATCGTCCCTCCTCTCCAATGGATTCTGCTCTAATGAGATGTCTTGGGGAATTCCTCTTCACACTATTCTCACTCTTTAATTCCAGTCCTCTCTGCATGATCCTGCTCTTCATCATTCACCCACTCAAGGGAAAAAAGATGAGCTTGAGGTTTCCCAGCTCTACAGCAGGAGATTTCTTTCTCATACTTAAAACATTCAGGCCTGTTTATCTAACCTGCTATGGCTTAGCAGTCATGACATGTAGCATGAGTGTCACCAGGGATCAGCAGTATTAGTAAATAGAGAGGAAAGGGGGCTTGTTATGTTTTCCTAATGGAAAGGTAGGGGCAAAATAGGAGCAGTTCTCCTATGCCTGGAAATGATCACAAACCAAGCTTTGGCTCATATCTTTGAATATGCCCTGTGCACTCACTTTAAAATATATTTTTTGCTGAACAATTTGTGTCTATGTCAGGATCTTCTCAATTTTGTAACCAAAGAGTTCTTTGGAAAGGACTATTATTTTTCCAATGAAATTTTTCCAATGACCAAAGGGAACATACTAATGGAAAGTCACGCTAGTGAAATGCCCGCCTCTTTCATTTGCCAAAAAGCAGAAAGGTTTTGGTAAATGTCGTCAGCTGTTTATTTTAAGAAAAAAAAAGTTCTCTGCATTTCATTTGAAAGCTAAGATGCTGTTCATATTCCAAAATTTGTGGGAAGTTTTTGGTACTTATTTCCATACTTCTCATAAAATCTTTGATATTTGTCTACGTTCCCCCTCTTATTTCTCATTAATAAACAAAATCAGTGACTTCAGATATTGTTAGATATTCAGTACATAAAACCTTAAATACGTTTATACCTAAACAAGGGAAAAACAAATGTAAACATTATCAGTACTCCGCAGCCTACTGAGAAAGCAGCTATAGTGTTTTACTAGTGTCAGTCCAAAGCGTTTTCACTTGTTCCACTGAGAAAAACAGATTCCCTCACTGTTCTTTCTCAGTTTTCATTCATTTGCCAAAAAACATTCTCTTCATCCCAGAAGCCCACCTTCATTTTTATTTTGTAGCATACTGTAAAAATCAACCATATTTTTGATCCTGAATTACATAGCAGTGAAGGCAAGGAACTCTATTAAGTTATGAAAATCTTTTTTCTTCTTTTTTTTTTTGGTAGATATGAGAAGATAAATGACAATTTCTCATACTAACAAGTGCAGCAAACACATTACACATCTGAAATGAAGTTAGATAAATAAAATATCTAAGTCAAGCAGAGAGAAAGAAAAAAATGAAATACAGAAGGTGACTGACAGACCGAGAATGAGGCACAACTGGTGTATCTACACCAGTAAACTAGGTATGTCAGTCCTGGCTGTTGTAAAAAACAGGCATGTCCTGGTCCAAGTCCTTACTATTAAATTCTCCCATTCTCTAAGCACAAGGATACATGCAATGTACCACTTGGAAACAGTCACCGTTGCATGCGATGTCCTGCACTGTGCCCAGAAATAAGTGACCCAAACTAAGATCATGCTAGGACTGTTATAGCAATTTAACAGTACAGCTGAACAAATCTCAACATCCAGGAATATTGCCTTGACTTGTATGCAGACAATTAATGTTCACTAATAAGCGCATGCCATCCTTCTGCTTCTCTGAAAACCACTAGAATGCTTCAGACACAAGGCCTGTTGCATTACTAGTCCTCTTTATTTTTCTTATTTAATACTTAAAAGGAAAAAGGCAAGTCAGTGAAAAGACATCCTATAAATGAGGGAATCATTCGAAAGGAAAGGATAAACAAAGGAAGAAGAATTCAAATGAAACTTAAAGATGTAACTTCTGAGATTTTTGCAGAGCTGCCTTGAAAATCATTATCCTTAGAACAATCTTTGCAGTACTAAGCAGTACTTGCATACCTTTACTGCCTTTCCATAGATACATGTATTAGTACAGAAAAAAACTACATGTTTCTTAGGCATTCCTTTGCACTCAAGGTCATGAGTTTTCTTAGCCATGTCTAAAACTTCTGTTTGATTTAGAATTATTATAGGACTTGAATAGAAATATCTTTTTTCCTTTTAAACATATCACAAGGTA
Source organism: Cyrtonyx montezumae (assembly GCF_038088225.1). Taxonomy (NCBI): domain Eukaryota; kingdom Metazoa; phylum Chordata; class Aves; order Galliformes; family Odontophoridae; genus Cyrtonyx; species Cyrtonyx montezumae. Next base: position 115,763,568 of record NW_027072089.1, on the reverse strand, counting down.
GATTTAGAAAAAATCAGTTTACTGGCTAGAAAAAAAAAAAAAAAGTAATGTTGGAATTTAACTTATGGTTATATCATTAGGAATATATATTTCAGGTCTCTGACCTTACAGCTGCAAAATATAGAACCAGTTTTACTTCACAAGTTTTTGTCCAAACATTTTCTTTCATTTTGATCCAAATAGTTTCACACCCACTGAGTTAGACTTTGACTTTCAGATTTGAGCAAACTGAAATTTTCAATCAGTTCCTCTGTTAGAGTAAATTGGTGTAGCTCCACAATGGAGCAAAAAAACTGACTTAAATGGAACTACGCCGATTAGCACCGTGTGAGGATCAGATCCTGATCAAATTGAAACTCAATTGAAATTGTTGGGCTTCACCTGGTGTTTATTCGCACCTCACATCAAAACCATGCAATGCTATGAATTTTGCATGATTCCGATCCAAAGCCACACACTATATATGCTTAAAATTGAGTTCAGGTCATTCAGGAGTTCCACAATGCTAAGCAAATCTTTTGATAAATATGGTTTGCATTATTAGTTTGTAACAAAACTCCATACCAGGTGACTTTTGTGTGGTCTGGTGTTTCATTGTGAACATTTTGCACTGCCCTAATGAAACGATTTCTAAGACAACTAAAGGATTAAAAAAAGTTCCAGTTCTGTGTTTAACCACAAGTTCCGTGATACACACACAAACTGTGACCTCAACATTAAGCTCCCGATGCCTAAAATTTGAAACATAATTCCCTGTTAAAACACCTAAATAACACCAGTGTGATCTAGTGATTGTGTGGAGTGCGGCTCTCATTATTGGTATAACTGCAAGTCAAACCACTTCACCTTAAGACTTGGCACAGGCTAATATTTCATCAGAGCTTGTAAATGAATAGAGAAGTTTTCATAGGTATTGGTTCATAGTACCTGAAAATGCAGGTGGTTATCTAAGGCTGGATCCAGTGTAGGCACTGGTCTCTTTAGATTAGAACACAAAAGATCCTCTGTGTAGCGTTCACGGAGCAATGGCCAAGAAGGAACTCACTGACAGGAGCTTTACACTCTGGAGTTTTAGTGGTAGTCACAACTCTGAGCACACAGGACCATGAGCCTGGAACACAGGGCTGTTAACCTAGACAAAGTATTAGCATGTACTCATACATTTATTATATGTACATGAGATTGCTGCCTTGCCTTTTCCATGCAGAAAACGTATATATCACATGTACAGTAGGCCACATACATCCAAGAAGCTTTAAACTTCATGCATATGCCCTGGAGAACATGATTTGTAGAACTGATATGCATAAACAAAATGCATAGCTGGGATTTCTGGATTGCTCCAGGCAAAGTTTTCTTGTAGAAAAAGTAGATATATTTAGAAAAACTGACAAATGGCAGCCTTATGCTACTAAGAATTGCAACAATGCTCACAGATTTTTTCACTACAACAGACAAAGACAAGAGCTTCCATGCAGATGAGTCCACAACATGGTAGGCCACAATTTTTCCCTTCAGGTGAAGTAAACACAGTATGTGACTCTAAATACTAGTCTTCTTGAAGGTCTATCATGCTGAATATTTCAGGAAAAATAATAATAAGAGGATTGTATTATTTGACACTTCTAACTCAGTTTTGGAGAAAGAGTAGTACCCAGCTCTTCAGAGCCAGGAAGGTACAGCTATACAAAGAACCAAAATTGTAGCCACAAAGGAAAATTAAAGCCTACAGTGAGATAGCATCTGAATTCAGGCACTTCTAGCGTTATATGTCACTAGAACATTGTCTCCAGGCTTCATGAAGCTCAGTTGCATACAATAAATTCCTTAATCTTTTACTGAATTTAGCCTATGACTTATTTGCAAATTTAAGGACTTGTTGAAGTTGCAGATACCTTAGAGGTAATTTCAATGTACTCCTTTGTCAATGTGCCTCTTGCAAAATGTTGCCATCTCACCATGGCTGAGCCACACAACATCCATTTGTACCTCCACCTCACTGAGCCACTTCAGCTTAGCATTTCTAAAGTGCACAGTTAGGCACAAGACTGATCTTCTCAAAAGACAATCTCCTTAAAAACTCATTGTGGAACAAAACATCCTGGATTCATATTATTTCCAAAGCACAGAACACCTTACCTAATCTGCAAGGCCTCATACTTAGGTGTTCTTTTAGCAGTGATCAGCTAAGGAAATTCTGTTTATTCATATCTCTTTAAATAAAGATGTATCTACACCATCAGATGACAGAAGCCTATCAGATAACACCAGGAGAACAAAGAGCTGCTCAACTCTCTAACTACCAATAAAGATATATTCTAGGAAATTGGAAACCAAGGGAATAGGTCTGTGGACTTCTGCTGCATGCTCTGCAATTTCTTTCAAATAACTGTCATGTAGCTCCTTTACTGTGATTTTCAGGTGTGCTTTCTGCATCTTTGAGCATCTTGTCCTTAGCACCTGATTCCCATCACATCCTGGTGATCAGTAGTTTTAAATGTAAGCAGTTAACATCCTGGTTTCTACAATGACTAGTTCTATGTTATTACAGTACTTGGACAATCTACAGCACTGATTTGATCATTAAATCAAGCTGTAAATTAGACAGATTGGATTAACATTTTTCTATTGAGCATTCTTTACTCGGCATAAGGGCTTATTGCTGGCTTGATTCTTCAGGCACAAAGACAAGAATTTATTATACTCAACATGGTACAAATGCCAGAAAAATACATTGTAATAGGTCACTCATTTCCCTTGGAAACATCTACTGCTCTTTGGACTTCAGCCACATTGGTACTTGACTCTAACTTTCACTGTCTTTCACAGAAGAATGTGATGCAGAAACTGGGAGACAAGAAGATAAAAACAGATAAGCTTTCCTCATTGAAATTTCAAAATATGAGGGAATGGAGAGAACGTTTCCTTGGGAAATTAATCCTGTTATTGCCAGCACCAAAACCAACATATTCTATGTTCTAATGTAAAATACTTCCATGGGTAAAAATTACTTAATGAAAACTGTTTCCAAAGGCATTCTGTTTTTGGGTCCTCAGTGTGCCCATTTACAGAGCAACAGAGACCAAAAATATTTTGCATAGTAGAGTGTTTAATTTTATTTAGGCTACCATCCCTTCCCATTCCCATAAAAAGGTTTACGTACAATAGATCACAGAGACTATAAACTAAGGACAAAGACTTACACAATGCTGCTGAGGTAATCCTTTGTGCTCTGCACATACCAGTGCTTTAGAATATTTGAGGAAAAGCACTATAAACTATTTCAGACATCTGTTTTTAAGGTTGCAGAACACTACAATGTAAAAAACAGACACTACAAGGACTCACATTTCCACAGACTGCAAATGATTCTGGATACTCAGTGGAGAGCACCAACCTGAGTAACTGCTCTCCCAACTGACAATGATAGCACGATGTTAAATGAGACAGATACGTATGCTGCCACTGCGTTGTACTGTCATAGTTTCTTTGCTCTCCCTATGATGAAATAGGTGTTAAGCAGAGTTTGACAACTGTGCATTTGCCTTATCATATTCCTATTAGATACCATATCAGGTTTCAGTGCCCGTTTCAGAGAACAGCATCTGCTTACAAGAAGTTGTGCTGTTGTCTCTATTCAATAGAGAGTATACATTTTAAATAAAATCACTTACTACATCTATAGTTCTGTGCTTCCTTCTAATACATAAAATACTTTATCCAAAACCAATTCAGGCATCATGTCATAATGAAGCTGAAGCAAAGCAACTTTTGGAGCAGCTGCTCAACATTACTCCCTCTGCCTTGTTTTCTTTTCTGTAAACGAAAGGAAACAAAGGTTCCTGTTTGTTCTCTAAACCTCTGCCCATCGCACAGCATCCTACACAGTGAGCCAAAAGCACAGCAGCCATCAGCGATATAGCTAGGCTTAGGTGAAAGCAAATATATCACTAAGTACATTATTCCTTTCAGGGAAGTAAAAGAAATAAACATGCTATATCAAATCCATAACTATTAAGAGTCACTCAGATTCTCTATTGTCTGAAGGATATTTAAAAAGCTTTCTTAAAGTCTGGGTCCTCAGATTTTGAAGAACACAATGAGGTAAGGATGGCTTCCTTTTTTTTTTTTTTTCCACCCAAAAATGTCTGATTTTCCAATAGTGAGTAGGAGCCTCTAGCTCCAACACACTTCCACAGAGTTTAATTGGTGGGTTGTTTTTTGTGGGTTTTTTTTTGGTCAGGTACAACTTTATTCTTTTTTTTTTTCCTTTGTTTTTCTACACTCTTGATCTTCAGTTTGTGTATTAATGACAAAGACTGCTGCAAAGGGCTCTAGAAATTTGTGAAGACTCTACCACCTACTAAGCAACTATAGCCTTCAGCTTCTTTGCAGCAAATTGCTCAGCAGTGGGCTTACTGCCAGAGCCCTGCATAGTGATCTTACAGCACTCCAGATCCCAGTATGAGTACATTTGGGAGGTTGCTGTTGTTAGCTTGTTTTGTTTTTTTCTTAAAGACTCCTAAACTGTACTCCTGAAAGAGGGTCTGGCTTATGTTTTCTATACTTAGAGGAATTACATAGGAAAAAAAGAAGAAAAAAATACAGCACAACAAAAACCTAGAAAAATAAAGCAGTAACCACTGTATACCTAATCAAATGAAAAACATATTGTATCTTCCTTATTTTTAGTTATCAATGAAAACCTGCCAGTATCTCCGCTTGTTCTATAAGATACCAGCCAACAGCTGTTAGAAAGCTAGATTATGGATAGCTAAGGTCCTACATATTGTATTTCCTCAGCTGAGGATAGCATTTAGTTACAGCCAAGTTTGTAGCACTCAAAAATCTTCGCTTGATGCATCCTGGCTTTCAAGCTGGTAAGTGAAAATCTAATGTCCAGAATGAGCACAGAACATGGCAGTTACCCATATAATTTTAGTGTAAAAATGTATCTTAAGTTTGTTCAAAGGGCTCATCTTCTGGAACACTCAGTGACTTAGGCCTTTGTAAAAGACTACTCTATCATGAGTTTTGCTCTGAGAGTATGCTTAACAAAGTCCACATTCTGATGATATTACACCAGTACAGGGACAGTTCTGACTGCTGTCTTATCCCTCACACTACCTCCCATGCAGGTAGGTACTCTCATGGGCAAGCAGGATCTTAGAGGCACTGATGGTATATAATTTTTTCTTTGAGCAAACTTATCACTAGTGTAACCTTTTATAATGAAAATATCAGAATAACCCAGGCACCATTTAACACAGGGCTAGCCTGAAAAGGACTCAATGGCTTTATGACCAATTATGGTCAAAGAAGTTTTTGTTTTGATAATAGCATGTTTGACGATATCTGTCCACAGAAGGAGGATGTAATGTTTCCTACTTGACGTACCTTCTGTATTGTGTCTTGTCTTCCTGTGTTCTCATTTTTCCAGGTTTTATTTGCCTCAGTTTTTTTCTTGGGTTACATCCCATTTTTGGTTTATTGTTATGTTGTGGTTTTTTTTTTAATCCTTAGAACAGCAGATCTTATATAATAAGCATTGGGAAAAAAAAAAGAAAAAAAAAGGATGTTTATGGATGTTCTGTATGTCTCCTGTGCTAAGGGACACATGAATAGATTTACAAAGCGGACAGAATTGAGAAAAATTTCAAAAGCTTGCTTCTAAGTATCCCACTTCACATGAAAAAAAAAAAAAAAGCATTAAAACAACCTTAAATGTTTTGCACTAGGGATGATCTTGCTCAGTAAATCTAGTCTTTTTATTGTTCTTTATGGGTAGCACATTTGAATCTAAGATCTTTGTTCTCTATTCTAGGCTTTTTGTATTCACGTAAGTTTTATCTACACAGAACAAAGACAAGAAAAAGACCACTCACTCACATATTCTTCAGGAGGAGAAAAGCCACATACATCCAGCTCCTGGCAACTGAAGCTACTTCTGCTTTACCCAGAGAAGATGCACAGGTGCTGAAAGTTAGGTGTAACTGCTGAAATAATTGTTACCACCTGGAAGAATTTAACTACTCAGTGGCATGGTAAGGAGAAGAGTTTGGGACCAGCAACCAAACTGTGTGTAGCTATCAAAGCACCTTGCTGCAGTTCTGTCTCTGCTGGTATACAAAACATCCTCTGCCTGCAGACAAAAATGGTAAGACTGCATGAAAATAGCATAAAAATTAAGCCAACGTGTCCTATGGAGAAATAGGTAATCAGTACAGCCTCAGCAGTGCTAATAGAGAAAAATGACTTTTGGAGAACTGAAAGACTCTTGAACTCCATAGTCCATATTCAATGATCTTAGAACTTCCTGCAACGCACAGCACAGTTGGCTACAACTGAGTGTGGAAAGGCAAACTCTTCTATATGCAGAGGAAGGGGGAAGTGCAGTAAATGCAATGTAAATAGCTTGTCTGCTTTCACAGACGTTTCAGTAGTGGAATAAAATCTGTGTGGTGTAGGATGCCTTCCAAGATTTATGCATCTCTGCTTTGGAAGAGTTTGATTTTTCTCCACACTACAAGTTCCTTAAAACAGGTAACTTTTTACAGCTGTGCAAGCAGCAGAGCAGAGATAGACTCTATAAACGCAGGCAAAATGGCTGCACAGCCACAAGAATGCAGCTTTGCAATGGGTCAGTTGTGCTGGACTTCCCATCAGTGTTTATGGGCATATATCTATCTAAAAAATCGCTATGTAATTAAATACATGTCTGATCACAGTACAGCGTGGCCTTGACTCAGCAGGGACCCTCATCTTTACATTGCTGAAATCACAAATGATAACACTTGGAGACAAATTGGACATCCTAGTAAAGAAAATTATTTTTAAACCAGTAAATGTGGATATGGGAACATAACAGCAGTTATTCTGAATGGAGTAGACTCACAGGGATAGGAACTGGTAGTTCATAGCTCTGATTTCTAAGAGTGTGAGAAGATCAAGTAAGACTGCAGTAAGGCTTTTTGGTGCTCACACTCCACTTCTCACCATTGCCTCAGTAACCTGCCCTCCCTTCCCTCTGAATATGGCCAGCTTTGCATTGGCACACTCTTCTCCTTGAACCACTGGCATCTTCTTCCAGATATTTCTACTGCAGCTGTCACATCTGAGAAAGCTGGACAGGATTGGTACCACGTGAAACTCAGGCATGTTTGTACCCATGTGGCATCCTCTTCTGACTGCTTTTATTGAACACCTCTATATAAAGAACATACTTGCAGAGATCAAGTTTCATTTCTGAATAATTACACATATGAAAATGAACTGAGTAATTGAATTCCAATGAATAATTCAAGCAGCTGTAATATTTGAATCTATAATCTGCCAGAGTGTTATATGATCTTATTTCCATTCGATTCCTGAGAGGAAGTGCCTTACAAGCACTGGTACATAAAGTTGTCTCTAAACACAGACACCATCCATCGTAAATGTTTAATGTCCAATCATGAATTACAGCACCTGTTTTAAGTGATCAGCTACTAAAGGATATATATAAAAAAAAAGAGGACGGAAATAAGGGTTTCTTTCAAGGAAGATTATTTCCTGCTGTTGAATTTCTACATCTTAATAAAGTGCCATATTCAGTCTTTGTTCTCGCAGCATCTACTGTGCTTAGAACTGAAAACTGAAACAAAGATCCCAGCATGGAATTTCAGTTACAACACCAAATACGTCAACTTCATTTTGCATGCACAATGATTTAAAGCCTTTGCTACCTGTGTACACATGATATGCTACAAAACAGGGCCCACAAAAATTTGTTCACTTCCTCAATGATTTTTGCATCAATGTTGTCTACTATTCCAATATTTTTTAACGTACCTGATAATTTGTAAAATATCATTTTTATTACATGTGCTCATATTCACCTGCAAAAAATATACTCTGTGGAGCATCTGAAAAATTTCTTATAATTAGGACAGTACCTTAAGAGTTAAGTGGCATGCAATGAGTAATGAAGGATCAGCAATAAATGATAAAAGTCAGTGCCTTACCAAATATAAATTTAAAACAAAAGAAATAAAAATTAATGAGATATAATAGAGAATAGGGGGAGTAAGGTGTGGAGAAGAGAAGCTCACAGACTGTTATGGAATGATTTACATGCAGAAAATAGGGAAAAATTCACAGTAGATCTGTTTCTCAGGGTGCTTGGTCCAAGTGTCATTGTCATTGGCAAGAGTGAAGGGGCAGAGTTTAGAAACATGAAGCAAGGAGAAAGACAAAAAAAAAATGGACTTAGGGAAAGGACTTTATGCCACTTTTTCCTTTTGGCCTTTATACTCTACACACATTTTCCTCACTCTTACTCATACTCGTATGTCTGGGGGAAATGTTGGGATTGGGAAGTGATCCATGAGAATGAAGCAGCTTGAAAAGCATTATATTAGTCTGTGGAATAAGTAATACTTCAACCAAGTGAAGTAATGGAAACCGCTTCACCCAAGTCATTTAAAATTGGACTGAATAAGGCACTGGAGATTATGCTGAAGGGAACAATTCTGCATTGGCAGGAATATGGACAAGATGACTTAATAGATCTAGTGTCCACGTGCCAAATCCTGAGATCCGGATCCAGTTTTTATTACTCTATCATTACTGAAGTTTAACTTTCATTCACATTATTGGGAACTCAACCTGACACAAGGAAAAATAACCAGAAGCTTCAGGATTTAGGCATAAGAACATGAATAAAATCCTTTTCCATATCATTTAAAAATATAACTGGCTACATAATTATAAATTTTCAGTGCAAAAATTATAGATTTAAATGGAGCTTTCCAAACTGTCTCTAACAGCCTTCACAGGGAATCTGCAAAGATGTTGTATAGCTTATTTGTCAAAACTCAACAAAATGTTTTATCAGTGTGAACACTTCTGCTCACTTGAAATATGTCTTTGTGCACACATTATTTGCTCCTGAAATGGGTGAATATGTCTATGAATAAAAAACTAAACTTTAATTTTTATTAAGTTTACTATGTAAATATGCAAACAGTACTACAAGCTGTTATTAAAAAGTGGGGAATATAGATGTAATCAGTAGCATTTTCCCCTTTTGTGTATTGAAGTGACTTCATTAGATACTGGTGGGGCCTTTCAATGTAAGCACTATGATTATACTAAATGGAGTCTGTTTTCCTCAGAGCAAAATTGTGTGCAAAAGAATCAAGACTCTGCAGACACTGCTGAATTCTGATTTGTCTTAACTTTGAAAGAAAAGCTTACTAATTAAACCCAAATAATTCTAGAAGTTAAAAAATTAACATTTTTTAAATGAGAGACTAGAAGGTGCCATGTGGATAAAGACCCATATGTCCATATACGTACATGAGTTAAATGCAGTTAAACAGTTCCAATTTTCACTTTGCTGCCATTCACATCAATAACTATTGCCTACTAAGGCTATTCCTGACATGGAAAAATGTTAACCAGTGTGCTGTGGTTCACTATGGAATGATGATACACCAGTAAAAAACAAAAGGCAATTTTGAATACGTTGGAAAAAATACTCAGAAAGATAGATTATGCAGATAATTTTTTTATTTATTTTGTGATATGCAGAAACAACACATTTGTTCTATTAAAGTTAACATTTCCTAGTATGAGTGGCAAGACTGAGAGCCATAGGACAGTGGAATTACTTCCTGTCTAATAAGAAAGCCATGTTATAAGGTAGTTGGAGTCTTATAGAAGATTTTTACACTATACTGAACATTTACAGAGAAAACATTTTACTTTTTATTAATTTTTATTTGTGCATTTTCTGAGCTCTAGTCTTCATAAGAAAGGGAAGAGATTTTTTCCTCCAATCTTTCTGGTGTAGTATTGGGAAAGAACACTACATTGATATGAAAAGTTATGTATTTCCAGCATGAGTGCAAATCTTCTCTGGTTAACTCTTTTTCTCTTGATTTTTTTTCCCCCCTAGATCTATACAAGAAACCCAGCATGCAATCTTTAAAATTATCAGTAAATCAAAGAGAAACTTATTAGTGAGCACATCCAGACACGAGAGAAAAAAAAATGATGCCGATGAACTAACCTCGGAAGGATTTACAGAGATCTTGACCCCCATCCTGTCCTATTCTAGAACAAAAGGTTTACCCAGCATTTCCAAGGCTAAATAAAAACAGATAGGTCAGTCAAGTCAGAACAGTCCATGGGACCTGGACATTGACTCTTCTTTTGCATGTCCCTGAAAGCCCACATTTCACAGCATGGTTCAGAGTCTTTCCCTTCATGGCCCCTTGCGCCCACCTAGCAAGGGAACAGCATTAGAATCATTGTGTATAAAGGGGCAATAGTTCCTGCCCTGTTCCAAGCCAAGAGCAGACAATCCCCAGCAACAGTTCAGCTTCAGCTGCACCTGCTCATATGGGTATCAAAGTACTTATCAAGGTTATGCTCACTGAAAAACTGCCACATGCCCAAGACTGGAAGGTATCGAAGGAGGTGAAGAGAAAACACAGCTAGTCTGGTACTATTGGTCTGACAGAACAAATATTAGGCAGCTAGCATCAGCTGTGCAGTTGTAAAGGACCACAAGTACTGTTTTAAACTGCACCACCTACCTAAGAACCTTTGGTTAATCATGGGGATTAGGGATAGATATTGTTAAATACCAAATTATTAGATTAGCACTTCCGTAAAACAAAAGCAAGAATCAAATCTCCCTACATGCCCTTCAAGTATAAAAATGATATAAAATATATCTAAGTATAACATTGCTGCCTAGAGAGCTTACGGTCTATGCAATGAACAGGACTGCTACAGTGCTCCCCAGCTTCAGCTATACCCTACAGTTGCACCTGATTACTTGGCCCAACATTATATTTGAAGCAAAAAAGTCTTTCTGCTTCATGTTTGGAAGGTATCACATCACTTTCACAGTATGCTTCATCTGGAACTGTATTTAAGTAAACTCAGGAGAGAATACTCTATGTAGGCAATGCAAAATCATGTGTGATTTTTTTTTTGTTGTTTCAATAGACAGGACTTGAGTAATGTCAGGGTTTATGGCTTTTATTTTATTTGGAGGGACTACTTTTTAACGGAAGCAGGAAGCAGCCCTTGGACACAGTAAGTCACAATGTATAAATAGCTCTACTGAGAGTATAACAAAGACTCTTTTGTGCTTTTTTACCAGCAGAGCCAATAATATATGCAACTTAGCAACATTAAAATACCTCATCCCTACTTATGACACCTCGACCTTATAAGAAAAATTATTAAGACATCCAATTCAGAATTTCTACCATAAGCACATTATTTTCATACAATACTTAGGAAATATCATGCACTTGAAAGTATTTCCATTAAAAATTGCAGAAAAAGTTTCAAGAAATTTACTGTTGTCTGATTACTAAATAGAACTTACAGTTAATTCATTTTGAACTGGAATACATGTGTGGAAATATGCTTCTCTATATGGTTTAATATTTTTTCTTCAGTGAAAAGATTTTTTTTAAGTAAGAAAAATTTTATAGTCTAATTAAATCAAAAACTGTAGATTTCCTATTTAGCAAGCATTCCGGACCTTGTTTTAAGCTATTTGAAGAAGGTCTGAAGCTTATTGGATTTTAAATGCATCCCTTTTTCTATTAAGGGTGTTTTAAAGGATATTTTGATCTGTCTAATTTACATTCGTGAATTCAATCTTTTACATGCCAGGCTATGGAAACATCAAATCCTTGGGCTTTTTATTCTTATCAAACATAATAAAAGTGATCATATACAACCAGTAGATTATATATATGTAAAATTGTTATCCAAATGCCATTTTCAAATTAATTTAGGTCACATAGGATGTCAATTTTGTACAGCTAAGAAGCTAGACAAGTTTTCCAAAAAAAGATTATTGGTAGTAAGTGTAAATATATGTCAATTCATTAACTCTTTAAAAATATCCAGTACATCAAGCTTCATTCCTTTACACATTTTCAAATACTACAGGCGTTCCTGCCTGAAGTTCTGTAATGTCCTGATACAGATACTCTCAAAAACAAAGGAAAGCTTTTGTTTTTCCTAGTGAGGCTTGTGGTCAGGCAAGCTTCAATACATCCAAACACTTTATTGAGTGGCCTTGATCACATGTTGATATTTGGGACAGATAAGGGGGTCCTTGCAGGTCATTCTAGCCACAATTAGAACAGCTTCCAGTGAAATATCCTCCAGCTGTTCCATAACTTAAAGAATTATTATGTCCTACTTACAACCAGAGACAGAAGATAATTTGTCTATTGACAGTCAATCATCCCCTCTCCCTCTCTCTTCTGCAAATGTAATGCTCAATTTTGACTTGTGTAATAAAAGAAGCTTTTTCCCATTTTGTTAAAAATCAATACAGACTCTACGCAAGGTGTTGATTTGCCTTCCTTAATAACTTTTTTTTCCCCCCCTCAGCAGTATGGTAGAGCTGTGGAAGTAATTTTTTTTTCCTTCCTGTACTTTGAATAAGAAAGTTTCTGTTATTTCCAAGTTTAGGAGAAACCAAATCTAAATCCACACTAATCCCTAAAGTCAAGTAAATTCTAACAACTCCTTAGAAGTTGTGCTAATATTACCTATGATTTTCTTCCTCTGCTTAGCATGATGCAAATTGATACAGACCAATGGAAGTGGGCCCAGTTTCCCTGTGCAAATCAACTAGTACACCAAAAATAAGTAATATGCCCAACTTGAATTATGTGCTAAGCATCTTATTCCTTGTATACACAGAACATTTTTAAGATTAATAAAATATTCGTGTGTTTCTTAGGTTTTGTGAAAAGAAAGTCTTTAGTAGACTTTTGTACTCTAATGGGGATAGGTGGGGATTCTGCCAAATTCAATACATCTTTCTCATTAACATAAACCAGATGAGTTGCACTTTTACCTACCTATAGTAAAATAAAAGTTATGAGATAGAATTTGTTATCTCATACCTGTATACAAGACAATCCTGCCTTTCCATGGTTTCTGAACAGAAGGAAAAGATGATCATGGACTGACTTCTTACAGGTTCCACGAGCAATTGCTAGAGCATTAAATTGATCAAATTTTTTCATCCCCTTCATTTTTCTGCAGCTAGCCAACCATACAGAACCCATTCCCTTTGAAGATTGTCAATCCTATATTGTCATAAAGAAAAATCATCTTGAAGTATCTTTTAGAAGTCTACAAAATTTATTTTAAATTCAATGATATCTTAATCAACAAAACTCACAGAGAGCTTCTCAGCACTCTCCCACAAGAATGGAGCACAACTTTCAGTCATTCCAATGTTAAAGAGGAATCAAGAACCCAGTTCTGTTCTTTTAAAGGAAAACATGAATAACATCCCAGAGGGCAAAGCCTGTGTACCTGTGCTCAAGGTACCACATAGCAACCCTACTAAAAAGTGAATGAGAAGAGAAAAAGAAAGCAATATTAAAAATATTTTCCTATCTCCTTTAATGAGCAATTAATCTACTCCTGGAGTAGTTAACATGAACGCCTTCGTGTGAGCTTGTATACAGCAGGTAGTCATTATGGCTGTCAAGCAAAATCCTTGTTTACCTCCTGTTGCTATAAGCCGACATCTGCCTCAGATGAGGGACCTAAGGGAAGTGAGCATCCATCTAATGCTTACCTGTTATCACCTGTACATACAGGTAGGTGGGGAAAACCTTACTATTATTCCATCCCTATGTCTATCCCATTGCAAAGGTTGTTATGAATAGGCAGCACCAAACACCCTTCAGGGGTTATGAATCAATATATAACCAAGTTATCTCAGTAAGCAAAAACATGATCAGGACCCATATTCACTTGTGTGGAGTCATCAGCATATAAACAGTACAACAAAGAAAGCTTTTCCTCAGTATATGACCTGGGTCTTTTATATTGTACCTCCTAAGTATAGAAGTGTTTGACAAGATTTATAAAACTGAATACAGAAGAGAAAAAAAATGTATAGGTTTAAAATCTTCTGTCCATGAGTCATGTCAGACACAGCAGAGGCTTGCTTGTGATCATGCTAGATAAGTGTCTATAGCTCCCGATTAAGTATGTTTCCAGCAGCTATCATTTAGAAAATCTGCACCACCTCCACCAGAATAGAAAGTAAATATATTAAAAAAAAACCCACTCCAATATCCCACAATATCCACACTTCCACCAGCAAGTAAATAATATTCATTTTACATTCACACTTGAGTTATTGTTAAGCAGCCAACAAAAACAACATATGAAGCCCTACTGAAGAGCAGTTTTAATTTGACAGCATTTCTGAAGCGTCTGGGGAAATCTGCTGTCTATGAATGCTACATAAATTCTGCTGTTGTTTTCTAGAGTACTGCAGAAAGAGAACTTCCAAGTGTCGTTCACAGCAGGAAATGCCTTCAGCCTATTTCTACCCACAACCAATAATTCTTAAGTTAATATCTGGTGGGCCCCTCCAAGCATTTCAAAATAGTATGTTTTCTGCAGCAGGCTGTTAAGAACTGCATGACCTATAGAAACTGGTAGAATAAATTGTGCCATCTTATACTGACATATTCTCCTGACAGTTCTTTTTACTTTATCAGTGATGGAATTTGTGATTAGAAAAAAAAATGCAGCATACAGCAATTATGAGTTGGTTTTACTTCTTTTGAACCTTTTCCTTTGCAAAATAGAAGTCTTACTCATACCCTTGGCCTCTCTTCTCCACCACTCCTCAAATCCTATTTTATCATTAATAAAATGCTGATGTTCTTCAAGGTTTAGAATAAAGGAATGGGATATTTCATTTTACTTATCACTGCATTAATCTTGCTTCCCTTTCATAAAAAAGGTGTGTTGTACATAATCATGATGTTATTTATTACACATGATCCAATTTAAAATGTTTATGTATTTAAAAAATTTGTATATGCCATACTGTTTTTACAAATTTTGTATGTCATACATAGGAATGAAAACAAAAAAGTACTTACAGAGCATTCGATAGTAGTTATCAAGTGACATCAAAGACATGCAGTTGATAGTGAAAGCTGCATTAATCATCTCATTTTCATATTTTCCACCTGCTTTTTGCACCTTTATAAAGTGGGCCTATTTCAAGTTCTAGCTACAGGTGTAATAGAAGTAACTTCACTGTGATAATTGATGACAATCAAGCTATAAACTTCCAGCCACATCTCAGTAAAGATTAAAAAGTACATGTGCTACCAAATAAGACTCTGCTGTTGTGAAAAATACACCAGGAAACTAAATTAGATCATTTTTTAAATGCTTCATTTTTTTAATTTATTTTCTCTTTTAAAAAGAGGAGCATGATGGACGATATTTTTTCAGTGAACTTTTTAAAGTTCAAACAGATAGAAACAAAAAACCACAGAGTAAAAAACAGAGCATTAAAATCACATTGTGGTGAACAGTACAGTAATTTGGATGATAATCTGAAAAATGAATTTTCAAGCTACTCATCCTGTACTTTCCATTTTAACCTTAGCTTCAGGATTATACATTTGAGAAGCAGACAATACCCACTCAGTTAGAAAGAGATTACCTTAAGACTTCTTTATGAAAAAAGATGGAGAAGTAGGAACTTTAAGCTCACAGCTATGTCTGTTTTAGCTGTGATGACCCCATTTGTGTTTCAGCACACTGATGCTGAGAGCCTCACACTGATTTGAAAGCTCAGATTTGAGGAACTACTCCTCATGGACTGTTCTCATTTCTGGCTATTTGATCATCATAATTTTTAAACATTTAAACAAATAGACCTGGGTTTCCAAAGTTCAAACTTTTTTTTTTTTTTAAGAAAAGTGAAAGACATTTTCCTTAGATTCATGAGGGTAAAAAACATCAAGCTGAAGTGCAAAAGTACAATTTCTCAGTGCATCTGCTCTATCCTTAGCTTTCCATTTTTGAGTGACTGAGTATTTGATTCAGCTCAGGCAGCCACCACTCCCAGTTCCTGAGCTCCAGCCAGGTCTCTCAGGTCCATTCACAATTCCAGCACTAACTTTCCATAATTATTTTATTTCCTTAATCTTCCCAATGGCTGGTTCAGCCCCAGGTGGGCCTCATTCCTCTCTAAGTTCAATAAGACAGTCTCTTACTCCCTCTGCTCTCCTGTCTCCTCCAATTTTGATTTTTGTTGGCAACCTCACAGTATCTCCTCAACTCTCCCTCTTTTACACACACAAACATGCATACGTACACCCACAGAATAACATGGGAAATGCTTCAACCATATGAAAAGTAACTGCAATTTTCTACACCTTGAAAAGAAAGGAACGAAACAAATGATGACCAAACAAAAGACAGAAAACAGTATATCAGAGAAAAAGCAGGAAAGAAGCTCTTTAAAGAAAAAAATAATAAAAACAGAAAAATTTAAATATAGCAACATAAAACACTGAAAAAAATGTTAGCCATATATAAAATTATGATAAAAATATGTAAAATATTGATGACCAAAAGAAACCATAAAAACAGGAAAAAAAAAAATCAAGCTCTAAATAAACCAAACCTCAGTGGAGCTAAAGCATTTCCTAGCCATCTGCCCAAAATTTTTGTCCCTGGAAATATTTAAAGAGATCCAAAAAATGTTTCATCTTCTTCGGTTATTTTGCCTATATAGAAAAAAGAGAGAATTTCTAATTATTATTATACAGTATTATTGAGAATTTTAAATGCTGAAGTCTTCCCTCAGCTTTTTCCACACGTGAACCTGAAGTGCAATGCATGTCATCCTGCAAGGCTGCATGCTACGCCCTGCTGTAGCATCTAATTGTGGTCTACAGAGACCAGTGTGTTGATTACAACTTAATGAGATATTTACATATATGGCTGATTTAAGGCTATGCCTATGTCTAACCTGGGGAACCCAGGCATGCTTCCCAGCTCCTGCAGCCATGTGCACGTGCATGTGTGCGTGCCCAACTCCCTGTTAACTCCCTTCCTCTCCACCCCACCCCCTGCTTTCCAGCCCCACCAGTTCCCCCCCTAGGCAACGAGAGACACAGCCGTGGTGCACACCCCACACTCCAGCCTGTGCCTTTGGGAAGCAATCCGGCTGCGAGCACAGCAGCCTGAAGTGCAGCTTCAGCTAGTGGCAAACATTTTGTGAGCTGAGCCTTTTGCGGATATTGTTCGCTAATAGCTTTGGTGTGAAAAAGCAAACTTTCCTCACTTTCAAAAGCAGAGGTAAGCACAGTTCATTTCTAAAAGAGATTACTTTAGCAGCTTGATGCAATATTTCGGTAAAGGAACATAAAGATTCAGCCCAGCCAGTCTGGTAACAAAGGACACACAGACTTGGTATAAGAAAGCACAGTGTTTATGTGGCTAAATCACCACGCACTGCACTGGAAGCATACTCCTAGGTGTCCCTAGTTCAGGTTTGGCCATCTGTATTTTGTCAACAATAGCAATTCACTTTTTAATGAATGTTTAAAAACTCAGTTCCCTTGGGAATAACAGCTATAGAGAGCATCAGCTATTGCTGAAAGAACAGGGATTCTAGGAATAAACAGAATATTGTAGAATGGCACACAGGAACCAGTGACCTCATTATTCTGGAAAATGTCTCCTTTTGAACCACAAGGAAAAATGACAATAGAAAAGGTTAAGCCTTGAACAAAGGAGTTTCACAGAGATAGAGTGAAAGCAAATTTGAGCCCCTTGTGTACTTATGGCAGTCCTGTATTATATGCCACATATTATCGTGTTGTGTGGGGCTTTATTGTTGTTGCATCTTTATTAAAGATAGGCCAGAAATAAAACCCAGATGTAAACATACCTGCACTTCCAAAGGTCTTGGCTTTAGCTAAGAACACAGCAGCTGAAAGCCATCCTGAGCACATTTTGTTCTAGAAAGTTCATATTCTTCTTATAAAAGAAAACAAGCATTAACAAAAAATAGGAAAACAGTTAAAATGACAAGTAAAAATCTCAGTTATAAAATAACAGTGTATTATCTTGCTTGCTGTAGTTTAAATGCACCTGGTTATGCTGGTATGTATAAGGAATGAATCTGACTTTAAAAGAAATGAAGGAAGATAACAGTTATGCTCTCTAGTCTGCAGAATAGTAGGAACACAGGACACGCCATTTTCTTACAGTCAAGGATTTTCATTGTTTGAGTTTATTAGAAAAATTACAGACTGGTGTCGTGCAGTTAGACACTGAGATATGTACTGGATAATTGGGTTGTAGGACACAAAACCATATAGAGAAAGAGGAGAAAAATATTCACTGCTGACAGGCTTACTTGCAAGTCTGTTGGTGTCAGCATATATAGCAGTACTGATATAATACCTTAGGAAGGAGTTTGTTACATCTGGTTAAAGAAGTGTAAGAGCTGAAGGGGAACAAAACACTATATGTCAATATTTGCCCTACTGAGGAACAGCAGACACACACTGCAGATGAAGGTTACCATACAGAAAGAAATAATCACATGCATTATTTCAGCTCTATACCCCAGCTGTAAAGCATTTGAAGTTATAAGGTTATAATGGTTGCACAGCTGTGGGAAGGTGGGGGTCATCCATTTTACATACATATTCAAATTAAGAATGCAGGGCTGCTGGCACAGAGCACCATTCATGATGTGTCTCAAAGGTAGGAATGCATAGAAAGACTCAAAAAAACACTTTTCCTTGACTCATTTGTGAACATTTTCACTCATCCTTTGGTCGTGCACAGTTAGGTGTGAAGATGGGAGAACAACGAGCAACCCAGAATCTTAAAGTACAGATTGACAGAAAATTCAGAAGGCTCAGTCAAAACAAACAAACCCTCATCCCCAAAGCCCTAATTTACACCAAATTCTAGTGGTGCCTAAATCCCCTATGTTCTTCCTCATTCAATATTCAGATGGGTTTCTTGAACCCTGCATCTGTCCATGGCTAGAATCACCTTGGCTAAACCCACCTAAGCCCAATCTGGGTACAAAACCAATGCTTTTCACATTGGAATATGCTTACACAGAATATTCATAGAATGGCTTACGTAGGAAGGGACCTGTGTGTACATCAGGTATCTCTCAAAGAGCTAGGCTGGGAATGAGAAGATCATAATACATCACTCTCCACTGGCCAATATATCCTGTTGAGAGATGTGTTCATGATCTTCCACTACAAAATAAAAAGAAATCACTGTTATTGGAAAGGGACTCTGAAGATTGGCTAGCCTGATCCCCATGCTTTAGGTTAACTAGAGAGAGTTGCTCAGATGCTCATGCGCATCTGTGTTTTGATATACATCCAGGTAACCCTACTACCTTTCTGGAAAGCCTGCTCTAGTGTTTGTCTACTCTGATCACCATAAAAGATATTTCTTATGTTTAAAAGGAATTTCTTCTATTTCATTGTGTTGATTGCCTCATGTCTTTTTGCTGAGGCATCACTGAAAAACAGTCTCCATCTTCTTTACTCCACCCCCATCACATATACATATAGACACGTATAAAATCCCTCTGAGTCTTTTCTCCAAGTCAAACAGTCCCAACTCTCTCAGTGTCCTTCAACTACAGATGTTCAAATCACTTTGAACATCCAATCATCATGGCATCTGTACTCACTCTGGTATATCCATGTCTCTTTGGCACTGGAGAATCCAGAAGTGGATACAGCATTACAAATGTGTCTCACACCAGTGCTGAATAGAGGGGAAAGATCACACTGACCTACTAGCAGCACTCTGACTAATATGGTCAGGAAGGCTATTGACCTTCTTTGCCACAAGGGTGCATTACTGCCTCCTACCAAAATTCTCATCCTACAGGGGCAGTGGTTCTTTCCTGCAAAGTTGTTTTACAGCTGAGTAGGTCCCAGTATATGCTAATGCACGGGCATTGTTCTTCCCCAGATGCAGAACTTTGTTTTGCCCTGTTGAACTTACTGACCTTCATCTTAACCCCTTTTCTCCAGCCTGTCAAAGCACCCCAAATGACAGTATAACCATCTGGTGTATCAAGCACTCTTTCCTATCATTCACAAGCTAGCTGAGCATGCATTCTGCTCCATTATCCAGGTAATTAACAAAGAAATTAAAGAGTATAGACCCCAGTATGAAGGCCTGGGGTGTCTCACCACTACTGAGTGCACTGCAACTGGTCTTTATGCATCTAGTCATAACATTTTGAGGACAGCTGTTCAGTTTCCTGTCTAGCTTGCTCTATCTTTCTACCCCATACTTAATCGTTTTCACTATGACAATGTTACGTGAGAAAGAGTTGAAAGCCTTGCTAAAAATGAGATAAATATATATATGCTCACCCTTTATCAAGGAAGGCTATAATTTAAATGTAGGCTATCAACTTGGCTATCCATTTTCACCTCCACAAAACCATATTGACTACTTTAATGAGTCATCTTCTCCTTCATTGGTTGGGAAGCTTTTTCCAGAATTATTTGCTCTATCACCCTCCCAGCATTTCAGGTGAAGTTGATCAGCCCACAATCTTCTTGCCCTTGTTGAAAGGAAGAGTGGCACTTGACCTCACAATCCTGTTTGATTACTGTGCTCAAAGAGAATCAGGAGTTATTAACATCATCTTCCCTCATGGGCTCTTCAGTTGCCTGCATCAGGAAGTTAACCACAGTGCACTCCAGCAAACTCCTGGATTTCTTGTGCCCTACTGTGGTGTCCCCTGGCAGATATCAGATAGTTCATACCCTTCTCATGAGGCCAAAGATCTTTCTGTTGTCTCTGATGCTATGTGCACTGTAGACCTCCTTCTGCAGAAGCTCTACTCTATGACAAAGATCCTTATTAAGTACATTCCTCCTGCCACTAAGAGCAATATCACTTCCAGCCTCATTGACGTATCCCTTCACCTTTTGGCTGACAGAGCTGCATCCTCTTTCCAGAGTTCAGTCTGAGTTGGTGCCAAAGGAAACTACATGACTTGCTGCCTCATGGCAGGTCATCACCATTACTGGGCACACATACGTCACCCCTAATTGAGTTAGACTGCAATAGTGCTGTTTGTCTAGCCATCCATTTGCTTAATTTACTTGTCAGTTCTCTTCAAAACCTTGCAAGGAATTAAGAGAACACAGAATACAAAGCCAAGCATATTCAAAGCAATTTTCTTCCTTAAAGTTGAGTCACTATCAAGAAACGGTACACTTCAAAAGCTTCTGACACCATTCTATTAGAACGCACTTTTCCTGCCATCTGTCATACAGCGTAACACAATGGAAAGTGTAGCAATAACAGCACGGTAGCAAAGTTCTAGGCTGCAGCAAGTGAGGATATATGCAAATGCAGCAGCTGCAAACACAAAAACAAATATATATTAAAAAAAAAAATAACTGCTTACCTTTAGAAGGCCTCAGGTACACAAGGATCACCAACAAGGTATCTTTGCCTCGACTGCCAACCCTTAAATAAGGTCTGGGAAGGGGTGGATCCTGGCTCCATCCCTTCTGGTCACTCAGGTAAACTGCTTGCACATGAGCTCCCCTGGGTTGGTCCTGACTTCACACCAGATGCTCAATCACTGTTTCAGACTCTGAATTAGCATTTCTGCTACATACAGCAACAAAAAAAGGTACAACCTCTGCTGCCATACCACCAGCATCTGCTGCTGACATCATGGGCTAATGTTATAAAATAGGAGGCATTACTTTCAGACCAGTCTTTATAAAATATACAATACAGTTAAGGTATACAAGTAACAAAACTCATTTTAATTTTTAAATTTTTTGTTTTTTCTTTTTTTTTTTTATTTGAATATATAAAAAAGAAAGCAACAAAGACATAAAATTAGCAGGATATTTGACCTTGCTTTTACAAAAGTATCGCATCAGGCTGGTTTGATGGAAATGGTTGTTATGAGTTCTTAAGGCATTCACAGGAGATTTTTGATGAAATTTTACTCTTCCTGTGCTTCATCTTTGAAAAAAGTTGTTCGCAGATGTGCATAGTGCCAAAAGCAACGACATGAATAAGGTGTGATTGTGAAGTGAGGCATATTTCTCTCCGGTATGAAAGCGCTTATAAAAGTCTGGTAAAGAGAAATGATCAAATTTTAGATTGCAACTCCATGCATCCCATTTTAAAACTCACAAGTTTTTGTTGACTGAAAATGAAGTCACAAATAAACAACAACAAAAAATAATGATTTCTTGGCAGACTTGAAACCTATTCTCAAATTTCTTTATCAAAACAGAAAGTACAACTGTATATTTTCTGCTGTTCACAGGATGTGTTTAGCCATTGTATCAAAATCCAAAAACTTATTTGTCTTATCTTGATCTGGCTCTGCACTTCATCCTCCCTGTGCCACAGTTTCAGCCCAGCCCAGATAGGTTTAATAAGGCATGTTCACTTGGTGCAGAGTGATGGTTATGCACCTTGGGCTGGGCCAGGTCATGTGAGGCAGAGCTGCTGCCCTGATGGCACAGGACAGGGTTGAGTAGCAGCGCAAGCTGTGCTGTGACAATTGTGGCCCATGGGCTGCAGGTTGGACATGCCTGTAATAAGAGATCAATCAAATCATAAAATAGAAGTGAATCTTGAAATGGTTTCATATTTTATTAGTAAAAAAAATCACATATACAAGTATCTCAGTATACCTCACTGGATTTCTTAAATATTTCTTTGCCTATGTTTAGTTGCAGTTGTTTGACTTCCCTACAACCTCTGCTTTGGGATTTTCTGAATTTCTCAATAGGATCAATAGTCTGTCACTGATTTATGTAAACATTCTGGATTCAGCAAGATAAGAGAAAGATGTATTTATATATAAGAAGATGTGTGGAAATAGCAGAAAACTAGTCCAAAGGAAGATCTTACTCTAGACAAAGTCAAATGAGCCTAGAGATCCCTTGACTTGAACACAGAGCTAGCATCAAAAGAGGTGAGAAGCCAGAAGTCTCTAAAGGAAACAGTCAAGAAGCTAGCACAAGAACAGATGTGGAGAATGGTTCTAGAAGGCATGGACCTGAGCGTAGAAAACATCTTAAGTATCAAAATACTGGCTATTTTTACAATGCACATCCTTCACAAATAAACAGAATTATATTTACACTGCACTTTACTAAACTGAAGGAAATCTGGGAACTGGTAAATGTAATGTGATTGACAAACACATGTATGTATGCCAATTAAAGTGCCTGAAGATGTCCAGTCAGCTTACTAGCCACTGCTCCAAAAAGACACAGGTCTTATTGCCAGCCCCACCCTAGGTGCCCCAGGTACCATAGAGCATCTCAAATGACACTCCCCATCTTTATTTAGGCAAATGAACCTAAGATGTTTGGACAGAATGTGTATAATTTGTATAATCTTGTCCCACTTGCCATTGCCAGCTAGAGCTGGCTATTTTGCAATCATATTTATTTTCCCACATTCCTCATCTTTAATCATTGGTTGGGATATAATAAACAGTTTTCAAAGAGAAATCCAGAGGGAGAGAGAGGCACCATAAATCATCCCAGATGAAGAAAGAATAACCTAGTGATTCAGAAAACCCAGCAAGTCCTAAGATTTCTAATCACAAGCCAAATGCTCCTGGCTACAGAGGTGATCTCAGACACTTCTACCCTTCTTTATGGGCTATTAAATAATGCTCCTCATTGTATTTATTAATATCTTTTGAAGCACTGGAAGGAAGAGTCTTCCCATGCACCTACCTTTTCTGAAACCAGATAGCAAACATCAGTTAATACTTACTTACAGTAAATACCTATTCATGCCAGGGTTAAAAATAGCCTGAATTTAGACCATGCACATCTGATATACAAAAGACTGGCACAGAATAATTTCAGATAAATTTTAGTGGAAAAAAGTGTGGAATATTTTCTATGCAAGAAGATTGGGCAGACTGGGACTGTTCTGCTTGAATAACAGACCACAGAAACAGTAATAAATGTCTCTAAAAACATTGAATAGGAAGAAGAATGTGGGTAGGAATAACAGTTAATGGATTCTTCCACTGCGTGAACTATGAAATAAAAGTACTGGTTGGCAAGACCAAAGTACACTGAGATGAGGTTCTTCATGCAAGACACATCATGCAAGGCACATACAACCTATGCGAATCCTTTTAAAATGGTGTTTCAGGAGACTAAATTTTATATTGTGTGAAAAGTGGTCAGAAATGTTCATGGTACAATTATTAATGAATATTAATTACACAGTTAAATTGCACATAACTGATGGTAACTTGCATTTGGACTTAGACTTTTAGTGTTCGGCCTTAAGCAAAAATGACCCTTCATAATTCACTACTGTCTACTCTCAGACAGAAGCTCCTGGCCTGGAAAGGACATTGGTCCGCCTGGTGTGGCCATTCTCACATCCTTCATATGCGTGAAGGATAGCTGCACTTTGCACTTTGCAATGAGTCTGCTTCCAAACAATGAACCTTAAGCTAACATCTGTCTCTGCGATTTTGAGCAGAAACACCATTCCGGAGTTCCAAAACTCCTTCTGAAACTTGTTCATATATTCCCAGCATTATCTGATGAAAAGAATAATAAAAAAGAACAGTTCATTTTAAAAGTCCCAACCAGTTCCTCTGTTATCCAAACCAAAACTCTACACTTTCCTGAGGCTTCCCTGCCAGAACCACAAGATCACTGGCACTTTCTATAGGCTCAGGCACTGGGAAAATGCAATACATATCTAAAGAAAACAGATTGCCTGTCCTTACTGCAATGATTTTAAGGCCCAGTGCTCCACAGGGGAGAGATAGAAGACAGCCAGGAAAGACATCATGAAAATAGACTATGAGCTTATAAATCACCAGTGCACTTCAGACACGGAAGCTAGAAAGATGATGTCTATTTTGAAGATTAACTACAATACATGCTAAAGCAAAGCAAGCAGATCTTTCTATATCAATAAAATGCAGAATACTCTGGAGAGAAGAAAGGAACCTTACTTCTGCCTCCAATGAAAAAGAAAATAAAAATCTTTACATAGACAGACACTGGAATGGGTTATTTTTGCCATGTACTGAAACATAACCTCTGGACCATAGGTGGGAGGAGGACTAGGGAACTTGCCTACAATTCAATATAGTATGGAAAAAATACACATTCTTATGATGATTTTCTAACACCAAAGAATTTGTCTATTTTAATAAGCCCAGAGAACTTAGGTGTCTGGTGATTTCTTGTCATAAATCAGGAGCTCATTAAAAAAAAAAAAAAAAAGTATGAAAGGAAGGCAAAGATTCTGGCAGGAGTCTTGAGAAAACAATTGAAAAGCATTTTTGAAGTTTCATTCATTTTCGTGCAATATGTGTAAAGGCCACAGCTCTAAGTACTAGTAGTTGTGAAGGCTGCCAGCTAAGTACCTAAAAGCTCCTAAACTTGCCAAATTTTAGACCATGGATTTAGTTTTCTGCCTGAGTCTGTATATGGCCTGTGTAGAGTGAAGTGCAAAGCTGTGGTTGTGGGAGGGAGGTACAGAAAGTCATGCTACCTGACCAACAGGAAATTCAAAGTGCATCAATTGTATGAGTCCAAAGAGCTGTTGAAAAGTAAGATAAGGTTCAGAAGGGGATTACTGTGTCCTAAATGTGATATTTTTATTGAGAGGGCAGTGCTTAAATTACATTTTTATGAGCCAGTATGGCATACCATCACTTTTTCATTTTACTGGGAAGCTTGCTGGGACTTCTCTGGTTCACAGCTGCAGAATGGATTAATTTTATCCTCCCTTGAATTAGACCTTCAGTCCCACTGTAGCTTCTAACTTGAAACAGTGAGTAAGGATACTACAAGACCTAAATGATTACATCATCAGAGTAGAAGAAAAATGGGAACAAAAATGGATTGAACATAGTGTTCAACTATGACCTGATTCAGCAAAAAGATATTTATGCACATGCCAGTTTGGTGAAGTAGTAAAGTATGTTCCTGGGCTAAATTGAAGTTAATAGAACTTACACAGGTTCTGATGATACTCACATGCTTCACTGCTTCATTAAGTGAGAATACAAATATTATAGGGCAAGGTTTATCCTCAGAGAATTCCACCTAAATACAGAGTGACATAAACCTACAAATCACATTAAGGATATTTACTATTAAAATATATGAACAAAAATGTGCTAAGGGAAATGCAGATTGCGTAAGAGCTAAGCCTCAGGATAGCACTTTGTTTTACAAGATATCTGAGACATAAGACTTGCTAAAGTGTAAAATCAGAAGTAACAACAGTGAAACCAAGACCAATGCAGCTGAGATTGATATTAAACCCCAGAGAAAAAGCATGGGGGAGGGGGAAAAAAATGGAGAACAGGTCCCCAGAGAACATGATAAACGATGATAGGTTAGGCAATATAGCTCTACTTCCAAAAGCCAGGCTTAATCCTTACTCAGGAGTAGACATAGTGCCATGTATTTAATCTATCCCTTAGAGAGAATCAAAAGGATCAAAAGCATCACACAGATATTTTAAAGGAAAGGTCATATTCCCATCGAGGACTAATGACTATATCCCTTTCTTCAAGCATGGAGATTTCTGGTAAGGGAAGTAAAACTGCAATGTTTCCAGTGTTAACTCTGGCTGTAGGGTGTCTGCTGTCACATCAGCTTCTTAAACCCTTCCCCTTTACTCCACACTGCCCTCATACTGGGAGCTTGCAGCTCCCTGTGTTTCTCCTACAGCTTTTCCATACCTTTCAGCAAAGGGATTTCTTTAACAAAACTGAGCTCTGTGATCAGATCACCCCAAGCCACTGCTATGTCTCAAAACTACCAAAGCCTTTGTGGTTACAGAATAATTGTAGAGAGCTGCTATAATTTAAGAGTAGGGATTTTTTTTTCCACTGTAGTGGTTCAATGTGTGTTGTGTGCACACATGTGCTTCAGCACAGATGGAGATTCAAATGAATATCAGACCCTTTGGTGTGAGTTCAAATTTCCTGAAGGTGTTGGAATGTCTGTAAAACATCAGATGCCTTTTGGATTGTTTTTTTATGAATACATTTTAATTCTCTGCTGATTTGACATTTCACTTTATTTAGAGAAAATGGGGGAATGACAATACATTGAAAAATGTCTTTACATAAAAAAATTAAAATTTTTTTAAAAAGGAGGAAAAAGGGAAGAGAAGGAGCTTGTATGTCCCTGGCAGCTACCTGCCTTTCTACAAAGCCACCTATGATTCTTCTACAACCACAAACAAGCCAGGTTTTCTTTGTGCTCAGTCCAGAAAGGAAGTTCAAAATATGTACATCTACTCCAAAGCTATTAATCTTTTTTACAAGATTATTGAGGGGAGTAGAAAACCATTATCATCTTTCCTAAAATAAGTTTTCACAAAAGCTTCAGGGATCCTTTAAGTAAAAGTTTAATTCTTTCTTTTTTCTCTCCTAGACCTTTTCCTCCTAAGACATAATTACCTTATGACAGATTTACTTTCGTATTAATTGTATCTTCAGGAAAAAAAAAAAAAGAGAGAGTTAAAAAAAAAAAAAGAAAGGAAATATTATTTCCCAGCCTATTGTTTTTAGTACCATGCAGAAGTGGCCTTACTTTCGACTTACTACTCCAGCCCCATAGGTGCACACCTCAAAGGCCAAAGGATGCATTGCATGAAACAGTTTCTAAATGGTTACTGACATACAAATAAATAAATAAATAATAAAAAACCGAGAAATCCTAAGCCTTTAGATTTTTCAAAATGGTTTCAGTTGCACATTGAAAATAACATAAAGTGAAACAGCAACAGAAATCAGACTTGAGCTTCTAAACAAATGTCATCACTGCTTAAACTTCAGTGAGGGTGTTAATTATTATCACAAAGTGAAGAAACCACAGAATTGTTGGACCAAACACACGTTTCATGTGGAGAAAGTAGTACAAACAAACCAAAAACATACATCATTTTCCACGGAGTTCAGAAAAGATCCATCTATTTATTCAACAAGCCTTAGGGATCCTCCTCCTGTACAAACGATCTAACCTACTGCAGTGCAACTTGCATCCCAAGGCTATTACAGCCTCCCATATGCCTGTGATTTATTAACAATCTCAGCTATGAGATTACAACTGGAATTATTCTGTGCTGTTAAGAAAGAAAATAAAAATCTGTTTAGCTGTATTATGATAGTAACGTGGGAGGAGCAGCCATATCCCATGTGCTCACATTTGCAATTCTGTAAGTCACATAAATTAAACATAAGACACACAGTCATTCTGCCTGGTTTTGTGACATGGGATAAAACTACAGAAAAGAGTGTATATGCCATACCATACAGTTGAGCCATGCACCCAGTGAAAAATATGGAGTTCTCAGTACACTTACACAAGAAGGAACAATGACACATAAAGTTCAAAAGTTGTCTCAGAGAAAGACCACTACCAGAGACTGGTAAAGCATAAGGAAAAGCAGTGGAAAGCCCACATCAATCAGGTCTTGAAGAATGTAGGTGAACTCTTTCCTTCTTCAATTTCAAGGTGCTTTGTGACCTGAATCTAGATAAAATATAGCATACCCTAGTCTGTACTTAATGCTTCGTATTTACGGAAAGAGTTGTCGATAAAGTTATATATAACATGCAGGTAAAATAGAGATCACACAGTTCACTGATCTTCACTCTCATAATTAGAAGGACAGATCATTTCCTGGTATGAACTCATTGGTATGGGCAATATTTAGAACATCTCTTTGCTATGTACCAATATCATTTAGGATAAAAAAAAACTATGCTGACACATGATTAGATTATGGCCCTATTACTGTAATTCCCCAAATTATCATCTGACTGTCAGATCTTCTTTTTGGACTGATCACAGGCAGCATTTTATAGGTATCAACAATGGCTGTAGAGTAGTTTAAAAAAACAAAACACAGGTTGAGTGAAGGCCAAGTGATTTGCAAATGTCTTCCAAAGGTGATCAAACAAATTCCCCAAAAGTGAAGATTTGAGTCAGTCATAATGAACCCTTGAAAATTCCTAACAATACAAGACTAAAACTGACTGAGTACAATTGATTTGGTTAAAGTAATCTTGAACTATGGTCAGTCAACATTTACAGGTTGAGACACCATACCTAGTTTAACTTAAAACAGATTTAATATGGTCTATATTTTCAACTGATCTAAAACAATTCCATTCCTATATTTTTAGCTGACACATAAATTAATTCTTTAAAAACATCTCATACTTAAAAATTTGCAACCAAGCCAATGCTGCACAAACCACACCTTTTCTTGAATTTATAGCCATCTTTTTAGAAAGTTTATTTAAAAGAATATAACCCAAATATGTACTTTGCTATGAAATGTACTTTTCAAGTTCATTTTGCCAGAGAAAATACTCATTTTCCAGAATGGCATATTTCATTTGCTACCAAAGAGGACTGACTGTAACATAAAGCTAGTGGCTCCTTTAGAAGAAAAAGAAACAATTTGACATGGTAGGTCTGGTATCCTTCTGCAATATCAAATGAAGCCCTACATTTTCAAACTGATGCATGGGAATTTAACCACGTGGTGCCCATTAAAGAAAATGCCAGTTCTCATAGTTTATGAGGTCACCAGAAGTCCTTGATGGAATTACACCCCCATCCTGCATGGCTCATTCTCTTGTATTACAGACAGAGTCTGAACCAACCCTCATAAAGTCAACAAAAGAATCTGCAGTCATTTCAGTCACGTTTGGATCAAGTATTTCCACTGGAAAAAGAGAAATAAGAGAGAAATAAATTACTGAGCAATTGTTCATTTAACAGCATGGCATGGATCCTGTGTTGATACATATTCCTGTGTAGTAGGAGGGAAATAATGTCTTCCTGTGATCGTGCTGGAGGCATCTGATGGAAAAGAGAAACACTGGAGAATATTCCTTGAAAAAACAAAGGACATCCTGTGAGAATTACAAAATCATTGTTTAAGAATCCCTAGCTGCTGCTCCACAAAATACAAAACACGGTATACTTGAAGAATAAACATTCTCAGCTCTTTGTGCATCATTTGTATTTTAAGAATTTACTGTACTGGTATACATCTCTCAATTTTGTGTTTATTGGTCTGAATCATTAATATCCATCACTCACTAAAATTCCATTTCTGAATGTGAAACTACCTCTCTCTCCCTCTTTTTTTTTTATTTTAGCACAGATTTAATAAAAGTCTACAGTTTATTTTGGTATCTTGATTTTCGTATTCCCTCAGGTGGAATATGAGCTTGCTTTAGTGATAAACTGATATATTGATAGGATACATTCCAGTTTGTTTGGCTTCAGGTAGTGTCCTTTGGTTATATCAACAGGAGCATATGAACTTGAAATAGTCTCCTTAATCTGTGTATGTAAGATATAATCATTCAAAAAATAGCTCTTTGTCAATCCATGAGGTGATATTCAACATTAAAAGAAGTACCAGCAATTTTCTAGGAATTTGTGTGCATTTTTAATATAGTTAGGATTTAATTAGAGTAAGAAGTGTCATAAAATAGTTAAGAATTTAGGGAGCAATTTGTATGCATCCATGAATTAATACATACATTCAAACCTTGCAAACAAATATCTAGAAAAAAGCAGACTTGCTAATTTAAGGAGATTTGCAAGTAGCAAATAAGTTATCTCTCTGATAAAGGAAACAAATTTGGAAGCTTAACAGCAACAAGATTAAGACATCTGCCTTGTGTTTCCACAGGTGCTTGACGGTTCAGTTAATAGGATAGTGCAATACTGATTTTACAGCAATTCACAGATCAGATCAGGCCAAGAGGTAAAATCCTGATGCTTCAATATGGAAACTGAAATAGGAAATATATACAGTACAATAATAACTGTACTGCTTCTGAATTCTAGTGTCTTCATATTTATTGCCCTGTCTGTCCACAAGCTGAATAGGTCACCTCTCAGATAAGTGTGAATTAACCATACAGAGAATGCAGAGCTGTATCAAATAAATTTCTGGAGCAGCTGTGGAGGCTATGGCAAAGTTTCAGATCCTTTGAATAGCTGATCCCAGTGGTACCATGGCTTTTTATTTTCCAGCAAAGATTCTTTTAACAAGGCTGGAGTATATTTTCTTCTGTCTTTTGTTTTGGTCTCTGTTATTATTATTCTTCAGAACTAAAAAAATAAAAAATAAAAAGTCAGGAAAGTTCAGAGTAGAGTAGCTTTTTTCATTACAGAGGATTGAATCACCCCGTAAAGGACAAAGTTTACAGCAGAAATCTGTGAAAGAAGCATTGTGTACCTATGTTCCCATCCAAACCTTATGATAGAGCCTGTAATATTTTACTTCTTGCAGCCAGACTGCCTTTGCTTGCCTGTGCTTAAATGAGCAGTCAGAATACACACAGCTGGCCTGGGTTTTCCCCCCTCCCATCATCTCTTCACCCCTCTCAATGTCAAGCCGCAGATAAATTTTAGCGATGGAGACAATACTTTGCGGAAGAAAAAATGTGCATTCTTCAAGCTGTACATCTTAAAGGGCTATTTCACTAATAAAAAAGTTCAGGGCATCAGCTTAAAAGCAGGAAAGGCAAGGGCTGGTGCTGTGGGTGGAAGTGGGAGAGGAGGGAGCCTGACGTGGCGGGCTGTGGAGGAGGATGTTTTGGTCCTTGAGCTAATGCTAGTCATACTACACCATTTAAACAGCACTACATTAAAAGTGCATATTTACTTCTGCAAAGTGTCTGACTTACATCTGAGGGTATTTTTTGTGAGCTGAGAGGAAAGCTATCCTTTCTTTTTATAAACAACATAACTTAGGTAAGTATTTGACATGGATAAATAGTTTGCAAGCAGCATAGAATTATTAGTTTGCAATTCCCAATCTCTCAGCTTACACTTACACTCCACTGCCCTGTTTTCAAGGCACTATTCACATATGATTCAGAGGACAGAGTATTACAACATGCTTTCACAGAGTCCAGGTTTTTAATATGACTTTAATATAGACTACAAAGATTAGAATAAAATAAGTACTTTGAGCCTGTAATTCAGATTAAACCTTTCAGTTCTTCTACATTCACCATCTGTACTGGCTATTCCAATGATACTAATGCTCACTCACTGAGAGCTTTTCTTTTTTTTCCCATCATCTTTAATAGGCTGAAGCAACGTAGCATCATTTGAACTCTCAATATTTCTTCTGTACCACTTATGGAAGAAACGGCCCGTCACTCACAAAAGCTGATGTCTGCTAGCTCTTGGCCAAACTGAGCAAGAAAGCTTGGAAGAGGAAGCTTAGCTGAAACCAGTAAAGTGAGAGTTAAATGAGTTCTTAATTCGGACGTCAGTAGGCAGCGGGCTGGTGTCCCGGCTGCTTAGAGCCACTAGAGGGAGATGTGATTATCACCTTCGGTTTTCATTGCAACTGCAATGTATTACAAGCGCCAAATGCATATGGGGCAAATGCTGCCATGTAGAGAACACAGAGATAGAATTTTTTTCTTTTAATGGACAGTCCTGCAGTAAATACAATATGGAAAGTGTTAGTAAATCTCAATGTGGAGGACAGATTTGTTGCCATTTAAATTAAAATGATTTCAGGATAAAATCCAACACTCAGCCAACACATTTTGGATGAGAATGCAGAAACTTATGAAACTCATGAAAGCCATTGTTGAGGATATCATATTTAAAAGCTAATTAAAACAACACCTTCCATGCAAAATCTTCAGGTTGCAAATAGAGTGGCTATTAGGAACATTTGCTAGGAATCAGCAGAGATCTAAAAGAAAAATACCTCTGTAATTCACAAGTAAAGGTTAGACTTTCTTTTTTCTTCCATTATAAACCCATGTTTCTTCCTGAAGTGCATCTACCTTTTTCTTACCCAAGATTTTTACATTACAGTTATACTTCTGCATCAAATAATTGACACAGAATGGACACATGAAAATAGATGGATGTGATCTTTGAGATTACGATCCTAGGGTTATAAAATAGAAAAGAAAAAAAGTAATTATTCAGTAAAAAAAATAACAAATTCAAAAACTTATGATTTATGAGGAGTAAAAGTAACTCATGCTTTCCTGCTAAGTTATAGTATGAATGGTAGCATTTTGAACTCTTGGCCTAAAATAGTTATATTGAGCTTTGATCCTTAGGACGTTAACAGACGGGAAGCAGAGGAGTGAATTGGGGTGAATTTAATAGTATCCAGAGATAGCATAATTAACTCTTATGGTGCCTATTAGTTAGCAGTTAGAATCCAGGAGAAAAGGATTTAGAAAAATAAAACCAGGAAGGAAAAAAAGACATTTCAAAGTATTCTTAGATGCATAACTTATTGGAGAAAAAAACAATAACATCCTTCCTTAATGTGAGTCATGAAATGAAGGCCAAGTTAATTTTCTTTATCATCTAACAAAGAGCATAACTGTTCGCAAATTGTCTGAAAGGTTGTAGGGCACTGGTTTCAGTTATTACTCTCTTCTTCAATTTTTATTCCCTTCTTAGGTTGTTGAGATTTTCTGTCAATTTACTCTTCACGGTATACATATTACTGCATGGGATAACAAGACTTCCTATGAATTATGAGAGCTACAGAAGCTCGCTTCACTTTCCATCTTTCTTAATTAGATATCAAGTCCTATTTGGATAACACATAAACTAGATCTGGGTAGGGTGGACAAACAAAGGACTCAACACTTTTATAATTCCTGATTTATTTGTCTGCATCAGATTGCCTGCATCAGATTGTACTGCTCAATGTAGCTTGTCTTCCTTGTTATAGTAAGTGATTGAGCTCAGGCTGTCTGTAGATGTCTTAGTGCCTTTCCAGTGGTACTAAGACCTTTCTAAAAAGGATTGAAAGTACCTTTTCTGTCCAGTAGAAGTAGATCAGGCTTGGAAATGATATGTTGTCCATGACACAGATACATTCAAAACACAAGGAGTCTGTACTCATGTGTACATTCCCACTTTGTTGCTATGTTATGTAATGGTCTATTCCTATCAAAAAAGAAAACCACAGGAGCATGAGAAAACAACATTCAGGACATATACCATAGCTAACACAAAGAATGTAGACTGAGAAGAAGAATAAAATGATTCCCTAAGTACTGAAGAGATGTTATTTTCATCAAAAGAAGAAGCATTTCACTTTCCAAATTTAAGTCATCAGTACAGGTGACAATGTCTTTCAAAGTGAAGTTATTAACCCAATTCACTAAAGCTATGCAAAAGCTCAGTAAGATGTACTTCACATGGTTATGTATTATATACCAAAGGGAAAAGGGAGGAAGGAAGGAAGAAGAAATCTCCCCAGTCTTTTTGCAAATGTATACAATAGAAGTCATTGAAAAGCCTCTCAGTATTTTGCAGTACTGGACAGTAAATCAATGTAATCTGCATTTCTGCAGTAGCAGGAAACTTTCCAAATGATCGCTATAAATGGAGCACATGTTTTACGTATAGGTTACTATTTTTGGCAGTCCATCAAACTCCTTTGATCTCTAGACAGTGGGGTTTCATCCAGCCAGCAGGACAAGAATAAAAGGCCAATATTCTGCCTGTGCCAAGATCCACTCAGAGCAGGAGATGGGGAGCCAGTTATGGTCACACAACTCAGCAGCTGCTCCCATGTCAGCCTGAGCCACAGCAGAACTTAGATAAGTTTATGCAGTTCAAGTGCACCCAAACTAAACCCAGCTTCAGTCCCCAAGATGTTCCCATTAAGAACTGAGAGTGCTCTGTTGTGTTCCTGTGAGTCTCTCCATCACTCCCTGTGCCAGCACAGGAAGAATTGGCACAAAGCTGTTTATGCCTCTTTGTACAGGCTGGAGGGCTGCCCATGTAGGGACAGTGGGAGGCAGTTAAGCCAGGCCTCTGCAGCACCTGTACAAAACATTGTGATGGATACCACTGGAGAGAGCCTGCCCTGTGGCTTTCAAAATGGAAAGTCAGATAAAAAATAAATTAAAATAAAATAAATAAAATAATAAAATAAAATAAAATAAAATAAAATAAAATAAAATAAAATAAAATAAAATAAAATAAAATAAAATAAAATAAAATAAAATAAAATAAAATAATAAATAAAATAAAATAAATTGGAGCAGATCACTTCCTAACTGTAAAAGAGCAGAACTTCAAAAAAGATCCACACTGCAACCATGCAGTGCAGGAGTGTCCCCCTGTTCTATGAATTCTCATTGAAGATAATGTCAGTATTCATGTCTCCTCTTTTGAACAACTCTGTGAGTTTAAACTAGACTTTGGCCTATTACAGACTCTGTAGAAAAGCAAAACAAGAAGTACTTTGTCATGTGTGAATAATGCACTATGGAATACGATTAATCGACATTCGTGATTCTGTAGCTCTCAGAGCTGATCCTAACAATAAGGCAAAGCCAATGTTGACAAAAAGAATTACAAATATCTAATTTACCCACTACATTCTTTTTTTTTTCACTCTGAAATTCATTACACTCCTGGTATATATATAAAATGCACTTTCATTAGCCCGTCATCAAAGCACGCAAATCCTAAAACCCCTCTGCTGTTCTGAGTGACATATTTCAGGAATAACTACTCAGAAATAACTGCTGTAGATGTGTCTGGCTGCTGAACATGAAAGTATGGGTGCTGCTGACTGCCTGGCAGCTGGCCCAGCATTTAACCCTGCTGTTTTAAAATGTCGTAAAATAAGCACAATTTAATCTTTTGAAACCTTTTGGTCAGTGACTGTGATTTCCGCAAAAAATGACTTCAAAGGAAAGACAGGCACCTTTTTTGATGCCTTTTTAAGCAGTCATGAGTTCCAAATTATTTTAAAAAAGGAAAGCAAAAACCTCAAAGTGTGTAACACCTCCTCAGGATTAGATGCTGAAGCGATATGTAAACTGGGCTGTAAAAATCGATCCTCCACTAGCGATGTGGCTCAGAAAGATATAATTAAAAGATAATGTCAATGGAAAAAGAATATCATCATAGACTAATGGGCTCCTCCTGACACATAAATGCCACAGCAAAGCCCCTTTTTTAATGAAAAAATACCACTAAGAAGCCAAGTGATTTTATTTTCAAAGCAGGACGTGTTGAAAATGTTCTATTTCTGTTGCTATATGTCTATTTTGCCAAATGTTTGACATAGAGTTAACACTTCCACCTTGCAGTGTTCATACAATACACAACATTTGTCCATGTCTTGGACGCACTGTGCTGTACCTGCACAAAATAGAGCTTACTTTTGCAAATAATGTTCCTCTATATTAATACATTTTCATCTTAATATAGACTGAAGGTTTCCTTTCCGAACTTTAATGTGGGGAAAAATTTCCAAATTTAGTCATCTGACACAGATTTCATTCAACTTGATTCAAGGAACACGGACTTCCTTAGGTTCAAGTCTACCAAGGGCAATTTTTCATCCCTCTCAAAGCTGAATTTTCAATGCCCTTTAAATAAACAGGAGATAAAAAGAGGCAATTGAAGAAAGCTCGATAATTAAATGTATTTGGAATTTACAACGCATCTCATTCTTGGCTCCATTAAAAAAAAAAATGAACCTTTCTTCTGTTTTCAGGTTTGTTTTGGAAGCAAAGCCTTTAGGCATTTTATTGTTAAATCAGAGTGATACAAAGAGCATTTGATCCATCAGTGTGCACTAGGATGCTCTAAAGACGTCTACCAGATGTGGTCCACAAAAAACTTAGGCGTCTTCTGCTTAGTTCCTGGCTTCAGACCAGTGTGAGGAAAGACATAGCTGATGAGCTGCTCAGACCAGGCTAATCTGGACATGATTTGGACAACTATTGTCACCTGCAGAAATTTAAAATCAGAAAGGGAGGTGCCTTCCAAGGCTAGGCGCCTCCAGGATTAGGCAGCAGCCAAGCATGGGTTTCTGGAGAGCACTTTTGGATACTGTTCCACCTACATCCTGCCTTAGGTGCCTAAGACCTTTACTGGAACTAGCCAGAAAGGCTGGATTCCCATTGAAGTAAAGAGAAGGATTTACATTAATTTAAGTGGATTGGTTCAGGCCTCAAAATGAGAACCATGTGTGCATCCTTATGAAGAATCTGGTCCCTTCTGTTTATGCATTGTGACTTCTTGCTCTACTGAACCATTCACTTGCACTAAGCCACAAATAGTAAGTCAAATAAGATTTGGAACATAAGAAAGTTCTGGACTTTCATATCCATAATCCATGCTGTTCTCAGTGGTTGTGGTAGCATGGCAGTCATCCTGGCTAAGTGGCCAGTCAAGTCACATATAGTCCTCAGGTCATACATAAGCTCTAATTGTATTACTCATTTGGCTCATCAGTGCTTTTCCACAGAGCTGAAGGAAGGGAGGGCATATGGAATAGAGAAGCAGGAAAACTAATGAATAAGAGAATATAACTTTCAGGGTTCTGGCAATGTTTTCACATCCATTTTTTGCTTCACTCCCCTGAGGTCACGAAAGCAAATGGCATATTCATTTCCTTCCATCTGTGCTATTCTGAACAGCAAACGAGAACTAATATCTAAACTTTCCTAATAAGTAGGAGTGGGAGGAGAGCTGGGTAATAATTAGATACTGGCTAGCGATGCCTTGTAGATTATGTGACTCAGGGAGAAGTTCATTTTGAATGTATTTTTTCTTCTTCCTTTTCCTATTTTGCAGCACAATGAACCTCTAAATTAAAAAAATTAAAGTCCAAATTCTACACATCCCACACAAAGCACAGAAGCAGAACTGTGCAGAGCCAGGCCAGCTCAGCCCTTTTTTGTTCAAAAATGCAGCAATGCAAGCACCAGGATGGGACGGTTCACCAGGAAGGACCAGCAGTGGCAATGGCTCCTCTTCCCCAGGGAGCCCTCTAAGATCCAGCTGCAGCAGCCTCCTCCTGACCTGCCGGGAGTGGATGAAAAGACCTTCCCAACACCACACTACCCTAGCAGCTCACACTCCCTGCCTCAGAACACAGAAACCAGAATTTAGAGACCTGGCGATGCAACAAATAAATAAATGAACAGAGCTGGAGAAGTTTCTGGAGGGCTGTGGGCTGAACTTCCCCGAATGGAGGAGAGGAAAAGAGCTTCTGTAGGCGTCTGGCTGGCTGGGTTCCTGTCAGAATAATGATTTCAATGTTACCGTGATTTCACCAAGCGGAACACTGGGGCACCTAGGGTCTTGGTAAGCCATTTTTTACAACCATTAATGTAAATATGCTATTTACTTAAATTAATCCCCTATTATACAGAGAAAATACAAGCTGTGAGGAAGCAGCGTGCCTTGCCTCTTGAGTTTGTGCATTAGGGAGCAGGATGGGCCCTGTGCAAGACTGGGCCTGTGCTGGACAACATTTTCATTTAAAAATATGGTTCAGGTACAATAATTCTGCAACTGGCACAATTAACTTTCATCAAGGCTGCTCTACGTCTTGGTTCCCAGCCTGTTGAATGGGCATAATGATTGTACCTTTATATGTGAACCAGAAACCACACTACGTGATTTGAAAGTACACTAGACAGGAACCAGATTTCTGTTCCAAGGCAACATGAACAATTCTGAGGGGAAATAAAGAGCATGTAAAAAAAAAAGGACTTGAAAACCTGGGATATTTCTTTAACTGAAAGTCTTCTCCAAAGCAGCACTATACTTATCTCTTCTGAGAGATTTAATGTGAAAATGCATTTTTCTCTATTCTTCAGTTGGTTCGTTTTCTGAAATACAAAGTAATTCCAAGCTAGAGAACAAGGATACTATTTTTAAAGAGAATACAAATGGAAATTTTTTGTCAATGAAAAATTCTTCCAGAGTTTTTGTGTCAAAAAATAAATCCCAACCCTTTTCTGTGGGAAGTTAAATTTTCAGCCATCTGACATTTCTATAAAGATCCATTTCATTAAGTCTTCCACCTAGCTGGATCCAGTAGTACTACTTTGCACCTGGGCACTGCCAAACCTCTGCTGCACTTTATGGTGATTCCCAATGAGCTCAGGTCAATCAGAAGGCTCCTTTTGGCTCCAGGAGTATCTGTCTGATCCCAGATGCCTAGGAAAAAGCAGCATACCTCTACGGCAGAGGCTGCTGGAGTTTAAAATAAGGGTGGATCCTGACTTTGATTAGGTCACTCTTTTTTTTCTTTTTTTTTAATTTTAAAAATGTTTTCCCTTTATTTTCATGGTAAAGGGTATTTTCAATATTTTACAAGAAAATACTGAATGTCCTTATTAGCTGTAGGCCATAAATGCCACAAAACAGATTTAAAAATTGGAATAAGCCCAACATAAATGCTTACTATTGGTGAATATAAGGGCATACAAAATAGGGCAGTAAAGTCACTATACAATATCAGGAAAACCATTAAAAAAATCTGGAAAAGCATCAAGATGGCTGGCCTCTTTGTAGTTTCAGCACAAAGATTGAGCCTTATTTCTAAATATTTTCCCTAGTGGGAAATAACAGCTTGAAAATAATCCCAGATGTATTCATTTGTGTAATGTTTTGCTGCTCGAAACATATAGGCATGGAAAAATTATTGAAGGTTTCAATTCTGGACTTGTATTTTAAAAATGTCAAGCTTTTGAAAAACAGCATCATTTTTCCTTAAAAGCTATTCATTTACCTGGAATGTTGGCCAGCAGGCCTACATTATGGACTTGGTTTAGTGAAGATTGAAAAACTGCCCAAAGGCAAAGGAGAAGTAGGCAATTTTTTGTGGCTTAGACTATATACTAGCAGAAAACACAGCTGAGTTGGTTTTTGCACTGGCATATAAAAGTTTTGCAAGTATGGGATCTTAAAAGTGATCAAAAGCTATATCAGGTTTTTAAAAGGCTCAAGGGTTTTTTTCTTGTTGTCTTTTCACAACCAAAATCTGTATCCTGAGGTATGGACAATTAGAAATCCCTTGTTAAATGGCTACTGAAAACAATAAAAATCCCTGCCCATAAGTAATAATTTCCAAAGGAGAGAAGATGAAAGTATGTTTCTGTTTGCTCTACAAAATAAGTTGTTTACTAAAATGTTCCCATTTGGGGTAAATAAATATAAAACTGCACACACTCAAAGCTGAAGGAAGTTGTATTGTTAAAAAAATGACAGTTTTCATTTGTATCATTCAATATAGACCATCATCTTGAAAGGCTATTTTCACTATTTACAGCCCAGTGTTTTCTGTGACTAATTTTCTATGTTGTGCAGTAAGTGGTGTTATCACTTTGTAGGTGGCAAGAAATTATTTTAGCAGGATGGATTGAACAGACTTTTTCAGGGTTTTTTAGCTTCTCTGAAGTCTCTGGTCTATTAAGTCTTGTGTGTGTGTGTGTGTGCGTGCGTGCGTGCGAGCAGATTTTAGAACAAAAATGAAGAAGAGTCATTAGAAACTTAAACAGATAATTAAGTTAGTCAAGAGCCAAAGACACGGATGTGTGAACAAATATAGTGAAGAAAAAGTGGACATCAATCCTACAGTTCTAAGGGAAATGCATGTATTCTGAAAGGAGTAATAGGTACAAAAAAGCAAGCTTGCGTTAACTAGCCAGTTCTAGGACCAAACTATTGCTGTGTGTGTGCAACACTAAGTTCACTAAGTGAATGTAACTAAGTAGTGTGGACACAATACCATTGGTTCACAGAAGTCTTTCTTCACAGTGTCGTTATCTGGCCAGCTTGCCTGGATCCTGACCAAGAAAGTCCTGTTAGACCCTGGGTTATGCAGTGTTTGCATAGTAAAGAGCATGGTGAACAGGGGCATTATCATCTATCCTGTTCCCATGGGAATAATTGCCAAATCTTCTCTGATGTTCTATTTAGGAGGAATCAAGTCTTAAAGCACAAAATAGAGGGTACCCTTCAGGAAATGTTGCTACTACATGGCTGGCAAAATTTATCTGGCTGATTATTCCATGAAAAGCAGTCCTCTTCCTTGTGGAGCAGCATCTTCTAATACATTTGCAGTCTTCCTCAAATGTAGAACATTACAAAAATGTTCAGACAACCTGAGCTCCACTGAAATGACTCAGGGAGCTCATTGCTCAGGTAGAGCTTGGTTCTGACGGTGAATGTCTATTCTCAGGTCACATGTGCCAGTGGGAAGTCACGTAAGTGGTGTCTTTTCTTCAGTAGATGCAATACCTCATCAATTACAACAAGAAAAAGCTGTTTCTTGAATACCTCATGCTGCACCTTGCATTGTCATACTAAGCCTGGCAGCTACTAGAAACAGTGACTCAGCCACACTTCTTTTCACCCACATGCTTCAAAAAAGATGTTAAATGGCCACTTAGACTATTTGGGAAGAGCAATTTCAGGAACACAGACTCTGTACATATCATACTGAGCCTAGATTATATACCACAGCAAGATATTTTGACATTTCTTTTAAGCACTTTTCCTATTCTTTTACAGAACCACAGCTCTGTAAGAGCACTGAAAAGGGAAACGTGTATATGGTGATGTTTTTTACAAAAACACTGACAAACTGGGAAGTCCTATCTGATACCCCAAAGTGCCATCAGCCACAAAACTGAGACTTGTATAAAAGCTGGGTGCCCATGGATCACAGCTGCAGGTAATTAGCATATCTGAAAAATTAGATCAATAAATATGTCTTATATGCAATATAAAGAAAGAGAATTTGTGGCATCATTGTCACCCTCCTATAAAGCAGCTGCAGATGTCTTGGCAGATCAGGAGAAATCAGATATATGGCCTCTGGTTATACTCTTAAGTATAACTTGTTTTATTTACATGTACAAATAAATTCCGGACTGCAGATAATCAAATAACATGCTAGCAGTTCCCCTGTTCAGGAATCTCAGCTTATCACTGATACTGGGATTACAAGCAACAATTCCACCTGAAGAACAGATTTTAATATGAGAACAAAGCTACTAGCAAACTTACGTTCTGATAACACAGCTCCCTTCACACAAAACTGTGTATAATTCACATTTGAAAAATATTAGTTTATCTTCCTATGATGGAATATTTATTTGCATGCTTGAATCAGAAAGAAAGAAAGAAAAAAAAAGGAAAAAAAACCTGAGTCTGGAAGATTGAAATGGCACCACCTGGTGACACCTGCCACACATTATGAGGGGTTG
This sequence comes from Cyrtonyx montezumae, assembly GCF_038088225.1. NCBI lineage: Eukaryota > Metazoa > Chordata > Aves > Galliformes > Odontophoridae > Cyrtonyx > Cyrtonyx montezumae. The sequence continues at coordinate 115,721,621 of NW_027072089.1, read as the reverse complement.
CATATTAGTATCCATGAAACCACTTTTGTTGTTTGAAGTTTTGTCTAACAGCCTGATGTGTGACAGTAAAACCCTTTAAGAGAAAAGTCTTAATCAGCCACTGCTTTTTTTCCATTGTGTTGCTGTATCTTGCTGTAAAGACAATTGTAGACAGGCGTATGGATTCAGATACTTCACTGAGAAATTACCAGAGTAAATCAAGTTGTATTTGAGACTCACCTCACTCTAATTTATAGTTCAGCTCAGACCACTGAACTCAGAAATAAAATTTATGGGGGAAGAGCTATAAATTAAATTGGATAGAAACATAATTTTAGTCCTCCAGTTACTTGTACAGTTCGATTTAACACATAAAAAATGGAGTATAATACTAACTTGTTAATAAAACGTGCACAGCGCTGACATGTAAAAACAGTTTTATAATTGGTTGGTCCACTCTGTTAGCCTTGTTGACAACACTAAATTTTCAAAACCTTATATTGGTAACATTGAGCTAACATTATAAATGCAGAAAGCTCATAAATGCATACAACAGAAATTCATTTGGCCTTTGATTTTTTTGGGGGGTGTCTTTAAAGTGAAAACTGTAAAATTACCACATAATAAAAGCCAGTACGCTGAACACTAATTGCCCATTTATAAAAAGCTCTTTTCCTCCAATCACATAGGTGTGAGGCATAAACTTCTTGGGTTTTACGGAGCTGCGATTTATATTTTCAGTCCTGTTTCTCTCTATTCCATTTCATCTTAAGCTTATAAAAGAAGAGCTGGATTTTATTAATCTGCATCAGCATTCATTGGACGTTAAATCTACGAAGATCCCTACAGGGTTTTAATTGTGGCTGAATTGCCAACAATAATTGGGCCTCCTGCTAACCATGGAGAGCAGCCCACCCTCACTGCTGGGCACAACTGCGAGCTCCAGCACCAGCCCCGATAGCCCACTTTGTCAGCCGCCCAAAGGGAAGTTGTCAAGTCTGGGACCCTGCTGCTTTATTCCTATAACTATGTTTTAGAAACACCTCACAAGTGGAATTGTGGTTGCCTCATCCAGAAAATGTGGAAAGGATTAATGTGGCATGTAAAACAAATCACTCCTGAGCTCAGCTGAGAAAGTGGGTATTAAAAGCACTCCAGTCAAAAGAGCTTTAGTGAAAGGGTCATGGTGATATACAGTCAGCACATGTTGGGCTGGTAAAGCTGCAGGGTGTTTGGGAATGGTAATGGTCCATGGGTGTAAATTCTTTCAAGACCTCTTAAAGGCACATGTGTTTCTTGAGCGTGTTCTCCAAACAAGGACCTGTTATAGGTTAGATTCACTGGAGCTTTTAAACTTTATTGATTGGCTTGCGGTATTCCAGGTTCACTTACTGTTTTTTTTTTAATGCTGTTGATAAATACAGGAAAAGATCCTGGTTTAATCTAAATCTTACAAATCTATAAACTGTGAGCTATGCAACTTCATTGTAATATATTTCAGAATGTGTTATTTCTTTTCTTTATGCCAGTAATCACTGGCTTCACAGGAGTTAAGGGTCTTCCAATATTTCTTTTATGAATGCAGGTTAGTTAAAAGCATCTTTACTTCTGAAGTTAAAAAATACAGACCCTTAACTATTACATAACATTGAGTGTGCTGTTATATGTGCTCGTAACATGACATTTCCTAAAGTTATTCAAAAAATGGCTCACGACAGCTTCTCCTGTAAAGCTGTGAAGATGCACATTGCTATGTGAAAGCTTTGTTTTACCAGTTGCACTATTCCTTGTCCTTTTTTTTCATTAAGAATTTCACTGTGATTTAGAATGAAGAATATGATTTAGAATGAAGAATAAAAATGCGGTAGCTCTTTTCTACCCAAAGAATCATCACTGCAAGATGAAAATAACTTGGATTAATTTTTAAGCAGCAGATTGCCTTAACTTCAGTCAGAAATGTGAAGGTCGAGTAATTCTGTAAATTAGGCCTTCTGTGTAGGGATCACTTAAATCTGACACGGAGATATTTCAGAGATGCACATGTCAGGCATTGAGAAGAACAAAGACATAGCTTTTTAGAAGAAAATGCATATACTTGCTATAGTACTTGCCAGGATACAATTAAATTTGCTAATATCTGCTTCTTACACATACCACATAGCTGAGAGTGCATCCCTGCAGCAAGTGGCCTGCATTCAGTTCTAAGAAAGGCTATGAGAGTTCTGGACCAAATGCCATGATTTGGCCAGCAGTATTCAGCTTTGGTTACATACACAAGAGAGTGTAAGTTTTCAGTCTGTTTTCTGGTTGCTGTTCTTTTTATGTAAGGCCACTGTTAATTACATTTTGTAGCCATTTTACCTATACTCACCATAACAGTCTTGAAAGCAGAGATTGCAGTTACATGATGTGGTAGGTGAAAATATTTGTTTTGGATAATAATATTTAATTGAAATAGCATTTAAAAACACTGAGGAGCTCTTTTCTCACAAACCCACATGACCGTTATGAACAGAGACCATGGTCAAACGATCAAAAACATACTTAGTCAAGTTAAAACAAATAAATAAAATAATATGTGACCTTGGAAGAGTTTGGGTTCTATGTTGGTTCTGGTTCAGTGCCTTTGACTTTGGCTCTAGCCACAACCATGACTACAAATATTTTTTCACAGGCTTCAGCAATGACACCATTTGTTACTTTTGCTTAGTGCATCAGTAGTGAAAGTCAAGATCAATCGTTCTCTTGCAACATTTCCACCACACAATCAAGTTCCATCTCTAAAGAAAAGGAACACATGGTAGATATGATGTCATTGTCAGGCATTTTTATGAAAAATCAGAAAACTTTTGGCAATGTTGAACTTCAAAATTAAGTTGCCTGTGCTCTTCCACTCTAGAAAGGTGAAATGTGACGTGCTTATAGCCAATCTTGAAACAGATGTCCTGTAGTTAGGTAAACAGCTGAGGTAACCGGCCAAGACACATTTAAGGGCTTTACAAAGAGACACACAGTCTGAAAAAAAAATTCACAGTACATATAGGCCATTGTAATTTCATTGTTCCACACTGCAATAGCATGCAGGAAACTGGATTACAGTAATCTGCAAACTAAGTTATCGGAGTTCTACCCAAACATTAAAACCCAAACACCTGCAAAGACCAGCCAAACACTCTGAGCAGAAAACTAGTCCTTCTGGGTTATTCTTTCTTAAAACAAATATATATATATTAAACTTGCAGCTTAGAAAATTTTTTTTCTTTAAGCATTCTAAGCTACAGAGCACAAACAAAGATGGAGTTATTTTTTGTTGTTGTTTTGTTGTTGTTTTTTCCCCAAGAGCATATGTTTACTCATTAGACCAAAGAAAGGATTTCCACACCTTAGAAAAAAAGGCATTGCTTATCTTTCCTTTCAGTTCTCAATTTATAATAGAATCAACCTTGATAGTATTCATACTAAAATCTCAAGTCAGTTATTTTGCTGAAAAACTGACTGTTAAGTCTTAATACTATTGGTTTTAAAAATTAAATTCTTTATGGAACTGCCTGTAGAGTTCTGTTTCTTTTCAAGAAGGCTCTGCTCAGACTTGAATCTATAACTGTAGATTTGGATTCAAAGGCTTTCATCAACAGAAATCTGCAAGTTAAATAAAATTTGAAGGATGCACAAGATGAAATGAAAAAGAACATTGCAGAAACACTCCTTTTATGTTGTTATTTTTCAGTTTAGATTAAATTTAGTTTAATGCATTTAAAGTCCTAGTTTTCCTTTCTGTTAGAAGACAATCCAAAAAACACCCACTAAATTTACACAAACAGTAAATGGGCATAATAGGATGCCACTGGATTATGTCCTGAAGATGGTCTCTTCCTTATCCAAAAATCATCATTGTAGCTGTGTTAGGGCAATAATCTTCAGGTGTTCTCAGAAGAACAAAGCAACTGGGCTTTATCAGATATTTCTCTGATTGAAAATTTTAATTTGTACAGTTCTGTACATTAAAGCAGAAAAGGAGCACAGGGTACGCAGGTAATATGCTCTCTGTAAACCTGCTTACTCAGCTGTTCTGATTCTGTCCCACCTACACTCTCAAAAACCAGTTTTGTCAAGAAATGCAAGGTCTAAAACATGATAGACTCTCCAGAATTTCTCTTCCTCTTACTCTGCTATTTTATTGAAGAGCAGCAAGAAACAGGGTCTGACTATGCTAGGAGACATATGGATGCTATGAAAATGAAGATAATGCTATGAAGATTAGGTAAATGTAAGGTTTTCTAACAATAGTCAGCTTATACTCTCCTAAGTGGGAAATCACGTAAGAAAACATAAAAATAAATGTAAAATCGCAATGGTATTGGGTTTTCTTCCCTCTCAAATTAGGAATAAAGTCTTGTTCTCATGTGTGCCTAATGAGTTCCATCCACTTTGTTCAGTAAGGTTTTGATATGGGCCAATCAATTGTTAAATCAAATTTTTGGTAGGTCTAGGAGCAAAAATGATTGGTACAGGAGAAAAAGAAAAAAACAAAATGAAGCAGGGAGCATAAGAATGGGAGAGAGGAAGTCATAGCTGGATAAAAAGGAAAAAATATTTAGTCAAAACTCTTCTGATCAAATCATTGGCATTTGAAAAAGGGCATATTAGGAAACAGAAGAAGTCACATATTCTTCAGGATAATTTTCTCTAAAAAGAAATTAAACCATTACTGTAGCGAGGTCTGGTGCTTTGTTTTAAACAGATGATAGAAAAATATATGGCTATTTTACTCATTTCATAACTTTGAATTTTAAATCAAAGATTTTGGGGTTTTACATTTTATTTCATTCTTAATATTTTCCAGAAGCAGAACATATAAAATGGTAAACACTCTGAAGTGACACAGAAGACTTGATCTTAAACTAAAAAAAAAAAATCAGAAATTCAGAAAATCGCACACTTTTCCCCCATTAAGTTGAACAAATATTTTTTTCTCTTGGAAAAAATGGAAAGGCAACAAATTTTGTATGCTCAAAGATGCTACAGTATGCAAAACCTGTCTTACATTTTCTGCTGAAGGACTGTCCATATGCCTCCCACTGTGTGAGGGGCATGGACACTGCCCAGTGACCCTCTTCAAAGCAGAAGAGGAGAAAGGCAGGCAAATAAAGAAGCATAGCTCCATTTTCTTTCCTCTGCTTTCGCTCATAAGCTGCTGCCAGTGCTCTCTTTCCAATTTGTTTTTTGTATGGTCTTCTTCACGCTTACCATGCACTTGACACAATTTACCCATGAAATCTCCTACTATATTTCTCCACAGAAAATGTTCAATAAAGGGCATAAGCACACATCACTTTAGAAATGGAACCTGATAATGTAAATACACATGTACATATGTGTGTACGTGTATTAAAAATATTTGTCAGAGTCCTCCTGTGGTGCTATCACTTTCTTATTCATATACACCATTAACTTTCTACGGGCAAAATAAACTATTTGCAGTTGCATGCAATTTTGATTGAACTGCACAGTTTATTCATGCACTAAACATATCGCTACAATGTCATTTTCTACCTCCTATTGCCTGTATATTTTGCCATCATAAGAAACAAAAACCTAAAGTCTAATGAGCTTTGCCTACTAAACAAGATAGAGTCAGTACAGTAGGAAAGTGCCCTCCCTAGCATCGATATTCAGGCAAAAAATAAAGGAAATGCTTGTCATTACAACACACAATTATATTATGGAACTTGTTACCACAGGATGCTGCAGAAGCCAAAATTGTAACAGGGTTCAAAAGGAGATTAGACTAACTCATGAAGGATATGTCTATCAATGGCTATTAAGCACAGTGATCCGGATGCACCTCTGGCAAAGGAAGTCCCTATTCCACTGGCTACTGGAAGTTGGGAGGGATAATTTTCATGCTCATATATAGAAAAATATTATTTTAACTGAGCACCTTACAGAATTGTTAAGTACTCAATCTGTTCTTATTCTTGTTTGAACACTTAGATGTTTGTGATGCTCTACTTAGAGCCCCCTTCTCAGCAACGTGAATATTGTCAGTCCTTTAGAGACAAAGCAGTAACTCCTTTTAAGAGATTTACCTGATGTTATTCATCCAACTTGTAGAACTCTCTCTCTACCTTCGTAAAGCTGCAATATAGTTTCCCAGAAACCTGGTAAGTATAACTGAAATAAAATGTGATATGTGCACACCTGTATAGCAGATGACTATATTAAAGTGATTAAATAGCATTTCTTTCAGTTTCTTTTAATTTGAACCTTACTCCATTATTCCCCTGATAAGAAAACGTTAGAGCCAGGACCCCTCTGTGCAATCCTGTTTACAGAAGCTTAGGATGCAGCCCTTGATTTTAGAGACTAAGCACAGATAACTGTTAAACCTCAAAGAACTCATCTTGTGTCTAAGCTCTTACATTAACACTACACTTCCAACAGCCTTCCCTTTGAAATACATTTGTTCTATTTATTGCAATTACAGTCTAATAGAAGATACATTTGGGAGTGTAAATGTCCAGATTAAATCTACCTTGAAAACTCAGACAGAATCAGGTTTATAGCCTAGAGGCAACTTGTGAATCCCATAAAGCATTGTTCAAGGGACCTGGTTAGTGTTCTGTACACCTGCTTAATGTTTTTTTTCTTCCATAGTCACAAATGTCAAACTGCTCAGTAACGCATTGGGGTTTGAATGACAGCCATGCACTTGAGTACCAGTTATGTTTTTTCACTACCAAATTGGACTATAAATGATGAAAAAGAGGTCAGAAAGGAAGCATGGAAGCATACAAATTTGAAAGGGGAAACTGCTAATAGTCATAAACCGTGTGCAATCAAAGGACTGGCAAGTCATTGTGAATTACCTGCTCCATGAATTACAGATCTAACTGCATTATGATATGGAATTTTCTAACCCCTTTCATCTGTGGTGCAATGGCTTCTAACAGCTCTCAGATCAAAAGCAAGTCCGCTAGTGAAACCTTGGAAGAAAAACACACAACACTGACTTTCATTATGAGCATTTATTTGTTAAACTTTAATATATAGGCTTTGTTATTTATTGATTCGCTGATTGCATGTACTGTAAGTATGTCACCTACCAAATCTGAGGAAATAGCACAGAAATGATCAACAGTGTGACACCTAAGTACAAGTCAAAACTTGTAAGCATGTGCACATAAACACCCATAGCTGTATGCTTCTCCACAGGTGGTAAAACGCCAAACACTGTGGTTATATGGCCTCCCTTTAATTTTTACTCCAGATTAGAATACTTTACAATTAGTTACATGCTAGTAGCTTTACTGATTGTATGAAGTTAATGAGATAATTAGCATGCATATACCAGTAGCACCAAAATGGAAAGCTGGTCCAATATGAACGTGAGCAATGATGAAACAATTAATGTCTGCAAGTGCTTACACACGCCCAAAGCCAAAACTGATTCTAAGGTCAATCTATGACCATACCAACAAAGCTCAAGCCAATATTAAACATTAACAAAAGTCATATAACTTTTCCAGTGGGATATTGATATTATTACATATTAGTATTAAAAAAAATTATTAAAAAATGTTTTAATTAACCACATTTCAGTTGAATCTCATTTCGTGAATACTGGAAAAACCAGAAGCATTCCACATCTGAACTATTTTTCACTATGCACATCTACGTACACGCATACACACATTTTGACAGATCTCTTTTTCAGCGTGCATATGCAGAGATAACTCTGAGTTTGGTCAGAGATGAAATAACGAGTTCATTTCAACACAATGACAGTCTGCACAGTGAACATGTCCTTTTGTGCTCATCCTAGAAAATAAACTCTTCAGGAATTTACAGCTGGGTCACAATTTGTGTGAATATACTTGATACTGTCCACTTTAGATCGTAGTTGTAAACATATGAAGCACAATAAAACATGAAAGATCAGATCAGCCCAGAAAATAAAGTTTTTCTCCTGTAAAAATGAGTGTTTTATAATTTTTCCTGAAGAACTCCATCTCTTGTAGAGGAAAGAAAACTTCCACAGAAATGCTACTTCAAGAGAGCTTACCTGAGGGCAAGAGCTCCCTCTTCCATGCTTCTGTCAGCCAGCTACTCTGCACCAGAGGCCTGGCTGTGGTGTCAGAGAGCTGGGAGAGCAGCTGCCTGGGGAGCAGGGGGCCAGGGATCCTGGCTGGCACACAGCCGGGAGCACAGCTTCCTGGACAGCCCACCTGCCTGCTTTCCATTGAAGCTTTCAATGGAATCAACATGTTCCTGTAAAATGTTTCAGTTCTATGAAATCAGCATTTTCCAAAAAGAAGTGTTCCACTGGAAAATTTTCAGCCAGCTCTAATAAGCAGAGCATCTTTAACATCTCACACAGACGTGGAAGGGTAGAACAAGAAACATTCCCCTGAGAAAGAGTTCTGTCCCCACCTGCATCCTACACCACAGCAATGTATGTCACCATACAGCTGCATATTCTTACTCCATTGTTACATGATTAAAGTGTCTGAAGAGCAGGCACCATGAATTTGATGCAGCCAGATGTAGGGTCATAACAAAGCCCACTTGTGAAATGCTTGGAAAACACCAGTAAGAAACTTTAATGGCTTTCAACACCACAGGAATCACAAAGAAACATTTTCCTCTCTAGTCACAACCAGGATTTGTCTTATGTCCATAGATATGTTGGAGCATGTAAGTCTAAGTATGAAAAATATATTTTTCTGTGTGAACTATTTAGTTGATTTTAATATTTTCTGTAGGGAGTGGATTTGTACACTTGACTAAAATCTTATTTATATGAAGATTTTGCTGAAGAAAAAAATCCTGAAGAATAACAAGAATATCCAGCAGAGTACAGAATAATTGTCACACATTAACAGCTCCTGGCAGCAGTCAGTCAAAGACTGGCAAGAAACCTCTACTGATGATTGCACCCCTATGTATCCTACTTTGCCTTATGTGAGACATTTCTGGACCATTTTCCATTAGAACAAGTTAAAAAATTACAAAGATGACATTCTACAAATATGAAATAAACCAAGATAAACCATTATTCAGCAACATTTTAAAGAATTAGATCTGGATGATAGGAAACTGATGCTTTAAAGTTCTCCTTGAGTGAGCATAATGGACTCAAATATGTTTCTTTACCACTAGAAATAGTTCAGAGAAAGATAAATGGCATCTTTTTGTCGCTGACATTGGATCTCTAAAAGACAATGCAGAAATTATTGGCAGCAAGCGTTAACCAAGCTACATGATGGCAACCAGATCAAGCCAGCTCTTTAATTCTTGTTTTATGATGCTCTTTCATGGACCAGATTTACAGCTATTGATGTCCTTCGATTTGTTTCGTACAGCTGTAATATTTAGGAACAAAACTCACCTCACAGAAAGCCACGCACTAGATCAGAATCCTCTAGGGTGCAATTTCTTAGTCTAAATATGGCCCAATAATCTCAGGAAGAATGAGCCTATTTCGCTCTCTTAACTGTAAAAGCTACGATGACTAACTTCATGTAAATATATTCAATGTCAGTGATTTAAGTTAGGCGAGATGAAAAAAACTAAATTTCCTTTAAGATAACTTTCCATGGAAAAAAAATTACTCAGTGGTCAAATGTAGGTTTTAGATGACTAGTGCCTATATTGGTTTTAAACTTTGCAAGAGTGAGTTTTAATAAACTGCATAGCGATCTCTGGGCATTAAGATCTTGTCTTGATTGAGGAATTTTTGAACAGACCAGACTGAGGGTCAAGGATTAAGTCTCACTTGTGTGAACCCTTACAGTAGGAAGGAAAAGAGCAAAGAGAAAATGGAGAAAAAAAAGGAAAAGGGAAAGATAGGTATACACACACACACACAAAAAAAAAGGGGGGTGGGGTAGAGAGAGAGGAAAGAGGGAAGGAAGGGAAGATTGTGATAAAAGGAGAGGTGGAAATAATCTACAGGATTTCCAAAATGTTTGTAACATAGGAGAGCACAAATAAACAACAGCAGATAAGCATCCCATCATTACATGACACTTCCCTGAAACAAAACCCTCAGTTTATAAAGCTCAGACTTTAAGTGAGCTGAACCTGGACACGTGCTTTGCCTCTGGCATGGCCCTGGACGTGGGACTGTGCCAAGCCCTCATACACAAGTACTCCCCCAGGCACAACAGGGGCAGCGGGTGCCTGGCCCACCTCCAAACCAGCACCAGCTTTTCCAGTCACTCCTCACCCTGCAGACACACAGGTTCTTATACACTGGAAACCATATATCACATGCATGTCCAACATACACAGTAACTTTCCATTCGGCGTGTTTCAGGGTCTTAAATTATTTTAAATTTTATGAAATCATGCATGCTATTCAAAAATTTCCAGCTAATGCCTCTCAAGTAGCCCCACCCTAACACATGCACACACACAGTAGTTTATTGTAAATATATAAAGACTGAGAACTGTAGCTGCTTTGCTCTCCCTTGGGTGAAAGAGAAGAGCATTATGCACGGATAGCTCAGGCTATATGGTGACTGCTGCAACACAGCAAGATAGGTTATAGGTCCAGGATGGAGATACTTTGGGAAAAATACCAAGAGCCAGCCATAGACTATGTGAATATACACAAGTACAGTCAATGCATAAGTACTCATAAATATCTATTAACGTATATGTATATCTCAAGCAAGCTGTAGGGAGCTTGGGAAAGATCCCAAGACACTTACACATGAATTATATGTGAGTATCTGTGTATAAATGGAAATGCAGGCACATGTATTGCTCATATGCCCCCACAGTGCTTAGTAGCATAGTACTTCTGCTGTTTTGGCTTGGTTATCTCAGAGCCTGAGTCTAGAATAACGCATGTCACTCTTGTGGTTAACATTCTGTTACAAATCTAAGCATGCAAATATTTGTGTCATAGCTGTCTACACATGCACCCAGTTGAGAAAGTGAAGTGACTTCAAGTTACTTCAAGCAACTGTTCCCATTTCCTCTCAAATTGTGTTTCTGTTATTTCCTAACCTACAATTACTGTATTGTTTTTACTCTGTTCTTAAGCTTAACTGCCTTTTTCTTCTCTGCCTAATTTCTGGGCAGTGAGAAGAATGCAAGCAGGCATCTCCAAAATTCAGTACAAAGGCAGCTGAAGTCTGAGTCTTTGTCAAAACAGTCCCCTGCTGAGTTGCTCAGCAACTCAAGCTCTTCGAGAGAAGCCACAACACAGCCTTACCCTGTAGTAAGCACTTTCATTCTACTGTAGCAAGGGCTTTGAGCTTTATAAGTGCAACAGATGAAGCCACCTGTAATTATATATGTAATTACATATATGCAGTGTAGTTAAATATGAACACTGTCTGTGTGCCTCTCAAGTGAACTTGGGCAGTAATTGCTTCCATAGCCATGTGCCGTGGACAGTTCGGAGAGATTCTAGCTGGCTGAACCATCTCCTTCTCACCACCGCAACAAAGCAGTTCCAGAAGCTGTTCAGGACTGGATCTGGAGGAGTCCTGATATCCCTCTAGGCAGCTTCTGCTTTGCCCAGACCACCTGATAGATATTAGTTGTGTGCTTCAAGTGTTAACTGGCTGGGGTGAAGCAGCAATGACCAGTCTGCCCATACGAAATATGCTTACCAGTAGCCAGTAGGAACTGCTGCCACAAAAGTGCTCTAAAAGTAAAACATCTGGACTAAGGTCTTAAGTAGATCAAACAGTCAGGCAAGCTACAGCCTGCAGGCATCAGGCAGCCCATCCTATGGCCACTCCCCGCCCCCTATCATTATGGCAGTGGCTCTACCTCACATGGCCCAACCCAGTACTAGGCACTCATCAACAGCCAAGTGTCTATTTAAGGACAGCACTGTCTGAGCTGAAAATTAGACAAACTGGGACATGGGGAGGGTGAAGTGCTAACTGAAGTTATATCATTCTGTATATTTTGATACACTGACTAAACATAGTCCTGTAAACAGTGAAACATATGCAGTCACATTTTCTCTTTTTAGAAAGGAAAATTAGAATAGGTTCCAAGACTGACAAAAAAATCTAATTTTTCTTTTCTTTTGTATATTTGCAACTCCATTCTCAGTCAACATAAAAACACTGCCTGCAAATTTTCAAATAAGATATATAGAGCTGCAGTCAGAGACTCAATACAAAATTTTACCATCTCTCTTTGATCACATCTGTTTTTACAAGACATATCTCACTAGAGAAATTATCTCTTACTTCACAATCACACATTACTGGTGTCATTACTTTTTGGTAGTATATATGTTTTTTAACAAATATTTTCAAGGATGACACACAGGAAGAGTGAAATGTCAATAAAAAGTTCTGACAAACCTCTGAGAATTCACTGAGATCTGCAACCACACCCACTGAACCAAACTGATGTGTTAGTTTCACAAAAACAAGGTCAATTTTATGTCTTTGATGCTCTCTTTTAAATATCTATATTAAAACATAATAAAATAAGATACATTTTGTTAGTTATCTATGTGTACAGCCCAAAGCACCAGTGGTATCTTAGGTATCATCAGAAGGAGGATGGACAGCAGAGCAAGGTAGGTGATCACCTCCCACTGTTCAGCTCAAGGGAGGCCCAGCTGAAACACCAAGTCCAGCTCTAGGGCCTCCAGTTCAGTAAAGTCAAGGAGCTTTTGGAGAGGATCCAGAAGATGGCCACAAAAGCAATTCAAGAGCTGGAACACCTCTGATATAATGACAGACTGAAGGAATTAAGCTTGTTCAGCCTGAAAAAGAGAAGGCTGCAAAGAGACCTTATAGCAGCCTTCCAATATTTAGAAGGTGCTTCTAAACACGTGTGGAAAATCAACTTTTTACATGGGTAGAGTGTGATAGGACAAGGGTCATGATTTTAGACTAAAGGAAGATATAGATTACACGTCAGTGGGAATTTTTTTTCTTATTGACAGAATGGTAAGGTGTTGAAACTGAATACTCCATTCCCAGAGGTGCTTAAGGCCAAGCTGGATGAGGCCCTAAACAATACAATCTTGAATCATAAGAATATTGTGAGAACAACTCAAGCAGATATAAGCTGAAGGACAAGAGGCTGGCACAAATGCAAGCTCAAGAACAAAATGTGGAGGCTGCTAAACTGTTGTCAAGTAAGAAAGTAGAATAGATGTCCTGTTTTTGAAGATAAAACAGCAAAACAGATGCCTCAGCTCAATGTAACATCAGTGGGAAACAGTTCAGGTTACCCCTCCTTAAAGATTGGAAATTTACAGTGAAAATAACTATTAGCTTTAATCCCACAACCACCAGAAATGTCAATCATTTCTTAGATTGTCTGTCCATATTCTTGGAATGTAATGATATATATGTGCTATGCCTTTAAATATGTAGTTGTTTCTCTCTTTGGTGTGCATCTTTGGTGAACAATCCTCATGCACTCAGCACTGTAAATAAAAGGAATACCTACTTCACATAACTCATCGGCACATCAAGTTACTTAGTTTTCTCAACTTCAATCTAGAGCCTCATCTAATAGATGGCAACCCCACCACAGGCAGGGGTTAGAACTTAATAATCCTTGAAGTTCCTTCCAACCTAAGCTACTCTTGGAATTGTATTGTATATATTACATGCAGCCCTAGAATATTCCTCTTCACTCAGTGCAGCCCAGGCAAGCCAAAACATTAGTTATAGTATCACGTAAAGCAGAGAGGATATAACTGCCGCAAGCCAGTTTTCAGATCACTCAAAAAAGATACTGATCACAACTTAGTAATGAAAAAATTGCTTACCCCTTTTTAAGGATAAGGGCTCACTGGAAAACTCCCAGAGAAGATAATCACCAAGCAGAGACACTTCCCCTTCAGCTGACAGCCCTTAAATAAAGTTAGGGAGGGGAGGACCCAAGATGGAGCCAGGGTCCACCCCTTCCAGTAACACAGGTGAATTGTTTGCACCTGTGCTCGCAGGGCTGGCCATGCCCCTTTACCAGGTGCTCAATCACTGGTTCAGGCTACAGCCTAATGGTTCCCATACAGATATCCATTAAACAGATGTTCTGTGTAGTCTAATCAGTACCAGTTTATCAGGCATGTGCTGGAGGGGCCACGTAGAATCAGTCTTTGCAATCTGGGGGTTCTTACTTGGCCCATTGTCATCCAGACAGTGACTGACCATCCTGTTAGAGATTCAGTTGCCCACAATAATATGACGCTGTACAGATGACCTCAAATCTTTTTTTTTTTCTCTTTTTCTCTCTCTTTTTTTCCTTTTTAAACACAAAGTGTCTATAAGTCAATGTGCAACGCTGCTTAAGTATAGGAAATCTAAAAATGAAATACAGGAAAAAAGGTTTCTGGTAAGAATCTATCTACATGAAGGATCAACAGGAAGACGTAGAATTTGCTAGAATTCAAGGAAAATAAATATGAATTTGGCAAGATTCAAAAGAAGTCCACCTGTCTAAAGATGACTTCAACTGTAAACACACTGGGGAACTCAGGCAGTTACCACCCACAGTGAAGAGAACTGAAGAAACCAAGATGCACATCAAAACAGACCTGCCCCTGACTTCCCCCTGCCCTTGCACTCCCCTTGCTTACTCTATCTTAATTCATCTACTATTTTTTCTGAAGTCAGTCAAAGAAAAGGGCACACGACCATGGCCTATAAAACTTAACACTTTTTCCTAAAATACTAAATAACAAGAAGAATAATTGGACTTTCTTAATAAGGATTAATAAGTATCAAGTTACTTGAAAGTTCATTTGAGGTTCTTTTTCTTGAAGATAAAGGAGCTTGTGCAAAATCCATGAGAATGGAAGGCAGAATTCTCATGTTTCTTTTTACCAACATAAATTTGAAGCAACTTCATATATCTCCAAGGAATTAAACGAAGCTCACTATTTTTAAAGTGAGGTAAGAATTTGGCCCTTATAATGTACAGAAAGAGACTCTTTTAGTTCTGTAGTGAACCTTGGTGGTTAAAGAAAGGGTCTTCTATGAGCCTATAGAAATAGATATTCATTCATAAATACTTATCTGTTGCAAAGTGATGGGGTAAATTGTATTTAGCTATGTCAGCAGCAGAAGTTCACATAAGGAACAGGAGACACAATAAAGTTCACATAGCTTGCTTTCAAATATATACGGGTTTCTTACACCACGTGTCACACATTCAGTTTGTAGGGATAAATATTTTAACTACGTTTTTTCTAACTGAAAACATTTTCCACATGTGAACAGACATAAAAGCACATTTAAAAAGAAGTCTCAGTAATCAGATTTTAAACTTTGACTTTAAATTTGAAACAGAACTTGAAATAAGTCTTTGGGGATGTTCCTTTCTTTGAAGAAATGCACAATTCCTGTTACCAGCTTCAAGCAATGTATGGCAACACTCAGTCACAAAAATGCAGCAGCACTTCTTGGGAGTGGGAAAAGGCCATACAAGACATATTTAAACAACAAGAGTGTGAACGCAAGTGAGATTTGGAAAAGGATTTGAAATTTTAAGCAATTCCCTCTGGACTTTCCTTCACTTATCAACTATTACTTGTTTCCAGGGAAATGTTCTGTCAATCCCCATTCCACAGCTCCCAAACAAATGAAATGGTAATTACTGATAGAGAATTTCATACCCAAGGTATGGCCAATGAAACAACATGGAAAACGGGTGGTGTTCATTGGTTCTGTTCAGGACTGGCAGGCAACATACACAGTAATGGCTAAACAGTGGTTAGACGGCAAAAGAAAATAGCAGTTACTTTTCACTGGTTGTAACCTTGATTTTTATTTGAGTGTGTAAGAAAGTTCTGCATGGGGTCCACATGGAGCTAGGAAAAAGGTATGAGGAAGGAACAGGAAGAAATGAAGCATGGAATCCTGGTCATAACCTGGACAGGAGTGTTTTTCCTCCTGTGGAGGAATGCCCATGCAGACCTATTGACAGTAGTAGTATTATCTCATTTTCCCTTTTCATTGTTTAGCTTACTTCTTACCACCACTCCTGACTTTACTAAGATGCAAGAACTTTCCGAAAATCACCTTCTGCTCATGGAAAGATAGGAAAAAAGAAAAGAAAAGAAAAGAAAAAAGAAAAGAAAAGAAAAAAGAAAAGAAAAAAGAAAAAAAAGAAAGAAAAGAAAAGAAAAGAAAAGAAAAGAAAAGAAAAGAAAAGAAAAGAAAAGAAAAGAAAAGAAAAGAAAAGAAAAGAAAAGAAAAGAAAAGAAAGGAAAAGAAAAGAAAGGAAAAGAAAGGAAAAGAAGAAAAGAAAAAGAGAAAAGCAGAACATGCTTTGAATAACATATGTTAGAGAAGTATTTACTACTGCTAGAGTAGTAGTTCCCACTTGTAAGTATCATTCTGTTCTTTGATGTGGTCTGTGTGTACTCCCTGCTGCAGAAGCCTAGCTAGCAATAAAACACCAACAGAGGTAGGTCCTGCAATTGTAGTAAGCACAGGTACATATGGTTAACGAACTGAAAGGAAGTAAGTGTAATCTTTTTCCTCAGTACACTGTTCAGACTGGCCTCTCAGAACACATAACTGTCTAAAAGTAAAGACATCTTGGTATATCTTATGTAGGAAAATAGGCTGGGAAAGCCAGCAACCAACATATCAAGGATCTTACTATTGAGCTCCTATTCAGAAAGTGCCTATATGTAATAATTTATCTCTTTTCACACTAGCCCAATCACACACTGTTGATTTTCTCTAGCTCTTAGGGACTGCCTCACATGAGCTCACATCAGCAGCATTGGGAAAAAGAGCACTCGTCCCTCATGATCGTTTCTAGAGATTATGTATAATCAGGACAAAAAAGCAAATTGTTATACTACGTCTGACTAAAGGTTTGTGTGATTAGGTATCTTGTCCATAAATATGAATATAGAGGGACAATAACAGAAGCTGGGATGCTTCCCATGAGACATCTTACTTGATTGGCGTCTTTAAGGAAGTGGTGGAGTTTGTACCTTCCTTTTTCATGGCCTTGAGATACTGCAACAATGAATCTCACAGACTGATGGTGAGATGAAGTGTCATTGTTTTCGCTGACCCAATCCAGTCAGAATGTTATGTCACTTATTCTGCCTTCTTTGACTGAATGTCAAGAGAATTAGCACTTGCTTGTTGGCCTCTACGACAGCTGTGTTGACAAATTTCAATAGGACACTTACAGGTACTATAAGCTTTGTGATTTCCATTTCATCTGTTCCTTTGCAAACCGAAGTCAGTGAAAAAAAAAATTGCATTGGCTTTCCATACCACAATACAATACAGATTATTATTATATACTCAGTTATTTGTAAAATCAACATTAAAATAAATTTTGAATGTTTACCATGTTAACACAAAATCAAACTGTTGTTACTGTGGTAAGCTGTTATTGTTTAGTTGTTGGATTGGTCTTTTGCTGTTATTTAGGGGGAGAAGGAGGGTGGTGAAATGTAGGTAACAAGCCACCACAAAAATTCAAGTTGCTGTTTTCTTTAAATTCTTAAAAATTATTTATCTTGACCCCTAGTACACTTTTTTTTCAAAGCAGCACTGAACTGCATTGCACTTAAGTGAACAAAACAGACAACCTGAATGAATGCATAACTGGGGTATAGTGAAAATTTAAATAAAGCAAATGCCCTTTGGGAATACATTCGTATCACAAACACCATAACAGCTGGCACTGGTTGATCCACTTTTGGCAGTCAGTGAAGCAACATCAAAGGCGCAATGTTTCAGAACAACTGATGAGTCAGCCACAAAAAGTTGAGAGATTTAGTTCAGAGAAGCCCATTTATTATATAATGAAATATTTCCGTAACATCCCGTATTTGACATCCCATAAGAATACCAGTTATTCACTAAGCTAATACAACCACGTACTATTGAAAATGTAATAACATACCTCAGTATCTGACCCTCTTGCCAGCTGCATTTTAGGCTTGTAAATCTTTAACCACTTGGGGCTGTAATTTTTTCTTTTTTTTCCTGTTTTTCTATGACCCATCCTCTTCTTTATTCTTTTTTTTCTTTTTCTTTTTTTTTTTCCCAAACTAATTAAATTTTTTGTTTCCTTCCAAGAAAATCTCTTGAGAGGAAAAAAGTTGTTTTGTTCCTGTGAAGTAAGGCCTAATGAACCCTTGTCAAGAATCTCTCTAACATTCACGCTTTGAAATAGGACTATGAAATTTGGGCTGTGGGGAGGATTTGAGGAGGTTTTTATGCAACTCTCATTAAGGTATTTTATAGTTAATCCAGCAATGATTTTGAAATTCCAGAACCAGCTCCTGACACCTGGAACATTATTTGGGCCTCACACAAAAAATCTTTGAAAGAACACAAGTCATTTCATAAATATTTCTTCTACCACTTAGGGGAACAAACAAATCCAAAAACAGCAAGGAGCCAAAAGGTGGCAAAACACCTACCATAACATGAAGCATTTAATAAGAAAAAACTATTATTTACTTTTTCGTTATCTCTGCAATAAAAGTGGAAATGTTTGATTGTGTATCACATGCAGTATGAATGTGGACATTGACGGGAACACTTCCTACCGTTCCTACGCTATGCACTATGGAAGACAGGCACACATTCTGTTTTTCTGACCTCTCAAATTTACTGCATTTTCACAGGCTAGACACTTTCAGCTTTTTTCCTAAGATGTCAATTAAAACTTCATTTGCAGCTGTGCTCTTGAAGCTGGAGCTTCCATTGTATGATTTTAGAAGGCTTGGTATTTATTTGATCTATGGAATTGTAAAATTCTGCTTTTGAGAACATAAAAAGTACATAAAATATTAAAAACATGCAAAATAACTACCGTGGCTGGACAAAACCTATTGCCCCTCAGTGGGATGATGTACTGACGAACCAACAAACACAAGAAAAGGAAGAGGAAGGAAAGCAATAGGGGTTTGTCCATTTCTGGAAAGTTTGGCTTGCTAACTCCGAGTGCATGGAACAAGTTGCAGTGGAAAACGAAACTAGAGAATATGCAAAGCTGGGAGATGAGATCATCTCCCCAAAACAATTCTTCAAATTCATAGACACTTCTGGATTCATGAGGTGAGAATAAGCAGCACTGAGGACTGTAAAACTCATTTGTAGCATTTGAATTTGTTAACATGCACACGCAAGCTGTCTCCTCCTAGAAGCATGGAGCGGGAGATGTCCTGGAAACCAAAGACAGAGAATCATAACTTAAAAAAAAAAATCTTAAAATGAAAGCGACAATAGTTTGCATTTTGACAGCTTCTCTGCTAACAGTCTGCACCAACCCAATCAAGTGTCACAGCTACCTTTTAAGTTTTCATCAGAGTATTATTTTGCAACAGCCCATTCCTGCAAACGGTTGTTCCCAAGTGCATAATTATTCACACATGGAGCCCACTGAAAACAATGGGTGTCAGTGCATGAGTAACTACCTGGAGGGCTGAGAGTCCTGAAAGTGTTTCTGCACATGATAGGTATGTTGCGCATTTGCTGGGGAATTTTCTTTCACTTGTGAATTCATGCTTTTGTTTCCAAAATTAAAATGGAGATAGGCCCGCATTAAAATAACCAGACAAAACCTTCTGAACTTCGGCAGTGGATAGAGGCCAAACCTACAGCAAGCTCAAAATTTTGCATGTATAGTGGCTCTTTATAGTGGGCTGGATCCAAACCTCACATTGAAAAATATCCCCAAGGCAGTGGAATTTGGATCTGCGCTTTCCGGTTTGAAACCAAACTGAAAGTGTTGCAAGAAATGTCTCATTAGTATATTCTGCAGCATTCATCTCCAGAAATCTGTCTTTGAACAAAGGCACATCGACATTTGGAAAAAAAAAGAGTAGTTATTTTTGGATAACCTAAAGGTCCTCTAAGTGTTGTAGCTCAGTATTTTTGGAAATCACAGTCTGCTGCAGAGCTGTCTTAGATCTCTCTGTTGGCCTAAGCCGGGTTGTATTTTGCCACAATAATATCAACATCACACTCGGGGTGGCCAAATTCAGTTTTCAAAGACAACAAAATGGATCTTCCCACAAAGTGAAGGTAGGACAAAATGGAACTAATCAGTCAGACTTTGGGTGACTACAACTGAAAGCCATCATTCTTTCCCGTTCTACCCTATTTATTTAGGATACGGTATTCTTCTGCCCCACTGTCATGACAGAAAGAGTCTTTCCTCTTCCTTCTGAATTGTCCATTCTCTCCTGGCCTCTGGGAGGAGAAATGCAGGGAAGGGACTGGGATCAGAGTAGGCTAAGAGGAAAAGTGTTTCTTCCACTAAATTAATCTCAAACAAAACATTTAATAAAGCAATATAGGAGACAGTGTCTCAAACTGAAAGACCTTTGAGTAATAATTTCCCACTGATTTCAAGCAGCTTTGGCCTTCATGGTGACCCACAGAAGTCTTAGCTTTTCCCCTCTTGCTTTCTTCAATTCCTTCTTTTTCTACGTGGGCGTTTGTCTCCCTGGTTCCTATATGGAGCCAAATTTGAGGGAGAAACCAGAAAGGAAACGAGTACTGGGAAATTAAATTGTATTTGTCTTTTACCCCGTTGTGCAATTTTTGAAGCTAAACCTTATCTTCCAGTCCAGAAATCATACTTTATGAAGGAATATATGAAAGTGTGCTGTTTGTTCACACTGATTGCAGAGCGTTGATATTCAGATTCTGAAGGGATGTTGCATGAGGGGTTGGTTTGTTTTCTGCTTTAATTATTATTCTTTTTTCTACTTTGTTATAATTTGAAAGAGAACCTTAAATAGGCTTCCATAAAACACAAATTGTTTTTAAGTTTTGGCTTAATGCCTACGACTATTTATAACTTGTGTAAGGAAGTCATCTATCTTAACCAGTCAAATATATTTCACCATGTTAATTGGATGTACTGGACCTGATGTGTCAATGGCAGCTTTTCATTTTAATCAGCAAAAAGGTGTCTCTTTAACCTACACAATACAAGTATAGCCTATTCCCATGTAAATGTAAGGAGTTTGGAAATTATAAAATCACAGGCACTTGTTCTGAGATACAAGAGATTCTGGATGCTGATTTTCTCTATAGGTCCTCACTTGCAATAATAACACACTAGAATTCTACAGAGTAATTATCACTAAATCATAACTGCAGTAATGTATGTGTTCAGTCACTCTAGCAAGATCAGTCTCCTGCATATCATCACCTTAAAAGGATGTATGGTTATTTTTGCTTTGACCCAGTGGAAATGTTCAAAATATCCCTGTGATTTTTGAAACAGTTACATGCAATTTTTGGTACTTTCCAGTGTAGTACTGATTAACCCAGTAATAACCAAACATTTTTTTTTAGAACATGTGCCTTTGGAATATTAATGCACATACTCTACTTTTAAGTCATTAGCTGTGTGATGAAGGGGATTTTTCTTTAATGTATTTTTGGAAGCAAAATCTCAGTGTTACCACAGCTGTTCTTAAAGGTGTTGTGACAAAAATATCCATACTAAATACTTTTTAAATACATGTTCCAGTTATTGGGGAAGAAACTACTGGAGTGGTTTCCTACAGGCCAGTACATTTCACGTACCAACATATACCTCTTACGTACCAGTATTTTCATATTTATAGACACGTCTATTTCTATGCATATCTAGCATTGTGGAAATATAAACTAATCGGGCACAAGCCCAAGAAATCTCAGCATGTTGTCTGGATGTGTCTGATGTCCCAACCCAGTCCATCTCTGGAGCAGCTAGCTGTGCCTGGCCAAGTTCAACTGTCATTGGCCCATCTGCAGACCGTTCTCCCTCCACTCACAATGTCACTCTGGAATGGTCAAGGCTTATCAAGCTGCAGCAGTGCCTCGAGGCAGAGTTAATGAACATAAAATGTTGTGTCCCTGGCACACTCCACACTGAATACTAAGCATTTTCACTCAGAATTCTTTAGGGATATGAAATAAACACTGCTTTCAAAGGCTCTCAACATAGTATATTCCTCTCTCAATTTTTCAAAGACAGCTGGCGTGTTAGTCAAGAAATCATCAAAGCAAAAGATCTCCCAATTACTTCTAAATGAGAAATCACTTACTGAAAGGAAATGAAGACAATGGAGCTTATATTAAGCCACTCCAGATGCAAATAAGACTTCTCCTGGTCCTTCACACCTAGAAGCCTAATTCTCTGACACCTTTGGCTTCAGTTACTTACTGTCATTACTGCTAAATTCTGTTACTTCTACTTCATACTAGTGTGAGCCTAAAAGAGCCACAAAAACTGAATACTGTTACCAAGGGCAGAAAACCCTTCAGCAGATGGGAAAATGATCCCACTTGGCAAGATCTGATGTTTGGTACTTAAAAAAAGGAAAAAGCTTTGGATTTCAGCCACTAAATCCAGTCCCCGTTCTTGGACTGTGCAGAGTAATTCCCAGAGCTCAAAAAATGTAATGTACTGCTGTGGATCATCCATTAAACTGTCTATTGAATGAGCTATAATGCTAAACAGGCTGAGGAGAGTTTATCATTCAGATTAATGCAACTCCAACCCACAAAACCTTCAGAAATATTTTTTGTAGGCAG
The DNA here is from genome assembly GCF_038088225.1 of Cyrtonyx montezumae. NCBI lineage: Eukaryota > Metazoa > Chordata > Aves > Galliformes > Odontophoridae > Cyrtonyx > Cyrtonyx montezumae. The sequence continues at coordinate 115,699,116 of NW_027072089.1, read as the reverse complement.
GGCAACTTGGTGCTAAATAAGTTTGTTTGCTGTGAGAGCCAAAATGTTAGAGCATTAGAAGCCCAGAAGAATACGGCTATTTCTAGGGCTTGAGTCATGACACAAGTATGCAACAAAATGGAAACAGAATAAACACTGAGAAACAATGAAAACTGCATGAATTTCTATTTCCAATAAAACCTTAGCAACAACATACCATGTCTTAACAAAATGTTGCAGATTCTTGCTCTGAAGGCAATTTCTAAAGAGGTGGTTTTGTCCAGTCAGTGGCCCTCTGTGGAACCACTCTGATTCCAAAACTCCTTTGGCAATAGTCAGAAATATGTCATTTTCAGTTGCTGTCTGGATGAAGATTTAAGCAGCCATTGAATGTACTTCTAATATTGTCGTCACTGTATGAAACATCGTACACATAGTACCATAAAAAACATCTTACATGAGAGTGGAGAATATGGCTTTACTTAAAAATTAAGAAAAATTGTATGTAACTCAAGTTTATTGAGCATTTAAGTACCAGAATGTTTTTATTTAAAAAGCAAACAAACAAAACAAACAAACAAAAACCACAACAGCTTAGCATGTTGAAAAGAATAATCTTTTCTCCAAAGGACTTTAACTCACTTTGATTGAAATAAAACACTGTTGTTAATATGGTTATCCCCCATGCTTCATTTTATAGGTGCCATAGGTATACAAATGATAAAACATTCATGGCATGAAACAATGAATTAAGAGCTCCATTTCTTTGTTGTTTATATTGCTCATGCCCCCCAAATGAAAACATTTTAGTTATTGCGTGATTAATTAAAAATTAACTTTAAGTCACACAACTATCAATATACAAAAAATATTCAAAATATACTCAAAAATCATTTTTCACTTTTTCTTAGATGTTGACAGTCTGTAGTTAGGGAGGAGAGAGAGACAGGGAGAAGGAAGAAGAATACACAGAACTCTTTGCATGAAACACCTGCAGCTACTTTGCATTGAAATCTGAGTTATATCCTTCTTGGTCCACAGCTATTATATCTGGCCTTATAATACAATCATACCCCTCCACAGCTCTCTTGTACTTAATTATTCAATCTCTCAATATCATGTAGCACCCAAAGCAGAAGAGGAAGGTGTGAGATTTGTCATAAAGAGTGTAGCACTTCTCTGTGGTACACTATACAGCAATTATTTATTAAAATATTTCATGGTTATGCTTTGAAGTGAGAAACACATGGGATGCAAAGACTGCATGCATATTAACTGAACAGTTTCCATGCTGGAATTTTATAGAGGCACCCAGATATGGGCTATACATTAGCTACCTCAATCTCTCTGTGCCTCATGAACATTGACCTATTTCAGTACAGCTTAGAGTGTTTGGTTATTTGGTGTTTATAAAACACTGAAAATTAACGTGCAGTAATTGAGACTTATGGACTTGGATTCCTTCCTTATAATGAGAAATTTGATAATGCTGGGAAGCATTAAGACAAAAATTAGAAAATCTGTGTAGCTTTGCCCTAGTTTAAGAAAATAGCATCAAAACAACCTGAACCAAACATGGACATGAGCAGCCTCAGCCCCAGTGGAGATTCACATCAAGGTCATCTGTCAAATAAGCTGTAGTGAAGTACGCGTGCAAACTGTTTCTTGTGACATATGCCCTTTTCTGGCACTGCAAATAAGTGATCTTCATCGGACTGTGGGACAATTTGTTTTAAGTTGCAGCTAAAATAGATACAGTGAATTTAAAGTGATAGATCAAAAACAGAAATAAAAGGTCTTACAAGCATGATTTGTAAGTTTAGCGCAGCTAAGGGCTCATAGAGAGACTGTTTCTTAACCAGCATGTGGAATCACTTACTTGAAACTCAGCCGGTTGCCTGAAATGGTAAGCAGCATCCCCCAGCTTTCTGAATTATATTCAAGTAGCAAAAGCATGTGTAAAGAAAGAAATGCACAATAAATGGACAAAATCTACACCTCTTCTTTCATCAGCTTCTACATGAATACCTATGTCTCCAGTGCAACAAAAGGATTCTACCATTACAGATTCAAACCAGAGACGAATGAGTAAAGGTAACATGCAGTCTGCCCAGAAGCAAAGAATTTTGCCAAAAAAAAACCTGACCCATCTCTCGAGAGGGAAGTAAAGTAAAAATGGAATTTAGGGACCACATGAATTTAAATGACTGTAAAGATCCATCTGTTAGGATTTTACTCTACTATTTTACCCCAATTTCAGGAGCATAATTTTACCAGTTATGTAGGAAAATCAGAGAAAAAAAATGAGGTAGGTTTTGTGCTATTTTTGGTGGGGGGTTTTTTCTGTAAAATGACAGTGATGCAAACATTAATATTGACGTTTCATAAATGCTCCTAAATACCATATTATGAGAAGCAGATCTCCAGATCTCTAACCAAGGAATACTTCCTTAGGGACTCCTAGGAGAAGATTTGAATAATGAAATACTTTATTATGTCTATGAAGAATTTTTTTAATGTTTTAAGAATCTTCCTCACAAGGAATTTAGGCTTTCAATTTATTTAAGAATTGTTATAGTAACTCTTGAATTTGTGCTCACAAAGTTCAGACTATGCTGTATGAAACTTTCTAGTAGCTCTTCAAATAAAATGATTACCTTCTACCAATGAAAGCTACTTAACACTAAAGGAAAGAATCTGGTTACTAAATACAGGTATCTAGTACCAATTTAACCATAAGTTACCAAAGATGTCCACATCACAACAATCCATATAAATAAAATGACATTAACTACTTTTATTTAGGTATATGAATTCCTTCCTATATACCTGAGGTCTGATTTCTACTGAGTATCCACAATAGAGACAACTGTCTACCATCTATTTATATCTGATGGCTTGGGACTCACATGTGTAAAGATGCCACTCCTATGCCTCCACCAGAAGATGCCTCAGGAGTGAGGTTTCATGTCTCCCAGCACGTCTTACCTGCAAAGGCCAGTGTTGATGGCTTGAATTGGCTCAAAACTAGACTTTGGATCATCTAGACTAAGAAACCCAAGTCAAGCCTGGCAGAGCTAGAGAGACAAGAACCTTCAGTAATGTGTTGGTAACAAATTGCTGGGGATAGTACATCTTAAACTAACACAGCTGTCTGCAAATTGAACATCTGTCCACAGGCTAAGTATATGGCTATATAATAAATGGAATGAAACATACACTATGGACAACTTAAGATGCAATTCTTCCTAGTAGATATTCTCTTAAATCTTACAAATTCCCAGGTATTTATTGCATTACAAATATGGAAACCCTCATTTGCCTAGTTTGTGTCATGATTCTCTGTCAGATTAAAGAAAAAGGAGATACAGAAATCCTACAAAGTCATTTGTATAGGACATTGCAATCTTTAAAATCTGCATGGCTGTCTGGAATGAGGCATGTTTTTCATGTCATTTTTGCCACCGCCTGAAATCCACCACCTGCCATCAAATTGTGCTTATCTCCACTCTTTAGGCTTCATAAACATTCAGCAAGAATGTCAATGGGTGCAAATTTTCTGAACGGAGTTCAATTACACTCCTTTGTGTCATACACACTCCTACGTCAGACACCATTTTGTCAGACTGTCCCTTTGCTGTCATCTGTCACATAGAAACGACATGGAATATTGATGGGAAGGTTCAACTACTGCTATACCACCACTGACCTTTGACATCATGGTCCAGTACAATAAAATAGGAGCAATTAGTTTTAGAGCATCCTTGAGTACATGTCCTCTTTGTATTGCTGAAATAGAATTATACTTTGTGCTTTTGTCCACTTTTGGTTACTTAAGAAAGTTTCTTAAGTATTTCCCAATAAATAATGTGTAATTTTCAAGCTATTACTCACTGGTAATAATAGTTCTTGTTAGTAACACTTCTGTCTTCAGAGCAATTTGTACATGACAGCCCTCACATCATTGTGAAATGTTTGTTTCTGTCAGATTTGGACAAACTCCTGCCTTGAAAACAGATAAATGGCTTTGTACTGCTGTGTCATACAGTCACTCTGCATGGTGAAGGTGCATCCTTCTCTAACCAACGTGTCCATGCATCTTCGTTTTATCTCCTGTGATGGTAACAGGAGCACAGCTAGAGAGTTTCTGTCCTTCTGAGGCTTACACACAAAACACCAAGTGGCTAAAGTATCCACAACTTTCCATATGAAGTAATGGCTCTACTAGAAACTATAAGCAGCATCAGATGATATCACTTTATGTATGTAATCTATTTCCCACAGTTTTTAGTCATCCCGAAGCTTTGGTGAGATAAGAAGCTGCCTTTATATTAAGGGTGGGAACTTAAAAATCAAGACAGATACAGTGACCGACCATCAGATTACTCAGAAAAACAGCAGCAAAGCAAAAGATTACACCAGGGCATTCTTTATCCTAGTCCACCATCACATACATCAGCTATCCCAGATCAGAAATCAAAAGAGGACTTCAACAGAATCTGAAGCCCAGATTCACAGAACTAGCTGAAGCCTCCCGGAGAAAGTGTATTTGTTCCATGATTCTGATTCCATATGTTAATTTCTTCTTTTCCTAGTGTCTACAGTCAGCCATTTTCTTAGGGATTTTTCACACAGGCTATGATGACAGTGAGGGTGGTACATAACTGCAGTGCACAGCCATTTTTGTGGCTGAGGCCTATGAAGAGCTGGTGTATTTGTAAACTACAGTATAGTCTCTAATAAAAGATTATGCTCTGCTCTGATCCAGAGCAAGTTGTATATATTTTGTCAGAATGATCTAGTTTTATTTCCCTTACTGACTCTGTCCCACTGACTTGAACTGGTAGCAGAGCTTTCCACTGTGTTTTCTTCTCGCAGCAACCTGCTCCCCAACCCACAGAGCTTTCTGCTTTTGTGGGAAAGAAGCTCTTCAAGACTGTCCTTCAGGGGCTATGGAAAATTAGCTCAACTCAGCTGGAGGAAACTGCTATCAGTACTCTGCTGTCATTTTCTCCACTTGATGTTGCCCTTCAGAATGGAGTGCTGCATTTTGGGGGCTTCCCTTGATGCAATTTTCTTCCAGAAATATTCAGCTTTCTCAAGACATATTCACCCACATCCTTCAGCAGAGGGCTGTTTTGTTTTGTATCAAATTGCTCTCTGAGTTTCCAGAGGTCTGAGGCTACCACACAGCTGAGGAATAAAAATGCATTGTTTCACTGCTGTGAGTTGCTCTCAAACTTGTAAAGCAGTCACAGGAACAGTCCTGATATTTGAGAGCTTTGTAGGGATTCTAATTCCTAACCCTCTGAGCAACCAGTTGAGGTTTAGACAGTTACTCTATACAACTTTTGTTAAAGCACACAGCAGGTGCCTCCTGCAACAAGATTTCAGCTTTCAGAGTTGGTACCTACATCCTTAGCTCACCTCCAAGATCAGCATTGCAAAATGTTAAGAATTACTTTGTACAGTAGGCCTTCGGGAGAAGACAGAGTGCAAGAACTGGGCAGAAAAGTGGATTGGGGACCTGTATTTGATAAAGAAATAACTTGAGACAAATTACTTTGTTTCTTACTGCCCGGAAAAGTAAGGAGAATTATTATTTTTCCAACAGGAAATTGTAGAGTGAGGAATGGAGTCCATTGTAGTTCATGAGAAATATACACCAATAGACTAAGTTGTAGATGGATTTCACAATAGCACTCATCCTGAAGAAGTCCCATGAGATGGAGTAAGGGAGACCTGTTACTGACAGGATCAGGCTTGGACGTTTTTGGTAAGAATTTATACTTTGGAGAAAGGAAGAGACTTAGCATTGCCAGGCAACAGTTTTTCTCTATACACTTTCTCCACCTTCAGGAGCCCATGCAAGGAAATGGATAAAAAAATAAGGATACAGAAATACAGAAGAAGGGTTGTTACAATTCACCTCAGAAGTTGTTGGCCTAGTTTTCTCACATGTTATAGTCTTTTTGTTTAAACCCTGCAGCACTGTTTTTTACATGTACTTGTCACAGGACCCAAGAGCACACCTGAGGCACACCATGATATCCTAGGACAAGCAGCATATTATTTATTTTAATTAGCTATGAAGTGGATGTACATTAAAACGCAAGAGCTATGGCTCCCTTTCTTTCTAGTGTTATACCATATATGCTTCCAGTTACATGACCAAAGTATTCAGACAACTGAAACATTTCTCTTCCATATCCTATCTCTAGATTATGTGTGCAGCGTAACTGTATCCAACCCTGAGATCTCCTACCACTGTTTTATTTTTCCTGTTTTAAAAGCAGAATAGATCATCTCTTTTAAATTAAAAGGAGACAAAAAAAATGTAAGAGGAAAAATAAAAATGACCCAAACTTCTGTAAATTTAGGGGACAGTCTGTAAGGAGGAAGATACTGTAAGGTAGCAGAATCCAGAGCTGGCTGACGTTGTTGTCCAGTGCTTTAGGAATTGCACTTTAAATACAATAGACTGACTGGAATGTTGCTAGGCAAAGATCAAAAAGTTCAGCTGATGAAGACAAAGGGTAACCAGAGATCCATCAAGTTTCTTGTAACACATAAATATGGCAGTTCAGCATACCATATTTTTGCTCTATTTAAGATTCAGCTACGGAGAGAAAATAACAAATTAAGTAATTTCATCACCAGAAAACAGTATTCATTCCATGATAAATGTTAACCACTGCCCCAGTTGTGTTTCATTGTTTCACACTTAAGTATTACTGATTAATCGCAGGAACAGAAGAATCTTTGAGCACCAGACTAAACTGTCAGCATTTCTAGGTTATCCAATCATGAATCCACACCAGAAACTATAAAAATATATATATATTTACAATCTGGAAGGTAGGGTGGAATGAAATTGATAGTGGGAATAGAAGCCTGACTTAGCCATGGTTAGAGGGAAAAGCTTACAAAGTACAAAGTACAAATGATAAGCCATTAATAGAAACTGTACTCTTGAGATTCATTCCATGGTTATGATAGTACAGCAAGGAAACAGCATCAGCAATGTCAACTGGCAGCAAAACAGAAAAACAAACATCAGCAGGGTATTAGAAACTGGTCTGGGAGAAAAAATGCCTTTTGAAGGTAAGATATATTAGGCGAGATCTGTTCTGTGACTGCAATTCTTTTACATGAGGAAAAGGCTCAGCCTACAGAAAGAGCCTCTGAAATTTCCAGACGTAGCTGATGGAAGATTTCCTCCAGCAGCCATGAAGAAAGCTTTTGGATGCTCCTCTAAAAATCACCAGTGACCCCAGGCATTAAATAGGCCCCCCATGAAGGAGGGGGCTGCAGAGCCAAACCACATGCATTTCAGACACATTGGGCAACACTGGCATCAACAGAGCACACAAGGCCTTTGGGCTATGCAAATTCTGGAAAAATCCGAAGGCAAACTTGGTGCCTGCAGCAGCCTGGCTAAAAACAGTACAGAATCTGGCTAAAGCTGACTTAACCTCTTCCTCCCTTGGGTTAGAAGTTCTGCTCTCTTTAGCCCAGGCCATCAGCCCTCATGTCTTCTCGCTGACATCAAGATCCAAAAAGAGACACCTTTAAACTAAAGGACAGGCACTGTTTTAAAAGAAAGAAGTGAGAATCATAAAGCCATGAGACGCACTGGTGAAGGCCTACTCTGGTTTCTCACAGGAACACTGCAGTGACCACAGTGCACAGCCTTACATCCCTAAAAGCTCTGAGGAACTGCTACTGTGGGTTAAGCCCAAGCACACAGCTCCTTCCACACAGTTTGCTTCAGCCATCTTTTGGACAACACACTCACGAGCTTTAGAGGCTTTGGCTGCAGAAAGTAAAGGGACAATTTATCCACTGCCTTCAAGTCTCAAATTTAAGACTTTGTTCTTGTCAGTCAATTCCCACAGCCATAAAACAAAGGCTAACTGGAATGAGGAGGAGAAATGGAAGTACATTCTTACTCTAATGAAAAAATTAGTAGGCTCATAAGCCTGAAGGAGCACATGGGAAGATGTCATAAGCATTTCTTTGCTCTGACAAACTGCTTTAACAGTGAGAGCACCAGAGAAGAGTCCATTGGTGGCTTAAAAGGAAAAATCCCCAAACTGGCCACAGCATTCAAGGAAGTGTTCAGGTCTGAGTCAGCTGATAATTAGATAGTTTCACATGGCAGAAATCATTTATGGGAAGCCCCGAATTTGAAAAAAACATCATTTAAAAAAAAAGATCCTATGTACTCTGTCTCCATCTGGCATTATTGCAGAGCTGTGAATGTTAGATAGAAGAGAGAAAGAAGCAAAGGAAAAGCTTTAATGGTGGCCAGGAAATGCTTTTTAACTTCTTATCACCTTTCCATTCCCATTTGCCTCCTCCATTGGTTTGCAGCTTATCTAGATACATTAGATTGTGAAGTCAAACAGAATGACTCAGTCATTGAGGTGAGTAAGCTCTTTCAACAGAAAAAGAATACGGTGTCAAATAAAATGTTTCATTACAGATCACAACAATCATTCCCATGGTGTTGCAAGGCAGAGGATCACATGCTGTAAATGGCAGTTTTGCAGAGATAACACTGAAATAAAATGCTACAAAGATGAGTAGGGAGAATGATTCTGCAGCCTGCTGCTGCTATGATCTCATCATTCCAAATTACTGAATTACGTAAATAAACTCTCCTAAAACACAGTTGGTTTGATGGGTTCCTGCATTATGTTGGCTTGTATCTATTTTATTTTATTCCCATTCAATTTATAGAACAGACTCCCACAAGTATTTCTCAATAACTTTAAAGTTTCTACAATTGCTGAGATAGCGTCTCAGACAAAGACCTATAGGTCTGAAATAAAAATAGTGAAGGGTTCAAGATGACATCATGTTTTATGAACACAAGACGTGACCACAAATAACCTACAATAACCTTTAAAATTAGTTTTTTCCTGACTTCATAAAACAATATTTTATTTGGCAAGCCCTTATTGGCAAGAGCTTTGAACAGTTCTATTTGTTTTCTGTAACCAGGAAGACACAACCAGTGTTTTCACATAGGTTTCCTCAGGACTGTGGTTTTGCCATTTTCTGCCTCTTTATAGCTGCCTGCTGCTGTTGAATATTTTTCTTTGGGATGTTTATTAAGAACAAGGATATGAATTAAAGAAAAAAAAACTTTCCTTATAGCTGTGCTGGTGAGTTTCTCCCACTGTAATATAACTGTATCAAAAACACAGAAATAGATCTTGGTATTTAGAATGATCAGATTGCTTTAAGTCTGAAGTTATGTTATAACATACAGCTGGCTACATGTATATTATGAGAAACTGAAGGAAATCAGCCCATATGTCCTTTGATGCATTAACCAAGACCAAGATTTAGAAATCCACCATAACTTGTAACGCCATATGAAAACGGAGAAATAGGGTTAGCCAACCAATGAATTGAATACAAAAAAAAAAAGAAAAGAAAATCTAAGTGGTTGAGTTAAAGTACATTAGAAATGAACATCATGCAGCGCAAGAAATGCTCCTGGCTCCTTAGCAGATCATACTTGTGTTGAGTAGAGTTTTTGTGTCACCATCATCAGTTGTCCTGGTTGTGAGCCCCAGCTTGAGAGGTGTGTTTTCCAAAGTGCCTCCTGCAATGAAACCAGATTGCTTGCTGTATTTTCAGCTGCTCAGAGCTTTGTTGTTTTGAATGGTGCTCTTGTGAACAAATGGACTGTTTTCCCACCACATCTGTAGGACTAGCTATGCTGTTCCCAGTGCCAGAACTATGTATTTTTCATTGCTGTTTTTTATTATTTGGAAAAAAAATCTCCATACGATTTTTATTCTCTATATTTTGAGCTCTGAAGTACACTTAGTCAGTAGTTCAAAAAATTCAGTAAATCCCAACTCCTCCCCCAAAAAATTTTGTATGTTTGAGAAGGGTCATGTAATTAACAAAGTTTTTTAACTTCTGTACACAGTTTGGAGTTCTTAGTAATCCCTCTTTCTTCTCTACAGTATGAAGCCTGAGTGAATAAGGAAACCTCCAATAATTAAACTTGATCTATTGACCTAACCAAAATGAACTGGCTATGCAACAATGTAGCTGTCCATGTAAAAACAGGAAGTCAGATTTCCCCAAGTAACCCTTATTCACCATGAGAAAAACAGCTGGTGCTTTCCCTTCACATGCAAGTGTGTGGGGCATGGATAAAAGATGTATACTTCTGATATCCTCTCTTCTAAAAGGGTGTGTGTTTTTTTGGTTTTTGTGTTTTTTTGTGGGTTTTTTGTTGTTGTTTTTTTTTTCTAGTGGAAGTTTTCCAGCACTCAGTTCCTGAGAGGTAGGGCCCCAAGACAGTCTGGTCGAAATAGTTAAAATCATATCTTCGTAAGGAGAAGTCTGTGAAAATGAACAAAGAAGCCACACTAGTATAACATGAATAATCCTCGCTGACCTCCAAAGAGAAAAATAATAAAGGATTTATTACACTTTTTTTTTTCCTCCCTAAGAAAGACTAATAAGAAAAGTCCTCCTTACAACAACAACAACCACTGTTTCAGAATCAGAGCTTTTGTGTCACTGTTTTTCAGTAGTTACGCTACATTTCTCCCAGTACACTGCTGGGATTTTTTATTTTTTATTTTGCTACACATGCTCGCACATCTGCTCCACATGTGTGATCAGCAACTGGATTTTCTGAGCTGAACGTCCTGTTAAATGGACAGAGTGGGCAGATCATTCCTTAGAGAGCAGAGAATCTGCCTCTGGTGGATTGCTGCCAAATGCAGTGGTGTAATAAAGAAAAGAAAGCTGCTCATTCGGATTGCTCTGAAATGAACTGTGTCCTCTCCTAAAATACCATCTGGTTAGGATCCCTGGAGGTGCAGTCCAACGCACCTAGGTCTGGAAGTCTGTATGCTTGATGGCTGCAAATGTCTCTGTGTAGGTTGGCTGGGGGGAGGCAAGGTCATTGAGAATCAGAAGAGGTGAAACTGTTGTGATTTCATCCCCTTTTACCCACCCAAACAAAATAGTACAAGAAGGCTGTGGAGGTGTTTGTGTTTTTGTTGCTGAAGTTAACAGCTAATCTTTAAAAAGCTGTCCTAGGCTTTGCCGTTCTTTATAGGACAGGTTGTGTCTAATCAGATTGAGCCTTTGGTTCATTATTCAAGGATTTAAGAGTCAATTGTGTAAAGGAGATTGAGTAAGCCTAATAGTATGTGTGCAAGGAAATCCAGCTTCCAAAAATCAGATCACACCAGGGGCTGATAACAGATGTACAAAGTTAGAGGAGAAATTAACAGATGCTTTTCAGTTTTGGCCATTATCACCAATGAAATCCAGCTCATATAGTCCATAGGTCACACTAAAGAGTCTGCTGCAGATGAATTTGGTTCTTTCCTGATGCTGGCAAAATTAAGAGTGCAACTGCACCATCCTGCATGTACCCTAAATACAAGTTGGCTTTTTCAAAGTGCTGTCAGTGCTGCTAAAATGTTTCCTCTTGTTGTTTATCAGTTAAGTCTGCAACCAGACAAATAAATGCTATCACATTGGATAAATCCATCCCTGTAATGGATATCCTGCAAACCAGGGAACATGACTGTTCCATTCTCAAAAAACACATTCTTCCATTTTCTTCTCAGGCTGAATCTATCCTGGAGAATTAGACAGGGCCTGGGAACATTACTGGGCAGTGGATTATGATCATCTATGATGTTAAATGGTCAGGCAGGTCCCTCACACTCACAGGGCTGTTGCTAACTACACCCAAACCACTCCCAGACACAAATCAGAAGCAGGGGATTTCCAGTACCACTCCCAATTGGCAATTTGCAAGTAGACACCAGTTCTGAAGAGTATTTACTAGAGCCAAGCTGGCTGCTCCGTGCCTGTTGGCCTGGGTTCCTGGGAACACTGAGAATGCCTCAGAAGCCCTTAGCCTTGGACAACACTTGCCAGAATGACTTTATTTGAAGCAAAGGCAGAGTCTACCTCTTTTTGAGGTAGAATTTTTTTTTTTTTTCTTTTTGTAAGCAAATCCAAGTTACGAAACTCTGGAGTTATTTCCAGGGCTTCTTTCTGCAGATACCACTTAACAGGGTTTTGTTCCTGCAGCTGCCCTGGAAGCTGCTGGGTGACTGAGCCCTTGCAGTGGTGTTGCTGATGGGGTGGGTCTCACTGCCTCTAGCTAATGCAATCACCCTCCTACTATGAAACAACCCTAAAAATCTCATGTTTTTTCTTTGTTTTATGTTTATTTGTTCGTTTGTTTGTTTCCAAAGGTGTTTCAAAACAGCTACTGCTGTTGGTTATACTGTGAGCTCACATTGCTCCTGCTTATCCATCTGCCTTTAATTATGCTGGCTTCAGGATGATTTTTTAATTAATTTGAAATAATTTGATTATTGCTTACCACCCAACAGAAAAAAAACCAAAGTCATGATTCTGCCTTTGGAGGAGTTTTCAAGAACTTGAATTCGGTTCAAATTCAGATTTATTATCGTTATTTTTAATTCCTCTTGAGCAAGACATTAAAAAAAGTTGCTTTAGAAACAATAGTACAGAGCGTATCCTAAAGAAATGTCTGTCCCTTGGATCGTGTAGCTGTTATTTTAGCAGCTACAAAAACTGAGTAAAACATCAGTTTCACTAAGAGCTAATGTTGGCTCTGTTGAGTCACAGCAGGTATTCCAAGGAAAGCCTTTTGTTTAACTTGTATTTTCCGGGCTTCCCCACATGAAGCTGCCATCTGTCAGGAATGTTCAGTTCCAGTCCCAAGGGGAGATTTGACTGAGCCCAATGTTTCCAGGCTCAGCCCCACGGTGCCATGTGCAAAGAGCAGGAATTGAGGTTGGGACCTAAGAGCTTCCAGTCAGCTGAAAATAAACTCTGGTGCCCAAACTGGTCAAGCCAGCAGCTTCCATTACAGATCTCCAGACCTCTGCCCCAGCAATCTTGACTTTCATGTTCAGCTTTTTGGAATCAGTGAACCAACTTTCTTTCATTGACAGTTTCTGATATATCATTCTGTTAGATAATTTGTGATGGAAATTAATGGAATAAACATTGTGTAGAAAAGAAAACGGTGAGTTGAACTATTTATTAACTAATTACTATGATTAGCTAATGCTATATGAAAAAGCAGAAGTCCTAGAACTGAGGGAATTTTTTGCATTTTGGGAGATGGAGATGACTAAGGAGCAGAATTAAATGTCTTTAGCTGAATTAGGTTCAGAATAAAACAGGATCAATTTAAGGAAATTGATCTTGCAAAACAGCGCTATTTTAGTAATATAAAGACTTCTCTTGTTTCAAATATGGATCCTATCAAGATCAAGTATTGCATGCAAAAAGATTACTTCAAAAAGTATGCTGAAATGGGACAGGAGAACGATCAATAAAACTTTTCAGTCATTATCCAAATCAGTGTAGCAGGTCAGTAAGTAGTGATAAGATGAAGCCATTTTGGTGATGAACTAAAAGTCTCTCAAAGTCCACTTAAACCAAACCCTTTCTGAAGTTTGGTTGTGTGCCGTTAAAGGTTTTCAGTATTTTCTGGTTTCTTCTTGCTTTTCTAAGTACCAACCACTGCTCAGCCCTCTGCCTCATAGATTCCTGCACATTAAATAGGTTATTTTACCAAACAGTGGTACAAAAGCAGAATTGTTCAGAGCCATGAAATAAGCCATGACAACTACCTTCTACTGTGCCTGGCATATGGCTTTCTAGATTTCACTGAGCTTAAAACAAGGGATCAGTCTTACAGGATTGTGTCATACCTTCTCACTTCACAAATATATGATGACGTTCCAGGCTAGTTAGAGAAAAAAGCTGGAAAAGAATGTTCACTGACTTTGTTCAATGTTGTCAATGCAGTTTTTAATTGCCTGAGCAAGTTGTCATTAGGTGACAGATAAGATCCTGCCAAGTCTAGAGAGTAAACACTGTGTTGATACACCCACAAAGCATTCAAATAAGAAACTGACACTTATTCAGCATAACTCAGGTTTAACCTTCTCATTTTCAAGATAGTTCATTCTTCACGACCTTCCAGATTCTCATCTCTTCATGTTCATTCATAATCATAGTCATACTCTTAATCATAGAATGGCCTGGGTTGAAAAGGAACTCAAAGATCATCTAGTTTCAAGTCCCCTGCCGTGGGCAGGGTCACCAACCACTAGAGCAGGCTGCCCAGAGCCACATCCAGCCTTGAAGCCTTGTTCTCAGCCTTGTGAACCTTGCTGCCTGCTCTGTCATGCTTAACATATGCTTAATCAGATATAGGTTATCATTATATTTGTGAACATGTCTGATGAAGGTGTCTCTTTTATTACTTACCTGAAGTCTGGTTTTAAATGTTACCATCTTAAACGTTGATAGGTTTTTATCTTAGTCTCCAAACTGCATATTGTTTACACATGTTTCTTCAAGGCATATAATATAGATATTAAAGTGCTAACCCACACACGTATGAGGGCTACTCCAAAAGTAATGCCTCCTATTTTTTTATATTGGCTCATGACATCAAAGGCAGATGTAGATGATAGGGTAGTAGAGGCTGAACGTCCCTGCCAATATTCTGTTACATATTGTTGTTAGGAGATGGCAGAAGAGGGACAGTCCAACAGAATGGCATCTCACATGGAAGTGTGTTTGAAATTATAGGGTACAATCAAACTTCTCTATGCATAAAAAATTGCATCCACTGACATTCACTGACACTTGTTGAAATTGACACTTGTTTAAAGTTTATGGAGACCAACAGTCAAGGTGAGCACAGTGAGGCAATTGGTGGTATATTTCAGCAATGGAGACAACAACAGTGGGTCACCTACACTAGTACAGATTTTTATTAGTGTTTCATGCAAGTTCTTATTCATCACCGGTGAAAATGCACAGCTAAAGGTGGTGCTTATGCTGAAAAGTAGTGTTTTGTAGCTGAGAATTTGCTCTATCAAACAGTGTAATTGTGCTCTTTGCATCTCTCATAGTTTCCAGGGGAATAAATAGGAGGCATTACTTTTGGAGCAACCTATATATGTGCATTCATGTGACATATACCATATATACAAATAGAATGTGCTCTATATGTAATATGTGCAATCTATGTATTTATATTAAAATAGCACCTATTAATGTATCTGTGAGATCACTTAACAAACCTAATTAGAGCAGCAAAGCAGTCCAGAGGCTCAGGACAGCTTGTATTTAAGCACACTTTCCACATGTGGGTGGTAAGCAAGCTATACCAGGTGGAAGAAGACTGCATAAGAGAAGAAAATACTTGTCCATGATTTTATAGAGCAGGGATGAAAAAAAAAATAAAGGGTGTAGAAGGCATTATTTTAGGAAATAGAAGAGGGAGTTTCCAGAGGAGGTTTCCAGTCTCATCTGGAAAATGCATCAATGAGAATTTCAGTCCAAAGAAGATAAGAAAAGTTAATCCAAGGTAAGAAAAAGTCCAGGAATGGGAAAAGCACTCTTGAAGCTCACAAAAAATAAAATAAAATAAAATAAAGGAACAGGAGAGGATGGATTTGCAGCTGACAACAACCCTCTCTATGAAAAAAAACTTTGCAGCTGGTGCAGCACAAGGGATTTTGTCCAGCAGGACCTGCAGCGGAGGCTGAGATACCATCTGGAGTGTCAAAAGCTTTTTCCATTCTGAGAAGAGTGTGCGGAGGTGAGTGCTGCCAGTGGGTTCTGTGTTCTCTCTCTCCTTGGTAAGAACCCTAGGAGCTACTGTTAGATTTTCCCCCTGAAATGTGTGCAGATCTGTAGAATATGCAAACCCCTCCAATATGGCATATCAATCGAAACAAACCATAAGTTTTTATCTTAGGACCTTTTGCTTTTCCTACGCTAACCTACTTGGAGTTTGCTACAGGTTGCATGTGAGACTTCAGTCTTCTTCTATTTCAGAAGACAAGAGTGCAATGTTTTTATTAAGCTGTGTACTTTCTTGATCTCCATTCCTCAGGAGAAATCTCATAAACCATCTTAGATGACTGGTCAAAACTTCTGCTCTTGTTATTCTTTTGGACCTGAGAAACTGGCTGAAATTCAAGGTTCTGGGATTGCTTCAAAGGGGAAGAAAAGCTGGCACAGGAATCAATACTTCTTTCAAATAATTTTATATATTTACAAGGAATGGATTGACCCTCTTTTCCTGAGGAGAAAAACCACAGTTATTCACCACATCAATGTCTTTCTAAGATATCTTCCCATGAGCACTCTTTCAAGGCTTTTCAGGGTTGTGCAACCAGCTGTTGTTCAAGTGCATTTTTTTATTTCTCCTCCTTTTCCTTCTATTCCATATGGAGCAATGCATGCTAGAGGGGTCACAAATAGTAGAAACTGGGCTAATAGAAGAATCAAACCAACTCAGTCATGTAAGACCTGTGTTGTACGTGAGCAAATAAAATTTGCAGAAGGTAGGGCTTATAAATGCAATCCCAGTACAATATGCAGGAAGTTGGTTTGTTTGGGGGATATCTTTTACTATCTCCAGAAGCCAACACCTTGAACAGTATGGCTGGACCACCCTGGGTTACTGTTAGCTTGAGAATATTTAGACGTGTTCTTTTTTACCTCCATTTATTTCTCTTGTGAATGCAGTCATTAACTCAAGCAACACTCTTTTCATCTTTCCATCCGAAGTGTTAAGATCCCTCAATTGCTTTCAATATGTCTGTTTTAATGCAGAAATCAGTGATAATACATGAAAGATGCTTTTTAATCGAAGCCAACCCGTCAGACTTGCCCAACTCTAGGGAGTTTCACTACACTGTCAATAAATGAAGAATTGGAAGAAGCTGAAGAAGTTGCAGTTCAGCAATTGTTTTCTATGAAGATATACTGTGCACTGCTTGACATTTGAATCTGTAGTTACTTTTTTATATTTAGTGTGGACAGTATGGATTTCAGCTGGAGTATCTGGGATACAAATTCAGTCATTCACCTAGCCAAAATTTAGCTAGGCTGTCACAGTCTTCTGTATAAAGTTGCCAATGAGATATTGATGGATACAGACATCACTTGGATGGGCCTCACTGAGAGGGGGCTCACAGGAGCAAATTCTAAGGAAAGGTGGGGTCAGAGGTGGTAGCAATGTTTGAGCATGTGCTTCTGTCCTGCAGGAGAGGTGTAATTGTATGAACTCACTGTCAAGTCTGTGAGTAAATAGAGACCAAGAAATGATGTCTCTGCAGAGTGGGAACAGCTCTCCCTAGCTACAACATGTTGCATGCTGTCACCTTTAATGAATGTTTTATAAAGTACTTGGGGACCTTTACATGCAAAGTGTTATGCACGAGCCACTGATAATTAAATGTTTTATGTAGTACTTGTTTCAGCCAATGCTAACAGTAACTAATGGAAAACTTCATGTCTGTGACTCAAAAAGGTCAGAATAATTGGAAAGAGATGACTGTCTGGGTGAAATGTGTGAAATCTGAAAAAAAAAAAGCCTGTCTGAAGAGTGCAGTGCGCCCTCACAAATGGGTGGAGAAAGGATTCTTTTTCATTTATCAGCACTTGTATTCAATCTAATATGATAGAGCGAAAACACAGCACAGCCAGAATGCTTTCTGTGTATGTTGCACTGTATGTTGCACTGACAGCAAGCAGCACTTAAGCTGGATGCAGTATCTGAAGGACCTAGTGTCTAAATGATAATCAAACATATTTCATGACAGTAGTCATTTGACGACTTTAACATTAGCAAAGGAGTCCACTCATCTTGTTGGGAGTTATGACTCTTCCCTGAACTGGAGTGGGACACTTGTTATCCACACTACAGATACTGCTGCTTAAACCAAGAGGCAAACAGATGCAAGAAACAGAATTAAAAAATGAAGAGGTAGGGAGCAACTGAGCAAAACACCAATTGGGCTTGTGTGTACCACAAGAGATTCGCCAAGACTGAATGTGTGTGCAGATGCAACTCTGAACACGCCCTTGTGCACACGTAGGGTGCCTGGCCAAGCTCCTCATTCTCTGGTTAGACCTGGTATTGGAAATGCTGCTCCTTGCTCCCCAAAATCACACACCAGGTGCAGCTCCCTTGGCTCAACACTGCCATCCACAACACTACTCTGCACCCACTTGAGAAGAGCCCACGCATCCTGCCAGCTTGGAAAAGTGAGAACCAGGTAACGAGCACTTTAACGCAGAGCAAATATGCAAAAGAATTCTTTGCTGGCTCTCTCCCTTCACTATTAACATGTGACTCTGTGACTTTATGATAATTTGTTACAGTAAATTTTACTTTTAAAAGTTCAGTGCCAGATTGGCTGAAGAACGTGCTCACTTGTTTCTCCCCACGTCAAGCTTTATGCAGCTACCTGTGGGCCTGGGCTGCCTGATCACCTCAGCAGGTGGAGGTCGTGGGCTCACACGCCTCAGCTGGAAGTCCACAAACTTTAACCTTGGCACAAACCAGGAGGCCCTAACCTAGCCCCCCACACCCACACACTTTCACTTCATAATATCATAAATTGTATTTCGTTAGCTAAACCCATTAGCTAACCTTTAGCACATACATATTACCCCTAATAAGGTTAAGTGGCTAAGTAGCTCACCGGAGGAAAATTGCGCTCAGTAAAGGGCAGGGCTCAGAGGAGCAGCATGCAGGAGCCCATTCCTGGTGTTATACTCCCTCTGCAGGGCACAACAGCCCCGTGGCCAACCCAGGCCTCCTCCTCTCCCCCTCCTGCTCCTCTCTTTCTTCTAGGGAAATTCACTTCTAAACCCTGCAATTATCCAATGTATCCGGGGGCAAGTTACCCAGAGGAGAATCCCTCAGAAAAGGATGTTAAGTAGAACCGTGTGTTTACTGCAGAAACAGCCTTAATTCCTCTCTGTCATTTACTTTCTTCCCTCTTTCCTGGTATTTTGCAGGTTCCCCTCATCACCTCACATAACACGGGGCTTCTAGGGATCCTGCTTTCCTCATGCCCTAAGGAGAGCTCCCTCCTTTTGAGGTCCTGAGTCCCCAAGTCCACAGCTCCCTCTCGCTGTAGCCCTGTGGTAAGAGGTGAGGTAAGAAATGAAGGACACATTTTGTATCCCTCTGTGAATTCTGGCATTTGAATCATTTCAGCCTAATTCAAAGCCAGAAAGTGACACTTACGTTTTTTTTTTCTTTAGTATGAATACTGAGAGAAAAAGGACATTTTGAAACATCTGGTTTAGTGTTTTCGATCAAAGTAAAACATAGTTCAGCATCTAAGTGCTTTGCTTGCAATTATGCAGCTGGTTTCAAATGCTTTTTGAAAAGCATTTAAAGTATTATTTAAATTGCATTTTCCTATGCAAGCATATCGCCTTATGGAAGGAATAGTTGGACATTTAACACCACATCTTTCCCTGTGGATTTGTCTCACCAGCCAAACACATTTCACAGAGAGTCATGTGAATCTAGTACTTAGCTCTGACATTCGCTAGAGGAAAACTTACGCTACCTTGCTGAGAGATGTCATCGTGCAAGGGGCCTGGCCAGAGCACAGCCCCAAAATGGGGATGAGAGCCTGAACCACTTTCTTTTGAAGTCAGTGCAGCGGTGAAGAAATGCAAGACACTGGTTTTGGTGAACCCATGTGTTCTATGAAAGTTCAAAAAAATTAAAAAAAATACTCCAGTTTCATTCCGTGATGATTTCAACTTCATATACACTGTGTTTTCTTCCCAAAAATTAATTCAGGTAGAAGATTCTTATGTGTTTCCTTCTCCTTGACCCATCGAACAGCAGCCACCCCATTCTCAAACAGAGCAGGTGAAGAGGAGCTGCTTCATGATCACCTGGTGAAGAGCAAAGAAATGTTGTACCTCGAGACCTGAACTCAGTAACTATCTGAACCAGTGGTTCATCAGACCAGGCTGGAGATCAAGAAGGAACCTTGGCCTGGGCATGGGAGAATTGCTCAGGGAGAATGACACACAGCAGGGATAAACCCTCATGCAGGGGCAATCCTGGCCTCCAGTGGGTCCCAGCTACCAGCAGAGGAGTCTGCTGAGGGCATGGTGGGTTTATGCATACCCTTGTCAGGTCTTCTTCCCTAGCAATGATAAGTGTGGTAAAGTAAGCAATGAAACAGATGTTTTGTGCAACATCTGCTGAACTCTGAGTGGTTCACATCTGAGAGCACCAAGAACTGGCCTGAACAACATAACTAGTTGTACAGTATATTCACCATAATTCAACACAACATCCTCAACTATCTTATGCTGTCATAGTTTGATCAACTCCATTTTCACATATCCTTCTCAAACCACATAATTATCAGGAAAGTTTGACACGACATAAATTGAGAGACCTGTTTCCTCTATCAGATGCTTTCCAAAACAACCCTAATTCCTAATGGGCTAGTCACAGGCTAGCATGAGTGCTAATTCCAGGCCTGCCATACTTCCATGTCAAAGTTCTGTCAGACTGCCCCTCTGCTGCCATCTATCATGCAGAAACAAAATGTAATGGAATATTGGTGGGAAGGTTCACCCCGTACTGCCATACCACCAACATCAATCTCTGACACCTTGGGCTGACACAATAAAATAGGAGGCATTATTTTTGGAACATGACACATAATTTCCATGGAGATAAATAGGAGGCATTATTTTTAGATCAGCCTACTTACATGCTGCAAGTCCATGCCAGAATCAGTAAGCAGTGTCACTCCTGAAAAATTACAGAAAGCCTAAATGTTGAGAAAAACTATCTCACACCCCTGGTGCTTTAAAAAGCAGGTCATTCTCTTAGCATCAGTGGTCTTTCATTTCATCTATTTTTAATTATTATTACTATTATTATTATGTGAACACAGGCTCGTCTGCTGTACAGCATTGCTTGATCATTGGGCGACTAATAAAAGCCACAATGTAGCCTGCAGGCAACTCAAAAAATAAAAACTTGCAGTGGTATTTACTGCTCTGCTGTTTATCGTTTACCCTATGTTGAACAGTGCAGGACGGGGAGAAACACAGTTTCAGTGCACACACAAAGCACTGTTTTAACTGCAGAGGGCATGAAAGAGCTGCTGAACAGCCTGGTGTTTTACTTACAGGGTATCGTTATTTGCAGTACGAATTTCTGCAGTCAGTTTGATCTACATTGAATAATTATCAGTCTGCATTTTAGTCTTGAAAGATCCTCTAAAGATTCATCTGGCACAATTCTTGCTTTCTGGGGGAGAAGTACAAACCTAGAGTATGGATCATCAGAGTCATTGTGCGCGATATCTCTTTATGATAACCAAGGGCTATAGCTTATTCTGTCATGCTCACTGAGTCTAATTTCCATCACTTCTTACTGGGATTTTATTTCCCATTTTCTTCCTGCTAAAAATCTTTCAATTTTTTAATTATTATTTTTAATCTGCATACGAGGTTCCTAGTGTAGTATGGGCTGACAGTTATCAGTCTCTCATTTAATTACAGCTAGAAAATCCCCAATTTCTTTTTGCCATTCACTGACACACACTGGAGCCACTGGCCATATCCAACACAGTGCAGGACAGCTAGTTTTTAAAGCTTTTCTGTTGCTAAGGCAGGCACCTGTTGGCAGTAGTAGTCCCAGCAAATAAATGCTTTGCCCACGTAATGTGATTAGCATGATTCCCCGTTTCCATTAACACACACGCCCTGCTCTCCAGCCTCCCGTTCAAGCTACGTGCATCGTATTCTCTCGGCAGTCACTGGAGCTCATGCGGGGCCGGTGGCTGCACCATTCCGTGTGTGGGAACCAGTGAAGATGGAAAGCGAAACGTCGGCTCTCCCTCTACTGGATATCCGTCCCTTAGCTCACTTGGGAAAGATATCTACGGTCACCACCAGAGGGTGCATCGCTGCCGCTGTAATCGTCATTCTCACACTAAGTCACGCTGCTATTGCGAAGCTTTGGACAAATCCGCTACCTCCCACTGACGTGGAGGTGCCTATGCAAAGGTGTGGAAGGCAGGATTAAATACAGAAGTCAGTCGCTTTAAAAAAAAATAACATTAAAGAAAAAGTGAACGACAGTATGCCTTTCGTGCTGAGCACTCAAAGCATTTTGCAGCTTTTCCTGAAATAGTCTTCATAGGAGCACCTCTTTGGACCTGCTGCTAGCAGCCACCCCCAGAAGAGGTGACAGACACCGTGTTTCCCTCCTTGCTGCTCTTACCCTGACCTACTCTTCTGGAATGCAGTTTCAAATACTGTTTAGAAGTGCCCCTATCACCCACTTAACTATAGGTCTGTGAGTGCTTAGGTTGGAGGCTGCAACTAAACTCCAAAACATGCCTGAGATTAACCGAGACCATAATGTTCCCCCACCAAATGGCGAGGGAGTTCAGCACAGCATAAATACACACTTTAAAATGCGGCACAATAAAAATAACAATAAAGAAGAAACATTATAATAAAGAAATTCTGGTTATGCGTGAAGTTAGCTGGAGATGGCCAGAGGGAGGAGATGCCACACATTCTTGGAAGCACTGGGAGGAACTTTCAGTCCCATTGACTTCAATGGGTTTCCAGTCAGGCTGTGTTTTTGCTGCAGAAAGGAACTGCTTAACGCAGCATCGTGGGGTGCCTTGGTTTTTGTCTCCGAGCAGCTCCTGGCAAAGCCACTGGTTAGTAAGTGAAAACATACTTTTTCCAGTCACCAGGATGTCAAGCCGTACCTGGATTTGGCTTCTTTTCTTTCACTTTCTGCTGTTGCTGAGATTCCGATAGATTTGCAAATCTGGCTCCTTAACTTGGCGCTGACTTTACAAACCCAAGAGGGGCTCTCTGAGGCAGGGGGGCTCTGACCTTGGAGCACATCATTTCCCCTAAAAGTGGGACAGGGCTGCTTGCAGCTCGACGCCAGTTAACGAGCTGCATTGGGTGTCAGCCCAGCAGCTGCCATGCAGGAGGTCTGTCCCCACGGGCAGCTGCTGCTCATCTGCCTGCAACTGGCAGCGGAAGTGACATCTGTTCTTGGTCCCAGCTGTGAGCAGCACGGAGGTGCCAAAGCCCCAGTGCCTCAGTTCTCGATCCAGGAGCGAGGAAGGGTTTCCGATGCCAGACCACGGCCTAGCTTTCAGGAGAAGGGAGGGGGATCATCTCCTTCAACGATGGTGGGCTGGGAGGAATGGAAAGGGAGTGACAAATAGAGAGAGCAAGAACAAGTAACAGAAGTAGAGGAAAGGATGAGAGAATGGCATGGGAGAAGACAGGAAAATGGCCGAAATGAGAAGCAAATATGAAATCTGAAGTGACAGGGCTAGTCTGAGGCAAGAAAATAAAAGGAAGGAGGCACTGTAATGAAAAATATGCAGAGCTAGCAACAGATAATTACCCATGAGGAGCGATTGTCTGAAAAGACTGCTGAATAGGGAAGCACTTTATTCAGTGCCAATCCCAGGAACTACCAAGCCTGGAAGGCTTTCCTGCCCACAGCCCTTCTCATTTCGTGCCATTCAAGGGTGTCCCTGCAGATTTTGCCATCTGGAGGTGTTTTGGTATATTCTCTCTTGCTTCTTTGCTTCTCCATCTTACATAAAATCATGTTACCATTAGTTCCAATCTTTTCTCTCATCTATCTTTGCAACTGGGCTATAACTCAGTGTTGTGGGATTTTAACTGAGTTACAATTTCAGTTTTTGAGTGCAGGATGAAGGACAAGATGTGGTTCAGTCTAAAGAGAGAAAAACATACTTAAATTAATATATAGGTAAACATATTAAGAAATGTCACACTCCTTCTCGAGTTGGTGTAGGCAAGCCAAAGTATATTCTATCATGAAAGTATTTTCACAGCTGGGAGCCTTTCCTCAGCACAGGCACTGAAATTGTGTTTTTCAGGCCTCAAAATCAATTGCTCATTCCTGGAAGAAATAACCAAGAAAAATGTATATTAGATAAGTGTTTTAAAGACCTGTCAATTAAAACCAACTTACACTGGGGAAAATGTGGTTTTAGTGATTGTTTCGTTCCCTTGGTGAAGCCAGAAACACAAGACAAACTGCATCATGATCAACAACTGGGCGGAGAAGGGACAAGGAAAGCACACACCATTAAAACTTACCAACCTAAAAATGAAGGGGCAGGCACTATGAACACAGAGATTGGAAATCATTTGGATTATTTGCATAGGTATCTTACTGAGGTAAACAGAGAAGGGCATTAGTCATCCAACTGGGTGCAATTACAAATTATTATAAACCAAATGCAAAAGATCGGATTGATTGAATGATTTGGGCAGGAATGATGAAAGCAGGGTCAGGTTTTTTCTTTCACATTTCTCAGAATTCAACTCTGTGAGATTGCCTTTAAATAATACATTTATAGTTGAGCATTTAATATTAGAGCCACATATTTATGTAAGATATAGATGAAATAGATTTTTATATCTTAGTATATCATAACAGATTTTCATGATAAGAGACCTTAAAGGTATTATTCACATTTTCCCAAGTCTCAGTATCTCCTCCTTTTTCACTGAGAATTGGTTGTGGTTTTAATCTTTGACGGGAAGGGAAGGGAAGGGAAGGGAAGGGAAAGGAAGGGAAGGGAAGGGAAGGGAAGGGAAGGGAAGGGAAGGGAAGGGAAGGGAAGGGAAGGGAAGGGAAGGGAAGGGAAGGGAAGGGAAGGGAAGGGAAGGGAAGGGAAGGGAAGGGAAGGGAAGGGAAGGGAAGGGAAGGGAAGGGAAGGGAAGGGAAGGGAAGGGAAGGGAAGGGAAGGGAAGGGAAGGGAAGGGAAGGGAAGGGAAGGGAAGGGAAGGGAAGGGAAGGGAAGGGAAGGGAAGGGAAGGGAAGGGAAGGGAAGGGAAGGGAAGGGAAGGGAAGGGAAGGGAAGGGAAGGGAAGGGAAGGGAAGGGAAGGGAAGGGAAGGGAAGGGAAGGGAAGGGAAGGGAAGGGAAGGGAAGGGAAGGGAAGGGAAGGGAAGGGAAGGGAAGGGAAGGGAAGGGAAGGGAAGGGAAGGGAAGGGAAGGGAAGGGAAGGGAAGGGAAGGGAAGGGAAGGGAAGGGAAGGGAAGGGAAGGAAGGGAAGGGAAGGGAAGGGAAGGAAGGAAGGAGGGAGGGAGGGAGGAGAAAGAAAGAAAGGAAGTTCCTCTCAGTAGTACTTTTGACTACCAACAGAGAAAAATATACCATTTAGCAAACCACACATCCAAATTCATCAGTCTAATAACTTAAATAGTTTGGGTTTTGTTTTTTGGTGTTTTTGTGGTTTTCTTCAGCCATACAGAACTAAGAGTAGAGCATCTATTATACGAAGCAGAGAGAATAATCAGAAATCTTTTAAAATACAAGCCCACGGTATTACTAACACTCTGAAGGGCTACGTTCATCTCATAACACTGTCTTCACAACTACCTGCCATTTATTATGCCCCAGTCGTCAGAGCAGCAGCCAGGCAGCTCTACCCCAGCGTTCAGACTCCTGCAGGAACACATAACAGGAGCTATCCCTGAATCCTAGAACATTCCTTAACAGGAACAAGGCGAAAGAAGAGATGGCTGAGATGAAATGTGAATGGTGCATGACGGTTACCTTGTCCCTACCAATGGCTACATGAACACACTTTACCTGACAACCTGGTGGTAATCTGATTAAGATGAACTAGCAATTATCAAAATTATGGGTGAATAACAGAATCACAGAATTGTAGGGGTTGGAGGGGAACTCTGGAGATCATCGAATCCCACCCCCCTGCCAAAGCAACTCCCTAGCCTAGGTTGCTCATGTAGGCATCCAGGCGGGTCTGGAACATCTCCAGAGAAGGATAAACAGAAGAGAAGAAGAAGGAAGAGGAAGGAGAAATGAGATAATAAACATTTTAACATATCTGGAAGTGTGCTTTCCTTCCTGAAAATATAACCTGAACAGAAAGCCATGATCAGTATACTAACTGCACAAGATAGAGAGAATAGAGCAAACAAGTAACGACCCTTCTAGTTTCCAGTGACCAACAGAAGAGTTGCCATATCACTGGAAAGAGCTAAGCAGTAATAGAGAACCAGACATTTCTTTGGAAGCTTCTGCCTGGGGGGCACCTAGAACAAGAGATTAGGAGACACTGGTGTTGTGTACAAATGCAAATCTGAATGCACGAGGGGCTTTAAGGCTTCCAGAAGTGTTTTTTGTTCCACAGCCTGTGTTAGTTACCAGGATAAGCTGAAGTCTTTGTATTTTGAAGTCAGCTAGATTTATGCCACTGATTACAATAGGGTCACATTCCACTTCATTTCTTTATGTCGTTTTCTTTTTTATTCCACTGTATTCAATCCTCTTCAATCCTTCAGTCATTTTCAGAGAACCACCAGACCATATTTTCAAGCTAGGTAACCTGGAAAACTAAAGAAAAGCAGGTAGCTAGAAACCTTTCTATCCACTCATGTCACGCACTGCATGAAGCAAGTTAGTTTCAATATGCAAATCTAATTCACTTAACTTTGCAACTATGGAAAACATTCTTAGGGCCAGATTCTGTATTCTCTTTCCTGATGAACACTTTACTAACAGAATATTAAATAGAGTGTTTGTGGAGTAAGGTAAGCAAGGCTGGCAGAGTCTGTGCTCGTATTTACTCTGTGTTATCTCTGTCCAAATGTTCAAAGCAGTATGGGTGGTGACTGATTCACTAGCTAAATTCAAAACAGCATATGTGTACAAAAGGCTGCCAAGTTTCTCATGTATACAGCTATTTGTAAGAGGCTATGTGCAGACAAAAAACAATCAATCAGTTTCTTCATTGCATTTTATATCTTTATTCCCATTGTAAGCATTAACAATCATCCAAGAGAGCATTTAACTTTGGTTTGGATACACAATAGCATTACTCACAGTCTGGTTTCTTTTTTTTTTTTTTTAACTGCAGTTCTACTATTTCATGATGTGTCTTAGCAGTTCTGCTGGTAGTGTATTTGCTTCCTGCAAAATGGATGAACACTGAAAAGTGTTTGTAGATCATTTAAAATGATGGCTAAAACAAAACAAAAATAGTCTGTAATGTGATGATTAACTGTACATAAATGAATCTCGTATCTTTCACTGGTCTTAGTATTAAATATGTTTGAGGACCTGAAATGTACTTTTTGTTTAGCACCATTTGTTCTCTTTTCACAAGAGCATAAGCAATCCGAACACCGTTTTTCTCTGCAGCAGTTCATTGCAATAACATTTTAAATTGGATTTAAACCCTTTTAAGATAATGAGTTAAGTAAAACAATACAACTTAAAAGGCTCTGTTCAAGCAAATGATAATTTACACAAAATCCACTGCTACGATTTCATCTCAATGTGTATGTTAGAGTGGATGGAAGACATAAAGGGTTTTCTAAATTCATGTGCATATCGTAATGTGGAAAAAATGCATCACAGGTTATAGTTCAGTCTGAAAGCAAAGAATCAAAAAATATGGTCAAACATCTTTTATCATATCTTTGAGAGGTCTGTGAGACAAATTCCTTCATAACATTCATTAAGTGAATTCAGAAAACTTATTTTTGAAATATGTCCTGTTAAATTATGGATACCAATAATAAAATCTTCATTTCCTCGTGTTTACCTACTCTGCATATGAACAGGCATGAAGATATATATGAATAAAACATGTACTATTGAATGGCCACAAACTGAGCTGATATAAACACCCACATCGTACAATGTCAGAAAAGGACAAATTACTAATCAAATTAGATGGGAGAAAAACAAAGAAGGAAGCAGATGATGCATGAGAGTTTTGTTAGATGTGCTGGGTTGATTTCCGAGTGGAAGAAAATAAATGTTTTGGATACAGAACAGTCAGCTGCAACTACTGCAGTGAAGGAGGTTTGGAATCAACGTCAGCTTTGAGAAAGAATTTAAAATGGAGGTGTCTCAGCAGATATTATTAAGGCATTTTAGTGAATTATTTAGAGGTCTGGGGGAAAGGGGGGGGGGGGGGGGGATGGTGTCCTAAATCTGGGTTATCTTATCCTCACGGTTTTGTCCATACATCAGGAGGACTGGAAGCTGGTGGGAGTGCAGGCATGTCCTTCAGCCAGTACTGTCTGGTTGTTGAACAGCAGTCAGAACTTTTCTCCCTCTATCCTCTTATATAGCTGAGCTACAGGAAAGAACTTTTCACACCCATTGCTGGATAATGGAGAAGCAAATTTCTGAGTTGAAATCAGAAGCCTTATTTGAGATAATTTTCCAAGGTGTTACTAGCACGGAAAGGACTGATCCTGAATGCCACCGAGACTGACACTCTCCACCATACTTGACCTACCTATTTCATTTTCCTCGCTAAATCAAGTTCCACATCTAAGATCCATGAGGATTTTATAAATTCTTTAGTTTATTTAGGCCTATATATGAGACTGTACTCAAGAAAGCACAGCAGTAATCAGAGGGAAACTTGATGGACTTAAGACAGACGGAAGTGGAGGCTCCCTGGAAACTTCTATTAGGGATTAATACTGTACTCAGGAAAGCCACTGGAGCTAGTTCTGAATGATGGCACATGGGTATTGAAAGTAGTTTTAGCACTAAGGAGCACTGCTGCCAGAGCACACCTTATTGAGAAAACTGGATTATAGCACTTCAGTGTTCCCACGTACATCTTTTATTGTTTTGTGTCAAGGTTATCCTTCCTTCCGTAGAGCACAGGGATCTGACCTAAAAAATACTTTTTGCAGTGTGCATTTCCATTGATACTAGTAAGGCTATATTGTATATTAAATATTCATTAAATACATCTAGCAACAAATGTTAAATAATTTCATATAAAGAACAAAAGGATTAGACCAGTAATGCAAAATAATATGTGATTGAGTTAAAGACAGTTCTACATGGAGAGTGAACATTTTGGGATCCTCTGTGAACCTTTTTAAGTGAGGAGTACCTCAGAAAAAATGATTCAGTATCTTTCTTCTAAGCACATATCCAGAGTCTCTCAGAATTACTTTCATTTTACACTTCCTACACAATATCAGGCTTGCATTTTAGGTATCAAAAATACGTTGTTAGAAGATCTTAACAGTAAACATCATAAATCCAGAGTTTTCATCAGAAATTAAATGATTCAAGACCTTTGGCAAATGAATGATGACAAAGAAACATTCCCAAAAGCAACGAATGATTTATGGCCTTATGCTATCATAAGCTGGCCAATCAGCTCAGGGTTCCTGTCCTTTATTAGTGCCATGGTAAGAGCAGCAGCAGAATTTACTGTCTCCTGAAGTGGGAAATAGTCCTGGAAAAACAATAAGAAGGGGGAAGCAATACAGTAAAAACAAATAAACAAACAACAAATTAATTAGTAAACAACAATTTATAAGAACGCAATTAAAAAAAATAGTCAAAACATTTATTTGCACTTATTAGTTGAAAAACTTTTCTAACTTCTTTTTCTAAGGACACAACAATGTAGCAATACTAATTTTGCAATCTCCACAATGACTTAAAAATAATTTTAGAAAGGAATATATAGTAATTGTTGGAATTAATAGAAAATATCCACAGAAAAGGAAAGCAGAAAATTGATCTAGCACTTTCTTTGTAACTGACTTTTAAAATTTAAAGGCAGTCAACATTTTGGGCTTGAAAACATTGAAACACAATGTATGATTTAATTAAGCAGCTTAATCAAAGTCCCATGTTTTCAGTACACACTGAATCTCACCTCAAGTTTCCAACCTACTTGCAACTCACAGATTCAAAGCACTGGGACTTCATTAGCTAACACTGAATTTCGTATCCCATAACCTGAATAAGTAGCCTGGTTCTGACAGGCAAATAAAGAAATTTACACAGGAAATAAAAATAAAATGCCACTTTGATGATAGGCTTCAAACTGAGCACTCCAGATGACACTGGAAAAAATTCCTCTGTCTAATTGGCACGTTTTCTTAATTGTACTGATGACAATAATAGGTTGGCCTCTTGCAACCAATATCATTTTTCATTTGCACACTGAGAAAATACTGATAGGTGTAGTCAGACACAGACATATTCTTGGCTATAAAACCAGGAGAAAACAATTTGGGTGAAGCAACAGAGGAGAAGAGAGGTCTACAAAACTCTAGGGAACATCTAGAAGAGTTTCAAATACAGAAAGTGAACCACAAAGAGAAAACAAGAACTGTTCTCTGTATCCACAGTGGATAATACTGGAAGCATCAGGCTTAGGGTAACTTGAACTGGGATATAAATTAGAAGTCAGAAGGGGAATACAAAGGAACTGATTTTACTGGTCAGAGCAAGAAACTCCATCATTAGGGTCTTGTAAAACAATTGGGATACATATAAAACGGGTACAGATGGAATAGTTTGATTCCAAATTTTTCCACCACTATTTCTCTTAGATGCTGTATCAAGGAAGAAATTGTAGTTAACATTTTTGAAAAACTTTGGATTAGCAGAGAAAAAGGAAATGTCCTCAACAACTTATACAAAAACATAATATTAATCACTGCTTTTTAAGGAATAAGGCTGCTGCTGGAAGGACCTACTCTTTCTGCTAATACGAAGGGAAGCAGCACACTCAGAAGTTGGAGCTGAAGGAAAAACTATTAGATGAGAGATATCTTTGGAACACTATATGTTACATAGAATTATAAATTATAGTACTCTTGTTAACTTTGCTCTTTATGTAAAAGCCAGTAAGCATGCCAAAGAGGTAAACAGGCAGACTGAGAAACAGCTAGTTTATATCTGACTCTTTCATCATTCTTGGAAAAAATATATGTATCTGACCAGATTTTTACCCTAAAAATCATCAAATAACTAAGCAGTTACAATTTGTACCTATGCCCCTCCAAAGACTGCAGTCTTCACAAACTCATGTTAAATATTCTAATATGCAATAAAATTAATTACTAGTGGTCTAAAAAATTGTCTGCTATTTACTAAGCAATGCTTCCCCTCCAGGCTATGCAATGCAGGGGAATTCAACAAAGCAAGGAGTGCAGAAGTGCACCTGTTTCTCCAGTACCTTTTGTCCTGGACTGAAGGTACAAAGAGGAATTCTGAATCTACTATTCACATTTGGTAGGGGTTTCCCCATCCTCATTTCCCATGGATACATGTTATTGTATCAAGGACAGTGGAAACCATGTGCATACACCCATTCAGACTGCAAACACTGTGACAAAGATCTCGCAGCATATTTCTCCTTGTCCAGCAGTGCCTGCCTCTTTGCACCCCCTCACCACTTTTTGTTC
Source organism: Cyrtonyx montezumae (assembly GCF_038088225.1). NCBI lineage: Eukaryota > Metazoa > Chordata > Aves > Galliformes > Odontophoridae > Cyrtonyx > Cyrtonyx montezumae. The sequence goes on along the minus strand of NW_027072089.1, from coordinate 115,667,983 downwards.
AGTTTGTCTTGAGAATCAGTGCACAACTACATGCTCTCTGTCTTCCAAATGGGCTTCCAGCCATCTCTGAAGTTGGCGGGAGGTGTGTATCTTTTTTCCCATTTCACAAAAAAAAAAAAGAAAGAAAAAAAATGCACCTGGCCAGGAATGCTCTTAATGTTTCTCCCAGTAAATCTTTCCACATCCTCTGCTGGTTACTGGATTCAGTACACATTCCTTTGCAGCAATAAATTATTTAAGTTTTTGAACATAAAAGGAAGCAAGAGAGAGAAATTCAGCTTTCACAAGAGAGACTGAAAGTGACACTGTAAGATTACTTTAAACTGAAAAAAAAAAAAAAAAGTTTTTATAAATCTGAATATGTACAAGTTTTAAAGTAACTACACTTTGAATAATCTGATTATAAATACTATCAGTCAGTAGCAGGAACAATGAATTGCCATACAGGATTGGTCCCTGTAAGGATTCGTCCCCCTTAAGTCTGTCAAGAGCATTGTAAGAGACTATTATTTTATACCATTGCCTCAAAGTTTGCTGATGAACATGTCCGAACATGTCCAAGCTAGTCCTGGGCAAGGGCTGCAAAATCCTTAGTCTAAGGGACAAGCAGATGGGCATGTCCTGGGGCAACGAAAGAGATAAGCTGCAGCTCAATGGCCGCTGAACACTCTTTTGTGTGGTACTCATCTCCGTGGGGAGATAACCATCTCAGGAGATGCTTGCCTGGCATCCTAGCAAGGGATTTGTCACATAGGCAGGAAAAATGGAGGATAAAAGAGGGATCGACCACCATGAGATGGGGTGTTCTTCCATCGGAAACCTCATGAGCTGATCCCTGCTGCTGCACTCCCTCCTGGGCCTGCTGCCTGAGACATGCTGCTTTCTCCTGGACCTCGCCGCTCCTTCGAGGTGTTCTACCACCTGAACCCTCACGAGCTGATCACTGTTCGCTGCTACCCGGAGAGGTCTTCTCTTAGGAGAGAACTCACAAGCTGATACTGTTTGCTGCTTCTCCGGTGCTGGCTGACGCTGTTCCTGTGCTGACCCGGTGCCGCTTCTCCAGGACAGCTGCTTGCTGCTCAGGGCTGCCCGTTGCTGCTGCTGTTCTCCCCGCTTCTGCCGCCCCTGCTCTTCTGCCTTGGACCTTCGGAGCCGCTTGCAACCGGACTGCCCCTAGGATCCTGGCTGCTGACTTTCCCCACATTGTACAAACCCTTGCTTCTTTCCTATCTTTCCTATCGCTCACCTTCCCTTCCCCATCACCTTTATGGGTAACAGTGTCCTCTTTCCACTTCCCCATCTCCCTGGTTAATATTTGTAATAAACTGGTCAGACCAACATTTGAACCGTTGCTTCTTAATCTCATGCTGGGTATACACACTATCTAATAACCTCATATCCCTCCTTTATATTGGAGCGTGACAAGCCTGCATGCCACACTTGTAAAAATCTGTACGAGTGGAGATGACCCACTGTTTCACAGCTGCTATGATGGCATCACTGCTAGGAAAATGCTGCCCGCTCTGTTCATCTTTCTCTGTGCTCACACATCCACTCTTTGGTCTCTATAAACTTTCAGCAAGTGTGACAAATGTCAATGGGTGCCTTTTTTCCTGCATGGAAGGATTCAATTCTACACCTTCGCCACATATGCACTTCCACGTCAGATGCTGGTGGTGATGTACTGGAACAGGTTGCCCAGAGATGTGGTGGATGCCCCATCCCTGGAGACTTTCGAGGAGAGGCAGGCAACTTGATCTAGCTGTGGATGGCCCTGCTCATTGCAGGGGAGTTGGACCAGATGACCTTCAAAGGATCTGAGCTTGCTTTATTCTCACAGCCATCAAGTTACTGGAAAGGGGCTGTAAAAAGCCTGAAGAAGTGGACTCTTCCAGAAATTTCAAGATAATCATATAAGCTCATTCCTTCTGAGAATCAAAACTTGCTCTCATAGCAGGAATCACTGTGGTAGCGTCTGTCATTGTCTGTGCATTATTATTTAACTTTTGATAATTTAACTCTATTCTGTACAACCATCAGAAAGCAAACAGTAAAATAAATTTTAGCAACGGAAAGAGAACACGTTCAAAGTAAAGGGGAAACACCTCCTGAGGTAATAGTTTAGTTGCATCTTCATTATTCTTTCCCCTCCTTTGAATCCTACAAAGCACGTATTTCATTTTTAGGCCTTTACTGTTCATTTAAGCAGATATTTTCAATGACATTTCACTTTTTCCTAAGTAATTCCAGGTAATTTTGGAAGCCAGCATTGTTTACAAAGAATACAAGAAGACTTCAGATGACAGGATTAAACAACGCAGGAAAGAAAAAGAATGCTGTGGATCTTTATTAATCTACACTTAAACAAATATGTGAATACTTCAAGTCTCCTGGCTATACCCTTGAAACACCTATGTTTCTGACACTGCAGTGTTATTTCTGGCAATGGTGCTGATTACACCTGATGGGGCCTACAGGGAGGCTTCAATAAGGATGCCAGGGCAAATTTAATCTACCACACCTAACTCCATTGCGCATGCAGGCCTCCAAGCCTCTTTTATATTCAATGGCATAGTACTAAATCTTTCAAAAACCTCATTATTAGTTGCAGGAAGTCAAATAATCAAGCAGAACCAGGTCTTCACATGTCTAATTGCCTGACATGTTCAGATATACTGTAACCACGATAAAAAGCAGGATGTAAGAAAAGAAGGAGCAATACAAATCCTCATGTAGCCCACAAGAGCGCTCACATTATTGCCCACCCACTGCTCAGTTTGGCAAACTCCAAGAGGAGAACATACTTCAGCACACTACTCAGCGAGTGCATATCCATGCATGCACGGGATCAAACATGAATAGTTCTTTCACTCATCAACAAAATCATTAAAAAAAAGACCGTGACCTTTAAATAAGACTCAGGCAGCAACAGTTTTGATGACTGAAGTTCCACATGATCAACTAATGTGCTACGATCCCCCCTAAACCATTGTGATATTCACTGTCTATTCATTTCATCCATTTGACTTAAATGAGTCTCTCATAAATAAAAAAAAAAAAAAGGAAAACCAAAAACCCCTAACGTTTCTTGGCCATTAATAAATAGAATTTTTTTATTGTTTGAACAGATGATTAACTACATTTATAAGCTAAAAACAAAACTTTTACCACTTTATATTTATGTTCTTTGGAATAGAAAGTACTCAGAAACACTGCCAACCTTATAAACCATAAATCCACATAACAGCACTTTGATTCTAAAATAAAATATCCACTTTGTCTGTTATTAAATAGTAAAAGTATTCCAACATAACCATATTGTATGATGGTTGTAACTCACATTCAGAATTTATTTGATGTACAGTAGGGGTTTTTTGGTCGGCAGAATAAGACTGGAAATGGATACAGGGACAGAGTTAAAGTTGTGTTTGGAACACGCAATGTGATACTTTACAAATGTGCATTTATTTAAGAAACTGTGAGGGTATCTGCATATTTATTGACATTCTCCTCACGATTCATTTCCTTGCTTCAATGTGTTTAGGATTTTTTTTCCAGCTGTAACTTCATATACACGCATTTCAATTTACACATGTACTAGTTTAATTTAAGCATAGCTCAAAAAACACAGACTCCTTTTTTTAGCTCCAAAAATATCTCTGTAGGTATTACCTCTGCTTTTTACTGTACCACTCCAAAAGAATAAAACAGCTGTATTCCATTACTTGCACTCTGTCTTGCTGTAATGTTGTTTGACTGTGCCGTTAGAACAGTTTTTACAAATGAATAGGGCTGCAATGTTAGCCCTGATCATACAGATGATAGGAAACCTGAAAACATGAATTGAAGACTGGGCTAAACTTAGGGCACATCAGTGTGAATACAGCTGCATCTGCTCCTGGAGAGGCATGGGGGCCAGAACATTGCTGGCACTGTCGTGCCCTCACTCTTGCTGTTCCATTGTGAGACAGCTCCCTGGCACAGTTTTGGCTCCTGCCAGCTAACATGTTCCCACACAATAGCTGGGCATGGTTCAGGGGACAGTACAGGCCAGGAACTGCTCCCACGAGGCAGGCTGAATGAGGCCACCCTCTTTTGGGAAAAAGAGAGCTTTGCCATATGGGCATGAGACATGCTGTGTCTCTTAGCCCTAGGACACAACAACCACCCCTGGCCTGCCATTATAGATGTGTCCTAGGCAGTGCTGTGAAGTAACAGCTGTGCCTTTCTCTCTCAACCCAAATGCATCAGGAATACATAAACCTACAATGAAATCTACCCCCCAGAACACAGTGCAAAACACCCCATAGCTACAACATAAACACACTCATTTACATTTATAAACAACAACAAATAAACAAAGAATGAGAACTGAATTTCTACAGAAATTTTTTCCCTCTCAACTACTTCAGCGTGACAAAGGGAAAGAGAGAGACAAACCACAGTGCAAGACAGCACTCGTGCTGTATCTCACATTCCTGCCATCGTATGGAAAATGCCGGAATCCAGCAGATGATGGCTTGATGAAGCATGCCCACTTCTCCCCTTCACAGGGTGGGCCTGTGTGTACAGCAGATGCACCACAGGGCATGAGTAGAAAAGAAAATGGTTGGAAGGGCCCGCGTTCTGGCAAGAGCATGGCAATACCCACTCAGGCAGTGTAAGAGGAGCTGCTGATAACATAAATCTCTACTCAGAGCTGCTTGTTATGCTCAGGCCAAACCTGGCATGTCCAAAAGCTTGCCTCATGCCACAGACCAACACTTTTATCTGCAGAGAAACCGAGCAGAAAGACTAGCCTCAAAAACCTCATTATTTGTCATTTTCTTCTTTTTTTTTTTTTTTTTTTTATTATTTTTTCTTAATCTAAAATATGATCTGGGAGGATTTATGACATTTTTCACAATATAAAATGGTTTTCTGTTTACTCAAATCTCAGCAGAGATTCATGAAGAAGCATTTTTTTTTCTACTCGAGATATGTAGTGGCATGCATCCAGAAATAAAGGCAATTTCCATTTGTGCAACAGTACAACTTAATCCCCTTCTTTTTCAAATGCTCCCGCATCAGATTTTTTAGTCCATGTGCCAAAGGATCTATTGATAAGTGCTATCTCATACATAATGTCAGTGCAACGATTTACCTCAATAAGCAGACAGCTATGCAGATCATTCTAAAAGATAACAAAACTATTTCTCTGAATATTTTTAGCTTTCCTTTCAAGTAACACATAAATAAGCTAACATTTGAGTTCAGATAGGTAGCTGGGTTCAAAGTTACTGCAGCAGGTTCACAACTCAACCTTTGTATGTATAGCCTTGCTTCTTTTCTGAACTAAGAAAATGCAATGTATTCTTCATCATCACTGGACAGAAACAGAAATAGTTCAGAAATCTAAGTGCGCTCCATGCAGTGGACAACTGAGAAGTGAGTAGCACTGGAGGAACCAAGCTGTGTGCTAACGGAAACAAGTTAATAATGTACCTAATAGTATAAACTCTGACATGTCTGAGTTAGTTCACTGCAGTTTAACAGTTGCATATGCATACTACAGTTTAGCCAAATCTAGATAAATCGTACATAGATGTGTAGCATTGTACCATATCTCCCACTCTGTCTTGCACTAGTTATTAACCACACCTCCAATATTATATCACAAGAAAATAGAAAGCCACCAACGCATAAAATGATGGTATGGATACACTGAGGATAGACAAGTGCTTGATCTCTTCTGGAGTCTGTAAGGAGTCTGTCTCCAGTGTGACTGCATGTATTTTTTCACCTAAGCTTTACAGATTTAAAACTGAAGGTAAATGACACTCTTTTGTTTAAAACAGAAACAAACAAAAGCACAACTTGGATAAAACAAATTAATTATTTTCTCAAGTATGAACAGAATACACAGAATTCTCCCAAATAAGCAGTTTTAAAACATCTCTATTATCATGTTCTACAACATGTAGGTGACCAGGGTTCAGTTCCGTTCTTTGTGTGATTAGTCCATCACCACCCCCTCACACTTCTGGAGGACTGGGGTTAAAATTCCTGTGGAGAGAGACCTATTTTAAGTAGATAGAGTATGCCTCTAGGGAATGACAACTAAAATCCAGTCTAGATGCTAGTCCAGGCACCTGAGGGACAACTGAGAGCTGCTTTCTGTAACCCTTGGTTGGTTTTATTCCTTTCATGTAAAAGAGAGGATCAGACTCGGAGCAGACAGAAGCTAGGCACCAATGCCTCTGTCACTTGCCTAGGCTTTGTACTTCCTTGTTCTCATCCTCTCCAAAGACTTTATTTTTCTTTTAAGAAAAACTGTTAGCAGGATCATACTAAACAACTGATAAAATTCCTGGACCAAAAATTCCCTGAAAAGGTTGCTATGAAGAGTAGTTTCAAATATTCAGTCCTCAGAGCTTGTACAAGTTTTCATTCAGCACCACTATCTGCTCTGAGCTGTTGACAAGAGTGAGCATGCCAGCAGTGATAGCACAGCCAGTTATCAACCACAGCCAGCTATCAACCACCTTTCCTCTACACTGCTCAGAAAGCTACCTGATGCTTGAACTAGCAGCCAATTCTGCCACCTGCACGTGACTGGGAGGGAAATAAGTCATTCAGCACGTGTGGTTGTCTGCAAATTTGGAAGTATATTATGTGTTTGAGGTTTCTTAGAGGTGGTCTCAACACAGTACGACACCCAATAAGACTATAATATGAAATTAATGTTAATGAATGTTGCTCTTCTACCTAACAGGTCCTATGAGATATCACTCTGGTAAATTTGCAAAACACACCATAAGAGTTTTTAGGGAGAAGGGATAATTGCTTCTTAATATCATCACAGGAAAAATGAAATGCTCCTAGCGCACAGAAAACTGGCACTCTCCTCTGAGAATCGTCACTGCAAGCTGCTGAAAAGCTGAATGAAGTTGGCTGAAGCAGTGGCCAAATCCATTCCTCTGGTTTCAGAAAGCTCTGGAACATTCCAACAGCACTGAGAAATTAACGTGGGAGTGGGATGCAAGTCTTCTTCCACACAGCAGCAGCAGCATGTAAGAGCATTTCTTTCAGTGTCTATGTGGTGGACCTTCTACTGCCTGATGCACTGCGAGAGTCCGTAAGCACACATTTTGAGAGGCTGTAGCAATCAGTCTTGCAGGTGGCCAGGAATACATAGACCCACCACACCACACATGCATACAGACAAACGGGTTGAGTAGTGCTGGCCTTCTGCAAACCATAACACTCAAGTCGCTCAAATCCCTTGCAGACTGTTGTGAGTGCACCAGTCACCAACCAAGAGTGGAGTAACCGCATTATGTAGGAATGGATTTGACAGATGGGGTAGTAGCAGAGCAAAAGCAGAGTTTAAGTAGACTTTAAGCCATTTTTATCCTATTATAAGCTGAGAAATACAGCACTTCTAAGCTCAGTGTCACTTGATGAGCAACCCTAGAGAAGCTACAGAAAACCAGCAGAAAGGAGAGAAGAAGAAACAGCAGAGGTGAAAGTTTCAGACACTTCATTCTTTGGGGAGTTTTTCCTTATAGTTGAGCAACGCTTATATTTTGATACTTCAGTAGTTCAGATTCAAATATTTTTCCCTTTCTTCCTAACTAACCTAAGGCAATTCCGTGGAAAGTTCTTCCTTTCCGATGTACTTCTGAAGGCATGGAACGGTATCATGTTACTCGAATTAAAACACAAAAACGTTCCAGACATTTTCTAATGCATGATTCATTTTCATACTCATCATCCTTTACCTTTTTCTCAGTAATTACACTACCACTGAGAGAAAAGGAACACGCCATCGAAGCAAAAACACAGCAATAAGTATACCATAATGCTAGAATGAAAGAAAATATCTCTAGATGAATTCTGATCTCAGAAAATTTATAATTTCGTAGGTCCGTGGAGATCCCTGCCTCTTCTTGACCTTTTGTTGCGATAACCCAGTACAGCTCATCCAGTCTGTTTAGCAGTTCCTTCAGATTAAGTACACAACTCTCTCAGTCCTCAAAAGACACGCCTTTGCTAACTATCAGGAGATATTACTATTGATGCCAGAGGCTCTACCTGATAGGAAAATTGTGTCATATACAGCAGGTTAAAAGAAAATCTTCAAAGAGCATAGTAGCACATTTCTACACAGTGAGATATGAGATCATCAGGGTAATCATAAAATTATAATCACAGAATCACAGAATGGACCAGGAATGGACACTTGAAGGTCATCTAGTCCAACTCCCCTGCAATGAACAGGGAACCTACAACTAGATCAGGTTGCCCAGAGCCTGGTCTGGCCTGACCTCGAATGTCCCTGGGGATGGGGTATCCCATAGGTAAACATCACACATCTGACTGCTTCTCTTTACTTTTAGAGCAGTATGCTATTCTTGCCAGAAAAAAATAAAAATAATAAAAATAAAAATAAAAAAGAAAGAAAAACACCTAATTGGAAGAGAGAAAAGAATACAACAGTTCTTCATATTAATTTCTAATAAGAGCAAAAAGTATATATTTTATGGTTAATTTAACACAATACATTTCAAAATCATAGGCTTTTCCTTTCTATCCCATATAATATTGAAAACATAGATTGTAGCTTATTTCAAGAAAAAAATAATTGAACACAGTAGTTTGCAACCATCTAAGTTGCTAATATGCAGAACAACACACTAAATGTTTTAGCTATCTCAAACTTCTGCATACAAAGATGCAGAATGGGGTTTTACATAATTTGTGACATACTGTTTGACTTACAATTTGTGACTGTGGTTAACAGAGATATAAAGAAAGACTGAGCAACTTTTAATCGCTGTGACTCAAACTAAATGGGAAGGTCTTCAGAAACAAGGAGTGATGCAGTTGAATCCCTTGAGAGTGCTGAAAATCAGCACAGAAGAAATCTTTTTTTTCCATGAACTCAGTCAAAAGCACATTTTTCCTCCTCCTCTAGGTGCTAACTTCATACAGAAAATTATGCATAATGGATATAATCCTGCCTCCAAAAGAAGCAGGGGCATGATTAGATCCATTTCAATGAAAGTGTTCTGTTCAGTCATTAAAATCTTCATTCCACAACTACAGAGTGTGAATAATCTGAAATGCAAGCGCATGGCAGCAGTAACTATTGATTGGAAACATTTCTCTTGATTACAGATAATTAATTTGAGATGATTCAGAAGTAAAACTCCATAGCCATTAAAAAACAAAATTAAAATTTCTCATTTGGGGGAAGAAATAAAAACCAAGTGATTCTGAGGGTCAAAGTATGCGTACACATGTGCTGTGCTATTGTTCACATCCCAGCCTTGTGGCTTCCAAACTTTTCAGATGATAATATCAGTTCAGTGGGGTAAAGGCCGCATTCCATTTTATGGTAACAGAAAAATAAACCAAAGGAACTACAGTATTAGCAGCCCAGTGGCTTTACAAAGACCGAAATTCAACTTTAGACCTCCATATTTTACTCTAGATAAGCTAATACATAACTGCTTTTGAAATTCTGAAAGATCAGTTTAAAAGGAGCTTTAAAGCAATTCGAATGACAGTGTTTTGTAGTGAGACACAGTGAGAAGGACTGACTGCCCAGAGGTTCATTAGTAGATTTCCCTAATCTGATGTTCTTCATCAAACTTAACAAGTTGCTTGCAAGAGGTTCTCAGGTTGCATCATCTCATTTTTTGAGGGACTTACATTTTAAGTTACACACTGAAATTTCAAAATATTCTTGAATTATATCTTAACACATCGAATTGAATATCCACCCCATATATTTCATCTCAGCACTCAAACTCTACTTCTTTGAGAATATTCAAGTGACCTTTAGGTATGACTCATATCTCACATCTATGTTCTCCTCCTGGCTATGGCTAAGGTATAGGGATATGAACTGAATCCCAATCTGGAATGCATAAGGAAGCAACAGCAATTTCTAAAATATGTTACCTGCTCTAAACTCCATTCTCAAGCTCTTTGACTGACCTCCATTACTCATGGCCTTAAGCCAGTACATAAAGAGCACATGGCTGTGTTAAAATATCTTAATGATACAACTAGAGAGTCCTCAAGATAGCTCACTTGCTGGAAGTTTGACTGGAACAGCACAAAACTTCAACATGGATTGATCACGTGCACTTTCTCACTTTTCTCACATGGTTTCTGTAGCCCATAGATAGACCATGATGTGATGGCCCCAACCTTCACAGTTCAAATGGCATGGAGGGAGGGGTCCCTCCTGCCCATGGCTGCTGATTAAATGGTTACACAGCTGGAGGAGCTAATAGCCAAGTTCTAGAAGAAAATTTCTTTTGAGAACAAGCCCAGTGACAGGAAGGTAGAAGAGAGCCTATAATATGCCTTGTAGATTAAACACAGCAAACATATAATGCACTTAGAACCATAGGGTTCGCTAAAAAAAACCCCACAGTTTTAAGGGGGAAGATGTGCTTACCTTATGATGCTTGTTCCTTTTAGGCTATGAGAGTCAAACTACACCACAAATATAGATCCTACAGACATTCTATTACATAAAAATTAGGGTATGCCAAAACAGGCTTCTCTTTCTTTTTGTCTGCTAATAGAAGCGCAAAGCATGTAACACAATAGCCTCCGTATACACAAACAAAGGCACTCAAAATGAAAATATATCCAAGTGATAAAAGTCTTGGGAAGTAAGAAACATTTGGCTTTGTGCTTTTAGTAAAAAACCAACAACAACAACAACAAAAACTAATTAAAGCCAGTCTCTCACTTCTTATCTCTTGCTTAAAGACAGACATAAAGGAACACGACTTGTGCTGCTCTAGCATAAGGATTAATGCTACTCCATAACTAAGATGTTTTATTATAAATTAAAGAGATGAAATATTTCGGTAGCTATGAACACATCTGTTTTTACGAGATAAGCACTCAAGGTTGTCTTTCAGGTATATGGCATCCAGATTTGCATAACAGATCAGTGTTCTACCACCTCCAAGACTTTCAATTACATTATTATTACTAAAGCTTCCTTTCAAAACATCCTAAGACCATCTTGTGCATACTTGCAACTTCAAATATGTCCCTAACTGTCTGACTGTAAAGATCAGTTCAGATCTCCCTCATACTTTCTCATGATAGGCATTTGATTAAGCAACTTTGTTAAAGTTTCTTTGGGCATGACTAAACACGATCTTACCACATCACTCACATCACTTACTCCTCATTTTAAAATTTGGAACATCTGTGCTACTTCCATGGTGAAAGTGTCCTTTGTCTTTCTGACAAAAAAGAAGGTGATTGACAGAAGGCTAAAAGAAATATCAGTGCCTTCTAGACTGCCTATGTGTGGGGTGTTTTTATTTTTCGGTGTTCCTCAAAAGATAAATATTCAGCTAGATAGTACTACTGTCATAATTTACAAGCGATGCAAGAATCATCATATAGAACATTAAATAAATATCTGTATAATTCACTTGCTGGATCTCTAAAGCAAGATCTCTCCTGGAGAGCAGCTATGCAGAGAAGGACTTGGGTTTCCTGGAGGATGAGAAGCTGAACTTAAGTGAGCAGTGTGCACTTGCAGCTCGGAGGGCCAACTGTATCCTGGGCTGCACTACAAAAGGGGTGGCCAGCAGGGAGAGGGAGGGCATTGTCCCCCCCTACTCAGCTCTTTTGAGGCCCCATCTGGGCCCCATCTGGAGTACTGCACCCAGGCCTGGGGTGCCCAGCACAAGAAAGATCAGTTCTTGGAACAGGTCCAGAGGAAGGCCACTAAAATGACCAGAGAGCTGGAGCACCTCTCCTTTGAGAAAAGGTTGAGAGAACTGGGCTTAAGAACAGAAGACACTGGGGAGACCTCATCATGGCCTTCAAATACTTGAAGGGAGCATATAAACAGGAGGGGAAATGACTGTGTACATGGGTTGATAATGATAGGACAAGGGGGAATAGTTTTAAACTAAGAAAGGGGAGATTCAGGCTAGATATTGGGAGGAGTTTTTTCACTCAGAGGGTGGTGATGCACTGGTACAGGTTGCCCAGAGAGGTTGTGGATGCCTCATCCTTGGAAGCATTCAAGGCAAGGCTGGATGTGGCTCTGGGCAGCCTGGTCTAGTGGATAACGACTCTATATTTGAGGTCCTTTTCAACCCAGGCCATTCTATGATTCAATTTTAGAACACGACCTGGTAATAGTATTAAAAACAGTTTCAGGAATAGCTTAGAGAGCTCAACAAAATTTTTGAGCTATTTTCTAAATCTATCTGTCAAAAATGAAAGCAAAGTAGAACATTTATTCTCATTCTGAGAGACTGATTGACTGCATTTAATCACTACAGATCTTGGATGTAAGTTTCAAGACTACAGCACATTTTTAAATTGACTTTTAAAAAACAGTGCTTTTGTAAAAACAAACAAAAAAGTCTTATAATAACATTTATGTTCAAGGGAGACATAGTAGCTTCATTTTGTTAGGTTCTGGTGTTTTTATTTGTATCTACAGAAAAAATAACTCATGAAATGGTAGAGTTACTCAAATGAGAACAATGAAGCACAGATAACTCCCCCAATATGATTCTGAACAAGTGCTCTACAAGATCAGCTCTTGCAGGCTATAGAATTGCAATGATAAAGTTTTGTGTAAAAGAAAAAGGAATGTATGTCTTTTTAAGCCTTATCCAGATTTAAGAACTAGTCAAGCTGCTCAAGTAAATTAGGCATTTAGCAAGAACAAACTTCTGTGTGCTTCAGCTAGAAAGCAGAACTTTTTCTCTTTTACTCTCTTTTTTCCTTCCAGCTTTAGTATTTTCTTCCACTTTCACAGCTGCATTCTTAACTTCACATGTCTTTGTACACAAGTACTTATTCAAGGTTCATCTCCTCAGCCTGTATTGATCAGATGAATGTGTGGTTTGGCTCTTTGTGGCCATGCTTTAAAAGTTTCCTCTGAACAAAAGAAGCAATCTCAAACTCTATTTCCACTAATTCCTTTTTTAACTCAATATCTCTTTTGTCTGTAACAAACTGTATTCCCTTGTGCCCACTCCTGGCCTCAGCTTTTACTCCGTATGCTCCAGTTCCATAAACCCCATCTACTCAGGAAACAGAACTGTGTCTACAGTATTATGTACATGCCACAGCCTTGACCCTTAACACTCCTGGTGTCCTCAGTCACAACATCTCCTTCACATTAACTACAAAGATTAACTTCCTATTACTGTCTTGAAGTGTACCCTTTAGGAACTTTTGTGAGAACTTCTGCTACTGAGTACCCTTTCAAAGGCTCAAATAGCCTTCCAATCCAACAACTGTAAGAGTTATGCATTCTCTTCAAGGCTCATTAACAAAACACAAGCTGTCTTTTACATGAGACCATCTATGGACTAGCTTCAGTCCAATGATGGGACATAAAAACCCTCATTCTCTCAGTTACCTTTTTTTTTTTTTTAATAATTTCTCACTGGTTTCAATATATCCTTTCCTTTAATCAGATCTGACACTACCAGAAAAGATTTCCTGATTTTTTTAAACCTAATCTTCGTGTGATAAAGGCTTGTCTTCAAGCCTCAGTTATTTTCTTTGTCTTAGCTTGATGCTGCAGCACATATCTTTACTTAAACTGCAATAGAAACGTATGTTAGAGAAAAAACAGAGAGCTGGGGCTGTTCAGCCTGGAAAAGAGAAGGTTCTGGGGAGATCTGATAATGGCCTTTCAGTATTTTAAGGGGACAGTAAGAAAGAAGAGGACAGACTTTTTCACACAGTCTCCTGTGACATGATAAGGAGAAATGATTTCAAACTGTAACAGGGGAGATCTAGATGGGATATAAGGAAGAAGTGCTTTACAATAAAGGTGATGATGCACTGGCACAGGTTACCCAGAGATATGGTGGAAGCCCCATCCATGAACACATTCAAGGTCAGTCTGGACAGGGCTCCACACAACTTGATCTAGGCTATGAGTATGCCTGTCCACTGCAGGGGACTTGGACTAGACAACCTTTAAAAGCTCCTTCCAACTCAAATGATATGACTAAATAAGAGCATTATTAACATTCACTAGAATTTGTTAAAATAAATTCAAAAGAATAGATGGGGTTGTATCAAATGGTAGAAAAAAATCATAGTTTCCATTCGTTTATCATAAATATCAATTGGGTAATATTAATAATTTTGCAGTAGCATTTACAATTAATCAGGAAGTCTTTCTTTAAAAATTCAAATCAATTATTGGGAAGAACAGATTTTAAAATGCAGGTTGATTCATGAGAAAAAATGTAATTAAATCACTGTGTGTAATTAGAATTTATTTAGGAAAGCAATTAAAGAGCTTTGTGTAAGAATCCTTATTTCTTCAGCTGTTAAAGTAAATATATTGAGTAAAAACATGTGGCAACCAAAATAGCCGTGTAATTCATATTCTGCCATCAGTAAATACCAGGAGCTCTAAAGCCAAGTCAGTCAATTGATCCTTTAATGTGTTTAATTGATAACATTCTGAGAAAGCTCCATGCATCATGTGATTTTCTAAGCCCAAGAGCTGACCACTGTAATGTTACTTTCTATTGTGACTTCAGCATGTGTTTAAAGGAACCAATACTGTATTTGCACAATATATAATACATAAACTTTAATAGGTTATGACAAGCATTGTATTTCAAGACAATTAAAAATTGCCTCTAGTAGGCATGAGGCTAAATACCTACTGAGTTTTACCACACAAGAAGTATTGTTTTGAACAAAAAAGTCTGGATTATAATACGGATATAAAATAAAAAATAAACTTAGAAATAAAGAAAACAAGGCTACATATTCATTTGTGAATGATCTCATTGCACACCAATTCCAGCACACTAATTTTATCAGGAACCCTGAAGCTATTTGTAATGGCAATTGTTATCAGTTTGCTTTCAATTTCTTCATCTATTAGACAAACAAAAACACAGTTCAGATGAAAACAGCTATGATTCTCATAAACATTAAAAAGTAAAAATGCTGCTTAATTGTGAGATTCTGCCAACATCGTTTATATATCAAGCATCCATATGATCTCAATTATATGTGAAAACAAAATTTCAAAAAGTCCCAAATTACAAAACAGTGCTAATTCATGATCAAAAGATCAAACTTCAAGATGTGTATCCATTAAAAAGCTAGCTTCTGAATCTTTATATCTGAGGAAGGCTTTACTAGGTACTACAAAGTATTGTATATGTGGGTCACTCTGAAAGTAATGCCTCTTATTTATTTCCATGGAAACTACAATAGCTACAAACAGCAAAACAACATCATTCGACAGAGCAAATCCTCAGCTACAAAACTCTCATTTTTGATATAGTCACCACAATAACCTCTGCATTTTTGTCAGTAACAGCCTGCATGCTGCACTCATGTAAATCTGAACCAGCTGAAGTGATCCACTGTTTCACAGCTGCTACAATGGCATCACTGCTAGAAAAATGTTCATACAGTCCAACTTGCATTATGCTTACATCCAACGTTTGGTCTCCATAAGTGTTCAGCAAACATTGACGAATGCCAATGCGTACAAACTTTTCCACATCATACACACTTCCATGTCAGACACCACTCAGTCAGACTGCCCCTCTACTGCCAACTGCCACACAATGACAAAATGTAAAGGAACATTGTGGGAAGGTTCAGCCTCCACTGCTATGCCACCAACATCTATTTATGACATTATGGGCCAACATAATAAAATAGGAAGCATTACTTTTGGAGCAGACCTCATTGTCTGCTATTCTTTTTAATGTTTTGTTTTTGTTTTCCTTCAAAACCTCTAATTGCTGCATAGGCTATTATGTTTTTATATTTTATATTACATTGCACAATATTTTAACTGTGTAATTGAAACACTCAGTGAAGCTAAACATTTGACAGAGCTAATCAACATGGGTTAATAAACCTGAAAGTACCTAAGCAGCTAACAGCTTCATGTTTAAGAAGTAACTGGTGCTCTCTGCTACTGAGCCAAGAAGTGAATAAACTGCAAAAAAAAAAAAAAGATCCTTAGGTGACTCCCAACTCCTAACAAAATTCCAACCTGAACAGAATATTTAACAGGTAATTATGATTCCTTTCTCATGTAAGAGAGAGCTGAAAATAATATTGTCTGGGATATTTTTGACATTTTGGCTTTGAGGCTCTGAGTTTTAACTATAGGCAATGAGGGCCTGTAGTTAAAAATGATCAGGAATGAGAGAAAGCAGAGCAATGAGAGCACAGGCCTGTCAGCCACTGACCGTGCTCTCTTGGCATTCAGCTGTGCATTTCTTTAGCTTCCAGCTTTCCTTTCCTCATGTTTATTTGTCTCTTTTCTAACACAGATGGCTTTTTGATGGCTAATTGAATTAAGTAATTTTAAATATAGGCTAACTTCTATCTGATTGCATTATGAAAGATGGAAAGCATCCTCAGTTTTTCTATCACAAGCTGAATACGGAGAAATGTGTATCCTGTTATGAAATAAAACATAGAAAACCAGATTGACACAACAACAGGAAATGAAGAACTGCAAGACCAGGCAATGAGAGAACAGTTCTTTACGTAGATACTGAAATTTCACCCTTGAATCAGATGACAGGTTCTAAAAACTGTTGAAATTTGGACATTGGTTTGTAGAAGGGCTTCGCTTTCAGTCAGTCTGGAAAATGAAAACCATGCCCCCAGTTCACAGGCATAACTTTCAACAGTCAAAGACACTGACAAGTGGTACATGCATTTTTGATACCATAGTCCTCAGATATTCTGGTTAGGCACCAAACTGCTATAAAGTAGAATCTCTAGGCCTAAAACCTCCATAATCTCTCAATGTGCTTTCTCTAAGCCATCTGGCTTACTCCCCCCCCAACAATATATGCAAAAACTGTTAACTAAATCAGGATTGATGTTTCTCCTTTAATTCCTTTACAGGTAGAAAGGAACCTCTTCTTTCCTATAAAGTGATTTAGATCATGAGCCAACAACTTGAGTGTTATAGTTGGATATCCCAGTCAGGTGAATATAGCATGGAAAGGAATGTGTTTTATTTTGTTTCAGATTCCATACAGCATTTTGCATTTGCTGCAGAAGTTAATTTAACAAAGAAAAATTCTTGTGTGGGAGACGCATTTACAAAAAAATCTCTTCTAAAGGAGAAAATAATACAGTGTGATACATAAGCAGAAAGATACTGCATGAATTCACATGGATTTTTATTTTTCATAAATCACCACTGTATCTGATTTTGGTAATAAAAGATAATTTTTGAAATTATTACTTGAATCATCATTGAAACAATGTATTGCAAAAAATATTGTTCTATTAATAAACTATGTAATTCTCCTCTCCTATTGCTTGTCTCCCCAAGCACTGAGAATTACAATGTAACTTGATAGATTTAAATTGTTTTAAATTATATATAAAAAGTGGGGGTTCGTATTTTACCTCAGAAGAATTATGACAGCTTCTCACAGAAGGACGTTTCTCTTTTCTCTATCTTCCTCAGCTCACTTTATGTCTTGCAGATTTGTTTTCAGTTTACTTAGAGTCTTCACTTACTTAGGGCAAAAGTGCTACAAGTGAGTAACACATTTTCTTACAGACATCAATACTTAACTGTCTCCCATTTAATTTTTATGTTTTGAAATGCTGTATATTGTGCAAACATAAGGAAATATTGTATGCCAGGCTACCTACTTCCAAGGGCATTTCACTGTCACAGGAAAGTTCTGGAAAACAAAGTGATAAATTCAAACATACAGTGGTTCATTATATCAAAAAATGAGCATTCTTAGAGAGAATTTTGTATTTTTACAATGATATTCTATTGTATTATTTTTGCAAAATCAGTGAACTAACAATATGCTGCAATTTTTTAAACTCTGACATTTCATATCAAGCACGGTCCTGCTTGTTTAAATTGAGGTACATACGTTATTTAAACATGGTTTGTTCAGTGTAAATCACTGGAAATACAGTATGCCACTGAACAGTCAGCCTTTGGTAATCTCATTCTATAATACCACACAAAGCTGTTAATGTTGCCCCTATTAGTTTTTTCTATCTGTGATCATGTAAACTTCATACACGCAAAGTAATGTTGCTTCAGATGCTATTGGGGTGGGGCAATAAGTGCCAAAGGTCACAGAGCTAGCAGCTCCTTCTGCAAGCTGGCATTCAGCACAAAAACATTTTAGCTTTCCTGAAATAGTTGGCAGTGTGCCTAACCTGGGCACAGGAATACTTTGTAAGGTATTTGCACACAACATTGTGGTAGTAGTTTAATATTCCAGAAGTAAATTTTGTTCTGGCTAGATTTAAAACTAGTATTCTGCCACTGTTACAATTGATCATATTCTGCTGAGGGTACGGGATCAAGCCCAAGATCTTGAAGTTGCTGTTACTACTTGATGCATTTTAAAATAACTCTGAGGAGTGCTTGCTAAACAGTGGCGTATGGAATGTTCAGCTTAAATAGTAAAGTTAAGGTAGACACTGACAAACTTGATGCAGCCTTGTCTTTGGAGTGCAGCCTCCGTTATAATGAAGTTTTATCTAAACTTTCAGTGTGGTAGACTGAAACAAAGTTTAGGAAGCTTTTATGGAGATGTTGTTTAAGAAATACCTGATAGATCAGACTACTCGGAGATGAGGCTCATAAATGTTCATTAAATTAGAAAAGCAACAATCACTTAGCCTGTATATATTGTGAGACAGGTATTTAATATTAAAAGGGAAGCGCAGTGATTAGAATCGAAAACATTGTATAAAACTACTCAAAATTGCTGTCTTCATAACTGTCCTAGCAACCACACCATAGATACCCAACAGGCAGCTTGGAGCTATGCATGCCGTTTGGCTCAGAGTACAAAAATATAAGCAATGCTGAAACAGCCCCCAGCTCTGCTTTGGATCATGCTGCTCCTGGGTACACTGTAGAATGGCTCCAGCTACCACACGTACTCAGCGGAGAGCACTTAGAGCACTTTGGGAAATGTCAGGAAGTATTTCTAATTATCAATATTTGAGCAATGCTACCTGTTCAGGCCAGCCTGCTCAGAATTAGCACTGTTGATATTTTCTTTTGATGAAGGACACGAACAAAATAACATCTGGAGATATTTAACAATCCCTCCACCCCCTAATAAATGAATGTCTGAGATGATGATTCACTGCTATAATTTTTCTAGTAACTGGCAACTTTCTGTTGCCAATTATTTAAATATCAAAATAATATATTTGCCTGAAGCAATGAAAAAAAGAAGAAAAAAAGAAGAGCTGGCACTTATTTCTTACATTATAAAAAGCTCGATTCAAACAGTTCATCCAATTAGCAAAAGAGTAAATTAGCTAAAAGATACACTATGCAAAGTGTTTAATCCTGTTTTCATTTACAGTGTGTTTTGCTTTCCAGTCCAAAATAGCTACTAGCAAGAGAGAAGGATCCATTTCACAAATCCTTCCATCTGGCACAGCATCCCTTGCAAGAGTAACTGTTCAAGCACCAAACACTTTTAAGGGAGAGAGGCTACACCTGTGATGGTCATGAAGGGGAAAAGAACAACCAGATGTGGAGTTTACTCAAGAGGCACTGGTTCAGGCACAGAGAATCTGTGCACGCCCTAGAGATGTTTGAGGTACTCAAAGTCAGGTTGGATGGGGACTTGGGCAGGCTGATCTCGTCGGGGGCAACCCTGTCCACACCAGGGAGTTGGATCTGGATGACCTTTAAGGTTCCTTCCAACAGAAGCCATTCTAAAATTAAATTATTTTTACCGGACTGGAAGATGTCTTCTCCCAGGAGCAACCTTTGGACTAGCAGGATCAAAGCTTTTCAGGTTTAACTTATCTAAAAACAACTCATTCCAGCCCACTGCTACTCAGTACCAGCAGACCAGAGGAACAGCAGTTCCGCAGGAATTTTTGAATGGGGATAAAACATAAAACGAAATGAGTATAATTCAGAGTAAATAACAGTAGGTAACAGGTGGTTCCACTGATGAATGGATCAAGGGAAAGGGACTATTTGCCTACCAGAGGGACAATGCTGCTTTCTTTCAATGTGGGAGAGCCCATGGGTGCACAAAGCTCATGTGTGTACGAGGCCAGTGTACCAAAGACTTGGACTGACATTTTGACAAAAAAAGAATAACTCTTGGAGTTTCCTAAAGTCAGATTTTTTCAGTAAGTAGGTCGGCACATATAGAAACTAGTCAGTAGAACCTTGCAATCACACCTTGCACATTCTGGGGATTATAATTCAGACCACTTCAAATCGGAGCTCCAGATCAAGCACTCTTCTTTCAGCAGTTCAGAGGAAAGCTATCTCACAAATCTTTGGTTTCCATACAGCAGGTATTTCACCTAGATACTCTCAGAGGAACCACATAGAATCAAACAGAATCACAGAATCATAGGGGTTGGAAGGGATCTCTAGAGATCATTGAGTCCAACCCCCTGCCAAAGCAGGCTCCCTACACACCATCCTTTGTCTGTCACATACAATAATGCTGCACTACAATAATAGCAGAGGCAGTGACATGCATTTCCCTTGTAGGCCTTGTATCTGGAGTCAAAGCCTTATTTTTGTTTCTCTTCCTATCTCTGCTCTCTGCTCTGCATCTTTCTGCCACCATGATGCTTTCAGGAACCTCCTTTCACAGTCTCTTTGCAACACTGTTTTGTCAGTGACCAATATGGAAAGAATTGCAGTGCTACTTCTCCAGCCATGGTTGTTACTCCATGAGGATACCACACCAGACTGACTGACTTCAGGATTCTTGGAGGCACCTCAGTCTGGGGAGGGAGAAATATGTAACATGACTTCTAGCAGTCTCTACCAGCACTGCTGCTTTGTCTCTAGTTCAGCACCATCTGGAGGTGCCAGAAATATCTTTGGACATGAGATAGCAGGTATGGTGTGCATAAAATTTTGGATGCAGAGAGACACAGACAAAGCCTTCTGCCACGAGCTTGCTGCACAACTTACCATATTATGATATACCAATATAACTAACCCTCTATGATACACCATACCAGTTATCCTGTTATAAGATGAGAATTCTTCATTAAAAATGTCTAGGGAATTCAATGGGAATATGTGTTGCTGCTTATACTTTTCAGCAAACCTACACACTTACTTCAATGCAATTGGAGTTCTATAATCTTACTTTACAATTGTAAAGGAGAGAAGCGACCCATCATTGCTTTATTTCATTTTTATAACCCTGCAAAATGTTGTTACTATTAATAACAAACTCTACCGTCTTCCAAATTAGGAGCTTTACTGCACTAATCTCATTTTTGCAGCATTATCAACCTGTCTTCAAAAGCACAGGAAGTTTTCCTTTTGAATAGAATATATCAGCATCGCTGCAGAATTTCATTAATTGACTCTGAATTTTTTTCCCTTAGCATCTCAGACAATAATTAGGTCTCCACTGAACATCTTTATCAGTAACTGAGAAACACTTTTTAACATGCATACTCAGTGAAGTTCGATGAGCAGTCTGGCACAATCATTTTTGTAATTGATTAGCTGTTAAGAATTCGTTTTCTTAAACATAAACATAAAACTAGAGGAAATCTCAATGCTCTTCTAGTAAGAACTCTTACTGCTTAAAGAACTGACATGACAACTCACTGCCATTCAAAAATTGATGAAGCTTTTAAAATATGAAGCAAACTTTTTCCCTTTACTTTCCCATTGGCAGAACATTTCAGAACGTCAATCCTGTCATTCTAGCAGTGAAAATGAAACCACAGGTTGCTTTGTTACCTTTTATCCTTGTGTTTTAATATAGCACTGAATTTAGACATTTTAAGTAGTTCTTTTTCCTTAGTTACTTATAAAATTCTCTTCAAAACTCTTTACTTTTGCTCCCAGGTTTTATTTTTTCTTCACTAAGTGAATCAAACTCCTTAAAATAAGCTCTACCACAGCACAGCTTTACCAGAGCTATGCACAGGCAAGCTTCTTGACATACTGAAGTACAATTACTACAGCTACATAGACCTTAGCTGAAATGCTGATCTCCCAGCCAGACACAAAGACAAACCCTTCACTCTTCTACATTCCAAGCTCCTACCCAGTCTAATTGTAATTTAGTTTCGTTCTGTGTAATTAATCAAAAGTCACATCATTTACGTGCACTCATGCACTCTAGAATAAAGGACCAAAATTAATTCTGGAATACTGCAGAATTCCTCTGCATGCTACAGAAGAAAATGCATTTTTAAATAAATATTTTCTTTAAAGATTATGATTGCAATATATCAAAATTATGCAATACATCTAAATAATACATTAAAACAAACAAAGAAAAAAAACACCTTAAAAAACAAACTTCTCAGTCTAAAAATTCAGCAAGATATAGAAAATTTCCTCTGTTTCAAGCTCAAGATGAAGAATTCCCCACCACTGCTTCTTTCTTCCAAATCTGATCATTTCTGTTCATTCCTCCCATGTCTTTTAACAAAAGATGATAGAGGCCAAGATCTGTATCTCCAGATCTGGCCAGACACAGCATTCCCCCACACAGAGCATGGCATCAGTGGTCCTGTCATCAATCACAGATGCAGAGAAAGGAATTGGAATACTTTCTAAACCTAATAGCTTGATGATACTTGAAAAGAGATAAATCACTCTACAAGTATCTCATAAACATCATCCACTTTCAGTGAAAGCAATAATATTCCAATAGTGTACATAAAAAGCCAGATAGAAGGCTATTTATCTATCACAGGTTATGAGCAGAATAAAAATGTAGAATGAACAGTTAAAAACCTCTAAGAGGAATAAAATTAGGAGACAGGCAAAATAGTATTAGAAGCAATAAAACAATGCTGGAGAAAAAAGCAGAATAACTCTAAGATTTTGCTAACTAAGCTGTGAATCTGCATGCATTTCACTCCTGCAGATATTTGCCCTAGGCTACTGTATTTCTGAGAGAGCTTCTCTGTAAAGATTTTCAAATTAACTTCACATGAGTTTCAAGAACTGTTACTCATTATTGCACCTTGTTTTCAATGAAGATAGTCAAAAAACTTTAAATGGTTCATCTGAAAACTCTAAATATTTGCTAACATGACACTAATGTTAATTCCAGTGTGGAGAAAAGACCAAAAACTAAGGACCACGGTGGGCCAATTTCATGGGAATTTTCAAGAGAAAACTATTTTATTTCTGACTTTTAAAACTCCTTTCTGCTGCTTCAATTTTTATTAGTGTTCTTTCTGTCTATCTGGTCTAACAAAAATATTGCATCCTAGTTTCTTCTCTACTGAAAGATGCTAATAATCTCCAGCTAGTGGGAAAAAATAGCACATAACCAGCATCACTGCTACTTCTACTTATATCTTACAGTTGCAGCAAAAAAGAATAGATTTCCAGTTGCTTCCACTTTACCCTTCAATATGTCATAATGAACAGACACTGTTAACAGTAATTAAATATTCTGAAAAGTGAGAAGTTTGATGAATTTAAGAAATAGTCTGAGCAACAAACTACATTTCCTCGATACAGTACGCATTTCTAGCTCTTGGAAAGCCCAGAGTTCGCCTGCACGCATGAGCATGCGTAGGAATGTCTTGTTTGAAAATAAACATTAGAAACTTGGGTAATAAATATATAATTATCATCTGGATAAAATCAGATGCCTAAAATTCTATTGCCTCTGAGTATAATTACAGTAATAAAAATATTGCTGACTGATGAAGAAATGTACTATTTATGCTGCAGGGATTGCAAATCAACACTTTTTTTTATACCGAGCCACTTAAAAAAATGCTGTCTTCATTACTAAACTTCACTGATATATAAAACAATTCATCTCCTCTGGCTTTCTTCTTCCTGTGTTATCTTTCTCCCATGATTTATGCTATTGTCATGATAATAAATTAATCAGTCCAACACAGTAATTGATGTTTACGGATAAAACATGTTTACATAAAATGCATGTCCATTGTCCTAAATCATATTCTTAAAATATATTTTATATGTGTATGTAAAACATTATCTCAGTAGATTAAAGCAAATATTTCTAAACATGTCTACAAAGCACAGCTCTCAGTATTATCCTATCTTATTTTAAAATCACATCTTTAATCTTATTTTGCTCATATATCCCTGGAGTGAATATTAAAAAGAAGGCCTATTTTACAATTGCCAAGTGGAGACGCATCATCTGAACTGCATATTTAAATTTAAATGCTTTAGATCTTTCAGAAAGATTAAACACAACTAGTGTTTTCATCTATATTTACGGCATACTTATTGATAAAGTTTCCAAGTTCTTTCAGTTGGGGTAGAAGTGCCCCTCTCGTGTTCACACTGTGTGGATATTGCAGTATCTTTCCTATTCTCAGTGAAAACTTTTGCCCATTAGTCTATTTTTGATTGAGCCACTTTTACATTACATCACTTAACAAGAAAAGGAGATTAAATATATTTTTCACCGTATGAATTTTCTATTTTAAAATCCAAAGACTTCACTGAAGTGGTAGAACTCCAATAATTAGGGTTCCTCTGTTGACATTATTTTAGGTGCCTTCTGCATAAAGTGATTTCATACCATTGATGACTCATTTTTTCACCCCACAGGACCCATTGGGGACAGATTGCTTACCTAGTGCTGCAGGCTACTCGGGCAAGTAAAATGATTGTGGACTCTATGACCCATTCCACCTATGCCAGACTTAGAAAAAGTTAGGTTCATTGAGGCTCTTCTCACAGCTTTTGTCTGTTTCCTGCAACTCTCAGGCCCACCTTGCCTTTATTCTCTGATTTCCAATGAAAATGTGTTTACTCCACATCCTCCTTTTTTGACACTTTTTTGACATGTGCAAGGTGAGGTAGAGTGCACTGGAAACCAATTCTGCTCCCTCTTAACTATCTATGTAATGTATAGCATAGCAATACTGAGTGTATTGAATTAGATGGAAAACTGTATTCCCGGAGATTAAGAAAAGAAAAAGAAAAAAAAAAATGCTGAGTGGAGTCTATTTAATAATGTGTGGAATTGTCAACCATAGAGAAACCTAGAACCTAAGAACAAGAAAGTATGATCATTGCACAAGATTGTCTGAAGATCTGGTGGTGGAGATCTGGTGGTTATATCTTCACTAGCACGAACAGTGTAAGTACAACAGAATTCATACATAGATGCATCATGTAGCTAAACCTGGAGTAATATTTACAGGAAAATATACTCTTACATCACCTGGATGGTGACCCCCTGCCAAGATGCAGTTCACTTTCAATATTAAGTTGAAAAAGGGAGGAAAAGATTTTAAAATAAAGTTTTCTGCATTTACTGTATCTTCCAATCCATTTCTGAGCTCACTGGTCAGGCAGGAGGGCATGGACGCCTATTAAGGATCCCTGTGTAAGGGCAGAAGTTAGGAAGCTGGGATACTTCAGCATGGCTGCAAAAATGGCGGTGATAATCTAACACATAAGAAATTACACTTAATGAGTGTAAAAACAGGATTTTTTGTCATTTTCCATTAAACACAGTGTTAGGAAAGGTTACAAGCATTTGCTAAGCCAGTGAACAAACCACACAGCCAAAAACATGGCATATTTTAAATCTACTTTCATCTGCTATGAGAACCATGCAAATAAGAATATTCCTTTCCTAATTTTAGTAAGTTTATATTAGGAACCTCTAAGGTTTACTAAGTAGACACAGTATTTTCACAGTCTCAGAATTTCCCCCCTCCAAAAAAAAAAAACCAAAAAAAACACAGAAATGGTCACACTGGTACCTCCATCATCCTGAAATGAACTGTAGGAAAGCACACAAACAGAACAACCACTGACATCAGTAGCAAAATCTTTATGGTTCAGGAAAAGTGCCTGTTGAGAAATGAGGCAGCAGGACTGAGACTCAAAGAAGAGCTCTCTAACCAAAAAGCCACCAAAGCAAGTCAGCAGAACGTGCTGAATACAGGACATGACTTAGGCATTTCTCCTCTAAACTTAGGTAATCAACTTCATTTTGAAATGCATACCTGAAGCTGAGTATTTTTTTCATCCATGAGGTCTATGATTTTCTCCTAAATTTTTAAATACATATGCTTTTTTTTTTTCTGTCAAAAAGAACTCATTGGTTTCAAACAGAGTGAGGAAAAAGCAAGTTCAAATCCGACTTAGAAGAGAAAACTGTGTTCACATATTCTAAGGTGATATTTAATTGTTTAAAAGTTCTTTCCTCAGCTAGAAAGCAATTTCAGGATAATACCATCAAGGCTACTTTCTGCCTCCTATTTCACAAAACTTTTGAAGCATACCTTCTTGCTGTTGGTATAGAGTGTCAAAGAAAGGTAATTATTCAGGGCCATGACAACTACATGACACTGCATACAATTTCTTGTACACAGGGAATTCTTGATCACAAGTCTGTCAGAATTAGTTTTCAGTAGAACTACATATAATCAAAAAATTACTTTGGATGAAGCAGATGAAGTTTTACAAAAAATAAAAAAAGAGAAAAAGAAAATATTAGGAAAAATCAAATACGTTCTAAAAAAAGTCAATATTCTGATAAGAGTCTTCTTATCAGTAATAAGAAGTTAGCTCTTTAAACTAACAAGAAGTTATTAGCAGCAAAGTATTTACTTCTTTGAGATATATTCTTATTCCTAAGAAAATCTCAACAGTCTTGCCAAGAGATGCCCAACAGTGTAGTTTAGGAAATCCATAATGCAATCCTAATCACCTTTGTTCCAATTAGCCACTTAACTCATTCCCACCTATAATCCATTCTTGTGCATTAAAAAAGAGATATTTATTCTGACCTAAGGGAGTTTTCCTTAATCTTACCCAACGTGACCATTCTATATTGAAGTGAGTTTTGGCCAATTTAATAAGTATCTTGTACTTAGTCTAGTTACCAAGCAAAGTTGAAAGACAGAGATGACATAAACTCAAATTAAACAACATATAAGGATATCTATGTGCTTATAGAGCACCCTAAAGCTTAAAGAAAAGATAAGACATGCTGCTACTCATGATAAAATCATAGTAACAAAAAGAGCATATTGGATCAACATCATAGAACTGTACTAGCCAAGACTAATTAACACCAAAGTAGTCAATGATAAAGCTTATGCTATAAGTTATCACCCTCAGAGCTATTTTGTCCAACATTCCTATCCCAAGTGAATCTCATCTTTCACATCCCTAATTATTCTGGCAAGTACTATCTAAAACACATCTATTCTGCTTCTAGAAAACAGTTCATACTTGCAGCTCTTGCATATTTACAGCATGTGGGTTACAGATTTGGTTACACAACTTTGATTGGATCATCAGTCCTGCTAACACTTTTAGGAAAAACTGTAAAGGAAAAGCTGCCTGCAGTGTGCCATGTTGCAGCACTTTAGCCTGTGATGGACTTTGACCTGAAGTGTGTCATTTTGAAAATGCAACATGAAGAAAGATCCTGACTTATGAAACAACATGTAATTGAACACTAGTGCGGTTTAGGCAGACAAGTGAAAGTAAAATAACAGGTTGCTTTTTAATAAAAACCCTGAACATTTCAGTTTCTCTCAGTATATATTGGAAAAGATACCGCTCATGTCTTTATTAATTGGAAATACGTAGATGATGATTAGGCACTGAGCCACAGCCTCCAAGCAGTTTATCTTAACTTTCTAATATTAATTAGTACAAAACATATGCACTTGCTGAAATAGAAGGGGAGAATGGCCTAGTTTGTAGCAGAACGAGTAAGATGAGGAAAAATATCCAGAGTTAATTACATAATATTCCTTTGCCAAAGACAAAAAATCAGAAACAGATTGGTATACAAAAAAAAAGTGTGTTTTGGATGAGCTATATCTTGTCACTTATACAAGATGGACAAGAATACTAAAACCAACACAGAAAGAGGGCAAAGACAATAGTGTTCACTTAAACTAATCATCCTGCATGTAGAATGTGGATGAGGAATCACATTTTTTCTCACTATCAATTCTAAAGCTCTGTATATGTTAGCCATTGATTTTGTTCAGCACCAAAATATCAAATCAGGCTCTTTGAGGACAGACCACTTCCAAACTCTTGTAGAGTATATAAGGAGCTGTTGGCACATGAAATCATACCTGCTCTTCTACAATATACACAAGCCCTACTAAAATAACACTGACAGAACTAATTACTCACTAGAACAGGCACATCTGTTCTATTTCTGTTTCTGCTACTACCTGTGAAAAGCTGTTAAAATAATTAGGAATTTTCAGCAATTATTTTCCTGTGTTCACAGAATTTTATCCCGTTTCTCATTCTTGCAATCAACCATTTCAGCAAAAAGATGTTATTGGTTGGTAAAATGGCTTTAGGCACGTGACAGAAAGATGTGGCTTTTTTGAATTTGTATCTACTGTTTACTGCTGTAAATCTGCTCAATATTAATTCTCAGTTCAAAACTTAGCAAGTACCACTTACAGACTGCAACTTTCTGAACATGTCCAAGAATTAGAAATTGGTGATTTTCACAGAAACTTCATCTTTGTTCCCTAAAAGAGCTTCTGAACCGCATGCCTATCACAGTATCAAAGAAATTACAAACAACTGACTTATTTTACACACACAGGAAAAGGCATAGTTTCTACCAGACTGAACTTGCCCTGTCAGAGATAAATACAGAAACTTAGAAGTGACCAACAGCCTCCTGCAGTGACTGACATGAAACTATGCTCTGTTTAGAGCCACATTCAACTCACGCATTCCCGTGAGATAAAATATATAAGTACAAATTTATCAGAATATACATATTGCATTAACAATACATATTGCATTAACTGCCTTATCTAACTTTGTGTTCTTTAAAATGTGCACACAATAAATTAGCATCTGGTACACTCAATTTCTTCTAAAAATATGCTTCCAAGACAGCATAACAAAACAAACAGTTTGGGAGAAGATGCACAAGAAAATTCTTGTCTAAATGCATCTCCCCTCTTAGACCTCTATTCTGTACTAGGATTCTAACAGTAAGAATCTTGTTGGACGATGTAACAGTCATCCACATAAGGAATACCTAATGTTTTCACCATAAAATATTTTATCTCAAAGTAATATACTATACTATGCTAACTATGAAACAGCTTGAATTTGAACTTTCCACTACAACCTTTTTCCATTCAAATTTTTAGGTATTTAGTCCTTTCATACCTATTACTGTCAAACAGATTCTGAAATAACAAAATCAGAAAGCTTTATTTGTAGTTGTATGCATCTATTTGAACCTCAGTATTTCAATCTCTTTTAATGAATGTAATTACTTTAGGCCATAATCATTGCAGTGTGACTATTTTTTCAGGAAGGAAAATAAGAGTTAAATTCCTGCCTAATGAAAGCATCTGGGGCATTTTATGGATGGCTTTAAAAATTCAAGGAATAAATGAAGACTCTGAATTGTCACATATTTGCTTCAACTTCTCTTCTGCCCAAACATTGCAAGTACAAGTGGCAAACTCCTCTGCATTCTATCCCAGAAAGAGATTCAGGAAATTGCATCTCTACTCTGGGCTAGTACATCATATTTTATCCACTTATCCTATCTCTTACATAACAATGTCTTAAAACCTCCAAGAGTTACATTACTATGCAACATACACAACTGGTAGAGGAGGGGAAACCTTTCCATTAAAATTTCTTATCAAAGAAATCAGAAAAAAAGTGCCCAAGAACAGTATCTTCACCACTATTTTGACAGGGTATTCCTGAAAAGAAATATCACCTCATGCAGAAGGAACTGACATCTTTTCTTTCAACAGCATAATTGAAAGATTTACTCACGACATCAGAGAGAAAAATGCAAATGATGTCCCTTTTGACAAGAGCAACCATTTTAATACACAAACTCCATGAGCTTCTGAAGACAGTCATGACATAATTCTAAAGACTAATCTTTGTGCTTTAAATACTGCCAGTACAAAGCATGCTTTGAGAAGAAAAATCAAAAACTAAACTATGGCACTAGAATGTGACCTAGCTCTAAAGTCAGTTTCTCTCATTTTGGATAATTAAAGATCCTGCAGAACAGGAACAAGCTTCTAAGACTGCACAACTTGGGGACATAAAAGTTTTAGTGCTATCGTGCTTAAGAAGTGTACTTCAATTTACTGCTTTTTATGCAGGGAACATACATTATCTCTCTCGTGTTTTACTAAAAATTTTGCCTAAATAATTCAGCACTTCGACTGATAAGTACAAGCACTGAACACTGGAATTAACTACACAAGTCAGAAATACAGAGCACGTGTCACCATTGGAATGGAAAAAACTGAGTCAACAACAAATCTGAAGGCAGAGGGTCTGCTAAAAATGAGCATTCACGCTGCCAGCACCACACAGGTTGAATCAAACTCAAACAAACAGTCGCATTTTTTAAAAGACTTGGTGAAATCTTCAGAGATCAAAATAGTTATAAATCAAGTAGATTTATTTAGTACATTGTGAAGTATTGGGCCTCTGTCTCTCATAAGAAAATATAACTAAGTTGGTGGGAACTCAGGAAAATACCAGTTGAAAGACTGTTTTAAAATCAAATTTAATTAGCTCAGATTGCAACTGCTGGAGATTATATATAACAGTGATATTTTCCACCTCTTTTTAATCCAAGAAAATGATAGGAAAAAAAAAGTTTCAGAAAATACATCGCAAAGAAACTGAAATGAAAATTAGTATTCACAGACATGCTCCTGTGATCTGTCTTTCTCTGAATGACAGGGATTTTTAATGAGATACATCAATACCTCATTCAACTTCTGTTAACCCTACAAAAATTCCTGCACCTCCGTGTTTTAACAGAATTTTCACAGTGGAGTTTAATTTCAACTGCTATGCATCTCATACTGTCTTGAAATATGAACATATCTCCATGCCCAGATGTTTCAAAACCTACTCAAATGAAAGCCCTAGATGTTTGGACACTTCATATTAGTGAGATTAAGACGCTGTAAGATTTGATTCTGCTACCCCTAAATGTTAAAAGTAAATAGCTCACAGCAACGAGAAGCAGAAGCCATTCAGAGCTGGTTTGGCCTTATCCTTGGTGAAGAGAGACAACATTATTTATTGGCTGTAAGTGAATTTTTTTGCTTGCCTCTTGGTGGCTAGTTGGTTTAGATGCTGCTTCCAAAGTCTGTAAGCTGCTTAGTATTAATGTGGATAAATAATATTTGCACACTGAAACACAATACCTGACTAGACAACATAAAGCAAATGGCTAAACAAGAGCCCATGGCCAACAAGGGCATATGGGTATGCTAGGAGCCATTCATGCACAGCAAGGGAGCTTCCATTAGAATTTTCCTCTGTCATTTCTCCATAAAGATAGAAATGCATAGGAGAGATAAATATTAACCACATAGCAAAAAGAAAGGCATACAAATTGTATAGATTCATGTTGTGCTAGAGATCTCAGAAGGCAAGAATCAGACAGGATATGAGAATGAAGAAAGTTGAAAAATCCTGTCCAAACAAGCCAAAATTTGCAAATACCTGCTGAAAAACTAGCCCAGGGTGACAGGGCTCAAGAGGATCGCCATGATGCAGAGACAAAGTACACAAAGAGCAGGGAAAGAAAGAAAAAAAGATAATAGAAATAACTGATGTCAGAAATATATTGGGGTCTTCAAGACTTTCAACAAAGTTCCTTGCCAAATGTTTTTATGAAAACTGAGATATCACAACATAAGACAGAAGTCCCATCATGGATATAATCTTAAAATACTGAATAGAGAATACAGGAATAAATTAAATTCTCAGAACAGTATCCACAAAGAACAGGTGGGATCTGTTATAGTAGCTACATTGTTCAATACATCTGTAAATGAACTGTAAAAATGAGCAAGCAATAACATGAGTTTGTCGATGATAGAAAGCTTTTAAAGGTACAGCTGAGAAATAAAATAAAGAAGTGCGTAAAAAAAAAGTTACTTTTTCATTTGAAGACAAAGCAAAACAGGAAGTGGGAAAGATATAAAGAGTAACATAGGCAGGTTAAGCATTTCCTATTGTTTTTATCAGTAACGCTGAGTAAACAATACTTATTTAAAATAAGCTGTGGAAGTTACCGATTTCTGGATAATTTTGTTCCAAAATCTTGATATGTATTATTTCTATCTTCCCAAATAACATTAAAAAGTTCACTGACACCTGAAGACTGTGCACAGGGAGTAAAGTGTACTTTTCATTCTTGATATTACAGGGGGTCTGACATCAAATTAATTTTACATCGTGTGACGTAATATCTCACCTTATTTTTTACACACTGCAGCACCTAGTAAGTTCTGTAATGGATGATTTTCATATGATCAATCTGATTTAAGTAGAAAATGTGAGTTCACTCAAACAGGTATAGAAATCAAAAGTGCTGCTTCCAATCACTGTAAAGAAATGCCCAAAGTCAGCCCAGGACTGGATTTCTTGATTCCTGCTTGTAAGAAGGAGGTGAAGGGAAATAGACACTCCATTGCCTTCACTGCTCATTTTTTAAGAGCTACCATACCTTGACAACTGCAGCAAAAGACACAGAATGGCTTCAGTTACTAACAATGTACAGTTTGATGGGAATTTCTTTAGGGTTTTAAATGGCTGAAGAACATCTAAAGCTTTCCTGGTCAAATGTAGTAACAAAACCCTTGCTACAGACTGCGTTGTGGGTTAATCCCCAGAAAGCAGACAAGCATCACACAGCTGCTCACTTGCTCCCTCCCAGGACCCAACCCTATGGGACATGGGAAGAGGAAAAGAGTAAAAGCAAAAAAAAAAGCTGTGGTTTGAGATAAAAATTGTTTAATAAGCAAAAGAGAAGTGAAAGAAAACCAAATGATGCAAAGGCAATTAATTACTCACCATCTCCCACGAGTAGACAGATGTCCAGGCAGTTCCCAAGAGAAGGATAGCTAACCTCCTCAAACTCCCTTATCTCCCTTTTCATTGCTAAGCATGAGATTACGTGGCATGAAATACCTCTTTGGTTAGCTGGGGTCAACTGTCCTATGTTCCTTCCCGGATTCCTATAACCCCCCTGAGCCTACTAGCTAGTGGGACACTGTGCAAACACTGTTCAGCAATAACTAAAACATGAGTGTGTTATCAGCATTGTTTTTGTCACAAATCTAAAACAGAACTATGTGAGCTGCTCTAAAGAAACTTAACTCCATCCCACCCAGACCAGCTACACTGAGGGAGTTACATAGCGGAAGTTTACATGGCACAGTAAAACATTCTAAAGCATAACGGATATCTATGTCATTGGATACAAGTAAATGAAGAGAGTAAAAATTACTGATCTTTGCCTGTAGAAAATGGGGAATTGTTAGACATCTTTGCCATATGATTAAATAGAAAACCTGGAAGATAACACATCTGTCAGAGAAGATGACCACAGTAAAATACTGAAACAGAATCAACATCAATATTACTAGCCGAGCTAGCATTAACTCCACAAAATCCTACTGGTTTTATACTTCAGCTATAAAAACTAAACTTTGCATTGAAATAATCAGGTCTCTGGGAAACAATACAGAAGAGACTCATTATCAGGAAATTTAGAGATAGGACACTGAGAGAATGGTGAGATCCAGTTGCCCAGAGAAGCTGTGGATGCCACATCCACAAAGGCAATCAAGGCCTGTTTGGATGGGTTCCTGGACAGTCTGATTTATTGGATGACAACCCTGCCCACAGCAGAGGGTTGGAATTAGATAATCTTTAAGGTTTCTTCCAAACCAAGCCATTCTACAAAATTGGGAAGAGGAAAAGAAGGCTATATGAAAAATTTCTGCCATTTTAGAGAAGTACATCCAAATAAAAAAAATCACAAAGAAACTAGCATAATACCAATCTTGTAATATTTTTAAAATATCTCTTAAGCATACCTAGCAATTTTAATAAGCTTCTTTTTTTGTTGCTCTTACATTTTCAGTTAAAGCAAAAAAAGAGCAGATGTATTCACATCTACAGGATAGTATTTTGTGTATCTGCTAAATGATGCCTTTGGGGATAGCATGTAAAAAAGGTGAGAATAGTTTTTTATGCTCCTGCTCTGATGCCTGGATTACTCCAGGGAATAAGAATACAAGCACTGCTTTAAGCCAGCAACTACAGTACTGTTTGCAAACAAATACAATGGATTTCACAGGTTTTTAATAAGCAAGTTAGCAATGGAAAAAATAAGTTAAAAGCAGTTTGTTTGCAAACAAAGCTTTATGTCAATACTCTTTCTTTTTAAATGTTTATATATTTCTACTAAGAGATAGCAGGTTAACATCAAAGTTTTCTTAATATGGAAAAAATGTCAGATAACAGATAATTAATATTTGAAGATCAAACTCAGATTTGATATGCATAATATTTTTTTCTGCAAATGGTTCCAATTCAGTGTTTATTCCCTATCACATTGAAGTATCTAACATAATTAAAACCTACAAAATAGCAAGTCAGAAGAGCCTGTATCTCCATTTCCCCAAGAGAACTTGTCATTTCACCTTTCAAACCCATTTGTTCCCCAAAATTCTACTCCCACGTTCAAGAGCCATTACTCACTAACATCCTCAGAATGGTTGAACTGGGCTATGAAATCAAGGAAGCTTAAAGGCCATTTTTATGAAGAGTAGATTTTTTAGGATAAGTCTAAGTCCCCTAATCACTTTGGATGACATGAAGATGTCTAATTAAAAGTTCAGTAGTGAAGTAAGTCTAAAAGAAAAATGTGTAAAAGGCATAAAACATTGATCCTGCCAGCTTCTGTGCAGCTCGTTAGAATCCTAGAAGCTGTAAGAGCAGAGACAATCAAGCAAGTTTCCAGCCTTTCCCTGATAAAAACCCAGACAATTATTTAATGAAAACCCAAAAGATTACCAGTTATTTTTCTAAAAAGCTCTTCTCTTTCACATTGGGAATTTAGTAATGCACTGCAAAATTAGCCTATGGAAATGCTTTGAGTGCCATTAATAAAGCTGCACAGTTGTACAAAATCCATTAATTTATTACCTATTTTTTCTAGGGGAGGATGAAGACTTGAGGGTAAACAAGGAAAAGAAAGTGAGAGAGAAATGACAGAGAAGCTGAGCAAGCAAATATAAGAGCACCTATGCACCAATTCAAAGTGGATAGACTTATTAATACCCTGAAAACCACAATGACAATTTGTTGATCAATATGATTATATATCAGGCTCCAGGTACCTACTAAATCAGCAGTATGCAGCCATGGTTCTTGCAATAGTACGCACAAGAACATTTAAAGCAAAAGTAAGACTTCCAGGCTTTATGTTAAATAATTTAACTCTCAAGTGTTTATATCCTTTCCTGACTCAAAGTATTTTTTTGGAACTATGCAACCTTCTGTTTTGCAAGCATTAAATAAGGAATTGAATTTTTGTAAATAAATAATATAAATATTTCATGGACAGAAACAAATTCTCATCTAACATAAAAATAGTATAGAAATGTGATAATACACAACAATATAAGTAAGTCTATATTGTAAAACTGCAATTTCTGTATGTTCATGTCGGTCTGTTTTTATGTGAACAAGCCTGACAGACAAAAACTTTGATGATCAAATCAACAAAAATTGACTAATGTTTCTGATCATATAATTTCTGAAAAAATTCCACTCGGATTTATGCGCATTCACACTACAAAATAAAAGAATGAATGCTGATTGTGGAGAAAAAAAGAATAAAAAAAGAAAAAAATCAAAGAGAAAATCATCAAGCTGGGTCAGAAAGTTATCTGTAATTTTTCATGTGTGTGAAAATACAGATGTAGTGCAATGATTCTCTACCATGTATAATCTTTTTCATGAAAGCTAATGAATCTTTTTCAAAAAATCTCCAATGAACTAAAAAATTCTGATTAGATTAGCTCAATGTTAAAGACATGAACTGTTTCTGTGTGAGCTACTTCCAAGGTAAATGAGTAGTTCTATGTTTGATTTCTTGAGTATCACCTTACTACAGCTCCATTGAATAGTTCTCTTTTATTCACTGAAATTTCCATCAGGAGTTACAGTTTAACACCATGTCACAACATGTTAGCAACCTTGTCACCACCAGACTACTAATATGTTCTATTGAAATTGGATTTCTCTCTCTTTTTTAACTCACTTCATTTATCAGCTATTTCCTTTAACTCAAGTGAAAAACCCTCAAAAACATACTCCATGATTTCTAACTGTAATTTTCTGGGAATATAGATTTCTTCCTCTGCCTTTTAAAAATGTAAATCATTTTTAAACTTTATAGAATTTCTTTAGAGAAGAACTTTCATTAAAAATACTTTCATACACGAAGTTTAAACAAATCTTTTTACCATACAATCTAGAGCCGTTATGAAGTGGATTCAATGTTTGTATCAATATGACTATTTTGGTATTCCATGCATAATGTTTATGAGATAAATAACTATTTGTGTACAGACTAAGAACATGAATTCACTTTGAGCAATTAGAAAGTAGAAAGTGGTTCATTTAAACAGCATATGAAAGCCTTTTCCTTTAATTTTCCTGACTAACTCCTTGGAGTACAAAATACTCATAAAATTATTAATTATCTTCTCCTAAATACCAAATAACACCACATTTAAGAAATGAAAATGTGGACACACTTTATCTTAGGTCATAGTATTACTTCAAATACTGTCAAACACATACTCCTTGGTTCCAAAAGCATTTCATTTCCATTTCCAAAACATTATATATATACACAAATATATAAAATATATATCTCAATATCTCAAAAAGGTCTCACTTCAACAAATCTACTTTTCTAATGCAGAACTTAACCAGTGTCCTTATATTCTTATATTTCTGTCATATCAACATGTCATCA
Organism: Cyrtonyx montezumae; assembly: GCF_038088225.1. Classification (NCBI taxonomy): domain Eukaryota; kingdom Metazoa; phylum Chordata; class Aves; order Galliformes; family Odontophoridae; genus Cyrtonyx; species Cyrtonyx montezumae. The sequence goes on along the minus strand of NW_027072089.1, from coordinate 115,631,141 downwards.
CACCTACTTATCACATATATACCTTACAAATGTAAAATAATTTCACCTCAATATTTCCCTAGTAATATGTCTCAATAAATTATTTGTCCATTATATTTTACTCATACTTAAGAACTAGTAAAAGTACATATCAACTGTGCACATTGTGATGATACAGTGATGAGATAACCTGTCAGCTAGAGGAAAGTTCCATGAAAAAATCTGTCATCATTCTTCTTCCCAAATAATTCATATCTTTCAAGAACTTCTAGATAGAGGATACTGACAGAAGTTGCAACAACAGCTCAAGCATCCTGCATTACAGCAGTTGGTGCTTTTTGTGGTTCTACTTCCTATGGACTCCCCATCATACCAATATTAAATTAACTATTCCATTTTCAAGCATGCAACTCCTGTAAATGTGTGACAGCAGCCACTCTTGCTAGCAAGCAGTGAACCAATACCATATTCTAAAAGGAGCATATACATTGTACATTACATATGCTTTTGCTACTTGGCACGTAAATGCAGTTATTGCCAATAATATTTCAGCACACGTGAATGCCTATGAAGACACATGCTGTTTTATTAAATAGACATGTAAGTTTTCTTATTTATTTATTGAACTTGTGCTTGTTTCATTTAATAAAGTAAATTTAATAAATTAATTTATTATAAGTTAATTTAATAAATTAACACAGAATTAACAGAATAAACACAGAAGAAATATCCAGAATACTCATGTAGTACTTACAAATGTTGTAATTATTGAATTCTCAAAAAAGCTCAAAATGCATAAAATAATTTGTAGTATGTCTTTTTGATGGATTTGACAGCTTATTTAAATGAGCTAAACATGTATCTGGGTGGTCTAATCTAGTGAGTTGCAACCCCGTCCACGGCAGGGAGAAGGAATGAGATTATCTTCAAAGTCTCTTCCAACCTAAGCCATTCTATAATTCTATGATGATAAAAGATTTCCCATTCAATTAGCTTTATTAACTGCTGTTATAAGCTTATGTGCATTTGGTCTGTCTACATAAAACATAACACACTCCATTAATTTGAAGAGAAAAAAATACTTACACTCAAGTCATATTTGTAATATTGTGACCACGATAAAGTGCTTATATGACCTCTTAAAGCTACAATTAAACAGTTATTCAAATGACTTTTGTCACAGGAAGACAGAGTTCACCCTGGAAAAACTGGATTTTAAAGCACCAGAAAGAAGTCTGAAAACAGATGTATGTTCCTTTATGTTAAACAAACAAGTGAGGATCTACCATCATGTAACAATATCAGTCCCATATAAAATATTCATGTTGCACCAGAAGTCTGTAAAAGCATAAATTAATAGATACTGATATACATATCTCTTAATAAAGCCAATAGAATTTGGGGAAAAAATCCTGGTATACCAGACAAAAATGTATGTAACTGTAGACAGTTTTAGTCAATTACATACAAAATCAAAAACACTTCTCAGTTAAAAAAGAAAATCAGTTAAGACTACATTTATCCTTCTATACTAGAATTTCCACTGCTCATCTGACTTATTTCCTTGTTCATTGTTGACTTTGTTACAAAACTCCATATAAGCAGCAAAAAGTGTTTCTACAGTGGATGCAAGGCAGTCTACCTTTGTGGTTGGCTGAATGCATTTCTCAGTCTAAACTGTTCACTTCAAATAGCTACAAAAAATGCCAGGATGCTAATTCTTCTTTCCTGCAGCTGCAGCAATTGTATGATACTGGAGATATGGATAGTGTTTGTTTCACCACTCTTACTGTCACCAGAATTCCAATCACTCTCTCAATGGGGAGCATAAAATCCATCAGAATTACTGATCAAAAATGCTGCCACTATTTTTTACAGGCTTCAAAGCAGAAAAGGAAAAAGAAAAAAGAGCTGGGACATTTTCACATGTTCTTAAAAAGTGTTTGCCATTTGTCCTCCTCTAATCAAAATGTGAATGCTTTTGCCTATAACTACAGGTCGTTCTCAATTTTGATCAAGAACAGGCAAGAATCTTTCCTATAAATCTTTTCATGTCCTAATTAATCCTCTTTGATTTTGTTTTAGATGAAGATTCCATCATTAATCATTTAAATCACAAAAGTAGATACTTTGCAGAAAGAAAAATTACATACCTTGTATCGAATAAGGAGACCATAAACCAAAATATTTTTCCTTTTCATTTCGCTTGCAAATTTCTTGATTCTAGTTAGTTCTTCCAAATCAATGCTGAAAGAAGTATTTTCTGAACTATCCAAGTGCACCTGCAAAAGAACAGATATGAAAAAAATCCACCTTTTCCAAGTGTGCTGTTTTAGACTACTGGTTTTTAATGTCTCATACCATTGTTACACACATACAAGAACGCAGGCAAAGCAAGGTTTTTCTTCGTTCGTTTCTTGTTGAGTTCCATCACTCACATATATCGTGACAAATATGTCTCTTCAAAGAACAAGATCATATACCAGAACAAAGCACAACACAATGTTGTAATTAAATAACTAAATTACTACATTATTTTCTAAGTTCTAATCTACCTTTCAGAGATTTTTACTATCAGGATAATGGAAAAATAAAGCTGTTTTTCACAAACATCTTAAAGGTCTTCCAAATGTCATTCTTATCTTCAGAGGTTTATTTCAAACTTACTAACTTCTCAGTGTAGCATATTTGTTACCTACAGTGGTTTCACTTCAACTAAACAGTTCACTTTTAGTCTACTTCAAAGTAAAATACAACTGTCCTGAACTCCTGGGCAGGAGAAGGTAGGTCTCATATCCAGTGGGGATGCTGCACAAATTATGTGAGTCTTACAGAACCTAAACTGGAAGGTAACAACTAACTAGCTTAGGGCTCTCTCAACCATTTTCCAAGATTTAAGCATTCCCACAGATTAAGCAGTTTACCTCACAAAGTTCCTGTTAACTACTGACTTCAAATTTAAAGACAATAATTTGAATACATAAAATTTAAGCACCTCTTAACAGAAGAAATCTTTTCCATTAAAATAACAGAATATATTTTCTGGATAAATAGTTCTGTCCATATAAAACTTAATACACAGAGAAAGGAAGAGCTGTGACTGCAAAACATACCTCAAGTTTTCTTTGTACCTTATGTTCAATTTATCCTGACAGATAATAACTTCTATTTTTCAAGGCTGTTGTATAAGGAATTAGACTATAAAATCACGACAGATACATTGTTGCTGGATAATGCAATAAATATAGTTTAGAGGTATAATCCTTAGTGAGATATAGCATTAATGACGCTCATTTAACCCAATATTTCTTATGTCTATTTATTGAGCCAGAAAATATAATGACAGAATTTTAAGTGGTTAGACTTCACAGAGACTTTCAAATTTCCTGGTTTCTCCTTTTTTACAGACTAAGTAAAGTCATCTACACCTTCAGCTGTTGTCTACATGACATATTTAAACTATTATGGCAACGATATTCAAAGAATATCAGCCAAGAATATACTTCAAAACTTATGCCACATACCAGAATATATGCTTCGAATCCTACAATGTTTTGGTAAGTATGTTAGTTAACTCCTATGTACTTCACAGTTCATTTTTAATACGTGATACAGAAAGGCAATAATCATTTTTAAAATTCTGAAGAAAATACATAACATAGAAAAACAAAGCCACACAGTTTTCTTTCTATTGAGCATTCTAGCAGAGTACATTGTTTGTGGTATCACCAAAAGAGACAACACAGAGCACAACAGAACAGCAAGAGTTAACTAGTCAGTATGAACAGCCATAACAGATCTTTTACAGAACTACAGAACTACATAACTAATAATTTGCCTTTTGCTTGCATTGGTTCATTTTCCATCAGAATGCACTACATTTGCTGAAGCGTAAATGACACTCTTCACAGTTTAAGTTACAGTTCAAATTTAAACTTCTATTCAGACATACCAGAGTCTCTAAAAGTAGTCAAAACAGAGATAAACTGTTAAAAAACACTTTATTAGATACTTTCTACAGGGAATTATAGGAGTTACCTACCGAAATAAGAACAACTGGATGTAAGAGGGGAATATTTGATTTTTCTAACATATCCACGAGCTGCTGGATTTCTTCAGAGGTGTACTTTTTATCCTAAATGAACAAAAATTTTAGAATTACTGAAAATGTCAAAGAAGTATTTCATTCAAATGAAATTCAGAGGTCCATTATTTACCAAAAAATATACATAGTTTTTTGCTTGTTTTATATATTTTAAGGCTTTTATCAGATAAATTATGATTGTTTAAAAAAACTGGAGACTAAGAGTATTACCTTTAAGAAATACATGCAACAATCTTAAGAATCTTAATGGAACTCAGATATAGTTCAACTAAAACATTCCTGCTCCCATTCAAGGGCCCTAATTTTGACCACACTGACAACACACAGTTAGAATACTACACAAAGTATTCTTCATGAGACAATTCATTTCACTATAATCGCTTTGAAAGGAAATTTTAAATCATTTTCAGTTGCATCTCTCTTGTTTTTGGCCTATTTAATAATATACTGAAGGAAATACAAAACCAGCAGAGAAAGAATGGAATAGTAGGTCAACAGTTGATTTTGATGTATATCAGAAAAAACAAATATCACTACAGATACACCAAGGGTTTAGAAAAAATATATGATTCAAATATGTAATTCTTACTTGCAATTACTAGTAAGTTTAAGTGCAAGCAACAGAAGCATACCTGCTTCCTACTTACATTTATGCAAACAAAATTGTAGCACTGTCCTGAAAAGATGTTCTGTAGATGGCTATCATGATTGCTTAGAGATATTGATACAGCTTCAACCTGATTAAAAAATACATAATATTACTTCACGAATTATACTTCCATCTTGTACCTGTGAAAGCTTCTACAATCATCAAAGAGGTTGTTAATTCAAATGGCAAAAAACTGGCAAATACTATTTCCAATATAAGAATTAAATACTGCTCAAATTTTTAGGTAACTCAACAGTGAAGCGCAGAGTCCAACACCCTGTAGAGGTTTTGGAAATTTTTTCCTGAAATGTGCTGCTAGAGGGAACCATTCCAAAATCAGCCCTGGAAGTATCATAGACACTAGAGCTACTGCCTGGGTTAGGGTGCTGAACCATTAACAGAGATGAAAGAATGATAATACAGTCAAAACAATGAAATTATTTTAGATCACTAATTGTGAGAAATTCTTTATCAAGTTCAACAAATACATATGTATTGTATGTAGAAACTGTTGAACAGGTATACTAGAATTTGATTAGAAAAAAAATTTAGAATTTCTCTTAAAAGGCACTTCTGTGATGAATAATCACAAACATTTATCTTGTAACTCCAACTAAGAAATTGAACTTCGGCTGAAGTAAAATCAGAAATTCCAGATGTCTTCATGACCTTCTACATAATGAAATGAATAGGAGCATAGTCTGCAACACTTTTAAGAAGGTAAATGAAACATGACCCAAATAGGTAGTCCTAATTTTTCTCTAACATACCAGAATGCACAATGATTAAGCATTCCAGAAAATTCAAAAATAATTGTGTCATTTTTCATTTAACTCAAAAAACTTGATAAAGCATTACACTAAGCTTTTGTTTCACAGCTATATTATTCAGGAAAAATAATTGGAAAGGAATATGATTCTATCTCCTTCTATTGGTAGGTTGCTCAATGGAAGAGCTTCTCAAATCTTTGCAAATGTACAATGCCTGTTAACTTCTAAAAGAACCCTTCCTCCACATGAGATGCTAAATTGTGCCCCATTCTTTCTATGGCTTCACTGAAACTAAATATGTGTTCTCAAATGAACACAGGCTCACACAGCACACATACTCCTTTAGTAACGTGCAAACAAGAACACGAGTAACTATACTCATCATTATTTTTACATATCACTGTAAACAGGTAATTTTTTTTTAATCTAAGCAAATTCCAAACTAGTAAAGTCAGTTTGAATTCTATGAACTGAACAACCAATGCCTCCTTATATCATAATTTTTTATTTCATCCTATTAGAATACTGCAAAAAAAATTAGTTGAACATGCCATTCCAATAAAAATTTCCAGTTGAATGTCCAATAAAGAAGATTCTCTGTGGCTCTCCTCTCACTCTTAATTAATTTGTAAAAATATATTTTATTATCTTTAACAACTGTGGCCAGATTAAGTTCTTGCTGGGCTTTTGTCTTTCTAGTCTTCCCTCTACATACCCTATTGACATCTTTATACTCTTCTCAAGTTGCCTGGCCAAAGGCCATAAACTCTTTTTTATCCCACAGTCTCAGCAAAAGCTCCCTGTTAAGCCAGGCTTGACTTCTTCTCTGACAGCTTATCTACTGACACACGGAGATAGTCTGTTAAGTTCCTGTGCCTTTAAAATTTCCTTCTTCAGCAGCATCCAGCTTTTCTGGACCCCTATGTCCTTTTGGACTGACTCCCAAGGGATCCTCTCAACCAAGACTCTAAAACAGTCCCAAATCTGTCCTCTGGAAGTCCACTGTAGCAGTTCTGCTGACCCTATTCCTGGCTACACCAAGAAAAGAAAACTCAATCATTTCATGGTCATTACGACCAAGACAGGTTCCAACCACTCTGACTATTCCTCCTCTGTTCATAAACAGCAGACCTAAGGAGATGCTTACCCTAGCAGTCTCTCTTACCAGCTGTAACAGAAAGTTATCATTCACACACTCCAGGAACCCCCTAGACTGCTTTTTCTCAGTTGTATCAGCAAATGTCAGGTAAGTTGAAGTCCCCCCAGAAGAATTAGGGCTACTGACAGCATGAAATCTGCCAGTTGCCTGTAGAAAACTTCATCCTTTTCTTCATCCTGGTTGAGCAGTCCTTCCCTCTTAAAGTGCTAGAAGTCATCAGCTAGAATGACTTCACAGAGTCACCAAAAAAGATTTAGTCACTTATCAGTAGCAATCCTTTCACTTTTTCTTTCATTACGTTGTGGTCATTTTATGTATGGTTTATTGAAATGCTCTGTAGGATCAGCTGCTTGACCCACTCAGGTAGTCATTTCTGCAATAAGAAGATCCAAAGCTGTTGCAGATTTTAATCAATTATGCCACCAATGTGACCTGAAGTTATTAGATTTGTCTTCATAAAGCTGATTGTTCAAACAAGTTCTTTTTTTTTTTTTTTTACTAGATTGGAAGCGCTTCTTGCGGCGTTTTTGTGTTTAAAAGTAAAAGACAGATATATGAAAGCATGCATTTCAGTCAGTATTTAAAGATCAGACTTTTTTCTTAACATGGGAAAGTGATGCCTTCCTACCAATTGCAAAATAGTTTAAATAGAGAAAAAAAGGATAACTATTAATGAATGTAGAACCTGAAAAAAGACTTCTGCTCCATTACACAGCTAGTCAGACAAGAAAAAAAAAGTCTTATTCAACTGTGCTAATGTTTTCTATTTTAAAATGTGGATATGCAATTAACAAAAGCAATGATGTTCCCCAATAAATACAATTATTTTCAAATAAAAGCTGAAAGTGCAGTGGCACGTTTCATTTCAAGATGCAGATCAGCCAGTTTAACATACAATAACATCCTATATTAACTGAACACAAAAAGCAGATCAACAGACATGAAAAAAAACATTATAAAGCTACAATCATGCAAATTGGGAAACCTATGTTCTTGAGCAGTTATTCCTGCTCTGTTTCTCTGTGTAAAAGAAAGATGTGATCTCATCACATAATACATAATTAAGAATTACTCTATTTTCAGTCAGGATATATCTGATTATCAAATGTTAGTCGTATTTGGGAAAGAAAAATATGTGATAGTTCCATTAGTGGGAGTAATGAACAAGGAAAAGATAGTTAAATGTCAGTGGAAAAATCCATTAATATTCAGCAGTGCTTCAATAAGCATTCACTGTGAGAGAAACGCACCCCTGTATCTCTCTGCCAAAAGGCTGAACTTTGCACTGACAGTTATACAGGAAAACAACTTGTTCCTTAATTTGTTTAGACTTTAATTCAGACTTCAAAGTAACAGAAACATTTCTTGTGTAATGTATTTGTAACAATTTGGGCTTACCGAATTCATAACATCTAAAGGACGTGGCCTCTCTGAAGTGTGGACCCAATTTCTCCTCTAATATAATAAACATATTTTAAAGACCATTGGTAAGATCCCTCTCTAGAGCATAATTAGGCAGAAGATGATTCTTGGTAAGTTCCACACCTGGTGTTAATCCTTTTTATTAAATACTCAAGAGACACAGGAGGTATCAGAGTCTGTATTTAGAATTTAGTTGTTTTGTTATGAGCTGTGAGAACAATAAATTATACTTACTTTTATTTGGTTTCTTAAGGATTCATGAAGGAGAAAACCTACTTGCACAACAGCTTCCTTTGCATCAGTAATAATACAAATTTGTTGTGATAAGTTGTCTGCAATCAAGAAAAAAAACACTTTTTTCATTAAAAATATAAATTAATTACTTATCTGTTAAACATTACCATCAATACATATACTGCTGCCTCCTGCTAGAATCTTTTCAACAGCTGAAGATTTAATTTTAAACCAACTTATTTCAAGGTAAAATTAACAAAAATGCATAACATACATCTCAAACTTAAAATTCATTTTACATTTTGGGATTTTTTTTTACATTTGAAAATATCACACTTAAATAATGAATTTCTGTGAAAGGGTATTTGCTCAGATCCACATTACTGACATCAGATGACCACCAAGAAAATAACTTTTTGAAATATTCATGCTGCATATCAATTCAGTGGACCACTGAATGAGGTATTTGCACCTTTGCCAAGAACTTACTATAAGAAAATAAAAAGACTCCAGTAGACACCAGACAGAATAAATATTCCTCACATAATATTTTATGTATCCACAGCAGCTATCAAAGATATATTCAAGACACATCTTCACCTCAATATCAAAGAATTTGTGGAACCAGTAAGTTATTGGCTATCCTGCTCCATAAGGGAAATACTTAAGAAAACTGATATTTTTTCTCATTCTTGACTATAGTTTTTAGAATCAGGGAACTTTTTCTTTTTTTAAACCAACAAAAATAATACAAGTCTGGAGCATTCCATTCTAATTCTAGATCATATCATTCAGATGTTGAATTAATACACATATTGAAACATATAACTTTGTCTGGGTAGTCATTTTGTGAGAAGCTAAAAATTTAATAACTGAATTAAGCCTAATTATATTTAAAGCAGACTTCAATACAACTTCAGGGACAAACAAATACTGAATACCTCCCCAAAATTAACTAGCAGTGAAAGATGTAAAAGAAATTATGAAACTACAGTCTTAGAAACAAGTCTCCATATAAATATATAATTTTATTGCAAGTGGAAAGTTATCTGTTTGTTTGCTTTTACACATAATTACATACTGCATGATAAATTCAATGACATGGATTTAAAATTATTTGATTTCTCACATTTTATTGTAAACTCAAAGACAATAATAATAATTATTATAAAGATATAAAAGATATATAGGCCTAAAATTAATTTTAAAACTGATGCAGTTAGCATTACTGGAAAGTAAGATAGGAGCTACAAAAAACCACATGTGGAAGAAGGCTGTGGAATCTAAGAAGGCACCATGACTTAAGGACATTTCTTTTAAGAAAGAAGTCAGCTATTGACAAGCAGCGTCAAATGTATCCAGCAAGAGACTGCTGAAGGTCTGCAAATACAAAGCCTACCTCACTCCCATTCCACCTAAATCTCTAACTTCCTGTAACATACACTAGAAGGAAGACAGGAGCACAAAAAGGGTAATTAAGAGCTGCAGCTTGAATTTAATAAAGAAGAAAAGAAAACAATGAAGTATGACAACATATTTTTAAATTGGTTGAGGAATGCATTGCTGGAGTATGAGAAAATGCACACATTAAAAAATACTGAATGCTTTTAAATGATCAGGAAGAACATGAAGGAACTCTGGGAAATCTTAGTTTACAAAATTAATCTAGCAAAGCAGCTGAAGTTTAAAATTCACTTTCAATTTAAATATAAACTCTATTAAGTGGTCAAAGAAAAATTCTGTATGACATCTTAGATGGTCGACATCTTTGCTGTACTATGGGGAGGAAGGCTTGAGCCCCTCCAAGACCGCCTGTGTGCCAGCTCTGGTACACTGATCCATCTAGCCATTGCACAGCATAAACACAGTGAGCACAAGGCAGCAGGAGCACTGGCTACAGCTCCCTCTGACTTCTAGAAGCTTGCTGGCTGAGGATGAACTAGCTACATGAAGTATTTCACTCCTGGATTTTAGAAGTTTGTCTAGGTATATCAAATTATTTTGCTCCCAGTTTTACCATTTGTTATCTTTTACAATGAGCATCTCCTATACACATTTTCTCTCCCATTACCAATACACATTAATTTCTTCCATAAATAGCTTTATGTTTGTAATTTTTTTATTAGACAAAGCATTCCTGATAAAATTAAGGACTTCCTCGCATTAGCTTCTACATGCATTAACATAATACTGAAATAGTAATTCATCTGCACAGATTTGTAAAGGGATTCAATTTGGTGGTCATCATTTTAGGAACATTGTTATTCCTCAGCAACAGTTGTTCATTGAATTCCCACATTCTGCCAAAACTCATGACAGTAAAAATAAAAAATAAAAACAAAAATAAGAATTCATATGCAGACATCTATTTACATAGTGACATTAAATATTTAAGTTTTGTACTCAATATACTAATACATAATGGAATTACAGGCACATATATTAAAAAATCACCTTTCTTAACAGCCCAGCAAAAACACCATTAACAGACTATGCATTAAATAGGAGTTTTGCTAGTATTACCTAAATATTCAGCTGAAATAGAGGCCTCCTCTGCCATGGTTATGAAAAACTATAGTAGAAAACTATATAATACATTGTTCAGAGGAGCTGTGGATTTCCCATCCCTAGAGCTGCCAAAGGCTGGGCTGGATGGGGCCCTGGGCAGCTTGATCTAGGGCTTTATTTAGTAATTAGCAGCCCTTCCTGCAGCAGGGGGTTGGAGCTCAGTGATCTTTGAGGTTCCTTTCAAACCAAGCCATTCTATGATTATTCCACTACAACGAGTGCAGACTTATTTTTAAAGTGTCACAAAAAGATCAATGTAACCTCTATCTTTTCTAAGAGCAAAGCAATAAACAACATACCTTGAAAAAGTGTTTTCTCAAATCTTCAGAATTCTGTAGTAACTATGAGAATTTCAACTAGGAAATGTAAACATTTAAAGCTTTTGGAAATTAAAATGGAGAAAATAAACCTTAGCTTAAACATATATTTTAACTTCAAAGATAAAATTTTCTTAAACCAGAAACAAGATAGATTAAATATGAAACCTAATTTTAATTTATTCTATGCCCTGATTTGTGTGTTGAAAATACTAAATACAATACTGTTTTAGGTCACGTTATTATTCAGTAGCAACTGTTACAGTCTTTATCCTAGGATCTCACTCAAAATTATAAATCAAGATGTGTATATGTTTATGGAATTACCTTAGTTTCACAATGTATTAAGTCTGCTCTAACAAATTACTTAGTTTACTCCAAAAAGCATGCCACAAACAAAGAGTAATTATAATACCACTGTTCAAATACTGATCATAAATATCATATCCTACTGATTTAATAGCATAACAATAAAAATGCATCTGAATAGCATATAAGTTTCAACCTAGAGACATTTTTTCTTCTCATTGCACACATTTATATATGCATATGTTTCTTTTTGTAAGCATATCATTCCTATTCTTGGTCACTGTAATTTCTACTGCTTTGAAGTATACCCAAAGATCACCGAAGAGTTTTAAATTTTGCAATGAATTCAAAATAGAAGACCAGTTTGTTTGAACTCCATTTTTACTTTCTATACAAAAATGACTTAACTGCTCTGGAAGTTCTCCCTAGCATCACCAGACTGTCATAAACAGATTTGTATCTACCACTGCAAACACAAGAAAAAGTATTGCCAATTATCTTTTTCATTCACATTTAACATGAGTTGAAACTGTTATTTGTACAACACAGTAACCAAAAATATCTAATAATTTTTGTATACCCATTCTACATTTCTTTATAGCCACAAAAACCAAAAGCAAACTTGGCACTGCGCCTACCAATATTAACATAGAAAAAGGAGAGGAATATTCAGTGGTACAAGATGAGGAAGAGGGTTGTTTTCATCCAGCAATAAGTATTCTGAGGAATATGTCTTCACCTGTTAGTCTACTTCTTTGCTGCACCCCAAAGATCAGTCACTGTCTAATGGGCACTACATTGTACTCATAAGACTGCAGACCTTGGGGTGATCTTTTCTTTGATAAAAACAAAAAAATTGTTTTTGTTTGTTTGTCTTTGTTTTTTTTACTCACGTAGGTTCTTCATATAACACCAAACATTGTAAGCAGCTATAACAGTTATAAAACATTCAAATGTATGAGGGCTGCTTTACAAGTAATGCCTCCTATTTTATTATGCTGGTCCACGATATCAGAGGCAGATGGTGGTGGTATGACAGCAGAGGTTGAACCTTCCCACCAGTATTCCTTTACATTGTGTTGCTGTGTGACAGACAGCAGCAGTGGGGCAGTCTGACAAAACTGCGCGTGACATGGAAGTGTGGATGAAGGAAACGTGTGTCACTGGATTCCTCCGTGTAGGAAAAATGGCAGCCACTAACATTCATTGAAGCTTGCTGGACGTTTATGGAGATGAAACGGCGGATGTGAGCACAGTGAAATTTTGGCCTGTGTGGGCAACATTTTCCTAGCAATAATGCCATCACAGCAGCTGTGAAACAGTGAGTCACTTCCTCTGGTGTGGATTTTTACAAGCGCAGTATGCAGGCTCTTGTTCACTGCTGACGAAAACACATAGCTAAAGGTGGTGACTGTTAAAAATAGTGTTTTGTAGCTGAAAATTTGCTCTGTGAAATGGTAAGATTGTGATTTTATATCTTGTATTTTCCGCAGAAATAAGTAAGAAGCATTACTTCCAGAGTGACCTATTTTTCTTTCCAGTTGCAAAATTTAATTGTTTGTACATCCATGAAAGCAGATATTCAAACAGCCAAGGCAAAGTATATAATCTGGAAGTGCACATCTGTTGAAAAGTCACTGCAGAATAAGGGCCCTTAAGAAAAACGAGGAGAGGGAAAGAAGCAAACTCTAAATTACTTTTCTGTTTTACTGAGAAGAAACATTTAAAGTTTACATGTTGGAACTAGAGTTCAAAGATGCTTGCCCTGAGGGTAGTAGTCATAATGGAAATATTTTTAGGATGTTTTGTATTACCCTGATCTTAACTGCATTTCTAGATGAGTCACCTTTATTGTAAGATGATGTTTTCTTACTTCAAGACCATTAAAAGTAGGCATGTGCCACCTTGTCTGCATACTCTTCAAGTTCATACCTGCTTAACTAAAGAAGAGCACTAAGTCTAATGTTAAAAAAAACAAAACACATTAGGACTCAGGTTTTCATAATGTGGTTGTTTAAAAGAAACTAGAGGAAATAAGCAAATTACTAATACATTTTATGAAAACAGTCTTGAAAGATAAATAACAGTCTACTTAAATTACTGAAGTATTTCACTATATTACCTTAAATGTAAATGTTATATTTATTTATAAATATAAATCTGTAAAGTACAATGTATGTATACATGTACATTTTTCTTACTTCTATTTGAGTCAACTTTAACAAGCAGAAATTTGTCCATTATTACATCTAATTAGGCTAGCAGTTAAAAAGCTGGCTGTGCTTCTCTAAAGCACTTGGGACTTGCTACTTTTTGTAAAACAGCTGACTAAAAGAAACCAACAGTCATATAATTATAGACACATGATTAATTGTATTTTTTTTCAGGCATTTAATAGCCAGGTACTTGTTACCATAATCATTTTTCCAGTATTTGGTTAATTAAATAATTATAATTTAATATACGAACAAAGAAATGCAGAAGTATGTCAAAGGAGACAGAATAGCAAATAGTAGTTCAGACTGAACCACAAATGTTCCTTAGCAAAACTGTCCACAGGCACAAGTGCAACCTCAATATTTTAGCATAAACATTTAAGCATTTAAAGATCAGTTGATCTAAGCTTAAAATTCAAAACAAGTCACTATTTAAAACCAGAAAGTGAACAGTTGACTGAAGAATTCTCAAACAAGTACTTTAAACATATCTTAAAAGGATTTTCTAAATAAAACAATCACGTTAACAAAAAAGATAACACATTCTCTGATGCTGAAGGAAATAGTAGTTTCAAGTCACTATTAAGTATAAACATAAATGATGTGAAATTTGGAGCACTAATACCAAAGTTAAATGTGTATATACAAACATGCTTTATCACTCCTACATTCCTCCTGTGACAAAATGTGCATCCAGCAAAGTAAACTGGATCACTTATCAATAAAAAAAATTAGTTGTGAAGACTCACTAGCAGTAGGAAGCCAATGTGAGGCCAGTGCGCTTAGTGTCCTCCATCCCACCAGCCTGTTTAGCTTTAGGGACTCCTCCAGAGGACCTTAACATCATGCTAGGTGGCACATTGAGATCAAATACTTTGCAACCCAGACTGACAGCATCATACAGAATTGTCCCTTCAGGCATTCTACATGGCCTGAACCTGGAGTCTTAATCCACCATCATGTAGATCAACATCCCACAGGTAACACCATTCATAGTCTGAGTGATATTTAGCACCAGGAACCGGCACCCTCTTCTCATATAAACAGAGAATTCCTAGCAGTACAGTGCTCCTGAGTCCTACCAGGACACAAAGGTTCTGTCAGCTATGCTCAGCAAGGTTATAGACAAAACAGGAGCCAATGACAAGAAAAAGCTTTTAGCAAGGCAAAAAACAGTGAAGAGAAGATAGGCGTTCCTGCTGTAAATACTCTTTCTGGAGGTTGCTATCATCATCCCAAAAAAGGAAAAGGAAACAAACAGAAAAAGAAGAGGAATATTTCCAAAAAACCCATCTGTGAGGAAGTCTCTAAGGAATATCTGGAAATCCATAACGATGTGAGCCTCTTGCTAGCACAGTAGTATACTGAGTATATTGATGACTTCCAGTAGCCAAATTTATAAACTCTTTGTGGGCTGCAGTAAGCAGAAGGCCCTTTCTCTCCCCAGGGACTGTTTCTGAAAGAAGAAAGACTGCATAGCAACTGCTCCTTTCTTGCAGCAGTCACTTTCCCATCAGTGTCCATGACACCTCCATGACTCTCACAGTTTCCTAACACAAAAACTCATTAATAGTGGTGAGTAGCTACCACACAGCAGAACACTACCTAAGTCATGGGAGAAAACACAAAAGGGTAACGAAAATTAGAAGCACTTCCTAGTAAGTGGGTTTTGCAGTCTTGAAAAAAGCAGTCAGTGTTATACATCCAGCAATGCAGCTAGTAGAAAAAGCCTAACAGCCTGCTTTGGCTTACAGGGTGGCTGCCATTCTGGAAAGTGACCTCTCCTTGAAGGTTTCCCACAGGTGTAAAACACAACAGAGCAAAATGCAGTCAACAATATTTCTTCAGTAAAACTAAGGTTTCTTCAGTAAAGTCATGGTTGTTGTAACCATGTGACCAAATGATGTAAAATGCAAAAACATGATGTAATGCTCACTAGGTCTAAAACTAAAATCTTCCCTTAAATATATTTTCACTTCACTGCTGCAAGAATTGTGAATAGAATGCTTACCTAATTTTAATCTACATGGCTAAACTCTGTTGTAAATCAAAGTCCTATTATATCAGCTGAATATCAGTATTTGAAGCATTTTCAAGGGCACAGAAAATACAAGGCACAGCTCTCAAAAGGCAGATGTGGGCATTAACAGTGTATACTCAAAACCTCATTAAAGACATATAATGATGTAAGATAAATCTGTTGCAGAGTGTTCACATTATCTAAGGGCTCTTAGTACATTATTTGCATAAAAAGAACACGAGGTTTCCCCTTCCTTAACTCGTGCAACACTGCAAAAGCAAATCTAAACTTTAAGGAACATAGTTTTTTCATACAAACCAGGCACAATAGAAGAATACTGTGGTTACTAAAGCAAATATATTAAATAGTGCCACAGTAACAAAACATATAAGATCAAGGATGAGATTTGCCTGATTTACCACTGTGCAGCTCGTCATTTCTACTTTAAACTACATAAATCTTTTATCATAAACAACAGCTGAAAAGATTGTACCAGCTTTTTTGAAAGTAAAAAATGTGATAACATGATGAAATACACATGTAAAGTACATATCTATGAACAGTATGAAGAAAATGAGCAGTCATCTATAGCATTCTTACCCACTTATAAATGCATGGGTCCCGCCAAAAGTAACACCTCCTATTTGTTTCTATGGAAACTACAACAGATGAACATGGTTCTATTCAACAGCAAAGTAAATATGGAAGATATATAGGAAAAAGGAAAATGAGATCAAAATTAACACAGAAATATGAGTTTGCTGAGATTTATTTCAAGTTGAATACTGAACTTTTGCCAAGATATGATCAACATTTTAAATACCTTCAGTTGACTTGCATCATTTTATGCTGACATGATAGGCTTCAACAGGTTTGAATAATAAAAGCACAATTTTTGCTACAGTAAATATTTTCAAATATTGAAATGAAAAAGTAAATTCAAGCAACTGTTCCAGATTCTATATTCTCTTACTAATATCACCATTAGAGAGAATTCTATTTTCAAGTCTCTACTATATAGATAAAACTTTTAAGAATATAGGTAATACCTCACATTTTAAAAGACTGTACTGTAAAAGCATGCATAAACCATCTGAGTTAGGAATTCATTGAGAAAAATCATAGAGGTATAGACAAATCAGTATATCGCTAGATAAAACAAACTGGATGCTGCTGGTAAAAATAGGGTCTCTGAAGATTTATTTAACTATTGTTCCAGCTTAGTACTGACTACAAAAACCTATGATTTAACTGAAGTTAAGTCAATGGAAAAATCAGAACATTAGTCCATAACTAACAAGCATGATGACTGGTGGAATGGGATCTATATATAGATTGGAAAAAAAGAATTTTTTTTAATATAATTACTTTTGCAATTGTCAAAGATTGGAAGCTTCCCTCTGTTCCACTAAACCATAATTCAAATATTCTAATTCCTACTCAGCAATGACATAAAAATCATTGCTTGGTTCTGTATCATACCGTGCTGCAAAATCCCTGTTTTCCACATTGATTTGTCCTATTAACTGTTTTTTTTTCTTGCAAGTCATTTCATTTATGTGACATAGTAACAGTATGCAAGCTTTTAAAATTTATTATCAAACTGAACCATTTTATCCAAGGAAAGATCAATCAGATTTAAGTGAAAGCTATTACAAACTATTCCAGGAGCACGCTGATTTCAGAACATTAAAACATACTTCAATAATCACTAGGTCAAGCCAAGAACTTCTATATTTTATTACCAAAAATCTCTTACTGGCAGAAATAATTGTTTGTATAATATTTGTAAATATCCAATACCATCTGAAGATATGTAAAAAAAATGGACAAATTACAGAAACATCATTTCTTGGGAAAGTTTTCTATTTTAAGTCAGATCATACCCCAGTTTTCAAAGCTTCCTATAGGTTAAAAATACTACTGAAGGGCAATGACCCTATTGAGTGGTCTACAGCACTAGTCTAATGGGGAGTAGCTGAGGGAACTGGGATTGTTTATTCTAGAGAAGAGAAGGCTCAGTGTAGACCTTATCGCTCTCTACAATGAGCAGCACTGAGTTGTACATGTATATACGTGCATACTTTAAAATATATTTATTCTAAGTGTATACATACGTGATGTATCTACAATAGAAATATGTACACATATGATTATGTATATATAATAGAAATATATCTACTCATTGAATATCTCAAGATCATACAATTGCTATGAGAAAACAGTAAAGAGTTCTGAAGAGTTAATAGATGTTTTTCAGTCTACTACTTAGAAACGTGGAACATATTCAAAATTGAACTAGAAAACAAATGTTTATTTATTCCTTATAAAGTCTTTCAAAATTAATCTCTATTTGCTATGTACATGGCTTTTTATAAGATTCTCTATTCCAAGAGTAGTAAATAATAAAGGTCAAAAATGCATAATTTAAAATATCCCAGAAAACTAGTAAAACAAGTTGCCTAAGCACATTTTACTCATCATAAAACTTTTTCATAAAGACATTTAAAACAACAGAATACAAAAAACCTACAGTAGACTCAGGAATATACAAACTGGCAGCCATAAGGACAAATACATACCCTTAATAATTGATTCAGCTGCATACAGATCCCGCTTGTAGGTCACCTAAAGGACAGACAAACCTCATTAGATTTAACACAGCAGTATGGAATGCAAAACCAATAAAACAATGCCTTGAAGGCAATTCTTTACATTTAAAATAACAAATGTAAAGAAATGATATTGTCAATTTCTTAATTATGATAAAATATCACTGGCAAGTCATGAGAACAGAAGTTGCAGAAACTACTGCAGACCTGAAACATTTTTTAAAATACTTAGACTCCCTTAGAATTCATTTGAAAATGCACCTAATTTTAACCTTTTAAAGGATCATTATGATATTGCACCAGTTTTCATACATTCTTCTTCATAATTCCTTAAAAAACTATTTCTACTCCGCAATTTAATCATGAAACAGATTCATTTTGAAAGGACTTGTGGACACAAAAACCAGCCGGGTAGAAGCTTATTTATTTCTTACTACTGACTCAGGTGAATTTTTTCAGTACTGTAAAATTATTACTATTAATGAGAGTCTTGTTTCTTGTTTCCATATCCATGGCTGACAAAATGTACTTTTACCCACAATAAAAGCTAACTAGATATAGTTATCCCTACAGCACTTCCAAAGGCTCTGCCTTCCTGGAATAATTCCACAGGTGTGGTTTTGCTGTTTTGTTTTGTTGTTTTTTTTTGTGTTTCTAAACATACTTCTTTATATTTAGCTGCAATTAAATGCATACCTCTTGCTTACATTAGTTTACCAAATAATTCTTAGTTTACTTTTCGTACTTTGTTTGCTTATGATCAATTACCATTTTCCTTTAACTCTATAAAACTGATTCTTTTGCAAACTTTATTGGAAAAAAGGAATCAGATCAATATTAGAAACTAAAACAGCTACTGCACATTGTGAAAATTATCTTTTCAAAAATATCAATTATCTAATTTTTAATCTATTTAATGACTTAAACAATTAGAGTCATGCTTTTTTTTTTTTTTTAATTAAGATGCCATTAAGCAGAAGTAAAATTTCTGCCAAACAAGTACTACATCAACACTGACATCTTATGAGCCAAGACCATAATCTTGTAAAACAGGCTTGGAATCAGTTTCATAAAATAAATACATTCCATGTTGGCTGATATTAATTACATTAGTCCACTAACTCTTTGATTATCAAATTCTGCCTGTAGCAATATACTCCTAATATTGTTGATCAACATCAAATTCACATTCTAAGAACTCAGATATCATATTTTCATGTGACAACATTAATTTTTGTTTAGTCCACTCAAACATCCAGCATTTCAAGACATTCTGAATTGCAAACTGTTGCAATATAGACAATTGCTGTTCAAATATTAGCACAAATAACTCACAATTGTAGAATATGGAAACAATACCTGTTAACTCTGCAAAGGCAGAATAGTCTTAATTAGTAAACATCTCTCTACCTTTCTGTATTGTAAACAAACTGTTGCATCTATCTAGTAAAGGTATTCTCTAATATAAAATCCATTAATATCTGCAATATTTGAAAAACCTCAAAATTGTTGGGCAGGTGTTTGTTTTTTAATTCTACTCATTCTACCAGAGTACTGTCATTTTAAGAAAATAATAAATACACACAGAAATAACTTTCTCCAATTGCTTTCAGTTATTTAATTCTATGCAGGTTGTGCACCCAATATTTGAAGGCTGATCCAAAAGTAATGCATTCTATTTTATTATGTTGGCCCATAACTGAAGGCAACACAAGTTGAACCTTCCTGTCAATATTCCATTACATTTTGTCACTCTGCAACACATGGCAGCAGAGGGGCAGTCTGACAAAATGGTGCCTGACATGGATGTGTGTATGAAGCAAAGATGTGTCACTGAATTCCTCCATGAGGAAAAAATGCACCCACTGATATCTGGTACCTGTTGAATATTTATCATCTGCTCATCTGTGCAAATCAGCAGATTACAACCAGAGAACCATGTATGGAGCTGAATATTGGCTTCAGCGTACTGGAAACAATGGCAGCAATGTTGGAATACTACGAAGTTTGTACCAGGTGGGACCCATGAATGCTCACAAAAGAACAGAAAGACCATACACAAGTTTGTCAGAACCTACTGAAGCAACACAAGGCTGAAAGTGACCATTTCCTGGACTGAAACCTTACCAGTGATGAGACATGGTGTCATCACTATGAGACAGTCCTAACAGCAGTCCATGGAGTGGTGACATGTGAATTCCCCATCAATGAAAAAGCCTAAGGTACAGCCCTCAGGGAGTAAAGTGATGCATGTTGTCTTTGAGGATAGGAAAGGGCTGGTTCTTCTGTTTTCCCTGGATCTCAGATAAACCATCACGTATGACCACTACACTGCAGCAGTGACTGAAATGAAGGCTTCTAGAGTCAGGACAGAGAAGACGACAACCTTTCTCTTGCAACACAACAACATCAGGCCACATGCCAGTATGAAGCCTGTGGAGGACACTGACAGTCTTGGCTGGACTATCCTATCACATCCACTAATTAGTCTGGACTTTGAATCTTTTTACTTCTATCTGGTGGACCAATGAAAGATGGACTGCGTAGACAACATTTTTCTAGCAATTACACTGACATAGCAGATGTGAGATGATGGGTCACATGAAAATAAATAGGAAGCATTACTTTCAGAGTGACCTATGTACAAACAGAATTCTTACAAGTACCAGATGTGTTCTTTAAAGATTCAAGGTCCACACAGAATGAAAATTTTTATATACTTGAAGTACACAAAATCTTCTCTACATGATAATTGACTACAATTACACATACTCTGAAACCTCAAAAGATCTTTGAGGAATTATTATTTCAGTTCTCATCTATCTGGATGGAATATCCTGTTATCTCTCACTGAAAAAAAAAATGATTAGGGCCATTGAAACACCAGCTCTTGGCATATATAATATAATATATATGTAATGTTATGCATCTCAGCATCAAAAAGCTTTATAGAAAAGAAACAACACATAAATCATGTAATTATAACAGCTATGGAAAGACAATCTTGCTTCTGAAAGATGGTTAGTAACAAACAGCAACAGCTCCTAACTGTTTCATAGGCAGAAATACATTGAGCAAACTGTCAGTCTTCTGAATTTCATCAAACCTCACAAACTCAGAAGTGCTTCCTTCTTTAATGGTACCTCCTCAAGTCACTTGCCAAACACCCTGGCATAGAATAGCAACCAGCATGGTATAGAGTGACCAACATGAGGGTGCTATTCAAGCAGGAAGGAACTATATTCCTCTGTATATTCCTCTGTATAATTTACATGCATTTGTTGCAGAAACAACTTGATATTTTACAAATCTCATCATTTTTATGACTTTGAATGCTCTGACAAGCTTTACAAGTGTCACTGACTCCTCAGTATGAAGACAAGAAATAGGATGTTAGTATGCATAGAAGGTACTTTAAAGATATGGCACCAGTACGCTTGTGGATACTATGTAAAACAGATTAGCTGCTGCTCACCATGTGCAATACAGTATCTGCACATAAATGGGCACTGTTGTTATTTTCAGGCACTACTGTCAACACTGAAGTTCTTTTCATCTGGTCCACAAGGCTGAAACTCCTTCTCCACAATATTCTCAGGTAAGCCACTAGCTAACAAACTTTTCTGTCCAAACTCTGTGTGTAATATACTGAGGAGTTCAATCAACTGGGCTGTAATAAAGTAGAAAGAACATAAATAGAAGTAATTATTTCCCTGTACTTGGTACTACTGAAAATACACCTGTTTCCAGTTTTAGACTCCCCAATGGCAAACTGGAGCAAGTCCAGATGAGGACTGCAAAGAACTTGGGTTGTTCAGCCCATAGAAAAGAAGGCTAAGTGGGAGAAATGGGACACATTACTGCTTATAGAACAAACTAAGCTTTTCTTGCAGGCTTTTCCTTTTCTCCTCTCATTCCTTCCCACTTGAAAAGGCAGCAAAGGAAATGCTGATCAGATCTTATGAAAATACAAATCTGTATGTGAGGATAGCTAGGCACTGGAATTGTTTTTCCAGAGATTAAGTGAAATTTCTGTTCTTGGATAGACTGAAAATTCATATGGACAAAGCCCTCCCTGCACAGCCAGATTAATCTAACTAACCTGGCCCTAGATGAGACCCAGTTGTTTCATTTAATCTTAATTATTCTGTAATTCCAGATCAAAAGACTACATGCTATCTACTGGGCACAAGTAGCATCTACAGATAGTAATCAGAGAATAGCCTGGGTTGAAAAGGACCTTAAAGATCATCTAGTTTCAACCCCTCTGGTGTGGGCAGGGAACTAAACAAACATTACAAAGAACGAATGATGCATTATGGATCTATTTTGTTACCCTTCACATAAGCATTGTGATTTACAATGAGATCAATGAAACTATCCAAAAAGAGGTAATACTACTGCATGACAGAATCTATCAGTCCTTTAGAAGACCAAAAAGGAACGCAGACAACCCGTTTCAGAAAGATTATCTCCACAGAAAAATACTGAAAGAAGTTACTGTAGGCAAACAATGCATAAGTGAATTTTGTTGCTAAATGGCACAGGAAATTTGCACTGCAGATTCAGGAAATTACCTTTCTGTTTAAGATTTATGTTCATATTATTAGAAATCATGTCCCAGTGGAGGAAATTTACTGTCAGAGACAGATGGAGTGATTTGAGCTGCTTCCAGATCCCTTAACATGGTAACAAATACACACGCACACACACAAAAAAAGGAATACTTACTAATTGTATGACACAACAGCTACTGACAAAGAATAATATATTACAATCCAAAACAATTGAATGATAGATTTACTTAAACTACATATTTTTTGACACCTGAATACACACCTGCATTATCAATTGTTAGGAACCCATGGACTGTCAGACCTTGATATTAAAAAATAAAAAATAAAACTTTGAAGAGGTCTTAAACTCTCCAGGGTTTCTGAATGTAATGAGCTCTTTCTAGCCAGCTATTTGACATCAGAGAACAAGGAATGCTTTCATAGAAAAAGCAGATAAAAATAGGTGAAGTATTTAGAGGAAGCAAGATAAAGTTAATTTTGTAAAAGAATATTCTTAATTTTACAGAAACACATATATAGTTTTACAAATTCTCAAACCACTCAGGTTTTTTTTCTAGTTCTTAGCTCCAGATGCATGCTGTCTTCATTAATTATCTCAGATAACATCTGTCCAAATCTGTCTACAATGATGAGCCCAAAACAGCTCATGATAATCCAAAACCAAATTGAACTTAGTCGGAATTTCAAAGTTATTATTAGCACAATCTATGGTATATGAAAACAGCATTGGGAGGCAAGACAACATGAATAAATTACATATTCTATTGACAATCATCAGAATTTTTAATAATTTTAATAGCTGATAATAAATTATTCAATTTTTTCATAAAATTCCAGTATAATTTAGCATGAGTAGTGATTATTTTATGGATAAAGAAATGATGGAAGAGTAAATAGGTAAACCACCCAATCAAATTCACCCAACAGGTAACAGCAGAGGCAGTAACATAACCCAACTCAGGGTCAAAAGACTAAGTAAAGCAGCAGAGTTTTTTCAACCCTATATTTTGTAATGCTGGCCTTATTTCTTTCCAGAAGCTAGAACGTAATTTTAGAGTTTGGGACAGATGACCTTCCTTTTGCATTCTGAAACCCAAGCAAGCATGTGAAGCTCTTACCAGAAACTTACTCCATACTTTTCTCAATTTACTCTTGTGACCTGGCCTCCAACCGCACAACGGATTTCAGAAAACATTAACTCCACAGTCATTATCAGCTACTGGATGAAGCATTCATTAAAAAAAATCCACCACTGTTTCAATATATTAAATTTCAGAATAACCTTCGTATTTCTACTTGAAGTAGTTTTCCAAAGAGTAGCTGTTACTCCTTTTGTTACTACAACTTGAGAGTTCTGAGTTTACAATACTGGGAGCAGTCCAAAATAATTAGAACTCTTCAAAGTATCTTACAAATCTAGTCTCTCTCCTTCAGTTCTGAAGGATTACCATAGACCCTATTATATCTCTCATTACCTGGCTTAGCACTGAATGCTGCAAAGGCTGAGAATCTCCATTCATCTGACCTTAATCAATGCTCTGATCTTTTTAAACTGGTTTCTAACATTCAAGACAGTAAGACTACTACCATTCTGCATGAAGAATGCTTATCAATGGGCAAACAAATGAGGAACCTTTACTTTCACCATCTCTACAAAGCATGTTTTATTTCTTCAAGTGTTTACAAAAAGAAAATTGACCTCTTAATTGTTAGAGAACGCACTTCTATTTTCAAAATTCTGAAATTTGGTAGAAAAAAAGAATAACTTACATTTTGAACACGTTTGCATTTTCATGGTTATATGAAATCTATCTGAAATTTTGACTTCATTAATTTCAACAGACGTATAAGAAAACAGAAATGTTTACACACTTTACCTTCCAGAGGTCAGCTGTTCCTTCAACAAGTTTAGCATTTGTTTTACAGTATTTCAGAGCCAGGTGCAAACATTCTGTTCCATAATCCAGATCATAGTCTGTACACTGTTATAACCAGAAAGAACATTTTATTAGTATTAAAGTAATAAAACATTTTTCTCAGCAGTTTAGTCCACAATAACGTGTACTATAGGTTCAGAACATATCAAAAGTAAAACATACGTAAGCTTATGTCTAATTCTAAATACTCAGCAAAGTGTTACAGAAGCTTTTCCTTATAAGGAAAACGTTGAAGTCAAGTGCAAAATATTTTCTACTAAAGTGAACAGCAGAGATTAAAAGGCATTTTTGTCTTGCCTTATATCTGAAGAAAGTTTCGGAAAAGCTGTTTCTCTCAGAAATAAATTAGTGTTAATTAAAATTAAGTTATATTTTTAAAAGTTATTCCAACTTATTAGCAAAGTATTAATTACACTTAATTAGTTGGGAGGGAAAAATCTCCATAAATGAGGTTAAGCATTGCAAGAGTATTGCTGACTTTAAGAAATATTACACAAAGAGTAGTAATTAAAAACATATTTCACTAACACTTGCACATCGTGACATTTACCACTCTAATTATCAGTAATTGTTTAAACTTAAACAATATTGCTACAGTATACTCTCCCACAAGCTAATATACTGATGTCAGAGGAGAACAATGAAGTAGAATGATCAACTCAAGACCAGCTTAATTTATGTTTTATCCATACATTAGATCTCCACCCATGAAACATAAATTCATATGGAAGCTTGATGCACAACTTGAAAGCTTCTCTATCGCTCTAAGAAATTCAGCTTGCCAGGGAGCACCTACACTAAAGAATGGTTGAATATCAAAGACAAAAATTTTTACTGACTCAGTAAAAAAAAAAAAAAAAGTAAAAATTAGCAACTTAAATCTTCAGTATTTATTTCATTGTTCATCCAGAGCTAATTTAATTGCAAGCACCTCTTTGAAAATATTACTATTCCTAAACTCTCGTTTTGACTTAAACATTTTTTGACAAAGTTTGACACAGTGCAGTTAACCATACTTGTCATGTGCACATAGCTTTGTGAAACAATGGACACAGTTTAAGCTTCAGACCATGAATTCAAAATGGTGGAAACAGCTGGAAATACTGGCACAAAATATATACACAAAGGAAAAACATAAAGAGATTCACTTAGCTCTGTAAATGGCACAGAAGGAAATATGTTATTTAAAAAAGCTTTTGATCTGTTGAATACTCAAAGGCATTCTAATAGGCAGTTTAGGGGACAGACTTTTATGTGGGAGCTTTATTTGTTTGTTTTCCATAGGTGGATGTTTGAATAAAGTGCTATGCAGGGACTGCAATACAGCTTTTCACAGTGCATCCATTTTTCTTACCTCCACTCCCTAGATTAGTTCTGAAATATTTTGATAAATATTACTTCCTAAGAAAGAAGCCACACTGGTTGGTTCAGCCTTGAACAAAGAAGACTCAGAGGGGAACCCAGACTATGTTCATAAATATCCAAGGGGCAGGAGAGAAATGGATGAGGCCAGACTCTTCAGCAGAGTGTGGTGATAGGATAAGGGGAAGCAGCCACAAACTGATGCATAGAAAGTTCCACACAAGCGTGCATAAGAACTTCTTCCCAGTGCAGTGACGGAGCAGTGGCACAGCTGCACAGAGAGGTGGTGGAGTCTCCTTCTCTGGAGACGTTCCAGACCCGCCTGGACACCTACCTGTGCAACCTGGGCTAGGGAGCTGCTTTGGCAGGGGGTTGGACTCCATGATCTCTGGAGGTCCTTTCCAACCCCTACAATTGTATGATTGAGTCCATATGAGTGGCTACAGGGATGAATTCCACTGTTATAGTCCCAGTTCCGACACACAATCATGACAAATCAGCAAAAAACAAACCTGTCTTTCTTTTTGTGCCCCAATAGTAGATAAAATCCTGATGTCATTGCAACAAAGCCCACACAAGGTACCACAATGAAAACGAGAATACAAAGTTGGTGAAAATGCACAGTGGATACTGCTATGAGGATGAAATTCCTTATACAACTAACAGCTAGTTATTAATCAGACTGACTTCATAAAACAAGGTCTAGAATCTCCATGAGACAGTATTGACTTTCCTGATATAAGAAAAGGACTCAGGAGTTGCTTTAAGCACCCAGTTGAACAGAGAATTTCAGACCGCATATGCCATTTCAGCTTTTTAAAAAGGTCATATTGTCATTTGTAATGTCAAGAAAAAAGAATACTTTTTTTTTTTTCTATGTGGTAACCATAGTGGTCGAAACAGTGTGTCAGGATTTAAAAAAATAAAAATGAATTTTTTGTAAATTGTAAAAATAGTTGGAAGAGTTATGTGATCAAAACAAAACAAAACAATCTCAATGTCAAAAGTTATAGATTATTTAGATAACTCTAAGAAAATGTGAAGAAGTGATGATTCACAGTCTCTCAATTAAGGAAATTTTTAAATTGATACCAAATTCTAAAATTAAGCAATCAACCACAGAACTCGATCAGGTTTAAAAACCAAAGTGAGTCGAACTCCAACTAAGGTAAAGTGCATGCTTTATTATTAAATAATAGGAACAGAGAAGATTATTCACTCTTAAAACAATTTAGTTTGAGAATCACATCTTGAAGTTATGCATGGTCATAAACAGTCCTCCTTGCCTTTGGATACACTAAATTGTCAGTAGCTGAGATGAAAAGCTCTAAAATCACTACATTGTATTCTTAGCTCTCTGAAGAGTAGAGCACAATTCAGATGGGTGGTCTTCTGTCTGCTGCATACAGTGATTCTCAATCAGTTCTTAGTGTTTTCTGCATCTGTGCCAAACAGATGATTCTTATGGATACAGTATATTTATCAGGGTAAATACAGTAATATTTGAAACCCCACTCATAATCCAGTTTCATTTCCACGATTAATAATGGCTGTATGTCTCTTTAACATACTCCACCAAGTTACATCTTTCACTACTACTAAGATGCCAGATTTCACCCAGGCTGCAGCAGCTTTGCTCTGCTGCATCAACGTCTTGAGAGCTTACATGTGAATTTGAAATACTTCAAGATTCTAAAGGATGAGGAGTGCTGTAAAATGGAAGCAATTATCCCATTAGCAATTCTTTTTTTTTTTTTTAATTCCAGGCATTAGAATTTCTCCAAACATTCCTGTGGCATAAATTAATTAGGGCAAGGTGGGGATTCATACAATATCCTGGCTCTACCATTATGCCAAAGAACTAATCAAGTACAGAGCTACCTAAGCTAGCATAGCTTTCTCAACAGACCACCAATCTAGCTGCAGGTTTGGAATAAAATTCATTGAGTACATTTAACCTGAAAATAATTGAGAGGATAGGAAAGCAAGGAAAAAAAGAAAATACTTCCTCTAAATCTCACCATCAGGCTGTTGGGGTAAGAAGATGCCCAGTAAGTATAAGTAAGTAACTGTAAAATCTCCATGGAAAATTTCCATTTTAAAGTAACTGTAAAATCTCCATGGAAAACATCTTAAAAATATAATCTAATCTGAAGACTGTATGAATTTGTAAAACCATATATGTGAAGTTGACAACTTTGCATTTAAGCAAGAGCATGAGAGTGTCAGCCTGAAGTTGAATGGAGAAAAGCAAATCAAACTTTTTTGCAAAGCTTCATTACAAATTAGTTCCACTACAATTCTGCATTAAAACTAAAAAATTACCAATTTTCATCAGGATTTAAATGGTACAGAACTAAGATACTATGGAAGTTCAAGAGATCTTTGTTGGTTTTTTTTTGTTGTTGTTGTTGTTTGCTTGGTTTTTTAAATGGGACTAAAACCAGACATTAAGTCCAAGCAAAAATGGACCACAACAATGAAAAGGATGTTGTTAAACTAAAAACTTCTTACATAAGGAGAAATGACATTATCTTCCATCATTTAGGGGATACACAGACTTCCTTGTACAAGAACTGAATCTAAAATCCTAACAATCTACAGGTAAATCAGTAGAAAGGCTTCCTTTCTGTTATTTTATAAGCTTAAGCTCCACCTTAATACTATTATACAGCTAATTATAATCTATATTGTTGTACTATCAAAGGAATTAAGGGTTAGAATTTTAACAATCTGAAATAATCCACATTAATCCACAGCCAAGTACACTGCCTAGGACCAACCAAATAGGTGACAATATTAAAAACGTAATTATCTATTGCATTTTATAGGTAGATGGATGCATGCTGTCTTTAGGACTACATATGAATAAAGGATCTGGCTTGTAGTACTATTCTCATACAATTTACAAAGGAAGCAGATTACCCTTCTTTGTTTTAGCTAGCTCATCTAATCACATTTCATATTTTCCTTCAGTATTTCAGAATGTAGTTGATGAGAAGAAAACCTTTAGACAGAAAATGAAACAGAACTAGAAAGACCAGAACAGTATAATGGTACATGGCATATATTAAGAAGACCTGACCATAAATTGTAGCTGAGCAACATGGGTGAGCAAAGCTGAAGAATGAGGTAAATTTATCTGCACAACAAAACACACTTAATAAGAGACAAAAGCCAAGACACAATTCATTTGAGGTTATGATAGAATCTACATATCTTAGCTACTTTCTGCTATTTGTTAAAAAAACAAAAAAAAAAAACAAAAAAAACCATGATATATTCTTCAGCGTCTTTGTACAGCAAAAGCAAGATACTTCTAACCCGTGTCACCAATTCATCATTTACTGCTAAAGAGTTATATATCTTTTTTCCTCTGAGTGGGCAACAACCTCGATGATCTGGTATGCACAAAGTTTAATATCTGCTCAATGTTAAGAAAGTTCAGATGCCCTGAAGATTCAGGTATCTTTAGTCTTATGAGAGAAATGTTATTTGTTTTTCTGTGTTTTTTTGTTTGCTTGTTTGTTTTTTTAAGGATTTCAGCGTTAGACTGAAATGGCCCAAATCCTGCCTCACTTGCATTTTGACCTCTCAAGTTCTTCTGAGTCTGACCCTTCCTCCTGAAGTTACCAAGGCTTTAGTTAACAGTTCGTCTGCTACTGTTCATTTAATCGTATTCAGCTTCTGTCAGTGTTAATTTGAATGACACTGATTTCTTTAACAAAGAACGAGCCCACAGGAAAATCCCCAAATCAGTCTAGACATTTTGCCTCGAAGGACTCGTCTGACCTATGCCAAAATATTACTCAGCTGCTACAGCTGACTCCACTTCCCTGCTACAGAGGATACCGAAATGTTTCACACATGTTTGAAGAAGAATCCCAGTAATCTTGTACTCTTTCAAAAAGCACTTGAGAAGTTTACAAAATCCACATGGAATACACTCTCTATTATTTACATACAGAAAAGACAATGCTTTGAGCAAATACTTCTACAATGGGCCTAATATCCAACTTCCTTTCTTATTCTGTCAAAATGCTCCTTGAACATTCTCAGAGGTTTATTAGACAAGAAAAATTTGGGGATTTCATGACTTGAAAAAATGAAGTCTCTTTCTTCTACTGAGGATCTGTTTGGACAGTTTGCAGAGTATCTCTTACCATCTCAGTCCCATCTTGAAATGATTTTTTGGGAGTGGAAGAACATCTGCCTCACAGAATTTAGCATCAAAGTATTTTTGTGATTCTCCCTGACACTCTTTTATTTTGTATCTTGTCATTACTATGCATATACATAGCAGCTCTCTCCTGTGCAGGCAGATGCTATAACCCTCAATAAGTATACATGACTGCTTATTCTCCAAGAAGTGGGTAAAATTGGCTACAGAAAGTTGTTTTAATGCAGCGTTATCCCAAAAAGTACTCTATCTTCTCTCTGCAGAATTTAAATAGAAACCCTAAGGTTTGCAGTTGATTTATAGTAAGTTTTCCCCCTACCCTCCGCCTCTTCTCTTTCTTACAAGATTCGACTTCGTATTTACTTATATTTAATATAAAAAGATGAACAGAAACATGAAACTACAGTCAGCAAAAAAAAAATAAAAAAAAAGTCTGGTGTCAGGAATTCATTCTTTATTTGTTCTCTTTGTAAAGGGTGGATTTTCAACTAGGACTTCAAATTTACTGATATTCCCAGGGGTTGATAAGAGTAGGAAAAGAATGTTTCAAAAAACAAACAAACCAGGAATTTAATTCTGGATAGTAAATATATGTAAGACAGAAAAACAACTGGTTGTTTTTTGTACTGGGTAGCTAGGTGTGATTTTACCTGCTTTCCACAAGTTTCACCCATTATTTGAGATTTGCTTTTTTTTTACTTAGAATACTTTAACCAATTCTCCACTAACATCTGCTGAATGTTAATGATACAGTTCATTTCATTTTACAGGAAAGAAGTCACAAAAACTAAGGCACACCAGAAGTAAGACCAAATAATATGTTAAGTGTACCCGCTTAACACATGTATATGACCTTTTATCCAACATCATAGTGAAAAACCTTGATTAAGGTAAAGCATCATGTTATTGTCTGTGTGATATCACACACATAATGAGTACAGTTCTTACTCCTCTTGCAGTCCTTTGCATCTGATACTTGTCCACCTTTTGCCAAGCACACATTATGCCAAATAAAAATTTATATAATCTTAAGAGAACATAAGTAGTGCAGTATTTCAATAGAGTACGAGCTGAGGAAGCGTATATATGACAAATAACATCAGAGGCATATGTAATCCATCAAACAAATCTGGAAACAAATTCTCTAAATCTACATACTCATACCAGATGATATATTTAAATACAAAGAATTTAAAAGTAGTATTCCATGTCATCCTCAACGCAATGTTATTAGAAGCAAAAATTCAAATGGTTATCTTTCTAAGAAATGCATGTCTGACTGCTGTCTTTCCCCCCACTGTTGTTGCATAATGGTCAAATTTGTAATAAATGCATAGGATCATAGCCACAAATTAAATGAGCCAAACTGAATTATTCCACTGCAAACTTTGTGAGGGACTTACAATAATGTTGTTGATAACAACATTATATTTTTCATTCATCTACACAATAACACTTATCTACTTTGCTATGTCATCATAGAAACTAATCATGGGCATACTCATATCTATGAAGCTCTGTAAGCTGCACCAACTCCTATAAAAATCTGTCCTATAGAAGCTTTGCTAAGTTCTTAAGAACAGTGGTTGTCTTTTTTTAATATTTGTTTGTAGCAGAACAATAGGGTTTTAATCCTTGACTTGGACAGCTAGGCACCATTGAAACATAAATAATTAGCAAACAATATGAGTTGAGAGGTTTAGCAAAGTGTTATCCTTCCCAGAGCTCCAAGGCACAGAGCATTTTAATGACCAGAATTCAACCAATGCAGAGGGAACTGGGGACAAGGAATCACAGGCTTGGTTGCTTGCTAACAACTTTGGTGGCTTGTCCTTGAAAGAGCAGGGATACAAAAAAGACAACTGATGGAATGAGTATGTGAGAAGACAGCGCTATTCAGAGGAGCATAGGGGTTGCAATTACAGCTGCCTTTTGAGCAAGGCATTGAGAAGCAAAAGCTTCTGCATTTGTCAGCTCTACTGTATCTGCAAACTAAGAGCAAACAGAGTAAGAAAAAATAGAGGGGCTTTTTTTTTTTTTTTGAGAAAACATGAACAAGAAAGAAATGGTTGCATAACCAAAATTCACTGTTGTCTCTTGATAAAAGTTCATTGATTTATCACAGCTATGCTCACTACAGTTAAGCTAGAGAACTTTCACTTAGAAGCCATGTATACCAAGAACATCTCCCTGGCTTACATTAGAAGTAAAACAGCAGGAAGTAGTGCAATCATTTGATCGGTTCTTCTGCTTGGACAACAGTCCATCTTCAGCATCTAATAGCTTCAGGTGTCACACAAAAAGCATATGACATAGAAGTTCTGCCAACATTTCAGAAGTATTCTACATTGCTTGTCCATGCATTTATTCTGTTCTTGGTGACTTGAAAGCTGTGTATGCTCTGAAGGTGACTATCAATAATTTGGTCATATTTACTCTAAAAATGAAAGACTGATGGGAAGCATAACTGTCAGCATTAGTGGAGTGAAAAATAATTCCTTCCAAGAGACAAATGAAGAAATGTTCCACTTCCAGTCGGGCTGGAAAATACCTGGAGGACAGGCAATTTCCACAAGGTGATGAATGAAAAGGAAGTAGAATGCTGAGGCAAAAGCCTGGAGTGTTTCCAGTAAACTATGAATGCAGGGTGTAGCAAATGAAAGTAGTCTTCAGGAGGCAAAAAGACAGTGTTTATTATATTACCCACTTTAATTTTTTTCTTAAATGAAAATGAAATTAACACACTGTATTTGAAAAATAATGAATAAATACAAGATGACAAAATATTATTTTCACTCATCTAAGTATGTACAATCTATATGTACAATATGATCATTTATGCACAAAACATTTTAAATATTTCTCTAGATATATAAAGGTAATACTACCCAAATATTTTAAAATAGCTTGGATCTTCTATTCTTACATAAGGTCATTACTACAGTATATAAGCAGAAATCTATCTGAATCTCTTTCAACTAAATATACCTAATACCCAGCTTTAAGCACATTAACCTCCTCACTTAAGTAATCGATCAAACGTGCAATAAAAATGTAATCAGTCTTTCCAGTAGTTAAGACCCCTCAACAGCCACCTTGCATTTATCAGTTTGATACTGCAAAACAAATATAGGAGAATGATAAAGCAAGCTGAGCCATAAAAAAAACACAGCAAAATAATACAAATACACATGATCCAAAATAGATGCTGAACCACTATGATTGTTTTGTTTTTAAACACTAAAATAAACGTAAAACAGACTAATAAGAAAACTCAAAGTCTTACCTGTTGATATGCTTGATAGATAATGTCAAATAAGAAAGCCTGAGGCATTTCACTTGCTCTGTACTTGGCACGTTCCAATGAGTGGTCTAAATATCCATCTGCAGCAGAGGCAATAACAGTAGAAACCAGAGGACGAATTGCTCCTGCTGCCTATGGAACAAAACACAAAGAAACATAACTCTTAATACTTATCTATATCAGATAGCTGCATCAAAAGAAAAAAAAAATCACAATTTTAAAGGATGTTTTCTACTTATTTATATTTTTCATATAATTTAAGCCATACTGCATATTCTGTAATAGACTTTTCACATCAATACAGCCATGGAGGACTGCATTCAGTACATAATGAGGGCCAGTGTAGAAACGTGCATACAAAAAAAGTATATATACATGCATCCTTCATAAACATCTACTGCAAACGTGCAGATCTGAGATGTCCTTTATTCAGACCTAATTCTAGACACATATCAGGTGGTTTCTGTGAGCACAGACCTAATCTGGTTCAAATTTAAAACAGTGGGAGACACAGGTGGAAGACCTTAACAATCCACAACACCTTTAGAGATTTCAATCTGGCTAAATTGCTCAGAAATAAGCAGTAAGAAAAAAAATCAGAAGGTTAAGCTCATTCCTCGACATTGAATTCACTGTGTGAAACACTGAGTATCCACACTTAACAGTGAAGTCATTGAGAACGTGGCATAACCAGGAAGTATTCAATGTCCAGCAGCACTGTGCCTCAGAATAGATATTGAAAGGTTTGTGTTTCAGTGTTGGACTTGCTTAGATTTGAAACCAATTAAACATACTCCATCAACATTTTTTATCAACAGATAATATTAAAGATCCCTGATATTTCTGAAACAGAGTTCTTGTGGTAGTTTTGGATGATTTTGAAACAAAAAAAATTATCTACACTTCATCAGTCACTTAAGCAGTTGGAACAAGAGACATCCATACAATTTGTTCAAGAAGGCAAGGATGCAGGGGCAGAACAAGACATTGGGAGAAAAGGATGCTTTCCAACAATGCCAAGCACTGACAGTGCTGTGTTTGTTACCTATTTTGAAGAGTAACTTAAAAAATAAATGATGTCATTCCAAAATGGCCCAGTGAGCTTTGTCATAAAAGGAGTAGATATCTTACAAACAAACAAACAAAAAACCACAAACACTTATCTATCTACCTATATTTTTTCAACTCATGTCCTTTCACAGTGAGTCTTGTCATTTTTCACAGCATTTCCAACCACAAATAAGCATACAGTGGCATAAAGAGAACCTAAGTTTTCTTCCTCTTCTGAGAGAAAGAGCTAGCATTGTCTTCCCTCCTCTTTTCACACTACTGAACAATAAAACAGAGTACTGCAGTCAGTGTGTTGAGCAGTTTATGAGTTCTAAAATGCAGCTTCTGAGTTCATTGTTTTGCATAATGAGAACAGAGATGTTAATAAACTTCCCATGCCCTAAGCACTGTGATATACATGAGCTACCCGGGGCACAGGGCAGGGAAAAGGAAGAAAAGATTAAGATGACAGAAATACCTGAACCACTTCCTCAAAATCTTCAAAGTACTCTTTCATTCTAATAAAAGTGAAAAGATATCTATACTAGAACTGCATGGAGGAAATGACAGTATCTTGTGTCATCCAAAGGCAAAACTTAAAACCCCAAAATCACAGAAAAAATGTCTGGAAAGGATTTTAAGCACACATCTAAACAGGATCTCTTTCATTTCCATCATAGAAGAGACAAACTGACAAAAGTAAATACTACTGTAATTTTAGTAATAAACAATGATTTAAATGAAAAGTAAAACTTGACACATGTACTTTGAGTACAGTCTGTGTGCAAGCAGGAGAACTAAATTATCTGTAACCTGCCCCCTCTCTATTTTTCTATGATTCCAGGACATGGGTTATTACCTCCCCATCTCAGCTGCTGGGCATTTGGATTAAGTTATTCTGCTCTGCCATCATGTTTTAATTGGTCACACACATAAAAAGTTATAAAATTAGAAGGTCATGGGAAAATAGACAGAGTAGCATGCTAGCTACAGCTTTTCTGTAATTAGTTGGTTTTTTTTTTCCTGAAACATTTACCATTCCAGAAAAGCAGTTAGAAAAATGATTTTGGGCTGCTCCAGTATTTTATTACAGTTTTTAACAATCATGTCATGTTGCATTCTAAGCATAAAACAGACCAAGAGAATACAATGTGACTTGCGTAACTGAATCTCACAAGTGAAACATGGACTCTGAGGAACAAAAAAAAACTGCAATTCTAAATAAAATTGAAATACTCAAAACAAAATTCTTAAAAGAGTTCTGAAATGTATTGTTTTCTTGACATCTGGTTTATTGCACAATAAAAATTCATCAATGCCTCTATCTTTGTGACAACAATGAACCACGTCTCCTGCTTTGCTTAGGCCTAGTTCATCCAGAAAATTCAGGAAGATCTCATTTCTAATAAATCCAAACGTCATTTTTCAAAGCCCCCAATTAACTCTCAAGTACTTATCTTGCAGCAGTTAGGCTTTAATAAATGGAATTTTTTAACAATTACAGTTTTGCTTTTTGTTATCCCAGATCTGAGTCTGACGTGTCAGCAGGAAGGATTCCCAGCTGCCTTTTGTTTTCTGGATCAGGTCCTCCCAAACTATCCCTAAGACTGACTGAAAACATGAAGTTTAATACAATGAAGAAGATTCATGACTTTGTTTTCCTCAATACTGATTCACCTACTTGCAAGTCCTTCCTCTTCCTCAGCACACATGCACAACAGCAATCAACTTTATTTTACAGCAGTGGGGTAACAAGGTCACCACAGGTACTGCAAGCTGACATAATAAAAGGAAGAATGCTATGCCTCTGCACATCCCTTCTCCCAGCTGACCCCAGATATTAATATATACACATAGAACTCACTTACATGGCCAATTCACAACCCTGAACTTCAAGTGAGAAGGAATCACAGCCTTAAACCTTCAGAAGTTAGTCCAAAATGATCAGACACACAGTTTTATCTTGCTCTTCCACAGAGCGGGTTAGAGTTAAAACACTGTTCACCTACATAATAACAACAACAAATCACAATCTATGCTAACTTAGACCAGCTAGGCATCCAATAATTTGAAAATATGCCCTGGAATGTTCTTTATTAAGTGAAAGATTATTTTTGCGTTACCAAACACGACCATCTCCTCATGAATTACAGTCTAAATTAGGTCTGGCTATGAACCAGCAAAAGAAGCTCAGAACAGCTACGATTAATTTCCTCTCACTTTCTTCCATCAAACCATTTCCACATGTTACTACAGAGTAAGTATTCTTATACACAAATCTAATTAGTTGCCATGAAGGGCATTCACAGCCACCTCCATACAGTATGAAAAGAAAAAAAACACCAGAAATAAACACAATTTCTGCGATGCATGAAACAGGTAGAAACATGCACTTCTATTCAGACATCTGCACTCAAGCTAATTGTATCTATCATAATGAACATGCTTCAGCCATCTTCAGTAACTGCCACTTAAATTAGCAGAGCTGTCTTTTGTGAAAAATTTCCCATTTCAAATTTATCAAGCAAAACCTTCAAAGAAAAATAAAACAAAACCTCAGCTATAAGATTAAAGTATTTCACATGTTTAAGTGGATCACCTTTTCACATTTTTTATATAGTAAATCTGAAGTGGGGAATATTTCATAAAACAAAGTCAGAACTATCTAAAGGTTTCTCCACCGTCCATTCAAAGTAGTTCACAGAAATATAAAACACCACATTATGGTTTTCTTTTCCATCTCTATATTTCACATCCAGCTGTCACTTAGGGCTACACTTTATCTTCTCTATCACCAAAAGTTGTAACCTATAAGGAACCTTTTGAGCCCATGGCAGAGATGGAAGACTGAGTACTTCTTCGTATCTGTTCCATTTATCCTACCTGGCACAAAAATCCTATTTGGATGACATCAACTGGACAAAGTAATAACACAAACTATAAGCTACACTCCCATATGGAGGAACAGCTGCAAACAAGGATTAGCTGTACCTATGCGGTTTTTGAAAACTCGTTCAGGTTTTTTAAAACATATTTAAGCCCAAACCAGCCAAACTTCCAAACTACTCTGCACCCAGTGGCCAAAGTTCTGAGCCTCATTCTGCACCCAGAACCCATCTACTTGTTGTACAGCCTGACAAGGCAGCAGTCTGGCTGCATGAATTCAATTAAAAAAAAAAAAAACAAACAACACACACAAAAAAAAACCACACTCCTTCGGTTAATATCACATTCAAAAAATCCCCATAAAAAGTACCCCAGCTATACACCCTCCCCTAAAGTGCTAGATGTGGCATGAAGACAGGGCTACAGTACATCCAGGATGACTGAGTAAAGAAAAGGAGGCCACAGTAAACACAGAAGTACTCTCATTGTCATTAACACAAATTCAAGGTCAGGGTCTATCACACATACATGCTCACGCTTTGTGTGGCAGTTCTGCAGTTGGAACAGTTCTATCAACAAGTGCAATTCACAATCTGGGCTGCACACTCAGAGACTAAGGACTGTTGGATTATTAAAGAGCAAGAGTAAATCTGAATTACTTACTTAGAATTTTATTGAAAAAAAAATTAGAATTTAAGTTACCATGAACACACCATCTCTTTGATTCTTCTTGAGGAGAGATGCTCTGAAGTTCCTTCAGAGATAGTATCAAACGTACCAATTCTAGTTGCCTCCATGTGTTTATACTGGCAGATTTTAGTTGCCTAAGGACAGAACTGGTTGAAATGTTAAACAAGCCTGGTGTAACACAGATACTAAACTTAATAATCAGCCAGACAAAAAGAAAGCTAATTTGAACATGTGTGCTGAACACTATGAAAAGGGCTTGTATGCTAAACTTCACTTAATTTCCTTAAAGTCTGTTTGCCCAGCTGGGTAGGAATAACAGCAGAATTCACTAAATTTGGACACGTTAATCTTAAACCAACACCAGGAAGGAAGAAGTTATAATTGTGTTTATTCCTAGCTGCAAAAGACGGGATGTTTAATCGGAAATTTAATATATACTTTGAACCAATGTTAATGAGCTGACACTATAATGTACATTGAACTGACTTCAAAGAGACAGGATTCCTTGAACAAATGTAATGTATATTTATGACACTCCTTAAGAAAAAGAAAACATTTCTCCTAATGAGGTCACCTTTATCAGTACATATTATCTGAGTAACTGGGGATAGTACATGTATATCAGGACATGTCAGAGCTGCAATTAGCTATAAAAAAACCGAAGATTACTGATAGCTGAAACTATTCCTCAGAAATTAAGACTGCACATGTGGATTTCCATTCTTTCATATTTAAAGCATTTACCTTTACAAATAACAGAAAATATTGCTTTTATCTAATCAACAACTTGCTAGGTTCTAAATATTATTCCATAGGAAAAGTAAGATTTCTCAAAGAAAATCAAAGAAATTCCCTTCAAAAAGACAGAACAAGGGGAATATCCTACTTAAATTACATGATTTCTTGGAAGCAGAAGGATAACCACAGAATTAGTCCATGAAACTTACATAGCACATGAAACATGTCATCTTGAATTTCAGAAACTTCATGTAATATGCAAGGCAGGTATTGCCCCTCCATCAACCATCCAGATAATGTAATGGCCAAAAATGCAGCTGGAGACACTTTTGGATAAAAAAACTCCATATTTGGTGAAAAACAGAAAAATCTGGAGAGGTGTGCATGCCTAATCTTTATCAAGGGAAACATGGCTGAGAGTCTCTTTCAGATTCTGCCACACACAAGTGGCCCAAATTATCTCATTTCAAGTGCTTATTATTATGACATGAAGAGGACAACTACAGGCAAGAGAGACCCCAAAAGACTAATAAATTGATATGCTGATAAAACAGAAGCTCCAATCAGAATCCTTCCTAGCAGATAATTCTCCGAAATATCATAAAATAAATACCTGACATTTCCTGCCCACTGATCTACCATATGCAGAATGAAAGACAAAAGCAAAAGTGTCTTAGAACACTGATTTTATTATTAATTAAATCAACACAAACACCTCAAACAGTAGCATCATTATTTGACTACCAGCTTAAGGATTGACATCATATAACCATCTGGCACTAAATTTGTTATTTCCATTTGCTCATCAGGATGCTTGGACTAGATGATCTTAGTGGTCTTTTCCAACCTTAAGGATTCCATGACACGGCAACTGTGTATTTAAATAATTCAGATTCTCCATTTTCAACACTGATGAGTGCAATTTATACATACAAACATATGAATAATATGTATATGAAATACATAAGTAGGTAAATCTTTAAAATATAGAAAGACAGATGACCTTTGTTGCTTTAGTTAAAAAAAACCACATATTAAAAGAAAGTGATAAAAAATAATCTAGACAGCTTTATGAAGCCATCTTGCATTTAAAATGTGTACAAACAAAATTGATACTGATATTTAATTGAATTGATATTTAATGAAATTATTTCTTTAAAGATTCTATATGAAAGGATTAGATCAGCTTTCTATTTACTATTGTTGGTTGTTGCATTTTTAATCTATGAATTTCTTAATCTTCAATGAAATAGTTGTGGAAGTGAACCAGTTAACATTTTTTTTCTTACTGAAAATTTCACTAATAGATTAAAAAGCTGTAATTTGCACCTTGTATCTGAACAGCAAACCCCTAGTAAAAGATTCCACTATACAAACCTCTAGACATCAGATTATTCCATCTATACTAAGACTCCAGTCTCCTCAAGGAATAAGGTAATACTGATCACAAATGATAGGCAAGAATATAGAGCAATGATTACTGCTTTTTCCACTTTCTCTTCCTCTATTTACTCTTCTATATATCTTCCACAGACACTATGCAGAGACTAAGTGTGCTCCTTTTAAAGCAAATAAAGTGTATATTCCACCTTCTACTCCTTTCAATTTTACAGAAGTTTGTTTTGCATGTTATTTTGAAGCAAGCCCTGGAAGGTTTATAAGTTGTAACTGTAATTCACCACTAGCAATTTTTTTGTAAACATTGAAGTCAACAGAACAGAATTTAAAAAGCTACTATAAAAAAGTAAACAGTTCATCTACAGCTAATTCTAACAAGCTGACATATGCTCCAGTCTTCATTTTTTCAGCAGCCACAAAACATCCATATTCCCTTCATAATAAATGCCAGCTCACCAACCAAAC
This sequence comes from Cyrtonyx montezumae, assembly GCF_038088225.1. Taxonomy (NCBI): domain Eukaryota; kingdom Metazoa; phylum Chordata; class Aves; order Galliformes; family Odontophoridae; genus Cyrtonyx; species Cyrtonyx montezumae. The sequence goes on along the minus strand of NW_027072089.1, from coordinate 115,590,194 downwards.
TTCCAAGCCTCCTATTGTGCTAAGCTCTTAGCCTACACCCTGCTAAGGAAGGGAAATTCAGAGGAGGCCTTAATGCAGCTTCTCATAGGTATCAGACCAGATGACATTCCTCTTTTTTAAAAGGAGTACATATTAGCTGTAGTAGGCATAGTTATTCAGGCTCTAATAGTACAATTCAAAAGTGTAATAAAGCAAGGGGGGTTGCAATTTATGTTCCTATGATTCATGTATTTCAGTTGGTTGAGTTGCACTCTTCCTAATGAATGCAATGACTCATTGGTCTCCATTCAACAGAGAAAACAAAGGCTTTACTGAGAAGGTTCTAACTTTCTATGGGGCCAATAATGCCAAAAGCAATGGAAACATTAGTATGTTTCTGATAGCTATCCACTACAGACTTGAAAAAAAAGAATACACTGTAGAACAATTTTCCATAAAGCAGCAAAATCACACTACAAACACCTCGGAAAAGAAATCCTAATAGCTTAAGCATAAATACTGTATCATCATTTGAAGCCAAAGATGAAAACATTGACTTTATGAGGCTGTTGTATACAGACTAGCTATATACTTATGGCTCCAGATCATTGTATAATTTACATGTAGGAGGCTGGGATTCACATATTCTGTCTTTTAACAAATTAAATGTATATCATATGCACCTATGCTGAGGGCACACTCAACTCCAAGGAGAAGTGAAAAGCCCTGCCCCTGAGGATGAACAAGCTCACAAACCAGGGCATGCTGGGGTCACCCAGTTGGAAAACAGCTTTGGAGAAGAGAATCAAGTTGGTAACAGAGTTGAATACGAGTCATGAATGTGTCCCTGCTGCAAAGACAACTAACAGTACCTTGGGCTGTATTAAGAGTACTGCCAATAGGTCAAGAGAGGTGATTTCTTCCCCTCTCCTCAGGGCTGATGAGTCCACACCTGGAGTGCTGTGTTAGCACTGGGTTCCCCAGAGCAAGAGAGAAATGGACATACTGGATGAGGTCAGAGAAGGGCCACAGAGATTATTAAGGTACTGAAGCATCTATCCTATACAGAAAAGCTTGGTCTGCTTAAGGAAGAGAAGGCTCAAGGATGATCTCATCAATTTATATAAATACATGAATGGAGGATGTACAAAAGATAAAGCCAGGCTTTCTTCAGTGGTGCCCAGTGTCAGGACAAGAAGCAAAAGGCACATATTGGAACACAAGAGGTTCTCTCTGAACAATAGGAAGCACAAACCCACGTGTGTGGGTGCCCCAGCACTGGCACAGGTTGCTCAGAAAGGTTGTGGAGTTCCTCCTCCTTAAAGATCCTCAACAACTCTAGCATTATATGTTCAACGTATGAAAACCCTAACCTAAAAATATGCCACCTTCTCTCAGAAACAATTCTGACTACTAGTACTCAACCCTTTAAATGGTGAGAAATATTTCATTCTCAATTTCCATTAGTTCCTACAGAACAGACAGCTTTCCAAATCTTTTTTTTTTATAAAATAATTAGATATGTACACTCTGAAGGGTTACTTTTATATTCCACAGTTATATCTCAAAAAATTATTATTATCGTACAATAAATGAGAATTCATGCACACAGATTCTGTATCAAGTTCATACCTAAGAGTCTCACATTTGGAAATAATTCTATCATCAAATCCTAATTCTTCAACTGCTAAGAATGCATTTATTTTAATTATATTGATTATATCCATCAAAATGTCCATATTTCAATAGGAAAGTTCTCCTTGAATAAAGAGACCTGGACAGATTAAAGAAAGCTGTTACATATTTGATTTAGCCTAAAGAACCATTTCCAGTCTTTACACATAGAGGGCATTCTAAATTGATATTGTAAACACATACTACCAATAAAAAAGTATATCCAAATAAGTAACTTCTCAAATAATAAACTGTAGCTTATAATAACTCACAGAAATTACATGGCAGAAAATTACATCTTTATCATCAGCATTTGTCTCATCAAACCCTCTAACTTTCTTAAAAGATTTAGACAGTTAAAGAATATGCTTGTTACTTTCTTCCACCACAGAATAGGGATTAGATTCCAATGCTAGTTTCTGGACATCAGAATGTATAACTATGTCCAGCACAAACACAGACTCACAGAATGCCAGAGGTTGAAATGGAACTCTGGAGGTCATCTGGTCCGGATGCAAGTCTTCTCTTGCTCTATGTATACACAGACAGTTAATTCATGACTCTCAAATATGAAATAAAAGAAAAAAATCACAATACTCTGTATTAAGGGGTTTCCAAAGCTCACAGACTTGAGGGAAATAAAGACAACTGAATCTGTCAGAACTAATAACTTTACAAGTGCCGGCAGACTATGCCTTGATTTTTTCACACATTCAGAAAAGTTTCAGGGCTACTGAACATATTTTGGTCTTCAAAATAACCAAGCTCTTCAAAAGTTGTTTTCCTCTGCTCTGTCCTAGTGAGACCTCTCCTGGAATACTCCATCCAGTTCTGGGCTCCCCAGTGCAAAAAAAAATACAGGGATCTCCTGGAAAGAGTCAAACAGAGGGCCACAAAGATGATAAAGGGCCTGAAGCACTGTTATTATGAGGAAAGGCTGAGACCTGGATCTGTTCAGCTTAAGAAGAGAATCTGATCCATGCCTATAAATATTTAAGATGTAGGAGGCAAAGGGACGAGGCCAGATTCTTTTCAGCAGCGTGTGGTGACAGGACAAAGGGAAAGGACCACAAACTGAGGTATAGGAAGTTCCACACAAATGTGCATAGGAACTTCTTCACAGTTACAATAACAGAGCAGTGGCACAGCTGCACAGAGAGGTGGTGGAGTCTCCTTCTCTGGAGACGTTCCAGACCCGCCTGGACGCCTACCTGTGCAACCTGGGCTAGGGAGCTGGGTGGGGTTTGGACTCAATGATCTCTAGAGGTCCCTTCAAGTCCTACAATTCTGTGATTCTGCAATTCTAAATTTCTATATCACATACCTAACATTCATTAGAACACATTTTTGCACTGGCATAAGTCAGAGGTTCCTAAACTTCAGAACCCCCTCCACCAATGGAATATAAGTGACATCAAAATGTTAATGTGATGTCACCAGTTCCTGATTCTCCTTTTGCACAATTACCTGACAGGACAGAAAGAGACTCCAAAGTACAAAGAACAATGAAAGCAGAAACCTGGGAAAAACAGACAGACAATGACTTCAGATACCCTAGCACATAAATATGATTCAAATACAGTGCATCAAATACTGATATAGCCTTTATAGGTGGCTAAAACTAGTCTTTGATTACAAAAAAAAAAGGACAAATCTTGTGTAAAATATTCCATATGTAAGAAAAACTGAGTAGATAACAAGGAAACAAAAAGATATTCCTTTTAAAAAAATAAAGAAAGAACAGAGTAGGACTACTCCAACAGTCCATTCCTGATGTAAGTATGCTAGACTAGATCAGCCTCACTACTTATTCACATGCTCTTTTATTTTTAGCAGGAAAAAAAGCTGTGTTTTTTGGTTTGCCACTCGCCATACTTTACTAATGCAAATTTTATATTTTTGTCTAAGTGGGTGAAAGGCAAGCACGTGTATTTTCTACTCTGGTTTTCCAATACATCAAGACTGATAACCACACCACTCATTGCGAGTAAACTCAGACGCAAGAAGACAATGAGCAGATGAATGGTGTTCTCCAGACAGAGAACTTGTATTATCTGATCATGTATGTGAACGAGAGACTGTGAGACAAAGTAGCACTGTACATTTTTACTGGAATTTATGCTTTGTTCAGATCCTTGCTAAACCTGAGAATAATTGCATTCAACAATTTCCAGAATTCACATATTAAGAATGTCATTCTGATTCAGTTCTTTCACTCAAATAAGTGAACTATATTTCTATACTTTCAAACATAGTCAGAGACTGTATTTAACAAAGATTTTTTCTTTTTTAAGCTCTCAATAGCAGAACTGACAGGTTCCTGTCAGTCTTCACTTTCCTGATTTTTATTCTTATAAGCAGTTTTTTTTTAGATCTGTTGTTTCAAATGCAATGTTGGCAATGAGATATTGCTAGAGGCTTTGGACTGATGCCTTCTGAAGCTTCCACTTTTCTCAACTTTTACTAGCAATAAAGATTTTTTTTTCTAGAAACATTTAATTTTAATTACAAAATTACCCAAAAACATAAATGGAATTTAATTGGTTACAAAGTAATATTTGCAAATAATCTAGGAGTTTTTTGGGGGTATTTAAGGGATAATTTATTAATCCTGGATAGGTTGCACATTTGAATTCCTACAGGCAAATAACAAACTGATTAGTAAGCGTAATAAAGCAATTTATTTGTCTGACAATTGGCAGCTAGAAGTGCAATAATTTACTTGATCAATTGCCATTTTCAAGAACATTAAAGCTTCTCGTAATTATGTTATCTATATGGTATGCAGATGAACAACAATACAGCATTATCCCTATTACATTAGTGATCTAATATGATGCTTCTGCCAGATTTTGTACCTTTCTACGTAAAGCAAAAGGAAATAATTACTTTTTGTACTGAAAGATTGAGGAATTTATTCTCTTCTAGACATGCAAAGGATTACAGAAAGAACAAAAGATAATAGCTTCCCTTCATCAAAATCTTTCAGATATTCGAAACGATGCATGGAAGTTTGGAGAAAAAATCTTAGATTTCCAATCTTCAAAATCCTATAGCTGTCTAGCAAAGATAACCACCTCACTTAATCAGATGGGAAGCTTTGCCTTTGGTTGGTTGGTTTTCTTTTGTTAACATAATATGAAGCTTTCCTCATGCTTCCCTGTTCAATTACTCTACAGGTAACATCAGCAGCTAATGGATTACAGAGTCCAGTTCACTGAGGACTAGCTTCACAGAATTCAGTGGCTTTAAGTCAGCACATAAAGCCATGGCAGAGGCAATAAAGACTGCACACATTTCTAACATTGTGCAATGGAAAAGACTGTAGAATGTATTATACCACCTTCATAGGATAAGTGATACTTCAGCGATCTAGGTGCGGAAATACTTATTACTCAGAAGTCCAAATGTACTAGAATATATCATCTTGAGAATGTCAATTGAAATTACCTTTGTTCCCTTTTTTTTTTAACTAAAAAGTCTTATAGCCAATTAAAAAGAAAAACAGGAAAAAATATTACACACACACTGAGAAAACAGTTAATTCTCATTTCAACTCATCATCAGTAAAATTAACCTTGTTCTTCTATTACTCAAGAATCTCATTTAAAACAGATTTACAAAGGGAATCTATGTATTATATAGCCTTTGGCAGATAATTCTGGAAAGCTATTTGGGTCTAAATGAGGAAGGTCAAAAACCTCTCTAACAGAAAAAGATTCTAACAGAATTAAAATTTTAATGACTGGAAACTTACATTCTACATCACTGAAAACTGTAAAGTAGAGTTTCTATTTTATTTACATTTCTAATGAAACCAACTTAAAAAAAGACCAAACCAACTGCTAGCAAACTTAATATATTAAGATTTCTAACAATTTTCTGTGAGACCATACATAATTTAATTTTCATAATAAATCTCTTAACAAGTGGTACGTTTCCCTTTTACATTATGAGCTTTCAAAAAAAAAAAAGCTTTACTGCCAATGCTGCAGATAATCTATCAATTTATCTTTTACCTCATTTCCTGAAAGAGACCAGCAGTGGTAGATTTCCATACCTTTCTAATACCCAAAAATTTTTACCTCATTTATTTATTTTAAATCATTTCAGTTGGAAGGGACATTTAAAGGTCATCTAGTCCAACTCCTCTGCAACATACAGGGACACCTGCAGCTAGATTAGTTGTTTAGAGCCTCACGAGCCTGACCTTGAACATCTCCAGGAATGGGGCTTCCACCTCCTCTCAGGGCAATCCGTTCCAGTGCCTCACCACCCTTACTTAAAAAAAACTACTGCTTTCCATCCAAACTAAATCTCCCATTTCAGTTTGAAACCATTTCCCTTTGCCCTACCACAACAGACACTGCAAAAGAGTCTGCTCCCTTCTTTCTCATAGTTCCCCTTTAGATAATGAAAGGCCACAATCAAGTCCCTCCAGAGACTCCACCAGGCTGAACAGCCCCAGCTCTCTTAACCTCCAGTAGAGGTGTACTATATCATTTTTGCAGCCCTCCTCTGGAACACTCTTAACAGGTCCATATCTCTCTTGTACTGAGGTCTCTACATTTGGACACAATACTCCAGGTGAGGTCTCACTAGTGCAGAGTAGAGGTATAGGATCATCTTCCTCGATGTGCTGGCCGTGCTCCTTTTGATACATCTCAGAATACGATCTGCTTTCTTGTCTGTGAGGGCACATTGCTGGCTCATGTCCAGCTAACCATTCACCAGTACCTCCCTAAGTCTACCCAGATTGTACTGTAGGTATTGCCACAACCCAGGTACAAGACCTAGGTTTTGCTGAACTTCATGAGGCTCTCTGCTCTAGCCTGTTGTAACATGAAGAGAAGCACTGCAATGACAGCAGAGGAGCAAGGCCATTGGCTGCAACAGGTGAGGCTTTGCTCAAATACAACAGCCATAGGCACAGAAATAAAGGAAAACAGCTGCTTACCCTCAGAAGGCCTCAGGCAGGCAGGGATCTCCAGCAAGATATCCTTGCCAGTACTGCAAACCCTTAATTGAGGTCTAGGAAGGAGTGGATCCTGGCTCCAGCCCTTCCAGTCACTCAGGTGTACTGCATGTACCCGAGCTCCGCTGGGCTGTCCCTGCCTTCCTACCAGGTGCTCAATCACTGTTTCAGGCCTTGACTTAGCATTTCCACTGCACCTTTACAGCTCTCTCTGGATGCTATCCTGTCCTTCAAGCACATAATCTACACCACACAGCTTGGTGTTATACACAAACTTGCTGAGGATGCACTCAATCTCACTATCAATGTCACTGATGGAAGTATTAGAGAGCACCAGACCCAGTACTGATCCTTTGTCACTACTCTCTATCCAAACATTGAGCCATTGACCATTCACTCTCTGAGTATAACCCAGCTGCAATATCTTGCATTTGTGTTTGTTGGATCTCATGAGGTTTACCTAGGCCTACTGCTCAAGCCTGTCTAGGCCCCTCTGGTGTGTCATCCACACCCCACAGCTTGGTGTCATCAGCAAACTTGCTGAAGAGTGCACTCAACCCCACTGTCAATGTCACTGATGAAGATATTGAAGAGTATCAGACCCCATATCAACCCCGGAGGAACACCACCCATCAACAATCTCCATCCAGACATTAACCCATTGACCACCACTCTCCGGTCTCAATCCCGTAGACAGCCAACAACAAACGGTACAAATAATGCTGTGGTAAAGTCATAAGTTATATCCATCTATTCTCATCAGTCAGTTCATTTGCTAGGTCCTCTTGCTGGTAGTGTCTTTAACAAATTTACCATTCTACTTGCATAGCAACTTCCACAAATTGCTGATTAATTCAGTACCTTACTGATACTCTCTATGACACTTTTCCATGTCAGGTAATCTCTGAGGCATTTAAAAAATGTCACCTCCTCCCCATTCTATCTCTCTGCGTAACAAAGGTTCTGAATCTTGAAATCAACACAATACATTAATGCAATTCCAAGAGGCATCCTCATTTTTCTACCATAAGTTTATGCTGTATATTGCATAAGAGCTCTGCAGAGTTGCTTTGCTGTATAGTACATACCCCACACTCTTTAGCAGCCATCACCACTTTTAGAAGGATATCTTCTTCAACAAACGGTCTCACTGCATCATGGATAATCACTACTTCTGGTTTCTGGAGCAGATGCTTGGAAAACCCATTCTCTGAAAATAATTTCAGTCCATTGAAAATGGATCGGTGACGAGTTATTCCACCTTCTGCTACTGTAACTCTTTTGTGGCCATATTTCTCAATGATAGACTTCATCGTTTCAATATTTTCAGGAGAAACCACCACAATAATGTCAGATATCCAGCTCACCCTAGAAGAAACAGTATAAAAACAGACAGAATTAATGACTATAGATATCTCCATGACAAAGAAATTCATACTGAATGAAACTGAAGCTGGCTAAATAATTTCTCATTATTCTCAAGTACATGTTTATTTGTGTATTATCATACTACACCTAAAAAGAGAGCAGAGATACATGAGAGGATCTCTACTGATACACGGATGTCAACCAAAGTAAGTGGAATTCTGGGGAGGGATTTCCTTTCAACAAGCAGTTTGCAGAAATAAACTTAAAATAACTCTTTGAAAAGACTTCAAAACAGTTCTTATTCAATCCTCACTCCCATCTTCAAGTTTTACTTCAAAATCAATCACCAACAATCTATTACTTTAGTTCCCTCTAAAATACAGCTGCCAATCAATTGGTACATCCTGGAATATAGCAGGAATACTCTGAGTTCTAATGTTGAGTATACTGTGTACAATTGAATAAGAGGAACGAAACAAGAGGTTGAAAAAAAACTCTGAAGAAAAAATCATTATAAAGGATAGATTGCAGATCATCAAAATGATAACACTTGAGCATTGACTCAAAACATGCTGATTGTTTGAGAATATGTATGTGTGTAAAGGTTTCCACTCTACAGAGCTACAAAATTTGAAAACAGTTTTGTTAGATAGCAGTACCAAAATATAAAAGCATCTTTTTAAAATCAAACTTCTAATGATAGCATCGGCCTAGCATTAAAACAGGCATGGGAAGTGAAGAATCCACAAGAATAAAACCAATCATAACTGAAGTTAGGCTGAAATCACACTTGTGTCAGAGTACCTAAGAATATAGTCAAGTTCCACACACAATATTGTACATCAAAATAATGCAAATATCACTATTCAAATGCAGCTATTTGACTGCTTTATATACTAAATACTATGTAGAAAGCATCAAAAAAGTATTTCAAATTATTTCTGTTTCTCCACAGAGAACAGGGTATGTTTTTGTTGTTTTGTTTTGTTTTGTTTTATTTTACTGACATGAAATTCATCAGGTGAACAATGATTTCAAAAACAATTTACTATTTGCAACACTTATGGTGAGCCTACACATTCCACTCTGGAGGAAGAGAAACAGTTATGGTATATTCTTACAAGTAAAACTGTAAAAATTACAGTAAAGCTGTAGAAATTAATTTTGCAGACACAAGATGCACTAAATACTTGCAGTATTTCACAATAGTGAAAAATGTATTGTTCTTTGGGAATACAAATGCTCAATCTATTGTTTTCTGCAGTAAAGCATAAGAAAGCAATACCTAGGAACTACCCTTATTCCAAAAGCAAAGTCAATCGTGATACAAACCACTTCCCTTGAACCAGTGAAACAACACATCTTTAAGCTCTTGTATATTTTGTGACAGATAGAATTCCATCAAAAATTATTTTAATGAATTTTAAAATAACTTCTAAAAATAAATAAATTGCAGCGTTGTTAGACTTCTTTTAAAGTGAAAAGTATTTGTCCTTATGTTCACTTTGTTATAACAAAGGCAGAAAATACAGCCAAACCAACATATTCTCAGTATTTCTTAAGTATTGAAGTTGTGTAAATGTAGAACACAAAGTCGTATGGTTTCAAGTTTCATTTCAACTTGTCACTCACCATAGGTTCATCAAAAGGTTTGCAACTCTCTGAAATGAATACTGGCACAGTCCTACACTTAGCCACAAAATTTAACACTTCTGCATGCCTTCAGCTCAGAACTAGGGCAAACTAATTGGATTCATCTCAGTTCTTCTTTTGAATATTGAGAATCAGGAATTTAAATATAGCAAATTCAAGAAGAGCTGTTTTGCACTAACCAAAAAACTGAGTTCTGCACTCCTCTTTGCAGAGCACTCATAGAACAGCAGAGTGGAGTAGGCATTCTGCACACTCACTAGTGACTATGGAAGAACGCTCGCATCCCCATTCTGGACTGAAATAAAACAGATCACAATGCAGCTGAGTAGTACACAGCATCTCCAAGAACTACGAAGCACTGGCCAGCCTGTGATAGATGTATCTGTGCACAGATGGGCCTGAATGGCTCAAGGCCTCTTCTTCTTCAGTACACTGGGAAGTGACAGGATGCGGTCAGAGCTCCACCCTGTGTCTGGATAAACACATTTATACACCCAAGCCTGTCCTCAAATTCATTCTGGACTAATGTCCTATCATTAGAGCTAGGATTTAGAGATGCAACATATTCCTCTAGAGGTATACACAAATCCTCTGGATTGATTAGGCAGAAGAACAGTTTGTGCTTTGAAGCCTAAAATGTCCCATCAAAACTGACTTACAAAATTCATGCATCATACTAATACAGTAAGACATGTTACAAATTTCACATGAACGATTACTGCGTACCAAATTATGTTTACATTTTTCAAGAAATGCTTATGGAAATGTTGTAAAATGATCTAAAGACATCAGCACAGAGCCAATCTGACAGCGAGCTATCTTTCTTCCCATTAATTTCACGCCATTTTCTTTAGAAAGATTTCATACTAAAATAACAAGCTCAAAACCTGCTGAAAAAGTTATAAATAGTAAATACATTTTCTGCCTTACAACTGTAATATAAAAGTATGAAAAAATGTGCAGCCTGATAACACAAGCTTTAAAGACAAACAGAACAAGGCATGGAAGACATCAGAATAATGTACCCATTAACAAATAATAAAAACAAGAGTGAAATGCTTCCATACAGCATCAGCTGTACTTCAGAAGTGGAAAACTGCACCTCATCAAATGAAACAAAAGCAACAACTTTCATTACGACCGCTTTACAACTGTCTTGAGACTTCAACCTTACTAGAAGGAAAAAAGCCTCTGTTAATTTACTCAGATATAAATCAACGCTGAGAGCCTTAAATCCTCAGTGTTACTGCAACTCTAGACAATAGCAACTCACTTCACACTTAACCTAAGATCAGCAGTTGTGTCAGAGAAACAAGGTCATTTTTTTTCTCTCCCTTTTTTTTCCCCAAATCTCCATAAGTTTCATCGTAACTTTACTCATAAAGGAAAAATATATGTATTTATACCATTCAAGCAGGAGGAACTTTCAAGCATGAGAAGTTTCATGGATACATGAAGAAAATTCTTGAGTATCTAGCATAAATCAATATCCATTTTTTCCTGAAGGACTAAACTGGCATTCCTTATTGATCAGGAAAGACAAAAATATGTTCCTAGAGTTTAAATAGCATTCTATTTGCTAACATTCTGTTTTGGTCATAAGCAATTTCAAGAGTAACTTAAATAGAGTTATCAAGCTAGATATACTTAACAAAAAATGTAGTTGTGTGACCTGGAAAGACAGGGATCATACACCAGCCAAGAAGAAAAAAAATAAAAGTACTTGGCAAACAAACTACAGAAGACACTTCCGAAGAGGTGATTATTTTGAAGCTTCCCTCAGGTGATGTTTTTTTGACATCAAGCCACCTGTTTTATGAGACTACATTGCAACAAACAAAGCTGTCTGAAACCCTTAAGGAAAAATTTTATTCTGCCAGTAAATATGTTAACTCTGCTTTCCTGTTTCACAACTTCTCACTGTACTTCCAGTGACTGGCAAAATATGAGCACAGTAAGATTAACAGCATCTTACTTGTCCCACAGTTTTATATCAACTTTTACCTTACTCTTTTTTCTTCTCCATAGCTTTAGTAAAATTCTTCAGTAGTGCACACAGAGCTGAGATTGCTCCCTGCATCAGGAAAGGAATGGGGAATGTTCTACACCAAATATATATATATATATCTTTATATATATAGATATATATCCACAGGAGAATTAAAACAAAGGAAGAATCTATATAGAAGCAAAAAGAACTACAGTCCTGTTGGAGTTGATGCAAAAGTCTCACGTAGTTCAACAAAATCAGAAACAAATTCAATGGGGAAAAAACGATAAATAGACATTTCCCCAGTATACTTTATTATTTATCCTCAGGGTAGGACCTTACCTAACTATCAATGCCAGTGTACTGGTTAATAAAAAACAACCCTTCCTCCTTACATGATTTTTTCTCATCTCTTCTTCCTAAGGGCATTATCTTTGATTATTATTGGCAAGTCAACCTTCTACATTCCATGATCCTATGCAACAGGAAGCAATACTTACTTATTCATTCATGTCTGCTCTTGTCTTGTCTGACAGTTTTTTCTACATCAGTATTTAAGATGCTTTCTCCTTTTAGCTGTATAAATCTTTTTTCTCCTCATTTTCAAAAGAGGCATGAAAATCAGCTGCAAACTCTTGGTTTACTCATGTATTTCTTTCTTGTTGTGTTTCGTCAAATAAAAAAAAGCTTAAAAATAGCAACAGTAGCTGAGGTAACCAGAAGGTCAGTAGAAGTTACTATATGCAAATGAGTGAATTATTTATTAAATTACAGCAGGTAAACAATAAACAACAGAAGATAGTATCAAGCTAGACACAGAAAATCTGCCCCTTCTGGGTTATGTGATAAACAGCAGTTCCTCGTGAGGTGTTGATTGTGAAATGTTCCTCATTTTGTGCTCACAGTCACAGAGTAAGAAAAAGCAACCTCCTTTGCAGTTTCGGAGTCAGAAACAACTGAGCAGAAAATGACTCATTCCAAGCTTTAGAATGTATCTGTTCCACCCTCCCCACACACACACACACCAGACAATGCTCTAATTCAGTGCAGAGATGGCAGAAAGCTCTGACTGTGACAGGACTGGCACCAGTTACTACACTCCAAAACCTAGGACAAAGTACCAGGTTGTTACTTGCACAATCAAGTTTGAAACACACTCCTGGTTGGACTGTACAACTTGAAATCACTCTAATTTTTTGCAGTTTTAGGACATAAATAGTATTGCTCAAATAACTGACATTTTCCCAGAGATTCCTGGCAGCAAAAAAGGGGGTTTTTTTGTTTGTTTGTTTTTAACAAATGTTTTATCTTCCTATGTATATCATTTCCTTCCCAAACCACATTCTGTTTTCTTTTCCAGGTTTCCAGTATACTGAGTGAGGGTATTCTCTGTAGATTTCCATGACATTTTGGCAGAAGCTACAGCTGTGACAAGCTTTGGATTGGACGTTTTGCTTTCTGATGTGCTCTGTGACTGGCTGCTATTGAGAATTAAAGAAAACCAGCAATATTTCTTCCATAAAATAACGAGTGACCCAAGGGAAGCCTCCCTGTGTGGGAATGGAAAAAAAAAAGAAAAAAAAGTTTCAAGTTTTGATGTTCCACGAGTTTCCATGAGTTCATAACTTCAGGAGATGTTGGCAATTCCATTTCTTTCACCACCTTTCCCTCCTCCGTATTTCTTCTCTCTAAAAATGGAAGGTTTGTTTTCCTACAAGTTACTATAAAACAAATCCCAACACTCCACTATCCACAGTGTTTTAAATGACTAGTTAGACTATCCATATTATGTTAACATTTGACAATAACATATTACCTGTCAGTGGCACACCTAAAACTCAGGAATCAGGTTTTTCTTTTGTATAAGGCTAAGATACCCTATTGTTTAAAATCTGCTCCAGTGTAAACAGAAAACTCACACAGAGCCTCATTCTATAGGTACCAGCTTCCAGCATGGTAAGCGTAACTTAAAGCCAAACATGCAGTTAAGTTCCTGCTGGTCAGGGGATTGCATCATGGAATGTAATGGTGAAGTGGTGATACATGCAGTGGTTTTGTTTAAAAAGACTGATTTTGTTTAAAAGTCTTTGGATTATATCAATTCCACGTCCAACGGTGGAAGCAGGTGAGACCTCCTGTGACCCTCTGGAAAGCACTGAGACTATCTTGAAGTGCTGCAGCAGAGTTTACAGCCCATCAAAGCAGCTGATACACTTGCAGATCCGAACCTTCAAGGCTGAGTGCCTTAAACAGACCCTTCAGCAGCTGAAGGCTGTGCAGCTTCAAGCAAGTGATGATGCAGAGGAGGATAAAACCCCACTGGACCGCAGTGCAGGGATCCCACAGTGCCTGGGGAAGCATGTGGCCCTCCTGAGGCGGGCACAAAGCTTTCAGCTCAGAACAGCCACACACACACACCGGCCTCTGCTGGGCCTGGGTGCTTCCAACACAATTTACTGGGGAGGGCGGAATAGATACTATGGAAACGCAAAATTAAAGCCTCCGAGGGGCAGCCCACAGAGAGCTCGGGGTGCGCGGCTGCCCAAGGCCGCAGGCTGAAGGCGGGGAAGGGCCGGACCCCAAGGGACGGGTTTGGGGGAAGGAAGCAGGAGAAGGCCCCGCGGGGCGGGGGGGGACGGCGCTGCGCCTGCATTACCTCTCCATGGCCCGCACCGTGTAGCTGACGAGCGGCCTTCCCTGCACGGTGCAGAACTGCTTAGGGGTGGCACCGCCCAGGCGCTCACCGCTCCCGCCCGCCGGCAGCACCGCCGCCACCGCCTTCAGCGCGGGCCCGGCCTCGCAGCTGCCGGGCTCCATCGCCGCTCCTCTCCCCTCCGCCCGCCCCCCAGCAGCCAGAGCTCGGCCGGCACGGCGCAACCGCCCGCGTCGTTTATTTGTCCGCGACGCCCGTGATCCAAAGAATCTAGCGCGCGCCCGCCCGCCTCCAGCAGCCACAAGGCCCTGCTCCTCGCCCGCTACGCGAGCTTCCTCGGGCAGCCCCGCGGTGCTCGGCGCACCAGGGAAGGCACCCTCCCGCACCGAGCACGCTAACGAGGTGCTGGGCAGGCAGAGTGGACGTTGCCCCTTTAAATGCGCAGCGAGAGGGTAGTTCCCCACAGCGCATGCGCGGCCGGGCGGGGAAAAAAAGTGTGCGAAAACTGAATTGACAACTTGCGGTCCTGTTATCTTCAGGACTGTTATAGGGAACTCTCATCATCTGTTGCTTTTCGTTTTTGGTGGGTTTTAAACTTTCTCGTCTTGGAAATTGTCTTTCCCTACAGCTGATTCCGAAGTGATTACATCCGTTTGTATGTTTTCTCTTTTCAGACCTTTGGAATTTGTTTGAACTCTTCTCTGTACAGATCCCCAGCACTTCTTTGTTATCAGATAGCAAAGCTGAAATTTTCTTCTTCAGGTAGGCTCCTCCAGTATTTACGTTCGTCACATAGATTACATTATTCTATTCTTGCAGCCATTTTATGCAAACACATTTATGGCAGGTTTTCTTTATTGCAGACACTCTGAATTCCTGAGCCAAATCTTCACATTTCAGTTCACGAAGAGCACAGTCATTACCCTAGACAAGTGTAGCTTATCTGGGAGACTTTTTGATCGTTTGTATTGCTGTAATCAGCAAAATAAACTGTTTGGGTTTTTTGTTCCCATGACTCTTCCCACTGCACATTATTTCTGAGAAGTAAGCAAGCATGTAGGACTCTCCCTAACACAGAATCCCTTCAGAATTATTTTCCCCTTCTTGACATTTGATTTTTGCACTTCCTCTATACTCCAGCAGTCTGTTTTACCTTGTTCTGCCCAGGTAGTTTTTCCCCATTTTGTTTCTCCCATGTTGATTAATTTCTTCTGTGAAAGTTAAAGAGCCAATAGAAATTCAGGATAGAAAACCACAAGGCACAGTTGGTTCTGTTCTTTTTCTGAAGCCCATATTCCTTATCATGTTAGGTGAATGAGGCTCGATGTGTCCTTAAGAAATTACTTCTCATACAGGGCAAAATTTTATATGTACATTTTATAATGTGTGATTTTCAATTAACTTCTCTAGGTAGCTTGTTAAGTATGAAATCTCTCCGCTTCTACCTTTCAAACTTTCACACAGGTGAACTGTTCTAGTAGTAAAAAGCCACCTTTTCTTCTCAACTTCGTCTCAGGACTAGTTGTGACAAAGGGAAATCCTTAGTAGGTTAGTGCCTTGGATATTGGCATTGACGTTCTGGTCTGAGAGGTACTTTAGATTTTTTTGTTATCGGGTATCATTACTCTTGTTTTGGGTTGATGGCACCTAATATTTCTTCAGCAAACTCTTCAGTACATAGACTCCCATGGTCTTGGTTACTTTTTACTGCTATTTCTCCTTGAGTTTTCTGTTTTCTTAGTGACTAGGAAGGTAGAGTCTATTTGATATCCTTATCAATTTATACTGCCTTAGCAAGAGTTAAGAGCATTTAGATTTTAATTTTTACATGTTTTTAATACTCTTTTGATAGTAACATGCAATGAAACACAATGGTATTTTGTGATTACATAATTTGCTTCAGTGCCATTCCATTTTACATTTTTCTTGATTTAAATTTTATGATATTGTTACTGTGTCCAAGGCAGGCTTGTACATAAGCATTTGAAGTGGGATAAAAGGTAAATCAGCAACTACTGAGAGAACAATTTTGCACCTTTTTTATTCAATAAAGAGAAATGAAGGCTACCTTTTGACTCAAAGCAAATAAACAGCAGTTTAATCCATCTTTTCTGTGCAGGAGTGTAACAGCTGAAACCACAAGGGTAGTTTGCAATTATGCAGTAAATTTGTCATATATTTTAAAAGTATTTATTTTTCCTTTTCCATTGAAGAAAGAAAAACATGCAAATCAAAATGAAATGACAGAGGAGAAATTCACTTAAAATTGTGAAAATACCTTTGTGACTGAAACCTATAATATTGTTTATGGGGAACATTAGGTGAGAATTAAATTCTTGGACTGGCAGAAATCATACTGAATGATTTTTCTATGATAGATGAAGTTCAATATCTTGATCAAAAACTGGATTTGAGCCCTCTGTAAATGCAGTATAAATTAACTGATAAACTCTCTCCCCTTTTTAAAGTCTTTTCTAAACTCTTAAAGCATTTTGTTTTAAATGCAGGCCAAGTTGGATGAATTTACCTTTTCATCACTGGCAGCAAGGTTCACAATAGTGTGTTTCAAGGGGAATGCATGCAGTCAGGGAACATTTGGCAAATTAAAGTGAATCGTGAAAGCAAAATTATGAAAAACCCCACAACATTATATAGATAGGTAGATATAAAGGATACTAGTATAGAAGTATAAATATATATGAGACATTAATAAATATAAATAAATAATATATATGTATATATGATACTAATATAGATTTATAAAAGACAGCATAAAAGTAAAAATACTTTATTTCTGAGACCCGTTCTTGCAGCAGATTTGATATCTGCACCATTCTGAGCAGTTAGCAGTGTAGGATTTTAGCCAGAACTTTGTGTTCCCCCAATTGTATTTCACTGATTTTATACAGATATATAACAGTTATTACTTTTATGATGGCTTGCTATAAAATACAAATTGAAAACTGCAAGCAAGCAAGTTCTCTCTAGAGAGCTCTTCAGTTTAAGTAGGATAGCAATATTAGGCTTCTTTAAGTCACTGCTGTTGTTGGAGCCACTGTTCACAAAGTAAAGACTCAGGTTTTTTGCGTATTTGTGGAGATTAGAACATTAGAAAGCAATGGCAGTAATTCTGGGTTTATCTTGCATGCCTATTTCTATCTGTAGCACTTTACAGCAGATCTCAAAGAGTTACAGTTTCATCGTTTCTCTATCTGTATAATCTGTATATGAAAAAAAAAAAAAGAGAGAAAATGTAGTGTCCAGGCAGGCATTTTGTTTCCAGATATTTCATTTCAGTTCTGTTTGACCATTATAAAAATTAATCACGTGAAAGTTGTCTTTTATGACCTCACAATCTTCTGCTTGCTGCCTGCAACTGAGGCCTAGTCAGTCCTCAAGGTTATCCTTTCGAACTGACTTGCTCCTTCCCTGCTCCAGTCTTTGTTGCTTAACAGCAGACTCAGAGTGTTTCTTCTGGGGTGACAGTGCTTTCCCTGTCACCGTGTCACAGGGAGCATAGTGCTGAGGCAGTGGAACAGAGAGGGAAATGTTAAAAAAGGCAAAACAGTTTTCACTGTAAATCATAATTAGCAAGTTGGAATTCTTACCTTATTCATATTGGTATATTTCTACATGTATATTTTTACAAATGTCATTGCAAAGAGTTATTTCTTGCTCTGAGATTCTTTGGTGAAAGCTCCTATAGATGTACAGAATATTTGCATAAACTTTGTGCTATTTATTTGCTCCTATTGCTATGTGGAGTTGAGATCAAAACATCTGTTCAGCAAAGGAGTTATACATGTACATAACTTGAACGATGTAAATAGTTGGCTATCAAAAATCAAAGAATGCTTATATGCCTAATATACAGCGTACATAGAAATACCTATAAATCAGATCTATAAGGAATTTATAGGTGCTATTGCCTTCATGGATGGGTCTGCAAAGTGTTATTGATATATGGTTTGATTTTTCACAAAATGGTATACTGAGCTGTAAGTTTTAGTTGAGGTGAAAGTTCTCCATGATCTTTAGATAGGTAACCACTGAGGTGTTTCTAGAGAATATGAGTGCTATGAATATAAAGAAAATATGGTTTCTGCGCACATCAGAGTGTTTCCATACTTATACTTTACCTTAAGTAGCTGTTGAAAAGCATATTTTGAGTTTCACATGTTGTATTGTGTGTGTTTTGTGTCACACTTTTGTTGTGGTTTCACATGATTCTGGTAGATACATTTCTTCTGGAGCCTATGCATATTTGATGCACAGAGAAAGCATAAAAGCATGTCCTGAGCAAGTGCCAGAGGAAAAAAAAATGGCAGGGATTTAATTTGATGTTGGACACAAATTTTAAAGCTTCAGCCTAAGATATTATACTTCCAGTGATGTGTTTATCCCTTCACTAGTGAATAATCCTTTAGGCTATTTCTTTAGGATATGGAAAGTTAATTCATGAGCTAAGCTCGAGTACATTGTGTATGCAAAGTAAAAGAATTTAAACAGAAGAGAACACTGTAGTATCTAACCCAGAAATTCACAAAGGTTAAAGTTCCTGACTGCAACAGTTTTTGTGAAATTCAGAGCTATTAAAGGACTTCAGGAAAGTCTTCTACTGCCTTCAGGAATGCTGTGGCAAGTAGATGATGAGGTTGAAACCTCATGTAATTTTTTGTTAGAAATAATATTCTTTTTAGTCTTAAACGCTTGGCTCCTGGACGGTCTTCATGGCTTCTAGGTACTTTGGTCAGATCCTAAGTAATGCCAGGGTTGGATAGGCTGAAATTCTCAGCTTCAACATCACTACTCGTACTAACTTACAGAGATTGTTTACTGGGGTGTCAGATGACCTGAGTGCCGGGTATGGTGACCCTAAGAAAGGTGAACATGTGGAAGCTGAGGGACAGAAGATCCAGAGACTGTTTTCCACTGTCACTGTGACTTAACAACTGGCACCGGTCGTTAGAACAGTGCTGTACATTCTTCCCTCGGCATGAAAGGAGAAGACACGCAGCCCGAAATTATCAGCCAAGTGAATTTAGATCTTGCAGTCTATTAAATCTCAAGGGTAGAATATGCATTGGCTAGGGCTGAGCCTGGCAATTTCTTTTGTGGTCTCCTGAAAAGTTGTGACTATCAGAAGAAAATGAAGAACAAGCGGCACATTTTTGTCCATGTCATTTTATTCTTTTTTTTTTTTTTTTTGAGCCATTTCCTCTTTTTCCACCTCTTTTAATCATACCCAGATTCAGACATTTCAGATTCAGATATTTCAATATCTGAAAACAAAAGATGCACTGGAGTAAAACAGCCTATTTCACTCTGCTACAAGCTGTTCTGGCTACCATCCTAAAAACTGCAGTAACGATGTACAAAAGCAAAGGTTTCAGCAGGCTCTTCCAGTGGGGGGAAAAAATACAGCTTTACATTTTAGAAATAGTCAGACCTCTGTTCTTCATCCCAGTTTAATGGCCATAGGGAATCTAGAAGAGCTTTCTTCAACCCATCCCAAAAATAAATGAAAAATAAGTAAGTAAATAAATAGAATAATAATCTAACAGGCAACAGATGTTTAAACTTGCTTCAGCTGCAATTAAAACAGTCTTTGTGCTACAGAATCTGTTTTAAAACTTTGTATAGTCCCACCATTTCTCAGTCTGTTCATGTGTTAGGGCTGGATGTGTACTTCCTCTTCTTCTTAGGCCCTCTCCCTGAACTCTCCTCTGTTTTATGTAAAAGAACTTCAGTGAATGTGCCTGGTTAGCTCTTTCTTTGCTTCACCAAAGCATCAGATTTTACCAGCTGGTGTCTTCTTTTATTATGTTTGGCTTTTTTTGTTTTGCAGTTTCCCTGCTAAGTAACTTCTCAGCAAGTCTACCCAAACAAATCAAATGTGGAAGTCCTACAAGTCAGACCATGAATTTTCCACTGAGTAGTCAAAAATAACATAATATTGTCTCACTATTAAAACTGTTAGCTGATTTGAACTGTATTCACATCAGCACAGTGGCTTTTTGATATAGAAATATTTTTAATCTGTTTTTGGAATCGTAGACATACCAAGGTTGGAAAAAACATACAAGATCATCCAGTCCAACCATCCCCCCATCACCAATAGTTCTCACTAAACCATGTTCCTCAACACAATGTCTAGATGTTCCTTGAATACCTCCAGGGTCGGTGACTCCACCACCTCCCTGGGCAGCACATTCCAGCACCTGAACACTCTTTCAGAGAAGTGTTTCCTAACATCCAGTCTGAATTTCCCCTGGCACAACTTGAATCCATTCCTTCTAATTCTATCACTAATTATATGAGAAAAGAGGCCAACCTCCAGCTCACTACAACCTCCCTTCAGTAGTTATAGAGAGCAGTAAGGTCTCCCCTGTGCCTCCTTGTCCCCAGTCACAACAATCCCAGCTCCCTCAGCTGCTCCTCATAAGGCCTGTGCTCCAGACCCTTCACCAGTCTCATTGCCCTCTCTCTGGACATGCTTCCGGGCTTCGATGTCTTTCTTGAGGAGCCAAAAACTGAACACAGTACTTGAGGTGCGGCCTCACCAGTGCCGAGTACAGGGGGCAATTACTTCCCTGTTGGAAGCTTTAGTTTTTAATTTTGACTACTATAATCAAAGCAAGGGACAAGAAATTGACAAAGTATTCAACGTAACATTTTTAGATGACTTCTTATCTTTGAATTTACTACTTAGTAGATGGTAACAACTTTCACTTTTCAATAACACACGTTGTCTTTGAGGTTTACTAAACAGAACTTTACTTTTACAGTAAATTCTGATTTAGGCTTATTTTCTAGGAATCTGACTTTTTAATTTTCCTTTATGTTCATGGTGTACCATATTCCACAAACAGCCATAGTAAATGATCCTGATTTTTATTTATATTAAGAGGTCCTCTGTATTTCATTTTTTACTGTGTAGGGGCCTGAATTCCAGCTACATGGTATAACATTACTTCATGCACTATAATATGTTGTCAAAACCCCAAAATAGAATTACAATCCAATATTTGTAGATAGTTTTCTCAGCAATTAGTAGAGACTAATTATTTTCATGACATCTAGCTTGACCATTATTAAGAAAGGAAAGTATTTACTTGTCACAGAAGTAGTGAGAAGGGTAGTTGTTTCCATTTTAACTCAGCGGTAGGCAGTATCACCTGTACATCACACTTTTCTAGTGTGTCAGTCCACACAACTTGTATGACAAGTGAACTAAAAGTCTGGACGTCTTTCAGAAGATGCAGGGCCAGGCTTTTTATTGTGGGGAAAACGTTCAGGCAAAATTAACAAATCCACTGATAGAATGTCTGTTTAACTCATAAATCTCTAGGGAAAATTCAGTTTTAGCCTGGAGCTATGTTTATAAGTGTGTCAACAAAATTAGAATCAAAGCCCCTTGCCTGGCCTAAGGGAAAGGAAATACATCATGAGAATAGGACACTTTCCAACACTAAGGATTCCCCATAATTTTTCAGTGAACACCTCCAGGTTAATATTGCAGCAACAAGACTCCCACAGTGGAATGTTGAACAGACCTTTCTTGAGAAGTGCTACACTTCTAAAGGAAGGATATAAAGGTCAAAGTTAGGAGGACTACTGTGATTTACTAGCAGAAATCTATTAGGTGTTCTGAAGGGGGTGTTATTCAAATGTCTTTTATTTCCAGGCAATTGACTGAACTCAACTGGTTGGTTTTGATTCCAAGGTTACTGGAAACAGGAGAGCAGTGGATTCATTGCTATTGCTAAAAAACTGAATAAATACATTTATCAAAGGGCTTTTCTAGTCTGAATTTCAAATGCTGAGCCATTCTGACCTCCACTATTGATAATACCCTAATGACACCTGCTGTCTACCACTGCCTCTTTGCAGTGTGCTACCAGGCTAGCAAAGCGAGCAGCATCAGCCAAGTTTGTATCTAGTGATGCCTGTGGAAAAATTGATTTCTATTCATTATAAAACAACCCCTTACCAAGGGGCAATTTTCATCAAGTGGAAAGTTAAGAAATAATGATGGCAGGCTAACAGACTATTTCAAGTGTATTCACTTTTAATTTTCTAAAGCAAGTATGAGAATTTATAGAACTATTAGGTTCTTTTTAAGATATTTAATTTAAAATACCTGATTTGCCTCTACACTCTACTTTTTCGGAACATTTGCATGTGTATTGCATCTATTTGGCTTAATATTTTAGGTGAAAACTAAGAAAAATCTAGCATGTCCTTCCTTTTTAACTCTGAGTGCAAACATAAGAAAGTATATCGTATGCTATATCATTTTGGTTTAAACAATACTGTTTTTCTGGTTGAAACTTTGATTAGCTTTGGCAAGACTCTCCACTGTAGACACAAGAGCAATGGTCCACATACTACTGACAACTTTACGTGTTGGAGGCACTGCACATAGGAAAAACTAGTTGGATATTCTTATATAATGCCATTTTTCTGAATCCTTATGAATTCACACGTAACAGGATGAAACAGAAGGCAGATTGTGTAGGAGATGAGTGACAAGGTGTCACCTCTTAATAGCTTAAGAGAATTCATCAAGACAAACCTCTCTCTGACTCTAATTTCCCATTAATCCCCCATGCAAAAGGCCAAAGTCCTGCCCAAACCTAGACCATAGCTACCTCAGGTGGTACTTTGAAGTTAAATCACCACAAAGGTGATTTATTATTAAGGATAAGGCTTCTGCTGGCTTCCATATAGAGAATTCTTCAGGAAAAATCATTTAATTTTGTCAAGAAACATTAGGATTCAGTAAGGCAAGCAGTAGCAATGGTTTTCAAACAGTTTCTGTTGACACAACCAAGGAGGATCTCAGCTGAGAAATTCACAATGAATCTCTTGAAATTAAAATGCAAGATGGGATGAGAAAACAAAGTGGAGGTTAAAGAGAGCTTGTGTGACACCTTGTTAGGCAAGACTTCTCCATTACACTGTTCTTATCTTTAGGTGCAAATAAGGGTATAAAAGTTAATAATTTACGAACAGCACTGTTCCTTGATGAAATCTTATTCACATTTTCTCAATACAGTCTGAAAGATTACTGTGTGATTTGTGGACTTTGTGCTGGGAAGTAAATTGTTTCCGTTTTGAAATATGTCCTGCAATAGTCTGTAGATAATGCTCAAGACTGTACTGGTGATATTGAAAAGATTGAGTGGACTGTTACTTGTACCATTTGTTTTTAAATTGATCATCATCTTTATTGTAAAAATAACAACAGTGATGTTTTACTAGCTTGTAAAACTTCCCAAATACACGCTTCTTACGCAGTGTACAACTAGAGCATTATTTCATGTGAACGTATCTTGGACTGTTAATAAGCACTGTCTTTTAAACCATCAGGTAAGATTTTTACATCTAGAAAGAATCTGCAGAAACATTACGTTAAATCTCATAGATAGATATTTTGGACCAAATAATGACTGTTCTCCCACTTTTTAAGATGAAGTGTTATGACTGATTAAAATGTATATATTGTTATACATGGAGAAGGACGATAGATTTTCATAGCAGAGTTTATTTTTGTACAAAAAAAAAAAAAAGAAACCAATGAATTTGAAAGGAATTCATATCTGTCTTTTGATTGCACACCTTTAAACAAAAATAATACAAAGTGGAGAATGAATAAACAATTTTTAAATGGGTAGTTCAGAGTAACACCTAAGTCTATCAATATTCAAAAAGAAAATATACATAACAGGAATGCTAGAACATCTATTTTACATTATCTACAAAACGTATGTTCTAATCCAGCCACAAATCATAGCAGAATACTTTGATACGTGAGAAAAGCTATAAACATAAGAACATTTTGGAGGGAAATAACACATACAAAAGCTCATTAAATAATTACAACAACAAATAAATAGTTTGCTTGGCTTTACTTTTCGATTGCTGCCATGCATATTTCAATTTTTGGTATACTGAGACAGGAGAAAGGTCAGCATGCAAGGCATTCTTTTCTTAGAATGAATCTGAAAGCAGATACTTGGTGTTGCATTTGTAAGCTGTTGTCAGAAGTCCATAAAACATGATAGAGAAGGTAATAGGCATGATAATTAACTGTTCTCATGAAGACATACAACAAAGCATCATTTTACAAAACAGACTTCCGTGAACATTCATGGCAACTTTTCTTTGCCTCCATGGCTGGAGGAAACGTGAAACTTTGAAGTGAGGGTTTGGAAGGCTTGTGTTACTCCCCACCTTGAGCATTTGGAAAATCACCCAAAAAGGTCCATATGCTGAGAATGCCCCTTTTGATTTTGGTCAAAACAATAAGCGTGCGGTATCATCTGAGAACAAAGCAATGGCAGACTTGTCTTTAAGCAGTCAGAACTGTAAAGCAAATGGTTACAGGTGAGTTCAGTTTTGGCAGGAGCAGGAGAGGAGAGAAGGTTTGACTTCTAACTTGTACTGTGTTTGCTGGATTTACTGGCTCTTTTCCTCTCTTTGTGATGCTGGACAGGCTTTGCTTGAGAGGTTCCCTCAAAGTTGTGGCTGGACTCGTTGTGCTGCCTGGTGTATCGCTTGCACTTGCAGGCCGTGACCACTGTTATTTTGTAGGTTCTTATACTTCCATCCTGGCATTGCAGCTGGATCCTCTGGGTGCGAGTTTTGTCATTGACACATCTCCACTCCTGCGAGCTCCGTCTGCTCCAGTACTTGGTTCCATAACCTCCTCCAATCCAGTTGGGCAGAAGCGGCAAAGGGAGACATTCACCAGCACACACCAGCTCCTTCAGGGGATTGATGCTGGTGCACTGGCCATCTGAAATGTACTTGGTAGATCGCAGTTCCCGGCAGCCAACTTGAACACGGCCTGCAGAGTGAGAATAATAAGCAGTGAGATTCAGAATACCGAGATTTCCTTAAGCAAACATTCCCCCCTCCCACCCCCCCCCCCAACAAGCTACATTTTGCTGTAGTTTAAGTAGGCTAGGATATCTTTTTGGTGTTGTGACCCCCAACACAAGGGCCTTGAGCACTGATGGTATCTCTGGGTATTACCGCAGTATAAAGAAATGGTAATGAGATGCACTTCAGCAGTTGTGGTAGAAGAGGCAATTTTATTCTGTTCTCCTTCTCAGGGACATACCTTTTAGAAGAGAAAAAATGCCCCAAGGGAAGAAATGTTTCCTGCTTGTTCTCAGTCTAGGGAACTTGCTCTGTGATGTTTACAACAATTATGTTGTATCATTAGCAAGCGGGAAACAGTGCTTTGGAAACTGTTTATATGCTTTTAAATTAATTTAAAATAGAGCTTCTTCTCATTCCGCAGTTTCAGCAGACTGAGTCTCCCATGAGCACTGCTGCTTTGAACACAGATACCATAAGAAGTGACAGCAGCTGAAGTCACCCGGGAGTGGTGATTTGCATGGAGTTTGAATGGCTATTTCAGAGTGACCGATTTGCCCTCAGGGCAACACTGTCTTTGTATTTGTAGTAGTCTTTTTATTATAGGTAACATAGAGGATCCTGCAAATTCTCTCAGGCAACTGACAGAGAAGCATAATGCAGAGCTTCTAAGACAGACAAGTTTGTACCCGTCCGTATGTGCAGCTCTGCACCCTGCAATAAACACAACTGTTTATTTCAGTAATTACACTTTGAAATAAACGCCCACAGCGCGCTTAATTGTAATAAGCAATTTTTACTGGCTGTGCTCTCCCTCTTTCTGAAGGACAATTACGGCACAGATTCTACACACAATGCAATTAACTAACGCCTTTAAAATAGGAGTAATTACTAGAAACATTTCAGAGTGAATCATAAAAGGCTTTGAAGGTACATCTACATATCGCTGCTACGGGCTGCTTCTGTTTCTACCTGGATTTTTGCAAGCAGGTTCTGAACTGGGACACAGAGCTGAGGTGATGAGTTGACTTCACCCTGGCCCATGTCTGAGGATGGGTGGACAATGGGGATTGCAGACTGCGGGCTGAGCTGAGGGGGCCGTTTACAGCAGCTGTTCCCCGTCTGACTCACAGAGGAAATGCACGTTTGCCTTCCTGCAGCTGCACTCAGGAATGTACCTGGAAGCAGCCACGGACAGATTTGAGTTTGTGTCTCCTGTTTTTACGCCTTTCCTGGCTCAGCTTCTCTCTAGTGACAGCTCATTGACAGTGAGTGCCTACTAGGCTGCTCCAGTAATCTCATAATGATGAGATGTTTCCTGTGCACTTAAACCCTTAGCATTCATAGAAGCTGACACACCTGGCTTAGCTGAAAGGTATCCGTGTCACTTCTTACCTTCACTTTCCAGGGATGACGCTATTTTTAAAATCGAATCGTTGTGGGTGGGGTGGTGTGTGCGTGTGTGTGTGTGTGTGTGCTTGGATTTCTTTCATTTTAAGGAGGCGGGCAGGGAAGGGAACAGAAAGCAGAATGCTTCCAGATCCCCATGTCTCTAACATACAGACATAAAACTCATCGGGAAAAGGCGAGATACGAAAAGGCAAGTTAAAGCAGAGCTCATAGGTAAATGATGAGCTGATTTGTTTACTTTTGCTGGAGGTGTTAAGCAGCGAGTGCTGCAGCAGGAAGCAAAACTAAACGGCGGGAACAAAATGCGGAGCTTTTTATTGCATTTGAAAAGTGGCCCAAACACCTCCCCTGCCCGCAGCGGGAGGGCGAGTTAGGAAAGCGAGCACTCTGGAAGCGCCTCTCGCTCCTTTATCTCTCTTCCCTGCTGGATAACCCACCAAACCTGGCTGAACTTCCCTCAGGAAGCAACCTGCCCGAGAGAGCCGGTCCTACAGGACTTGCGTGGGGCGGCGTGCTCGGGGGCGAGCCGGAGCAGAGCCACCTTGCTCGGCGCCGCGCTCGGGGGCTCCGGGGACCAAAGGCCGCGGTGGAGGGGCCGCCGCTGGGATACTCACTGTTACGGTCGGAGCCCGTGCCGGCGTAGTGCCTGCCTCCGTTCCTGGCTTGATTCAACGTGCTGTTGCTGCTCGGGCTCGCGGGGGCAGGTTTAACGACGTGGGAATAAAGTATCTCAGTGGCGTCGTTCTTGAAAGCCGAGTAGCTTCTCGTGAAGATGCAAGCCAGGAGGAAGCCGTAGAAGTGAATGGCGGGGAGAAGCATGGTTGGTTCGGTCTCTGTCTGACGGAGCCGGATGAAACGTTTTTCTTCTGCTTATTCTCGGTAACTCTGAAATTGCTCTTCAACGTTTCCTTTATATATTCAGAGAGGCTTGGCATTCATTCAGGTGTAAAGTTGTGGATAGCTTCAGAATGAAAACCCACAAAAGGGGTGGGATCCCCACAGGAGCCTGGAAGACCTTTTACCAATGGGAGCGAAGCTTGCACTGAAGGAGGAGTTAGATGCGCTAATTGCAGGATTCCTGCTTGGAGCTTTTGAGGGTATGGGGAAGCAGAACCGCACGGCAGCGCCGGGTATGGGACCGAGGGGCTCTGCCCCGCCGTTCCCTGTCGCCCTGCATGCACTGTGCGATGTGACTGACACGAAGTGGCAGAATGGGTCCTTTCGGCTTCTGTTGTGCAAAGTGACTCCCCCTCTTTTCGCGCGTGCCTTTCGGAAACTCTCCAGTTCTGCAAGGATGCAAAAGTTTACAGAAGTTATAGGAAGCTGCTGGTAACCCAAAAGCTGTCTGTGATATTCCAAGATCTCTTACAAAAAATGTATTGTGAATAATTTAAAGTTGCCTCTAGATGCTTTAAATTATGCAGCTTTGATCAACAAGGAGCACTGCTAGAGAAACTCCTTGTTTTAGGGGAATATTCTTTCCCTGGTGTGCATAGTTGCAAGTATATAGTTCTGTATCACCACGCATAAAAAGCATCTCCTCTAGGCTCTAATACAAACATATCCATATTCATAGCCTCATGCTATGCTCATTCACCAAACTCATCTTTTTTTCGTTTTGTACATTGCCTAGAGCATTGTTTTATTTCAGATGCATTATTTCATGTAAAAAAGGAAAGCAGAGAGGAAAGAATAGTCCTTATTTTGACATATGATTTTACTATGTCACACACTTATTTGATTTTCCATGAAATTACATGGCTGAAATCCAAGCACCAGTGTAAGCTGAGATGCTGTCAGTAGGCCAATGCTTGTTTGCTTGTTTGCATGGGCGGTGAATGCTCTGTAGATTTTCGTTATAAATAAAACTGTGATCAACACTGTAAGCTGTAGTGCTCCAGATAAATAGAAACATTTTTCTTTGCAAAAAGCGCAACTGTGCAGAAGTCGACATCACATAAGGATTAGCTTCTAATCTCACTGCTATCTATAGAGTCATCCTGTATTTTGTTTGCTGTAATGAAAGCAGAGCTGGAACACAGATCAGTTACCTTTACTGCCATGGTCAAAGCCCCAGAAAAGACAAGTTTGTTTCATCCTAGTCACAAGGAAACATTCATCTGTATCAGCACCATGTTCCTCTTGCATCACTACGAAAGTTACCATGGCTTTCATCAGGAGTAAGGCCAGATCTAGTCAGTACCAAATTGGTATCCTTTGCTTAAAAGACACAGGAAAAACAGGAGTGTTGCACAGTGAAGTGAGTTTTACTGGTGGAGCCTTGTGTGGGGAAGTGAGTTGACTGCCTGCATCTATTATGACTAGCCCAACCCAGTTCTGGAATAACAAGAATGTTGCAAGGCAGAGATCCTTCAGCAGGGCAGTGTGTGGAGGAGTGGGATCAGTGCTAACCCCCAACAAAGCTCCAGTCTCATGGAACATCTTCTTTAGCCACAAAAGTGAAGGTGTAAATGTTACCTTCCCTCTAAATTAGTTAGAAAATGAAAGACTCCTGAAACAAATTGTCAAAGAATTGCAGTACAGAACCGTTCATATTTGATCATTATTTATCTTCAACAGCAGCTAAACAGAGCTATGCTATGTGCATGTTCACATCCTACTACATTTTCTCTCATGTTCACATATCTCACCTTCTCAGTATTAGTCTCTGTGCTGAACTGACCCAATATAACTAAAAACATGGAACCCATTTTCCAGTTTTTGCAGTACCTGTGGATGCCAGCCAGGGGATCTCTTCCTAGTTAGAAAGATTTTCCCACGTTACACAGGACTTGGGAAAGTCAGAAGCTTCCTTGAGAGATGTGTTCTTTGAAATAAAGCATGTAATCTTCTTCCAGGAAAAAAAGTATGGGAACTTGGATTGCCTGTAGGAATGCATCTGCAAGGAGCTTGCTAAGCCTTAGCACTTTTAGCATTCAGTGAAAGCTAAAATTCATCCTTTCAGATTTGGGCTACATGGAAACATAAATTTTATCACCTGCTTCTCTTGCTCTTATTATTTAGAGAAGGAAAACCCCAAGGCAGCCTCTGTAAATGGCATTTTTCTATGCACAAGTTGACTGCAGGTATTTGAATTTCTTCTGTATTTTCCACTCACTACAAATATTGTACAAAATCTCATGATTTCACTACCCACATCAGTACTGTCAGCCCCCTCTCTGAGAGGTGAGCAGGCCACTGAGGAGTTTGTCAATTCTCTGACTTCATACGTTGTGTTGCCAATACCTAAAGTTTGAAGTCCTTCACTTTGTTCTCTTGAAAGACATGAGAAGTCACATGAAGGGAAGGAAGGCTGGCCAGTCAAATGAAAATGTTCTTCCTTAGCAAAATCCCCCAGTCAAAAGGTGTTTCTTAATGCTCAGCTGAGGAGTGGTCTTTAGACTTAAAGAAATTTTTATTATCTTTATTTATGTAATTACCTATGCCTTTATAGCCTAAAAAAAAATAATAATACAATGGATAGTCTGTCCTTATTTCAGTCAGATTCAAATGGCTTGTGTAGAACATTGCTGTGTGCTTAATCTGTAGTATTGGCCATGAGGAATATATTACACAAGGACTTTGAAGTCTGTACTGGCTTCCTTTTTGCCTCTGGGCATAACTCAGGATGTTCTTATTGATCTATAAAACCCTATATGCTTTGAGACCCAGGCAATAAATTATCTCTTCTTTATCTGCCTCTATGACACTTAAGATCAGCCAGGGCACAGTGGCTGCATCTGCATCAGGAGGGGTGAGTGCTCAGGGTGAAGGGTGCAGAAGTCTGGATTTCACTGCTTGTAAGGATCCATGAGAGCTTCCTTCTGCTGCTTGGCATGGCGTAAAGCTTGGTGTTTACTCAGATCCTGGAAAGGTGGCTGTGGGGAAGTCTTCCCACCTGTTAACAGGATTAATGTAAATGTTTGTACATGTACCAGGGATAAAGAGGTACATCTTAACTGTGTGGGTTTTTGGTGTTTTTTTTTTATACTTAACTGCTTCTTGAATCTTAACAGCCTTGCTTCTAATGGACCTGAATATAGCAGTAAAATCATTCATCACTCTTTACAGACAATGATATTCAGAGTTATCCACACCTTAAATCTTACTTTTGTCATTTGCTGTGATGGAAAAACAGATACTTTGCTTATGTAGAATACACGACATACAATACGTATGTTCTGTTAATGTACCCAAAGAGAATTCCTTTCTGCATAGATGACTCTGTGGTCATTTGTAAGCCTGACAGGATGCTGTCCTCCATGTCTCTCAGGCATTGTAGCGATGTCCGAAGGGCAAAGTTTTGTGCAGAGAGTGCACACCTGTCTGGCAACATAGAAGAGCCACAGGGAATAGCAGGGATGCTCTGACATGACAAATGACTACCAGAGAGCCTTGTCTTAGCGACCCGTGTGATCACTGAACACACACAATGAAGGAATTCCCAATTTCTCATAAATTTGAACCTGCCCAGTGTTAACAATGGCACGAAATGGCCAGGATTAGAATGAAGGAAGGCTGCATGGGAAAGAAAGAATAAAATTCTTTTTTTTTTTTTTTTTTTGCATTTTTATCATTAAAACCACAGAGAAGACAATTAGAGCATTGCAATTCTGACTTGTTTCCAAAATACAGGCTCAAAAAACAGACTGACATTTATTATTTTGCACCTTAAAACAGAAATGACTGTCAGGCGATTTTCTGTTAAGCAATAAGCATATTAGTAACATACTTCAAAGCAGCATAAAATGTGATTTGGAGCGTGATAAGAGAGCTTGTCTGAAAGTGAGGTAAAATTGTAATAAATGTAACTGTTGAGAACTTGTAAGCTGTTGTGCAACAAGTTAGCATACTTTTAAAGCTCACGCAGAAAACATGTTAGAGGAGGAGGATAACCCCCGCAAATTCCCAAACCAAAGATTTTTTGAATACTGACTTTTTTCAAAACTAAATGGCTCTTTTTAATTTTCTCAGTAAATTACGTCTGAGAGACTCAACAGAAAGCACAACATATATTTTCATTAATGAGAGTGGTTAATTAGTTCTGATTTATGTCTCTTTCCTTTCCCCAAGATTTTGTATTTCAGTTTTATTTATTTCCACTTTCTCTTATACATAATGTAGACAGAATAATTTAGGTCAGGCTTGGGCTTCAAAGGAAGAGATTCGTCACTTCTATCAAAAAAAGATGTTAAATATAGACTGAAAAAGGGAAAATATTTGAGTTTATTTTGAAATTATCAGAAAATGTAAAGTAGATTTTCATACCAGACTGAAGTGTGGCTTACTGTTCCCCAAAGCATGTTTTGTGATTTTCTGCCTACACTGAGGAGGAAATAAAAACAAAACAGGGTTTTAAAAGTATAAAGGTATGAGAACAACAACTTGTTTATTTGGGGTAACACTTTTGGAAACTCAGGTGGCATTGAAACTTAAAGCTTTATTATTATTATTATCTTTTACTCATTTATTTTTAAGATATTTGAGGCAGCAAGACGATAGTTTTTGATATACATAGACATTGAAGTAAACTGGACTTTGGTGTCTACATACTTTCTAAAATGTTGCCCTAAGGAGTAAAAGTCCTATAGATTTTCACTGAGCCACTCACTTAAATGCTTTTGAAAATTTTACCCTCAGGTTAAAATTCTAAACTCCTACTCAGTGTAAAGCAGGCAAAGTCCCATCAACATGCCCCAGTTGCAAATAAAATAGCAACTGCGTAAAGGTTTTGAAGTCTATCCTGTTTCTTTACATGTAATTAACTGAACTCTTAATATATCACTATGTTTCAGTAAACTGCTTTGTGTTTCTAATTACGTGGTCTGAAATGATTACAGTGTATTTTAAAAATGCACACTCTACAACAAACCAGCAAAGAAAACCTGGCATAGTTTCAGGATTCGCTAAGCAAACACTTGCCAAACCTGTTGTTAGATCCGAAGCTGTAATTTAAAAACAAGCCTACAAGGGATCTGGAAGAAGATCCCTCTTTCCTTCCTTCTGCTCCATCTCCCATTCCCTTACAAGGAAATCGCTTTACCTTATCAAAACAGAACAGTTACTGACATTTGTCTCCTGGTAAGAATCCTATCCCTGCTGTACTCAGATTTTAGATTTGGCTAGTGCGTATCCTTGTGAAAGAATAAAAGAATGCTAATGTCCAAATTCTTCAATCAGATAAATATGCACAACTCCTCCTGAAATTAAGGAAGTACCTGAGGGCAAAACCTGGCCCCAAATTAGAATTTTAATAATTGTAATACTGTGTAATCTGTTCCCTGCCAAGAGACAGCAATGGTCCATCCTGCACATGCATCCAGACTTACCTCGCGTGTGGTAACAGGGCTTCACTCAGAACACAAAAACCAGAAAATAATTGAGCAGAGTATGTGCATCTTATTTTATTAAAATGAGCCCATCCAATATCCCAGTGCATTTGTACAGTATTGGAAATCTCTATTGGTTGCACTTGTAAGAACTTCCATAATCTGGAGAATGTTTCCCCATTTTCACCCCAAACACTTTTTAAACGTTGGGAACCTTAGGTAAACTGGGTTTAACAGGGGATTTAACTTTGTTCTCTCTCTCAATCTGTAAGAATGTCATTTCAGCACATCGTTTTCTTTTATTCTCCACTACTGATATGTCCTTCCTACCCCCTGTCTACACAGACAGTACAACCCATTCCAGATTTCCTTTCTAAAAATGTTAAGGGCCCTGAGTTCACAAGTAAAAGAAAACCTAGCAGAAAAAGCTAATAGAACTCTGCCAGTAGTAGATCTGTACTCTGAAATGCTCTAGGATCTGTCTTAAAGAAATGAAATTATGTTTTTACTGAAGTATGGCCAGAGTGCAACCCTAGCTAACAACGTGGCAAAATCCACACCAAGAGTCAAGATTACAAAATCTTGGGCTAAAATGCGTAAAACTTTTTTAGGCTGTTTGATGGTGAGAACATATTGTTGTTGCTGTTGACTCACATGCACAAGCAGAATGTACAGAAACACATAGACACTCCATTCAGTTAGGAGTGTTGAAAATGCAATTGCCATTATGTTGAGAGATGGGAATGAATATTCAATACAATCCACCCATTCTTTATGTTGCATATCAAATCCGACATTAGAACTCTTCAGTGAAGGACAGTTCTTTGCAGAAGTAGGTAATGAGATTTCAAAATCATTTTCTTTTTAGCCCATGTCAGAAAAAAAATGAAAAAAGAAAAAAAAAGAAAAAAACCCACCCTTTCTGAAACTCCTTATGGAAGAAATTTCAAAGATAAAAAGAAAATCTTACCAGATGTTACTGCTCAGTTGTGATTTTTTCCTTTGATTAATCTTGACTTTTTGAGTTTAATATAATGGCAGTTTAACAGCAGCAAGATAATCCCTGCCTTAAGCATGACATTAGGTTTTAAAGGATTATTTATCTTATCTAAGCCTAGAAGTCTCTCAGTATATCTTTATGGTAATAAACAGATATTAGCTGTACTTGCCTAATCACAGAGTTTTAAGCAAAACCATTCTCTAGCCTGAAGTGCAGTGGGTTGTTCGGTCTTCAGCTAACGCTGCTTATATATTTACATGATCACAATAGATTAGCATTTAGAATTAAAATGTAGTTAAAGTAATATAGTTACAAAACAACAACGAGGTCCCTGTCAGCAGAGATAATCAGCAGTGACAAATTTAATACGGCTGCTTCTGCAAGGATGAAGTTTTGTCCATGCTGACCATAACAGCAGTTGTTGTCATTATTATTGTGCATGATATCAGCAATAAGAAAGGAAACAGGCTCCATAACATGTGCTACCCCCATTTAAAGCTTTGCCTCTGTTTATTCCTGTAATCTTAAGGCAATTAAGACATTAATTTTCCAAAGGAAGACATAGTTGTTGTGAAGGAGATTTGTTTGGGGATTTCAGTCTTCTGTCCATTTGGAATTACAAGCTGGTTTAAATAATATATTAACATTATTTAATAAAGGAAATGTCAGAACATTCTGTTTGCTCACTTGGCCTCTCTGCAATTCCTCAAAGCTTTTTGCAGGGTCGCTTTTCTAAAATTTATCTTCTCATGGAAACATAGTACAAATAAAGCTTTCATAACTGTCAACATCTGAACTTGTTTTCCAGGAGGAGTACTTCCAGTAAGTTTTCATTATTTTATTTTTATTTTATTTTATTTCAATTTCAATTTTTATTTTTTTTTATTTTTGGACAGCTGAAGCTTGAGACAGGAAATTATTTCAGGAGAGAAAAAGTATTTGAGATACTCACCAAGGATGTGAACATGGACATTGTCATCAGGAACTATTAGGTCAGAGGAGGCTATCTGGGGACAAATTATGTGAGACTGGTTTCTGAGGAGATTCTGTTAACTAGTTGATGGCAATGCATTTTGCATCCATTTATGTTAAATGTGTGGAAAAGAATTTAGCTATCTTAATGACATGCAAATTAAGCGTTGCTGTAGAGGTCCTGAAAATACTGAAGAACCATATCTGTGAGACTTTTTCTCCTTTAAAGAATACTGAAAAATATTTCTATGAATTAGAAGTTCTAAAATAATTACTGTTTTTATCATTGAGAATGTCTATGAATGCTCTTGTATCTCAAATGCCTACATGAACGTTTAAGTTATGCCAACTCCAGTGTTTCGTAAATGAACTGTACAGCATTTTTATATGTATCATGTTATAACTTTTACATAAATAGGTATTTCATGCTCTTTCTAAAATATAATGTGGACAAAGCAGGGCATCATATTCAGAATATGATATTTGTCCTTGGCAACCCAATACATTTTTATCAACAGTCAGCATTATTATAAGGTCTATTAAAAAGGCACAAAAATGGAACTACTGGAACTAATTTAATAATAAGACTTTCTGTTCTTAAATGGAGTGAGGAATGGGGTTATTTTATTACTATTCATTCAGTCAACAAGTATAAAAAAATGAAGGAATATGATGGATATGATGGGTAGTGGAACATATGTCCACTGAGTACTTCTTTTCATTATATGTTCTAGTTAACTTGCTGTCAAGAAGTGCTTGACAATAAACCATTCAGATAGATCTTTTATATATATAAATAATTAAGAGGAAGAACAATGCGTGCTTTTCCTACAGCATTAACTTAGGATCAAATTCAAACCTCATTGAAGAAAATGGAAATCTTTCAATTGTCTAAAAGGGAATTGGATTTTGATTCTCCATGCAG
This sequence comes from Cyrtonyx montezumae, assembly GCF_038088225.1. Taxonomy (NCBI): domain Eukaryota; kingdom Metazoa; phylum Chordata; class Aves; order Galliformes; family Odontophoridae; genus Cyrtonyx; species Cyrtonyx montezumae. The sequence goes on along the minus strand of NW_027072089.1, from coordinate 115,554,376 downwards.
TAAAACAATCCCAGAGACTTCCTGGCAGAGTGCCTATAATCTGTGTTCACAATATGCACATTAGATTAACTTAAAACATCTGTCCTGTAGGTGGCATATGGGATCTCATAGTCAGGAACATAATAAAGCAATGGCACGTCACCACCAACCCAGGAAAATTATATTTCATCAGTTACATCTAAAAGGCCAATATGAACTCTTAAGAGTCAATGTGCGAAAACCAATGTGGTTTTTTATTAGCTTTTATTTAATTTGCGTTATTAGATTCACATTTCCATGTTAAAAAGAACTTGTCACATTTATGAATAGCAGTTATAAAATATTTGATTTACCCTTCTAGTTAGAAATAGTTCACATTTTTCAGTTTCTCCATTACTTAATGTTTATTATTAATGTCAGCATGCTTATGGTGGCAGCCCTTCTCAAATCTTTGTTCCAAATATGTAATGGAGGACTGGAACAGGCTCCCCAGAGCAGTGGTCATAGCTCCAAGCCTGACAGAGTTCAAGCAGTGTTTGGACAATGTTCTCTGGCACAGTGTTTGAATTTTGGGTGGTCATGTGTGAAGCCAGGAGTTGGATTCCGTGATCCTCGTGGGTCCTTCAGCTCGGGATATCCTATCCTATCCTATCCTATCCTATCCTATCCTATCCTATCCTATCCTATCCTATCCTATCCTATCCTATCCTATCCTATCCTGTCCTGTCCTGTCCTGTCCTGTCCTGTCCTGTCCTGTCCTGTCCTGTCCTGTCCTATGTCATGCTATGCTGTCCTGTCCTTTTTCTCATTCCTCCTGACAAAAAGATTAATCTGCTTAGATGTCATTAGTAAATGCAGTCCCTTTTTTCCTAGAAGCACCTTTCCTGTCCAAGATGCACTGCTTCCTATGGACATTCAGCAGCAAGACTGTTTTCAGTCTCATGCCATGCAGTACTGCCAATGTAAAAAAAAACTGAGGGCTTCCTTGAGAAGGAGACTTGGGAATCCTCCAGTCCCATACGATTCCTTTTTGTATCACTAACCATTCTTTATTTTGATACAATGGGTAATGTAACAGTGACTTGATACCACATCACCACATAAGACTTAACACCACTTTGTGAAACTACAATACCTGAAAGAACTTCAAAATATCTTAATTATCCCACACACAAAGATTAAAGGAAGGAAGATAGTCCCAGAAATACAGAGGCTGCTTAATGTAATCGTACTTCAGGATTACTCTTGGTTATTAAGGTCTTTTTTGTCTAGGGATTTTTCAGAGGATTGAAGTCACTCATAGTTTGTTTTATTACCTTCAGCAAAACATCTGAGAAGAAGGAGCACTGAGTTTGTCCCTCAGATTCAGCTTTCAGCTTTGTAGTGCACATAATCTTTGCATGGCAAAAGTTCAGGCCATATCCCAAACCTTAATTGGTTTGTACCCCAGCATCAAAAGTTGCTGGGGTGCTTGAAAACATCTCATTAATGTAATCTTGTGACTTTGGGGCCAGTACGATGGTTTTTATGTCTAGGATTTGAATTTGTACTGTCAAGCATGTGTGGATCTCAGAATATTCTCAAGGCCCAACTCTCCCAGGATTCACACCACAAACCCTTAAACTAATAGCAAGGCATTATTTTAGCATAAGTGCCAGGAGGTGGAAAAACACTTACGATACTCAGAAACACTGATTACACGCAGTGGTTTTGTGTGGGCTAGGCTTTTGTTCAGGCAAGCTGCCTGGACTTCACCCAGGCAAAATCAATCGTAACAGTGGTTCATCAGTTAGTATTGGGAGGTTGTTTTTCCTTACAACAGTGTAGATTATTTAAAACCAAGCATTGAGTGGGCTACGTACAAACGTACAGATGGAAAATTTGTGGGACATGTGGCTATGTGTGCGCACGTCTGTAGTCAAACCCACTTTTCAGTTTGCAGTCTAGACATGGCCTTATGGCTTGGATTTGGAAACACTGAACCTCACAGAGATGAAAGTAGGGCTTGATACCCTAAGGCAGATGAGTTGGAATGTGGAGAAAGCCTAATAATGCAGGTTACTTTAAAGTCTGAAGTATGACTGTGGTCAATCCTCCTCTTTTGAATGGGGAGAGGGGAGTTTCATCTCATCAAAATTTGGCAGGTACAATTCAAGATAAATAGTTTGAATCTCTAGTGACTGTGGTTTGGAAACAAAATTAAACTTGTAATAAATTTCTGTAAATGTTCTTTCTGAATATTCTGCTTAACACAACTTCTCTCTTGGAGGCAGCTGTAATAATACAATATTTTATATTTATAAAGTGCTTTTCATCCTGAAAAATCTCAACAGGCTTTGCAGTCTGCGTTCATTCACCATCACCTAAATGTGAATGAGCAGCTTGGGGAACAGCAACCAGACACGGAGGTACATTGCACACCATGGGCTATGGAAGTTCTGACTGAAAACACTGTACTAAAATCCCATGACCGTTGAAAAGCCTACATCTTTTTGTCTGCATGAAATGAGCAGGACTCTGAATTTTTCAAATCACTCAGCTGAAACTTCACCAGTCCACTAAGTACTTGGGAAGGTAAAAGCATGTAAGTGTTTTGGTTGGGACTGGAATATTTATAGATGGAGTGTCTTATGACTACTGCATTAGGCTTTCCTTGTCGGATATATCTGGATATTACATCCAGCTCTTTATGTTGCTGCATGCAGGTGAGTTAGTTTGCAGGTACAAAACTTCAGTGAGGCTGCAGACAAACAAAAGCACTTCCTTGCAAGAGGGTGACAAACAGAAAACTACCAGCAATTGTTTGCCAGACTGGCAGGCCTCTTTTAAAATAGAGAACACTACACATAGCAGTACTTGAGAAAGAAAAGAACTGTGTGCAAGCGACTAATGCAAGTCATGTATTAGGTGAATGTTTACATTAAGGACATGGGCTTTTTCATTACAGCACAAAGAAAATGGAGGATATAGTGAATACTCATTTTGTTAGCTTACAAAACCATCATATAGCATTATGTTTTGGCATCTAACATGTTGAAAGATCCAAAAAAGCTCAATGCAAGTTAGAACTCAAATGTCTACTTTTTTAAAAGAAAGAGCTCATGGAGTTCAACTGAGGCAGGATCTAGCATGTTGAAGAGTAGCTGCATCATTCACTAAAATGCAGTTATTAAAGACTCGAAAAAGAATGGATTTAGTATATGGTGTTAAAAATATTCAGTCAAATTGAAACTGCATTTTAGTACACTGAAAAAGAAGTCTCAACAAACAAAAATGTATTTCATCCAAATAAATAGATTCTTGTTTTAAGTTATCCATGCTACTTCATTCCCCCCAAATGGTCAATCCTCGTCCCAGTAGTTTAATTAAGTAATCAATCGAACATTTATATACAAAGTATAACTCATATGGTACAGATAACTTATATATAAAAACAATATAAAATATTTTAAATATACATTTTCCTTTTTTTCTTTCTAATGGTTGATTATAATCTACAGTCTTTCCATTTCTTGTGTATGAGGTTTTAGAAGAAGTCTCTTAAAATAGGACTATTTTAATTTAAAAAATGTCATTATAACAATTGATGGTGTTTCTGGGGATCTATTGTTCATGCAAGTCCTTTTGTTTCTCTTCCACACAAAGTCTACTGGACAAGCTGTGTGTTCTCTGCCACAGGCTATAAAGTCTTTTATATAGAATTTCTTTGTTTCAAAGATATCTGTTTAGAAAAATAGAAGGAAAGCAGTCTGCTTCTTTTTCTGTGGAAGGAATGCAAACTTTTCCTGTTCCTGGAGCCGTGTTACAGGAGAAATATGAAAGAAAAGAAAATCGTATTTCTGCTACAGTCTTTAAAAGAGACAAAGAAAGTCAGTTGTCTTCTCCAGCTGGTTCACCAGGATGGTTTAGTTTCTATCAGCCTTACACTTGTCTAAAAACGACAGCCACTACATCAAGACACTATTTTTAGTTTGACCCCAATAATCTGAGTCTATGGAAGCCACACGAAAATATGCATGCACCTGGAAGCTCAGATGTGGCAAAATTATGTACATGATAAAAGTATTTAATACCTTATTTGTTACTCTTTTCAAATAGAATAATTACCAGAGCATAGATCCAATTTTATTGCATTTCCCAAAGATTTTTTAAATATTGAAAGGCCAGAGGAGATTGTTAAATCATTATGTGCCATGTTTTATGTTAATTATCTGCAATACATCCAGGCACTTTTCTGCAGAACTTCATAAACATGTAATTGAGGATCATTTGTTTCACTGTGGCACTGAAATTTGAAAAAAGACTTCAGCAAATCCAGAATCTATCTTTTCTGCTCATTTGGATATTTATTCCTGCCGTTAAGCATGTATATCTCATCTATATTCAGAAGGCTTAAGCTTTCGTCTTTTGGCTCATACAGTATTTTCCCCTGTAAATGTACAGGCATACTAGATTTCAGTAATCTCGCAGTCTTCTTTTACTTCTCTTTTTTATCACCATTCGGTCTCTCAAAGAGCTCCCAAGCTACTCAGCTGAACACAAAGGAGCTATTTTTACCTCTACGAATATGGTAGAAGGCCTGCTGTATACAGAGTACAAAACATCAAGGTATTCATGACAAAAATCTAATTTAAGAACAATGCTGTCAAATTTGCAGCAGTATCAAAGTGAATCATTGCTTAATAATAACAGCTATATGTGCCTCCACCTTTCACAAGCTTTGCTTTATCATGCAGATAGATTCTGCTGGAAAAGTACTTAGTTGGTTAAGGGGGAACCCAACCTCCCCTCTCCGTGTTTTGTAAGTTACCTGTAATAAAGTTTATATAACAAGAAATGTTCCCTTTTCAGGCTGGTTGATGATTTTGCTTTGGATGCTGGCCATTTGTGTCTGCTCGATCCAATCATGCACTCTCTCTAGAAACGTTTTACAGCAGAAATTCCAGTCTTTACATTGATTTTGTTGAAGTGTACTGGTCCTTGAATAAATAATACAGATTGTTGTCTCTGATTCTTAAAAGACTTAAAAAAAATGAGTCTAAAGCTAGACATGAAACAGGAGGCTGGTGCTTTCACCACGTAACTAATGTGCTCCTTGAACTTGGGGGTTGAATAGTGACATTTGATATGAACCGAAGTTTAAATGTTTGGATGAGTACAGCATTACAGCTCAAAATTTCCATTCCCATGAGGTACGTTCCTCACGTATTCCATCAGGGCAAACCCTCATATCTGCAGAAGGCCTTAGAAATTACGTGGATACTCCACACTGCAGTGGAGTGCTACAGCGCAGGTGCATATCACAAAATAAAAGTAGTAAAATTTTAAGCTGCCTAGGGGTACATATATTTCTAATTCTGTGGCTTTCCATTTCTTTTAGTCTGTCACGTCTCCTTTCCCTATTGTTACTACAGACTCCACGGGATACCATAAGTGAAAATTCATCAAAATTCTTCATTGTAAGATCTTTCTTTTGTGCTGACTTTTGTCCTGGCGGGATATAAAGCATCTCTTTCAGTTTGTCTGGGACACAGATGGGTATGGGCAAATTTTTTCAACAACAGTCATCAATCAAAAAGATCAACTTTTTCTACTTTCTAGTAGGCTCCATCTTACAAAATTTAGATATTTAGTAGACGACTGAATGTTTTATATTTATGTGTGCCCAACCTTTTCCCAATCTAGCCCAAATAGATTAGTTTAGTGTCAGTATTCTCTGAATCATGTAGTTTTCCTATACTTTTAATAAAATACGGATACTTAACAGCTTTCTGGCTCTGTGGCTCATAAAAAGATAAAAATGGTCAAAATGTACTGTAACATTAAAGGGTGAGTTTTACAGATATGGAATTTGGATAAAATAGTATTTGCCCCTGAGCACTGAAGTCTTGAAAAATATTTATGAGTTCCACACATCTATTGGTGGTAACTGTGGAACTGTCCCTCATTATTTCATGCAGCTCCTGAACTAACATGGGACACCATCTGGTGGATAAATGTAGCTAAAGCAAATATTTATAATTGCAAACAAGTTGGTTTTTTTCGTTGTTGTTCTATAAAGTTCATATTTTCTCAAATACCATGCAATTTCCTTAGCCTTATCCAATCTCATAATAAAGGGAGGTTAAAGAACTATCCAGGTGCAAGTCCTTTTCCAGCATGGCCTCTTCAAAAACCAACACAGACCATGAAGGAGCTTTATGCTTTAAATACTGAATTCTGGCACATTTTGATTGTTGAGGTAACCATGGGTGCATTTTGGCATCAGCATTTTAGCATGTACTTATGGAATTATTTACTGTGCTTTTGTTCACATCATGGAGCACTCCCAAAGCAGAGAAACTAGATTCCTTTAGTATGAGATTAAACTAGAAGATAGGCTCCAAAAGTACACTTAATGCTTTCCAGACACAGGACCAGGCTAGAAGTACCCCTTTTTGTGATGTGGATGTTGAGCTCTCAGCACAAATTCTTTCGTCATCAATTCTTCCCTATTAGCCTATGCTACTTGGTAATGTAGATGTAGTTCACATGACTCACTGGGACCTACCTACAGAACAGAATCTATATAGATGGGCTTTGTGGATCTGACTGGAAACTTCAGTCCATCACAAAATGAACTTCAAAATGAAAGCAGATATGGGGCAGGTTTTTGTGTACTTGAAGGTTCATAACTGGGCTCTAAGACATGCAATTCAGTAGCTGAGCAAAAAGACCCAAATCAAACCTTTCCTCCTTTGTTAAAAAGAGTCTGAACAATTCATTTTAGATCATGCTTTTTTTTCTTTTTTCTTTTTTTTTTCCCGATGCAGTAGGATGAATTTTTTGAGACATTTCCTTTGAATCAGGGGTTATTTTACTGAATTTCTTACTATTTGGAAGATAACATCACTGACACATTATATATTCACTTGAAAAAAATAGTTTTTATATTTTATATTTTATATATGTATATATTTTAACATTTCTCATGAAGCAACCAAATTAAAATACAGGGTGTTTTTTCTAAGAGTAAAAATGGTAGAGGAAGAAAAAGAAAGAATCACATCTGTGAATTACAATGGCTGATGTGCTAAAAGGGTACTGATCTTTTTTTTTTAGGTTCATCTCAGCAAAACCTCACACAATCACTCAATTTTTATGCCAAAATCCCACATATTTTATAGCCTGGACATTTCTAGAACATAAATACTAAAATAAAGTAATGTATTATTAATGTAAATAGTATTTACACCAACTATATTTCTGATGAGCTGTAATAAATGTGTGCTAGTTACTAGGTTAAAGCTGGCTGTAAATTTGTAAGTGCATGTAACCATGTAGTATTTCACTTTGTGTGATATAATATAGAACCTTAAAATTTACAAGCCATATATTTAAAAAGAAGTGAGCACTAATTCTTAAAATTAAAAAATCAGCAGTATTCCTGTTACAGGGAGGCATCATTTACTGGGATAGTTTTACTAGGCATACCCAGCTGTGACATTTATGAGGCCAAGATAATTAACATAGAATTATTAAGAAAGTTGTTTTAAGAACAAATTCAAATATTCAAGCTTTACATTCACTTAGGATTAGCAATGCCTATCAGATTGGTGCTTGCATTTCAGTTTAACTCTTAATTTTATATTAAGAATGTAAGAAAGGCCTGACTGGGTCAGCTCAATGGTCTCGCCAGCTCAGTTTTCAGTCTTCAGCACTAAACAGTTTATTCACAGAGAATAACAAGCCCCGTTGTTTTCAGTCATCTGTTCCTCATCACTTCCCATTATAATGTTAGGGACACAAGAGATATATCCCCACCCTACGGCAATGTCCACTTATTTGTATTTTGAACCTACTGTTACAGTTTGACTCTTCAATCTCATATGATAGCAAGTTCCTGAAGCCCACTAACAGATGTTTAAAGAAATGCTTCATTTTATCTTTTAAACTGCTTTCTACTATTTCCATCAAATTTTCGTATTACAAGATACAGTGAAGTTCTGCTTTCACCTTATCCCATGTTTCCATCACTTTTCTCCTCAGTCTTCTCCTTTCCCTGCTGAGTCCCAAACTTTTTTGTCTTCCTCACATGATAGCAGCTCAATTCCATATTCATTTAAGCTGCCTTTAGAGCTGCACGTTGTTATGCAGAATGCCAACACATTTTTAATATTTTTGAGAACTTTTCAGGGTATTTTGGGATCCAATTGTTATATTGCTGAAAAGAATAGTGACAACTTCTATATTATCAATATGATATTTGCTTTCCAGTAAGAGAGATTACTTTTCTTTGTTGCTTATTCATAAAGGTCAAACCAAGTTTATACTGAGGAGTATAGTTTAATTTTCTCCTTCTATTTTCAAGCTATTTTATATTCAATGATATTAATTAACTTTGAATTAAACATTTTGAGGAGTACCTTATTTTTGCTGTAGTAAGCTAATATATTTTGCAGTGATTCAATAACATGCTTTCCTCTAACGTGCTATTTGGTTATTCCTTTAAAGTATTTATCTTTCTAAAGCACTTTCAATTATGTTAGGCTCTTCTGGAATGTCTTTAAAGTTTTCCTAAAAGACTGTGAATCCGCCTTTTCTGATCTGCAGTATCTCTCCTGCTCTAAAAAATTATGCTGAACACTAGTTTTGAAAATTTTCATTTTCCCTTTCATTTGAGAGGTGTTTTTTCAATGTTATATGTTAAGGAGTTAGTTCTGCATATTACCTTAAAGTGCAGAAGCTTACAGTCATAGATAACTACCTTCTTTTCTCCCAGGAGAAAAATGCAAGCATTGTGTTGACTGTTGTTGATTTATAGAATACAAAGACCTAATTCATTTTGATTTCAAGGTCATCCCTACATGATCTTCTTGACAAGTTTGAACAACTTGCAGATAAACATCAAGAAGTCCTCTTGAATAACAATGACTGAACTGTCAAGATAGTAGTAGTGTGATTGAAGGGAGCATCTTCTAAATGCAATATATAGTAAGGAACGTGGAGAAAACCTCTAAGCCTTACTGTTATGATTAAATGGCATGTTTAATGTATTACTGACTGGAATCAATAATTAAATGAAGTGGCTTATTTAGCCAAGAGGGATTTTTACCATTTGTATAAAGCAGAATGACATGTGGGAAGCTGAGAGAATAAAACAAGGCCTTTGACATGGTCCTCAGCCAGATCATTATCTCTACATTGGAGAGATGAGGATTTGAAGGATGGACTATTCAGTGGATGAAAATTTGGTTGGATGGTCACAGCCAGAGAGTTATGATCAATGAATCTTTGTCCAGGTAGAGGCTGGTGATGAATGGTGTTCCCCAGAGATCTGTCTTGGAACCAGTGCCCTTCCAACATCTTTATCAGTGACATAGACGATGAGATTGAGTGCATACGCAGCAAGTTTGCAGATGACACCAGGCTGAGTGGTGCAGTTGATACAGTAGAAGGAAGAGATGCCATCTTGCCAGGCTTGAACAGTGGGCCCATGTAAATGTGATGAGGTTCAACAAGGCCAAGTGCCAGGTGTTGCACTTAGTTTGAGGCAACCCCAGATATGAGTACAGTCTGAGAGAAGAACTCACTGAGAGCAGCCACGTGGAGAAGGACTTGGGGGTCCTGACAGATGAAAAGCTTGGCATAAGCCAACAGTGTGTGCTTGCAACCCAGAAGGCCAACAGTATCCTGGCCTGCATGAAAAGAAAGGTGGCCAGCAGGGTGAGGGAGGTGATTGTTCCTCTACTCTGCCCTTGTGAGACCTCCTCTGGAGTAATACATCCAGGCCTGGGGCCCCCAGCAAAAGAAAGATGTGGAGCTGCTGGAGCAAGTCCAGAGGAGGGGTACAAGGATGATCAAAGGGCTGGAGCACCTCTCCTATAAAGAAAGGCTGAGGGAACTTTCTTGGTCAGCCTGGAGAAGATAAGGCTCCACAGAGACCTCCTTGCAGCTTCCAGTATTTCAAGAGAGCTTAAAATCAGGTCAGAAACTGAATGCTTACATGGTCTGATAGTGATACAACAAGAGGGAATGGTATTCAAGTAAAAGAGAAGAGGTTCAAACCATATGTTAGGAGGAAAATTTTCACTCAGAGGATGGTGAGGCATGGAATAGGCTGTGTGCAGCCTATGTGGATATCCCATCTCTGGAGGTGTTCGAGGACAGGTTGGGTGGTGCTCTGGGCAGCCTGATATAACGGGTATCAGCCCTGACCACAGCAGGGGAGTTGGATGGCTCTTGAAGGTCCCCTCCAACCTAAGCCATTCTATTATTACATAATTCTGTAATATTATGATATCTTTCTCTGACTCTATTTGTCCTCTACGGGGGGCTATTTTTCAGCATTCAAGAAAATTCCTTGATGCTGCTGCTTGAGTTCCATATGAGGAGATTGACAGGATACAGAGTTTGGCACAATTTTCTTTTTTCTGATCAGGATTTCAAATACCAGCCGTAGCAAAGATCCAAACTGACCTATGCTGACAAAATAATACAAGTAACTCTCCAGGGAATCTAACCACAAACACATTTAGTACTTTACTTTCATGTGAAGTTCAAAATGATACAAAAACCCTGATATATGCTGTTTTTATGGTTTTCATGGTATTAATGGTTTTAGGGTTTTCATTGATATTCCACATCATAACATCATGCAGTGCCCTTGGAGTTAAAGAATTAATGCTGCAGTTCTGTAGACTGTTGATATTTTCAGTCTCTTCATTTTAGAAGAGAAGTATGAACTACAGCTCCCAGAAGACTTCATTTTTCCATTTCTGTTTTCAATTTGGAGGGAAAGATAAAACTAACTGGAAGTCACAAGACTTCCCTCTTTTGCTCCATGGCCATTTCACCTACAGTACTAGAGTAAGAACTTCAGTTTCAGAAACTCTAACATTTTGTTTGATTTATTAGTTTAAATTACAATCAAATTGTATTATATTGTATTATCTCACATTCCACTGCTATATTAAGTAAACTAAGTTTTTCCCCTAGGTCATTGCCACTGTTTTCCTCATCTACACCCGTCTCCCTACCCTTTTTTCTTTCCAACCTCCACCTTCCCATGCCATCCATGAATCCCTTCACCCCCTTGTCACGAAACTGAGCCAAACCAGGCTTAACCATGACAGCCGTGCAGTTGAGAGTTCTGTCACACACGTTCACTAACATATTGGTGTGGTAACACAAGAGACTGAGACAAGGAGATACATACAAGGTTCTAAAGAGTGATGGGGTTTATTTAATTCCTAGATAAATTTCATAAAATTAGGACACGTGAAAATTGGGTGGTTAAGATTCCCATGCCCAATGTGACTAGGGATGCCATGCCATGTATGTTAATTAAGCAAACAGAAACAAGGCAATAGTTTGTATGTACTTTGAGGTGCATACAATTCAGTGTAGAAGGTTTACAGTCTCAGTGCCAGATTAACCTAGCCAAAAAGGATAATTGATTGGTTTTATGCATCATTGCATGGCGTCTAAAGGCACTCATAATCTATGGTTGACTGCATTTTCAGTATTGCCAAAATGAATACAATCCCTTCACTGTTGAATAAGATCATAATATTTATATTGACAATTGAGAACTTTGAATAATACACAATCCCATCCCATCTTTTCTATAAAGTTAAGAATTCTTTTATGTCCAAAATCAAGAACAGATTGCACAACCCAAATAGATAGGATCTTGTTGGCATTTTTCAATTAAAATTGCTTATTTGCCTAAGCTGTGTCTTTATCATACAGATATGAAAATATATTCTTACAGTATGGATTTGGATTTAATTCAACTCTCTGTCTTTTTTGTATATGTTCTCTCATGATAAAATACAAAGGATATAAAGAAAATTGTCTTTTTAGTTTACAAGGCTGAAAATGCAGCAATGTTCCCATTCAAAAATACTTTGTCTCAAAAAATAGTAATAAACATAAGATATCTATCAAGAATGACCAGATTTACTCTGACCAACAACAGCCTGAATCTCAGAACCACAGAACTGTAGGGGTTGGAAGAGACCTCTACAGACCACTGAATCCAACCCCCTGCTAAACCAGGTTCTTTACAGCAATTTGCACAGACAGGCACCCAGATGAGCCTTGAATATCTCCAGAGGAGACTGCACAACCTCCCTGGGCAGCCCATTCCAGTGCTCTGTCACTCTGACAGTAAAGACCTTCTTCCTTCTGTTCCTATGGAACTACTCTTCTGTCTGAAAACCAGAGAGACAAAATTTGGAATCAAAAGGTATTTAAAATTTTGTGATGGAAAATGTGAGTGTCTGTGTCAAGCAAGAATGTAGAACTTTTTATAGACTAAGTTTTAGGTACTGAATATTATTCTTCAAAAAATTCTGCTCGAAGTTCACTGGTAGCACTGAGGTATTTTAAAGGTTTATAAAAGCACATCATTAAGATTTCTCTAAATCATTTGTTTTCATCTTTCTAATTGCAGAGAGCTCTTTAATTTGGCATGGAATTGAGAGTCAATAGATCATAATTTTATTTCTGTCACTGCCCTTCTGTGCTTTTAGAATTTTGTGCTCTGAACTGAGTAAAACAAGGATAAAACAAGTCATGAGTAAAACAAGGGTAAAAATAACCTCCTTTGAATAAGGTTTCAGGATTTATTGATGAAAGAATCTTTTCAAACTAAGTATGAGACTGATTTGGTGGTTGGGCTTATAAAAATCTGTAGGGCACCTAGGTACTCTAGAACAACTGGGATAAGGGAACTGTGTTACAAGCTTTCATCTAAGTGGAATAGCCTCACCATTTCAGAGGACAGTTATGTTAAGCTCACTGAAGGCTCTGATTGAGATTCTGAAGCAAATTGGGCAGTGGAGTGATTGGGAGCCTTCTGCAGTCATTGGGTTTGTGGTATACAAAGAAGACCTTCTCTGGACAAAGTGCAGATAGAAGGAACAATGCTACTGGCATGTTACGCTGATGCTGAACGGTCTCATGGACACAAGGAGTGCATAGTTTCCCTGGCCAGAAATTACCTCTGAAAGTTCTCTTCTTCACTCTTTACAGGCAGAGGCGAAGAGCAGCAGGCTGGTTTGAGCACTTCACTCCTACAGAATTCACTGCTACAAACTGTTATTTTCCATTGCCTAGCTGAGTTTACACACTGTCCTGCAAACCGATCTCAATTAATCCCCTCCCATATCCCCAGCTTTTTCAAAGCTTTGTGCACAGCAAACTCACTGGCAATTCTGAACTTCTCTGAGCGAGTGTGTTTTCCAGAAGATGGGCACAGCATTACGAAGTGTCATTACTCACATACTGCCCTTTTAAATCTAGCCCCAGGTTTTCTGCTTTTGAGTGTCAAATAAAAATGACAGAATCTTTCCTGGGTGAAAAATGGCAGGGAAGCAAGGCCTTCCTTTGTTCTAGCTGTCCTCTTGATTGTTGAGTTTGATGGGATTGTGAGGAAAGGAGCATTTATTTCTAATTTCTGTCTTAGCCTTCTGTTTCTGTGAGTTTTTTTCTTGTCTACCATTCCTCCACTATTCTTGTGACACAAAATGGCATGGGTGTACAGCAGAAATTATACTGGATCACTGATACAAATGCATCTGCTGAGCCACAGCGTAATGAGAAGCTGTGCAATTAAGAACAACAGCAAGGTCTTGAAAGTGATCGGAGCATTGAGAATATAGGTATCCAGCTGTGTTACTGTCAGGATGGCCTCAAAGGCACTTGTCCACACTGGCATAGTTTTTCTAAGAAGGAACCAAACTAATGGGAGCCTGGGGAAATATAAATACAGTAAGTGGACTGCACATTTATATTTTTAAAGAAGTGATAGATGTGTTCCATAAAATGTACCGTCAGACCTCGAAAGGAATTGTCTTCTCAGGGAGCTCTTCTACCTTCTTACAGTTTGGAGTACAAACACTGTTTTCATCCATAATACAGCTTTACCCTCTTCTAAATACATTTGGTAATTCTTCCATCACTGCAGTAACGTTAAGTTCTTGCAGCAGAGTCTTTTTATATTAGAGAAAAAGTAGTACTTTGTGACTGGACAATTTCTGAGCACTAGCTGAAGTATTTGCAGTCCATTTACTGTATTTATATTTCCCCAGGCTCCCACTAGTTTGATTCCTTCTTAGAAAAAATTGTGCTATTTTCATTCTTCCATGCTTCACTGGAGGCTGTACTACAGAACACACCCACCAGCATACAAAATGGACAGAAATTTGCAGAACATAAAATCATAGAATGGGTTGGAAAGGACCTTAAAGATTCAGGTTCCAACCCAACTGCCGTGGGCACGGTTGCCACCTACTAGATCAGCCTTTCCAGGGAAAGAGTAAAGAGTGAGTATGTTGAAATGAGTGATATTCCTCAATTTTGCTGATAGAGAAGTAATGCTGAAGCAGTGTATTGGAACACAGCTCAATGAGGCCTCTCACACTTGTGCTTGTGGTCTTTATTCTCCAGAGAAGAATTAGATGTCAAGTCAGGTTGAAGCTGGCTTTGAATGCTGTAGTTCATGCACATCATGAAGGCTCCTGGAACTATCCTGCCTAAGCCTGCATGTGAACTGTTTTGCTTTCAATATCAATTTATATTGCACATAATACTAGAAAAACAAACACACAAACAAACAAACAAGCAGATTTCTTGTTTCCCAGGCAGTAGTCTAACCATTCAAGTTAATCAGTACTTTCAAAGTGAAAATAGTATACAGTGATGATGAGTGTTACTCTGTTGAATAATATAATAGTTTGTGCTTTTCAAATAAAATGCTGTACACATTCACATATCCAGTGATGCAACATATAGCAGCTACCAGTAGTTTTTCACTCAGTAAGGAAGTGGCTTTGCTTAATATTTATTACTCCTTAGAGGTAAGGAACTGTTAATAGCTTCCCCGACAGGTGATGTTTATGGATCTGAAGAAACTTCATTGTTCTCCTCCTGTTTTTCACCGTAACAAAGATCAAATGCATTTACCTGATCTTTCAGTTTGTGCAATTTCAGGAGCTACCGCATCACATTTGGAACATTTCTACATAGTCACTTAATTCTATGCACAGTTCTTTGAGACAGTTCCCTATATTTAAAAAATTATGAGCATCGAGCTCTTAGCCTGTCCCTCACTAAAAACATTTTGTTTCTTCTCGAATTAATCTGACCTTCATGTCTTCAAGAAAGAGTGTCTTGCACCCAGCACTTCTGTAAGAGTTTCCTATAAATTAATAAGTTGCTTTTTTTTTTTTTTCCTTCTTGCTTTGAACATCTGAGGTGTGAGATCCTCTTTGTCTTTAAGCTTAACGGGAAGTCTCCTACTCAATATAAGCTGTGGGCAGCCATCACTTAACTCATATTCATTTTACTCCCCATGACAGCTGCTGATATTCCCAGTGTTTTGAATTCACTGCCTTGTTACTATTAGCTGATACTGCTTTGTGGAACTTTCCCAAGTGTGTGACTATTTATCAGCATTTGAATTATAGTAGCAACTTGACTTACTGTGGGAGAAGTGTCTGCTAACATTCAGACTGGATTGTAAATGTCAGTTTATTGTCACATACCCTTTTTCAGAATTGTAAAGGCCTTGGCATTCTATTGCTTAATCTTCCAGCTATTCACTTACACCTACAAAACTAGGAAGCCACGATGTCCAGCTCCATTTGTTTCCTGGCATAGGTAATATCTTATAGTGCACTAATTTCACTCACCACGGTATGTCTGGTGCAGATAACTGTTAATTCAACTTGGAAATAATCTCACGTTCCAACCTGTTCCACTAATTAATTTAGTGATGAAGAACTACTTACTTTCTTAAAGAAGAACAGTGATGTAATTAACCTAGCAGTAGTACTTAATGCATTGAAACAGGCTGGCTGAGTTTCTGTATGTAGATTGCAAGCTTGCAATCATCTTCCTATGTAATGTTTTTCAGACTTAAAAATATGATGCTGTTTTTTGGACTCTTCATTCCAAATTATTCCTTTCAATCTAATGAAAAAGGCATGCAGAAAAAGAAAAAATCTCTAAGGAGATGCCGAGAAAGTAATCATTACTTGCTTTATTTGTTAGCCATGAGTAGCAGTAAATTTTCAGTGGTGAAAAAAAGGGCATCAATCAATTCACAGAGCTCTGAGGGCATAAGGGGGAAATGCCAAGAAAAGAGCTGGTGAAACATGACTGTGAAATTATAGAAAACCCCTTGTAAAGAAATATGGCAGCTAAAACTTTCAGTGTGTTTAGTACAGAAAGGTAAGCATTGGGTTAGTTGGCATTAGTTCATCTTGGAAATTTTCTCTTACCTTTTGGATTTGCTTTAAGTAGGATTTCAAAATCTAATACTCAATTAGTAGCTCAGATTTGAGTTTTCTCATCTAAACGTAGTCAAGGTAAAATAGTTTTTCATTTCTGACTGACTAATCTGAAGTCTGAAGACACAGTTCAGTTAGTTAAAATCAAGCTAACATTAATGATTTGCAGCCAGGCCTTGGCAGTATGAGAGGAAATAGGCCTAGACCTGACTGGATTATTATTAGAGTAACGTGAGTTACATCTTTTATTTGTTGAGGCTCACGCTTGCTTTATTAGCGCTGTCATGACTGGCTGGTTTCTGATCATGGAAATAATCCTATGAATCTATTTCCTCCTTCAGGACCAGAAGAGGGATAAACTAGAAAGGGTAGGCACAGCAACCCCAGCTGCTTTGTCAATAACACAGAGACTTCAGGGTTTTTTTTGTGTGTTTTTTTTTTTCTCTCTTAATAGTAGACTGAGAGGTAGATGTTCATCTCCCAGCCAGCCTGAGATGAGGTCTGTCTGGTGGTGGGAATCAACACTGACAGTAAGTTGAGCATGAGTCAACAGTGCGCCCAGGCAGCCAGGATGGTCAACTGTGTCCTGTGGTGCATGGCTTGGTGGTTGAGGAAGGGGATTGTCCTACCCTACACTGCACTGTTACTCACCCTGACTGCTGCATGCAGTTTTGGGTAACTCAATACAAAAAGGATGTACAACTATTAGAGAGTGTCTAAAGGAGGGCTACAAAGAAGGTGAAGGGTCTAGAGGGGAAGATGTATGAGGAGCAGCTGAGGTCCTTTGGTTTGTTCAGCCCAGAGAAGAGGAGGCTGAGGAGAGACCTCACGGTAGCTACAGCTCCTCAGGAGGGGAGTGGAGGGGCAGTGCTGAGCTCTGCTCCCTGGTGATATTGACAAGATCCAAGGGAACAGCATGGAGCTGCAATGGGGAGGATGAGGTTGGATATCAGGAAAAGGTTTTTCACTGGGGGTGGTCAGGCACTAGAACAGTCTGCCCAGGGCAGGGTCATGGTACCAAACTGCTGGAGTTCAAGAAGCATCTGGACAGTGCTCTCAAAGATATGGTCTGATTTTTGTGTGGTCATGTGTGTAGCCAGGAATTGGACTCAGTGATCCTTGTGGATCCCTTTGAACTCAGGATATTCCATAATACCAAGTTTCTGTTAACTTTCTAAATATAGGGTCAAGCTTGTACTCTTTCTTGAAAGATAATTGTTCTCTCACAGTTCTGCTTCTGAACTTGTTAAGGTCACTGAGATATCATCGGTGCTATCAGTAAGATTAATAGTGTGATTCAAATCTCACAAATGCCTGAATGCTTTAGATAGCGTGGAGTATCTGAAACATCTGCACAAGGCTTGCAGCAACTGGGAGTGAGGGAGACCTGTGCACTTCTGCAACTATAGCTGGAATGCAGGTGGGAAATCCTAGTGATCTTTCCTCAGGCTTCTAGGTTTCACCTGATAAACACTGATAAAATATTTCCGGAAACAAGAAGAAAAAAAGGAAATATGCATTAATCTACAATATATTGAATTTACGTCACATCTTTTCAAGTGAAAATTTTTACAACCTCAAAAGTAATTTAATTGTATGGGTCTCTGCATAGCATTGCTGTAACACAGACAATTTTAAATGTATCCCAATTACTAAATAGAACACAATTTTCCTATCTTTTATGGATGTTCCGTTAATATGCAGAACTGCAGAAATGAGGGATTGAAAGTAACTAGTCAGACCTGCTTTGACAGGGGAGTTAGAACTTATGAACTCAAGATACCTTCCAACAAAAAATTACTTGATTCTATAAAATGCAGATGCAATTTTTAAAAATATATTTTCTGGAAAAAAAAACACACAGCATGGTACCTTTGATAAGTATGTAATTGTAGATGATAGTAAATGAAATAAGTAGGACTTCAAAATCTAAGCTCTGTAATGTAAGGATGTACATTGTACTGTTTTCTTTTAAAAAGTGTTGAGTGCAGTCTTACTATTTTACACTAAAATACACTGTAAAAAGGTAGCTTTATCAGGGAGATGCAATGAAACATACTCAACATCAAATCAGAGGTCAACAAGACTATAAAGATGATACTAACATGCATATAATTTAAATTACCTATATGAAAACGTAAGTAAATTTTACTTACAATGTTTGGGACGTTGTATTAAAAAATCTTGCTAGTGTAATATGTATAGAAATGTGAAATTTCACAATTGTATTCCTGTGAAATTATAAATTGAAAATAAAACCTGAAAAATAGGGAGCATCATCTAATAATACAGTAGGCATAAAAAATGTATTTTTAAGATTTTAAACTGTGGCAATTAAAATTGTTATTTACTAGACCCTGTTATTTGCATTTTGCATCTTTTATACCTGCTGAACAGTATGTTAAATCAAGGAGTTTCATTGTGCTCTCAACTTTTCAATACATTATCAAAATCAGTTCTAAAAAAAAAAAAGAAGTTAAATGGCTTAGTCCTTCATCGAGTAAGTGTCTGAGTGTCACCTGATAGATGAACCCCATGAAGAATTAAAGCTGAAATATATGACAAGGTTACTCTAGTACTACAGCATATTAAAACAAATGATTTAGGGGAAAAAAATAGGACAGCAGCATGGCTTGTTCTCTGGTGGAATAATTAAGCTCAAGCTAAGACATAAGGACTCTTTGTTTAATCCAGGTAATATCTTTATCTACCAAACAGTAATTGCAAAGTAGCTGGAATTAGGAAATACCTCAGCTCCACAAAACTTAGATCTTGCCTATGCAAATCCCACCATGAAGAAGAATGTTTAGGCTGCTGGAGACAGAAATGTTAAAACATACATAAAGTGACTAAGGGTGAGAGACTGCTGTTTTATTTCTGGAAGAGACAATGAGTGTTTGGTGCAAGAGGCTCTGTTCTTTTGCTGTACATATTAACAATTCTCACTGGACTGTAAGTTTTACAGGGACGTAGTATAAGATCAAAAAAAAAAAAAGCAAAACAATTCTTTCTGTATATTCAACTCACAAATAGTAGGATTTCCATAAGAAGATACCATGCATAATTCTGGCTTCTTGTTTCAAAAGTTTTTCATCATAAAGCACTTAGTTTTTTCAGAATCCAGATAACCCCTAAACTTGAGATTTAGATGTGAATATGACAGCACTACCATTTCTATCCACATCATGCAAGGAACAATAGCTTTTTCTTCTTGATGTACTGAGAAGCAAAAAAGATGGTTGGTGAATTTAACAGCAGAAATAGAAAACTTGTAGAAACTTATCAAGGTCACTTCCAGAGAGTATGCTGTCTTTTCTTTATTTGGAGAATACCTGGCATACTCTAGATGCCAGCAGAATTAAGTAAATACCATAAATTGAGAAAGAAAATCAAAATACTTCCATAGTTCCTGTTAAAGTGAGAGTTTGGGACCATCCTTTGCAGGCCAAGTAGGCTAAGCCTTGCTATGTTTTGTAACCTACACCATCTCCAAAACCACTGAGATTACATGACACTGATGTATATGCTGCAAGTCAAGGGTCGCAGATGGAAATCAGACACACACTCTGAGGCTGAACTTGGAGTACAGAGTTCCCCTCCCCACTGCTGAGCTCTAGAGCAGGGCTATCAGCTGATGGCCAGTGTTTCTCTGCATTTGCAGGGAAAAAAAAAGTGGTCTTGGAAACTGTCTGGACTCTGGGAAGAACTCTTCCCTCTCCACTCTCTCAACTGCATCTTCCCCAGACAAGATGGAGAATGTGGGCCACTGGATTAGGGGACATCCAAGCCCATATACAGGGGTGCAGCAATATGAACAGAAATGGGCTTCATTCTAAGCCATTTTTAACCTGAACTTCATTATCCAAAGCAAACATGTTTCTGAAACGTGGTCTCTACAGTAAAGCAGTGGCAATCCCCCTTAGCATGGTGTGGGCTTGAATCACAGGCATATTCAAACACCCAGTAATAACTCTGAGATACCTCACTCTGTGGGTCAGATGAACTGCCTTAGGTGCCTTCAGTTTGAGTGGTTCATAAAATGAACAATTTCCAGAGCTGACCTACCACCTTTGCCAGTGAAAACAAGATGTGTATTTCCCCTCTTTTCATGTTCTGTTATCATATCTGTAAGATCATATTGGCTTGTTGTGACTGCATACCTGTGTATAAGGAAGTAAAGTATTTTTAGCATAGAAATATAATGGAGACTTTCTGGAAAAATGTGTATAGTAAGTCAGTCATTACTGTGAATAACCAGAAGAGTAAGTGATCATTTATTCATTTTATGCACAGCCATACAGGAGTAAGATTAAATAGGTTACAGGTTGTTTTTTTGTTTTTTTTTTTGAGAGAGGTAATATATTTTGGAAAAGGACAACATGTAGGTAACATAAAGTATGCTGATAGGCTCAATCTGAATCCAAAAATATTCATTTTTCATGCAAATTTCTTTAACCAAAGTGGAGATTATAGGTGTCAACAGGGAGAAAGAAAAATGGAAGAGGTTAAGTTTAAACAGTTTTATAAATTTGGGCACATTCAGTTTTATACATTTATGTATCTAGACTAAGTATCTTATCACTTATCAATAATGAGAAGCATCTCAACAGATCAAATGAAAACAAACCTCAGCCAATGTGTGTCACACCTCTACACTGGAATGCAACAAAATTCCTTGTAGAGATTCCCTTGCTCTTCATATTTAAACGTGGTGTGACAAGCGAACTCAGACCTGACTACTTGATAGAACAATTTTAACATTAAAGTTGCCTTTAATAACCACCTCACGTTCCAAAATCCTAAGATTCCAGTGTAACATAAAAACTACGGATCTGCGTACAAGTTTCTACATCTCCAGCGCATTTCCTCTTTTTTTGTTAACACCCTAGGGATATTTTTAAAAGTTAGAAAAAGTGATTAAAGCCATTTCTGTTGCCAGTTTTATACCTTTAAGATGTCAAGTCTTACTTATTTGAGGTTTCTACTTTTTAAATCTAACCAGCTGAAATGGAAGCCACCCACACCATTTTTCTGACAATGAGATATTTGCAATATAATCCTTGCACCGTAGTCCCATTGCTCCATCACTCACACCACATCTCGTTTCAGTGGTCTGAACAAGCAAAGGCACGCACATAACTGATCCCGTCAGAGGCAGCTTATGCACATGGTTGCGCACGCAGCTCTCGCTCTTTGTGTATCAGTCACACGTAATTTACAGCGGCTGCTTCCACTGATTTGAGTGTTCTGTGTAAATTAAGTTCTAACTAGAACTCCAAGTTTTCAGACTTCTTCATTTTGCAGCTCGATCAAATGCTTTCCGTCGCCCCACATCAGCACACACACACACACACACACCCTGGGAAAAAAAGCAAAAAAAAAAACAAAAAACCAACTCTTTCTATTCTTCATCTTGCGCCGTACATAAAATGGTTTTAAAAATAACAACATGGCAACAATTGCTCGCACATGTGGATGTCATAAACCCTTCCCCAGTCGCCTAGGAACGCGACCCCAAAATGGCGGCGGCCACAGACGTTGCTGGCAGGCAGGTGAGCGCAGGCACGGCACGGCTTCCTGGGGGCTCTGCTGGGACCGTGTGGCTGAGGGCCCGGGCCTGGCTGGGGAGGGGATGGGGAAAGCTCAGCTAGTGGAGTCTGAGGAACGGCTCTTGGGGCACTGTTTCTCCCTCAAGCATGGCTGTGGAGCTGGAGGTTCTGTTTTGGAGGTGGGTGTGCTCCGATCTGCAGGCCTGCTCCCCTTTGTGCTCCCCTGGGACAGGCATTAGCGTTCTCGGTGCTGAGGTACAGCTGCCTGCCTCCAAGCAGCTTTTCCTTTTCCATTAGCAGACTGGGCCATTTGTCCAGGATTTCCCTGCCCAACAGCTGTGATCAAGCTGCGGCCATACCGAGTTCTGGACAAATGGCCGTGTCCAGCCACCAGCTGTGTGAGTCAGTGTACGCCATAGGCCCTGCTGGATCCCTGGGAACGCAACACAGGTGTGTGTACCAGAAGTTATTTTATGCTCCAGAACACACTGCATGGACATGTGCAGCTACTACAGGCTGCTCTGAGAATAACCGTCAGTACTTGGAAGCTGTTTTGTATTCACAAAAATGTTTCATAGACTCACAGAATGTCTTGGGCTGGAAGGCACCCCAAAAGATCATTGAGCTCCAATCCCCTGCCACCCAACAGCTCAGGCTGCCAGGGCCTCATCCAACCTGGCCTTCAACTCCTCCAGGGATGCAGCATTCACAGCTTCCCTGGGCAGTTTGTGACAAGGCCTCATCACTCTCCGAATAAAGAATTTCCTCCTAACATCTAACCTAAATCTCCCCTCTTTTGGTTTAAAGCTATTCCCCCTTGTCTGATCACTATTAGATGTTGCAAAAAGCTACTCCCTCTTCCTGAGTCCCCCTGAAGTACTGGGAGGCTGCAAGGAGGTCTCCCTGGAGCTTTCTCTTATCCAAACTAAACAAGACCAACAATTTGCAATTTTGTGTTGCAAGCAAAGGTGATCTTCATGATTCTGGGCATAGGAAATCATTTACTAAACCCATGTTGTTCTGTGGAGACATCTTGCTTTATTAACTACTATGGCTGAGATCCTAATTCTCACGTTATTAGGATTGCCTTTACAAATTATGGCATACCAGTAATACGCTCTGAATGTTTCATTTGCATCTGTGTTTTTCAGAGTTAAATATACAAGCAGAGTTTTCTGAATGCATAATTTTTAAAAATCACGTGCATAAAATAAATCTGCAAATGTACTGCATGTTAAGTCATTCTCCTGGTGGTCAATTGTGTGATTTGCCTGACATGAGCTGAGAAGCCCTTTCTTTCAACAACCATCTAGTATGTTGAACTATGAACTATGATTCTCTCCAGGGAAAAACAAAAACAAAAATATAGAGTAAGTGTAACATAATTGTTGATATCTTCTTACCAATTTCAAGTAGAAACTACTTATTTAATGTCTCTTTGTTTTATATCTTGCTATAGTTTGTGAGGGGCTGTGATTCATGTGTTAACTTTGGCATGTGTATTAATTTGGAGTCTGAATATGAATGTGTTACAATGTAATGACTTGTGCAGAATCTTGTGCTGAAAAATGTACTATGTACTGTCAGGCAGTAGAGAAACAGCTGAAGATCTGTGGCTTTAAGAGGAACGTGGATGTCTTGGTGTTGTATCTGGCTGGAAAGTAAGTAGATCGTTTCTTTGGCTTTTAGTGGAAGTAGAACACACAATACATGGTAACCCTTCATAGTGCTTTCTGCAACAGCCCCTCAACATCATTTATATGTTGGTACCATCTTTATGCTCAGTCTGTGCATGCTGTGCAAAAAAATATGGCAAAGAAACGTAGTGATGCTGGCAGCAGAGCTGCATGAGCCATGAAGCAGTTAAATGTCTCAGCCCAAGGCACACAGTCCTTCTCTGGCAACCCAGCATTGCTCGAGGGTTGGTAAGTTCACAGTTTCATATGAACTTCTACCACAGGGAACAGAGACATGAAGCTTAATGGGCTGATCTGTACCTGTTTGAACTGGCTTGTGAGGCTGGGTGGAAAGAGTATCAAGACAGCAAATGAAAGAACACAGGACCTGCCCAGTCTGAGAACTGCCAGATTTCTGACCTCCCTGAAGAAATCTGTTGTTGCAATAGCAAAACTCAGAGGTAGCACCTTTGATATTACTTGCATCTCTGCTGTTAAGAACTGAAGGGAGGGTAGGGCAACATGAAGTGAGTACAAGAGCTGTCTGAGGCAGGCAGCACTGATCAGAAAACTGATCTCTGGGAGCTTTGTGAAGCAGCTGAAAAGATGGGGCAGATGAGAAGGAACAGTGCAAAGAGAAGGAAGGCAAAGCTTTCATGAACCTGTGGGTGATCTGGATTGATAGAGCTGTAGGATGAATGTGCTGAGAGGCTACCAGAGAGAGATGGATACATGACAGGACATACTTCAAAGTTTTTGAAAAGCATACTTTGAATTTCTGGCCAGGGCACAGTTCCAAGTGTTGCATACCTGTCTGCAGCAGCCTCACAACTGTCTAGAGTTTGTACTGTTGATATCATGTGTAAAGAACTAACATAGTGTTATGACTCAGACGTAAGGCTTTCGAGGTCTCTAGGTCCTGTGAATGCATAAGAAAATTAAATAAAGTTTGTTAGGGGATTTGTGGACTATCTAGCATGCTTTTGGTGGAAACTAGGTGGTCTTGAAAGTCTCACTGTATCCCCTTTGCTGATCTCCTGATTGACAACTAGAAGAAATTGAAAGCTCTGTGGGAAGAAAGTATGAAATGTCTGGTTACTGTTAAATTATTGTAATATTTATTTTAGAAAGAAGTAAGCATAGAAAATCATACTATCTATGTAAGAAAGTTATTATTTACATACTCAGATGGCGTGTACACTCTTAATAAGCATAGTTTCTGATGTTATTTCTTTAAATGTATATTCTCTCTGGCTTTGAAATACTTCTTGCTATGGAATAAAGAAAGAATAAAAAGAAACATCAGGAGACAGACATAGAGGTGATGTCTTCCCATGAAACCATTTTGAGAAGTGTGATGCAAGCTTGTTTCTTTGATGATTGGAGAGAACCAATTTTGTTTTATTCTATCCCAAATTATATAAACCTTGAACCTCAGCCAATCTCACTATCAGAACCTGCTTTCTTAAGTGTTAATTTGACATAATTTTCTACTGGCTAAAGTCGGAAGTTAAAAAAAATAATAATAATAGTCAATCAAATTTGAGGGAATCATAAAACACTGTTGTTAAAGGCACATGAAAAAGTTTGCGTCTGGTCACAGAAAGCTGTCAGCCTAGGAAAACTGATTAACTTAGCAGGAGGTAGGATAAGAAAGCTGGAGGCCAGAAAGCATCAGTTTGTAAGAGACATAGAAATTCTGGAAGGCATACAGAAAGGGACAAGCTCCTCTAAAATGTTAGAGGAATTAAGCTCTACCTGGGGCAAATTAAATGCCTTAATACTGAAAAGCAAAAAAAAAAAGTATTAAATAGATTAGGACTTGGAGATAGACAGCCTCATCTTGGGTGTTACAATGGAGTAAAGCCAATTAAAATGTAAACCTGTGTAGAATGGCAGTGATAGAGAATATCAGGAAATGTTGGCTTTGCTGTCTGAAACATGGTTTAGCAGTATACAGGCAAAGTTCTACAGGAAATAAAAAACAACAAAGATAAGAGCTCTGTAAGAGCTCTGTGTGTCCTGTCAGCTCTTGTGCACTTATCTTTAGTAGCTGCAGAAATGTATTGCCTTGTGACAACAAAATACACGCTCCAGTACATACCTGCAGGTTTCATTTTTGGGAGTGATTGGAGGAGACCAAATCATCAGTTAAACAGAGTTGCTGTTTGGATTAATGTTATTTTCAGAAATAGGTGAATTAAAATACAGCACATCAGCTTTGTGGGGTTTGCTCCTGGTAGATTTTTTCAAATGCAAGATAGAGAAGGTTCCCACTCCTCCCTTGTATCTGGAAGGCTTCTTGGGGAAAAAAACAACAAAAAACACAAAACACGTGGGAAAAGAAACTTGACTTTGCAGCTGGAACACAAGCAGAGCAGTTTAGTCTGATGGTGTGAGATCCTCTTTGTCTTTAAGACAAAGTTCCTACCAATCCTATTAATTCTTTCTGAAACACTGTCCCTGGTCACGTGGAATGTTCCAAACTGACATGGGAATTGTATGATATCAATTAAAATTGCAAAGGTCATCTACAATTATTTGAGAGGAAATTGAGAACCTTTATTTAAAGGAATGAAAAACTGCAACAATTAGTGAAAATTACTCAACAGCTCTCCCGTATTCTCTGGTTAGTAGGTAATCTGTTATTTAAAGCACACCAGCAAGCTCAGCATCTAAGTGCAAGGTACGCAATTAAACTGAAATCCTTACAAGCACATTGCAGAGAGATCCAACCTCAATCAAGGTGTTCATTTAAAACAAGACTGCTAATGAATACGAATACTAAGTTTATATGAGAAAAAATGTTGAAAAAAGGCAAAAGATTTCACAACATGCATTAAGAAAAATAAGATATTTAGAGCAATGTGCTTGGGGTCTGCCTTCTCTTATTGTCTCTGGCACCATGGCCAAAGAATCCATACTCTCTTTTCACAATGTTTTTCCTTTTATGTATGTGTATCCCAGGATGCAAAAATCCTCCTTCTGTGTTCTCAGCAGAATTTCCACAAGCTGCAAAGTAATGGGATATTGTACTTATTGGAAAATGTAAGCTTTTATGGAAAAAGAAATTAATCTATAACTGAGTTTGTTCTCATTTCTTTACCATTTGCTGCTTTGTTATGCTTTCACGTGTTTAGCATACATGCATTATCTCTCCCTTTGTTCTGTCTTTCTTTTCCTGCTTTATTTTCTACCATTGCTACTTTTTAGTGCTTGTATAATATTATTTACCAAAAATCAAACTGTTTCTGAAGTGATTAAATGCCACTTTATTTTCTTCCACTAGAGGACTAAAAAGTATTCCAAGTCTGTCACTGTTCCGTCAGCTGAAGTATTTGTGGATTAACAACAATAAGGTAATATAATAAAGCTGTAATGTCACCTGAACATGCTCCAATTAAGAGACATTCCCAGGAGAGTGTTTATTAGGACAATGTCCACACTAAATTCTGCTATCTGGTCCTAAGACAGTTCCACCAACTATGTACTACTCTTGTTCCATCTGTGCAAGTCTAGATGATCATATTTACTGTATCCTTTCTGAGCTGTAAGACAATGCTCTGTAAAAGTCTGTGGACACTACAGTTTTCAGCCAAGTCTAAGCATGTTGTATTTCAGACCAAATCAGCTACTTGGCAGTAGGATTACGTGATTTGGAAATCACTGAATCCAGACCTTACTAAAAGGGGGGAAATTTACAAAAGACACTAATTTCTAAACTGCTTTTAAATACCTTACTATGTAGCAATTTACATTTACAACTTTCACAAAGGACATGAATTCATAAAGCAGCAGAAACACTCACTCGGGTAAATAAGTAGCTCTGTGAGGAGCAGAAAAAAATAAATTTACATTCCATGTAATTGAGGAGTGTATGTGTATCTGCTGCCCCAGGCTAACATCAATTATATAGCATCTTATGTCAACTTTGTTGAAAGGCCTGTGGTTATCCAACTGTTCTCAAAAAAAAGCAGAAGTATGGATGTGTGAAGAGGTTGAGCTAAAGCCACAGTATAAGGCTTTCCATTTTGCTTCTAAAAGGCACCGAAGAATAAGGAGAAATGACCTGTTGACTAACAATTTGACAAAGATACAGAAATGTCACTCAGTATGACAGGTGTGTGAGTCCCACACTACACAAGGTACCGTCATCACTGCAAAGAGTATGACTTTGTTTTCAGATTGCTGTTTTCACTCAACCATGTTTTTCTGAACCTTAAAGTAACTTCTAATTTCCAATGGGAAAACCTCTTCATCTCCTCCTTCTCAATTTCAGAACATACATAGAGCAAAATGCTTTAAGTCAGCGACTTCATTCAAGATCTAAAATCATTCCTGCAGTAGCAACTTTCTTCACATTACAGAAATAAAAATAGTGCCTGGAATCAAATTCTATTTGTTCTTCTTGTCTTTAAACTGTAAGGATAAGCAACTGTGCACTGTTAATGCTCTCAGTGGTTTCAAGGGCCAGATCGGTGCCCCCTTCCAGATACCAACCTTGCACTCATGTCAAAACTGAAAGATTATAAACTTCCTATAGTATAACAGTTTTTAGGAAGCTATGTTCTCTGAGGTTAATTTTAGACTGTTACATAACAGTTTTCCTAACTCTAATTTCAGATCCAAGATTTAACTTTCTTGGAGAAAAACTACTGTCTGACTGAGCTCTACCTCAGCAACAATGAACTCACAGATATATCAGGTATCAATCTTCCCTTTTCAGATTGCTGAGATGTACTTTCTTTTATGTGTACTGGCATTCAAATTTATAACAGTGGATGACAACCAGTAACTTAATGACTGAAAACTCACATGTATGCATAAATGTTAATTATTTTCTTAGGGATTTGATTTGTTCCAGTATACCTGAGTGGCAATAAACTGAGAGTTCATATCAAGTTCATGCTGGTCTAATAGCAATGAAATATTGTACACTTTAATGTCAGTCAATTGTAAAACATTTTGGATCCAACATGACCATATCTAATATTCTAAATGAA
Source organism: Cyrtonyx montezumae (assembly GCF_038088225.1). Classification (NCBI taxonomy): domain Eukaryota; kingdom Metazoa; phylum Chordata; class Aves; order Galliformes; family Odontophoridae; genus Cyrtonyx; species Cyrtonyx montezumae. Next base: position 115,525,889 of record NW_027072089.1, on the reverse strand, counting down.
TATTCAAAGTTATTTTTCCATTGGATGATTTGCAGTCGTTTTGCTGACCAGGCATTGCAGAAGCTGATAGAAGGATCTCCTGGGATCCATTCATATTTACATGATGAAAAACTGATTGTAGCGTTGATAGACTTAGCATGAAAATGAAACAGAATAAATTAATGAGTTGTCTCATTTCTAATGTAGTCATTAACATCCTGAGGTTAATTCGTTATGTAGTTACACTTATAATCAGAAGTGTTTTGCAGAAAAACAATTTTATTACAAAATTCCATTTTTTACTTATATATCTGTATATATTTTGCTTGTTCTTATAGATTAAAATAGCTGTGCCACAACAGTGAATTTCTGAATGATGAGCCGGAAACATATTAATGCATTTGTGGATTTTAGATGTTTTAAATGTTAATATTTTACTTTTATTTATTCTTCTAAAATATTAAGATGAGATTATTTCATTGTATTGATTAATTTCTGTGAGATCTTGTGAAAAATGAATGTTTGAAAGTAAAAACATCCAGGCACAAGAGACCTCACAGTAGACACCAACATATGGGTTAACAAAAGGGTGGATGTAATTGGCAGAGAAATGTGGATGAGAAAAACTGTAGAAGTGGGAAAATGAGCTGTTGAAACCAGGTGTGGTATGATGATGTGAACATGTAGTCTGGATCAGCCACAATGGAGCTTGGAATAACTTCTTAAGACATTAATAATATTTATAAATTGAATTAGTTTCTATTGGCAAAATCTATGTATTGCTTGTAAGGCAGAGGCAATGTTAGGTAAGGATAAAAGGAAATGAAGTTAAAGATTACTGGGATATAGGAAAGGAAGGGATGCAGGAAGGGGTGAAGATGGGAGACAATACAGATTTTTTGTGTCAATAATGAGCAAGAGAAATGGAAACAACTATAGTCAAAATAAAAGTGAGTTGCATTCAAACGATGTGCTTAGGAAGGCAGCAAGGATATTAAAATCTCTGATAGTGTTTTTTGACTATTCTCATACAAGGTGCTATAAAAATGTAGCCCTGTGTATATAACTAGAATGTCAAATTCAGTGTGCAATGTAACAAAATAATTATCTAAATGAATGCAATGAGGTATGATGAGAATAATGAACTATTTTTCATTTCAGGTGCTCTGAAAAACTTGCATTCGTTACAGATTCTGTTGCTTCATAACAACCAGTTAGAACAACTTGGTGAAACAGTGAAGGAATTAAAAGGAATAATAAGCTTGCAGACCCTAAGTAAGGCCTTGTTTTTGTTTTGCAGAACAGCAAGCAGCAGTTTTTAAAAATATCCTACCAGGTTGTTTCTTGTCTGTGCATCACTTCCCAACAGCTTCTGAAATTAATTATCAATTTCAACCAAATTTGACAGAAGAGACCTGTAAGACATGACAATTCCAAAGGGACTACTGCTATTAAGGATGAAAACTGTGAAAGGAGTTAGAAAGTTAGCTGCTTTTGGCTCTGGCTAATCAGCTTCCTGCGTAAGTAGCTTGGTAGCAGTCAAAGCCATGTGCTGTTGCCTGTCTTAGGGAAAATGGGAGAGTACTCATACTATCATAGAGGTGAAGGGAGACAAGAAACTGGTGTCACTGCTCTTCAGACGTGAGTTTATTGGTTGTAGAACACAAAGTCCTGTCTTGTGAATCAAATTCTTTGTAGAATTTGTTTTTTGCATCTTTCTGGGCAAATCCTGTAGATTTCTAGAGTCTAAGAATAAACATAATCCCATATAATAGTACCTAAGTGTCATAATTTTGATACACTAGATGGAAATGAAGTTTCACATTTAATTATACAAGACAGTGCTGGCACCACTAAGCTAACGGCCTGCAGGAAAGTGGAATTGTATGCTATTAAGCTATTGAAAGTATGGACAGTCCTTGTGCATTATTCCTGAGAGCGTGTTGTCATAGGTCATGCCACATTCTCAGAACTTTGGGAACACAGGAAACAGGTTTCTTATCACAATTAGAAGAGGTGAACATCATCAAACCTCCTTATTCATTCAAAAACTGACTGCCTTGATTGCAGGAAAGGAAAAAATGGCTTGAAAAGTACAATTTTAATTGAACTTGATGTTGGTCTGAAATTCACAAACAAACTGAGTGTTTAGGAAGACAACATGCTGGCAAAATTATTGTTTTGTTTTGTTTTTTTCTCATTATGTGCAAGACTGAAAAACAGCCCATAGAAGGATGCAGTTGTTTGAAGTGATTAGACAAAGTCTGGACAGACATCATATGTATGAATGGCGCTGTCACTTGAGTTTAATGTTATAGCTCTACCAATTAATATGCAGCTTCAAAAAGCACAGGGAGTTTGTTGTGCTTTTTGCAGTTGTGTGTGGGAAATAGAGAGAAATAGCAGAGAGTTAAAGTGCTGCTGAGTCATTATGAGTGACATTCACAAAGGCACTGTGAAAACTGGATAAATATTGGACTGGCCACCATTACAGGAAAGCAATTATTTAAAATAACTTGTTTTAAAAAGGTTCTTCAGTTCAAAGATATGACAGGAAATCAGCAGAAGAAATGTAATATTCTGCTTTATTCCTATCTAACCTTTACATTCATTAAAAAAATTTCAATATCTATATTTCAAAGAAATGTAATAGAAGTGAGTTCCCAAATTACCAGGACTCCATTAGTTTAATAAAATGCCTCATCATATTTGAAGTAAATGTCCAAATGCATTTTAGAAGTGACATAGATCGTATTGTGTTACTGTAACATCTACTTGCCTGCTTGCAGTATTCAGGAGTAGGAAATGAGTGCAGCATTTCAGCTGTGTGACTTCAAAAAGCCTGTGCCCATAATCCATCTTTTTAAAATAAAAGATGTTTTTGAAACAGGAGGGTTCTCCGTGTTGTGAGGCAGATCTTGTTGTTTTTGTTTTTGTTTTTCCCACTGAAAAATTTGATTTAAAACAACAAAAAAATCTTGTTAACTATCAATAGCATTTCTGGATACATAATAATGTTTTATTATTGTGTAGCTCCTGTGTACCTTAGAATGAGGCAGTCTGATACACTGTTATTGTTCACTTTGGAAGCAATGTTCAGCTACCAGAATATTGCATTTCTTTTTCTTTCTTAAGTCTCTCTTGTGATTTTTAACCACTGCACTGCAATGGATTTGAAGCATGACAACATTTTTCATCATGCATTTAGTGAAGACAGTCGGCTTCTAAAGATTTACTGGATGAGTTGCTCACAACTGCAGCCATTTGGGAGGCATAGAGGATTTCTTTATAGGCTCACCTTGTTCTCACTTCTCTCAGAATCCAAGATTTCTGTGTACTCTGCACACTGCTTGACTGATTTATTATCCACAACTGATAACATCTGCTCAAAAAAGTTGTTTTGTCCTTCACTGTTTCTGCCACTGTCATTCCTTTCTACTCCATGTAGTGTAGGCACTCTCTTCCTACATTCTGCAGAGGGAAAACAGACAAATCTGTGGATGAAGAAAGCATTATCCCTAATTTGTAGAAGGAAAATTGCATTACCTTGACTAGAAAGTAGATAGCAGAATCAAAAATGGATCCCAGATGTTTTGTAAAATAAGACCATCTTGATCCATACGATAGCTGAATTTATTTTTAAAATCAAGCAGCATAAAAATTTGTATACTATTAAAAATCAGTGCTGATAATGAGGAACATGCTCTGAGCAGCATCTAGATTTAGAAGAACTTAATATCAGCACCTCTCTTTGTCTTGGAAAAAAATCTCTCTTGAGTCATCATTTCATTCCAGTACTGCTCAGACAATGAACTTATCTGCTTTTAGAGAAGTTTCTAAGAAGTTTTTCTCTGCAGAATACTATACTGTATTTTCTTGACTCTAAAATGTGCTCATCAGACAGATACATGATATTATTTCTGATTAATGCTTTCTAGAAAAAAATGGCTGTATAGTCCGGGGTGCAGTAAAAAATTAAAAAAAAATGTAGTTTTCTTTTGCTGCCACCTTGTGGGCTGTTTAATACTTCTGAACATGGTAGTTCTGTTGAAAATTCTTAACAAAATTAATACATTTTCTGTTTTCTGAATACCTGAGCAGGCATTTCTCTGCATACAAGATCCCAGTTGCCCACTCCAGCCTTACTGAGCCTCCGAAAAATCAGGCAGTAGCATTGAACATTGAGCCCTCTGTGGAATTCAAGCGTAGCCCAGTGAACTAAATATGAAATCCTGTGGTTCATAACCCAGTGTAGAATACTTCTCAATCTTTTTCATCTTTTAGTATCTCTGAAATATCAGAGGCTCTTATTTGCCCTTCACCTTGCCCTCCCTAACTGTTAAGATTAGGTAAACCAGGGGATTTTTTGCCCTAGAGGGAATATTGGCCACAGCCTCTTCCTAAACAGACAGGTACAGACCCTGGTAGAACTGTCAAAATTGTTAACTTATTTTTTTTGCTTGCTATGATCTGAAGATATCCTCCTGATCATTCTTTTCTTCTGTACTGTTGAAGAAAAAGGGTATTTCTTTAAGGAGAGAAATAGCTTTATTTTGTTTATAATTTAGAAAACAAACAAACAAACAAACTTTTTTGGTCTGTTTTCTGATCTGGGAATGAGCCAGTTTCTACTTTAATCAACTTGAGATGTCACTGACATGAACCAAACCTAGTCTGGCATGTAAATTAGTTGCATGTTCCATATTTGGCAAAGCAACAACACAGGACTGATACCTGTCTGTGTTACAAAGGTTTGGTTATTCAGAGAATGTGAACTTGAGCTAAGTATTTTAGTCAAGTTGCCAATGGGTTTTTGGAGCTTAGGGACTTATAACTTAATAGGAGTGAGTGGCACCCCATTTCCAGGAGCGTAAGTCCTTTTACACATTTTAATCTTTAAGCTTCTCAGTTTTCAAACTGATAACCCATAGAAACATCAGAAAAAATGCAAATTTTGTATCTTATCATTCGGCCATCAGACCTAAAAAAACTGCTACCATTTAAAGGAGGCATCGCCAAAATATGCATAAGGAAGTCAAAGTCAAATATCTAGTGGTTTTGTCTGTATATCTTAAAAAATACAAAAAACCCTTCACAGGCTCCGAGTGCCCGATGATGGCTTTCCTCAAATCTTGCCTGTGGTATTTTGCACGCTCTGCAGTAAGCCAGTTCCTTGCAGCCTGTCCTGTTGAGTGATTCTGTGTGTATAAAGAAACCAAGCATTGTTTACCTGCTAGAAAAAAAATTTCAATTTAATAATATTTTATACAAAGTCTTTGTCTGCTAGTGTTCTTTAATTTTCCTGCCTTGCTAAGTTTGTTATTTTTCTCTTGTAGTTTTTCTGATGGCATTGTTCTGTATGTATTTTGCAGATTTGTTCTGCAATCCTCTGGCATGTGATCCAGGCTACCGGCTCTACGTGATACACAGCCTCCCTTCAGTACAGCTTCTGGACAGGAAGTGTAAGGATTGATTCTCTCTTTTGACAAAGCATTGACTATAGCTTTTGATTTTAATAAGTTTGGAAAAGTATGTGAATTATTCTTATGCGTTGATATAGTAGAATATGTAACAAACTGATAACCATTTTTGAGGGGTTTGTATGGCATAAACCATTTACTTCATGCAACACTTTTAATTTCTGCCTTTTCCTGTTTAAATTGTGTATGATTATCTTGTAGTTGGTCTATATATTGTTGGGTAGGAGATATAAGCCTGCATTTAGAAACACGTACCTCCATTTGGTACGTGTATGTTGCTGTACATGAGTGTACACCTACCTACCTGGAGTTGGACTCAATCCTCGTGGTTCCCTTCCAGCTCAACTTTCTATGATTTGTGAATTCAAATAAATATATTCATGAGGGAGACTGTTTAATCACAGAATCACAGAATTGTAGAGGTTGCCACAGCAGCTCCCTAGCCCAGGTTGCACAGGTAGGCGTCCAGGCGGGTCTGGAACGTCTCCAGAGAAGGAGACTCCACCACCTCTCTGTGCAGCTGTGCCACTGCTCCGTCACTGCACTGGGAAGAAGTTCCCATGCACATTTGTGTGGAACTTCCTATGCTTCAGTTTGTGGCCATTTCCCCTCGTCCTATCACCACACACTGCTGAGAAGAGTTCAGCCTCATCCCTTTGCCTCCCACTCCTTAGATATTTATAGACATGGATCAGATCCTCTCTGAGTCTCCTTTATTCAAGACTGAACAGACCCAGTTCTCTTAGCTTCTCCTCATAAGGGAGGTGTTCCATGCCCTTTATCACCTTTGTAGCCCTCCACTGGACTCGTTCCAGGAGATCCCTGTCTTTTTTGTACCAGGGAGCCCAGAACTGGACACCATACTCCAGGTGAGGCCTTACCAGGGCAGAGTAGAGGGGGAGGATCACCACGCCATGCTCTTTTTAATGCACCCCAGGATCCCATTGGCCTTCTTGGCCACCAGGGCACAGTGCTGGTTTAATTGTTTAACTAGATATGGCTAACATTCTCAAGTAACCTATGTGATATTCTCAGATATTTATGTGTTTCTGTGCATTTCAAGAATATATTTGGTAAGATTCATGCTGACCAAGTTGTCAGATAGAAATCTTCGTGAATCATCAGATCTTTCACAACTTGTTTTCTGAAAAAGAATTCTATTGAGAATAAATATATAGATACATATCAGTAAACATATTGAGGACAAACCAATTTAATGGCTCAGTGGAGCCAGAAAATCAGCTTTGGTGATTGTGTCTTTGGTGTTTGGTAAGCCATATGTTTCACAAGAGAATTAAACATTACTGTGAAGCACTGAGAAAGGTACTGCTTTGTACCCCACTTCTTCCTTGTAAGAAAACAGTGAGAAAAAAACATCATCTTGGAAACCTGCTCCCAGCCTGTGGGAGAAACAGTACAGGAAGGTAACCTGAGAATGACTGCGTGGCTGCAGGTTGTGCAGCCCTGCCATGGAGAGGGGCTGGCAGATGGGCATGGTCTGTGTTGTGTTATTGAGCTGCTGGCTTGACTATGTGACCATTTGCTAATAGCTGTACATTCATTTCCTGTACTGGAACATGAAATGCCTTTCCTGTGTACCTCCAGACTCTTCAGTACTTGGTCTGCTGTTCCACCTGTGCTTAGCACTTTCTTCAGACTGTTTTATTAACAGTCACTTTTGGCTGTCTGAAGCTAAATCTACTGGGAAGTACACACTGCGTTTACAGCTCTAAAAACAATTCCATAAAACTTCACAGACTCCTGTCTTCAGTACAGCTCTACTGGATTCAGCTCTGGAGTAGGACTTGAGCATTAATTTCTATCACACTGTACCCTGAGCATTCCATTTAGTGAACTATTTATTTAATGTTACAAAGACCACAATGTGATATTAAATATTTCCTCTTTTAATCTCGAATGGAAAACGTTCCATCCTTGGAACATTCCACCAGCTTTGGCCTGGCTGGCTTCCTTATGCAGGACACGTGCTCACACTTTGTTACCTCCAGACACGAACGCTGCAGTTCCTTTCTAATGAGTCCCCCAGACACTGCAACTCTCCTGAATCCTAAATGTTTCCACCAGAGTTATGTTTCCCTATCTGAAGTTTTAGGTTAGTATGCAGGTCACACCATTAGTTAAAATCCCTTATTTAATTTACAGTCTCAAACTCTTAAAAATGTGAAGCTATTTTTGAAGTCAAGCACAAAACAGGAAAATGTGAAGCTTTTCTTTTGACTGCACTCCTACAGTTTCCTCTGTAATTGAGCAATGGGAATTAAACTGACCTTGAAGTGGGATTTGTTCACACTGTTTGTAAGGAAACTTCCAAGTTTTCACTGACTTCTGCAGTAGATCTCGTTTGAATGCTAACAAAGAGCCTTGTCTGGTAGTTTCTTCATTCAAAACTCCCAACACTACTGCATCCAAAAGAAATACTTTATTTGAGAGGGCTGTACCCAAGAGCTGTAGCAAGCATCACTCTGTGGTCCTCTCCTGAATCTCTGTGAAATTATGCAGATTTACACTGCTGTTGTTATAAAACTGCATGTAATAAAGTTTGCACACAGGTAATTAATATCACACTTCTTAGTTGATAGAGGAAATAATTTTTCTCCCATCCTTTTTAACAGCAGTTACACAAAAAGAAAGGGAGTTGGCATTTCCTGTCTACAACTACAAAAGGTCCAGTGTCATGGGGTCGATTGCTTTTGGAAGGAGAGTGGACACGGTGGCAGGCACTGCCAGCAGGCACAGCAGGGGCACTCAGCAAACCAGGAGACTGATGCTGCCCCCAGGTATTTGGAGCCATAAGAGCAAAAGCACACGTTTGGGGGTGATAAAGTTCTTTTCATTAATCTCATAAACACTGTATCCTTAGTAGTAAAATATAAACCTATCAGGGACTCAGCCAAAGCACTCCACAGAGCCAGGAGCGGTGGTAGGAACAGCAAACGAATGAATCCTCTACTGTGAGATTTGTGACATACAGAATCACAAAATTGTTAAGGTTAGAAAAGACCACTACAGTCCTCTAGTCCACCTGTAGTTCTTGCCACACTCTGTAGTTGGAGAAGTGTTCTAAGATAGCTGAACAAACAGCATCTTGTTTTTCCAATGTCTTCTTGTTGTTTTTAAATAAAAAAAAGATTTAATTCAGAACATCCAGCACACCACGATGCTCTTGGTGATCAGCATCCTAGAGTTTTGATGCCCTCTAGTGCTTTCATAAAAGAATATCTTGAAGGAAATATTTTCCCCTACTGTTGTAAGTTTTGCACATCTTGCCTAACTTGGTAAGCAGATTCCTTTTTATGCTTTCCATACTGCTTTCATGGAATGATAATAGCACATAAAGTCATTTTGTAAAGAGTCCTTAAAACATTCACTGCTGTGAGACAGCATGGTGAGTGCCCATAACCCCGTGACTGCCCCATCACGTGGCAATCCACAGCAAACCTGGCGTGTCTCCCCACTGTTGTCTGCTTGTGGATGTACTTCTATGAAAATAAAACCCACAAACCAATGCATGGAAATGTTTGTCTAGGGAAAAATAAATACAAGTAACTGAATAAAAAAATATTTTGCACGTATCCAATCTTCTGCTGGTTTTTAGAAGTCATTTGTGCTCAGGATGCTAACCCTTAGCTCATCAAATTGCTGCATAGACATTAATGTCTTCATTTGAACTGTTTGTTGCAGGTTGTGAATTTGGAGATCACACAAACAAGTAAGTGTTTCTCTGGGCTTTCTGCTGTTGGTTTTGGTGTGGGGTTTTTGAGGGTTTTGTTTGGATTTCAGTAAGAAAAACAAACAGTAAAAATAACGTCTTGAAAAATGTTCTGCTGTTCTGTGCTCCACACAGTTGAACAGTTGAAACTGTACTATTCTGATAAGGCAGCCAACCCACTGCTGTGTTAATCCTAACATTCCAGGTGTGCAAAAATGCTATTTCCTTTCAATTATTAATATTATAGAAGTGCTATTTACTTTATAAGAACAAACAGCGATAACTAGTAAGAACTGCAACCATAGCAGGACGCATCAACAACAGCAGCTCACATTTGTGGATTCAGTGCCCTGCATTCTTGCATGGAGACCTTCTGAAAGACTCACACCAAAATTTTGCATTTGCATCAACGGGTTTCGCATCAATATGAAACCGTACAGGACACAGTTTGATGACCACCACTGGATACGTTTAAGAATCAGAACGTGAAAGAGTATGACAGTGCTTTAAACACATTCTAAGTAATTTCCTGCACGATTTTTTCCTTCGAGTCTTGAAATGCTGCCCTTTCCTGGTTTTGTTTTGCTTTCTTCAGTTTGGTAACAGAAGGAAGCCTTCCAAATATTTACAGTTTTCAAATCCTCACTCTTAAGCGACTTCTAACTTCATTAACTGCAGATAGCACGCTTAGTAAAGTAACTCCGAAGTATTCTGAAAACATTCTGATTATTTACATCAGCTCTGTTCTTTTTGCAGAGTTCCATTTGAGAACCCAGAAGATGCTGTTTTACTGCGGGCAATGACAAGGTCTGTGATGGAATTTTCCACTACTGACTGGAACAAAGTACCCACCCATCAAGAAAGGCGGCTTAAACACAAAGCAGAGGAATCCCCTAAGAAGCTGACAATCCAATTTAGATGACTGCTTTCTTCCTTCAGAAAAACACTGCTCCACTGTCTACAGTGCATATAAGCATCTTATGTAAGTTACAATCCCTAATGCAAGTACACTAAAACGTGCATCTAATTAAATGATCATCCAGCAAAACACAAAGTATTAGTGTAACATTCCTTTTATCCTCAAATATATAGTATGTAGGGTCAAGAAATTAAGAAATCAAATGCTAAACAGTGGTGATGTTATAATATAAAATGTTTGAAATGAATTCTTACCATACTTCTTTTATCACAAATTATTAAAACCAAACTGTAAGGTACTTTTTAAGAAAGTCAGGATACATTATTTCATTCTTTATAGTTTCTACCAGATAATTAGACTTATTATGTTCACTACCCATAAAAGATATGAGATAAATACCATTCTCCCTCCGTAGAGAAGTTCCAGTCTGGCAATTTGTGTGCCACATTAAAGTGCTGGAAGCTTTTAGTTTTATGACACTTACTGCACTGGGTCTCACTCCCCATAGAACCACAAGCAAGTGAGCTGAAACTTGGTTCCTGTGTGTGACTGCTTGTACTCCCCATGATGCGTGCCTCTACTTAACAGTGCTTACAGAGAGATGTGCCACACAGAATGCACCATCCCAAGACTGCTGAGTGTGCTGTGGCACTGCACCTGATACTTTTGGCTTCTACAGCCATGTACCACTGAAGGATCTAGCAGATCTGTACATAAATGGAAAGTAATACATTTCTTCACAACTCTCTCTCTCCGTTCTGCTGAAGGCTTAGTTTCAGTCAGTGCTATTTGACATATCAAAGTCCGTCAGCAGCCTGGGGCTTCTCTCAGGAGAAAAAAGGAGGAACTCATGCCAGCACTGAGTCATGAAACAGCCTAGGCTGGCAGGGATCGCTGGAGTTTATCTAGTCCAACTGCTGTTGAAAGCCTGAGATTAGGTTATCCAGCACTCTGTCAAGGCAAGTCAAATATTTCTAGTGAGGGAGAGACCACCACTTCTTGGCAACCTCCTTCGCTGTTTAATTGCACTCCAGAGCAATTTTCTTATATCCAGATGGAATTTTGCCTGCAACAACTTGGGCCTGTTGGCTCTTGTCCCATCACTGTGCACCTCATGAAGATAGCTCATCTTCTCTACAGCTACCTGTAGGTACTGTAAGTGTGTGATTAGATCTGAGCTAACGAGCTCACTTCCTCCAGCTCTCTGATCATCACAGTGGCACCCTGGCTGGAACCTCCTTTGATTTTTTTGTCTCTCTCGAGTGAGGTTGACCAAAACTGGATGCTGGATTCCAGGCATGGCCTAACAAGTGCCAAGCCAAGAGAGATAATTACACCTTTGATCTGCTGATTATACTCTTGTCTTTACCTTCAGTGGTGCCAGGGCATACCTCTGGCTCAGGGTCAACGTGCTGCCCACCAAGACTCCCGGGTCTGTTTTATCAAGCTCAGACAGATCCCAGCCTGTACTGCTGCTTAAGATTGTTCCATCCCAGATACGTGACTTCATCTCTGTTAAACCTTGTAATTCCTTTCACCTTTTTGAAGTTAGATTCCTCCTTCTTTTTATTTTTTTTTCAGCTTCCCTATTTTTCTGGCTTAGATTTGTGCATCTTGTAAATGCCCTAAAGTCATTCTCATCAATGTGGTTTTAAGAGGGAGATCAGCACCCTGGTAGGTTTCAAGACAAGCCAGATCAAATTAAACTCTAACTAACATTTTTTCCTAAAGCAGTCTTGGCTAAATTAGGATCCATTGGGATTTAGTAAGCATATGCAAGCACTAGTGTACCTGAGCTTTTTGTGCTTTTACAGCTGACTGCACTCGTGGAGGCAGTCTACAGTGGAATACCCTCATCTGAGGAAGACTGAAGTGAAGCACCAGGAACCTCATTTAGATTGCATTTGTTCTGTGATTGACTACAAAAAGAAGCATGGCATCCTCTATTCATGATTCTGAAGCCTTCTGAAATTGGAATGAGGACAAATGGAACCACAGTCTCCACTGCGTCACCTGTATTTCACACCTACTTGCAATTTCCAAATTTCACCTTGTTGCTTGGGCTTTTCTTACCAAGAAAAGGTGCTGGCTGATGGATTGAAAGCTGGATTTGTGTGGTGGATTTTATGACACTTTGTTCTTAGAAGAACACTTTGTTTGCCATGAAAGAATGGCATTATCAGAACACATAAAAGAGAAATATATCCCAGTTGGACCCTGCTATGCAGGGAACTGGCAACACTTCTGCATTCCCAGCTACAAGACGAGTATCATGACTCCATGCCTGTGTTCCAGACACACATCTCTCGCTTTCTGCCCTCTACTTGTATGCTTGAGCTACAGGAAGCCCATGGATCTCAAGTGAGAATGTCACAGTGTGCCCTTTAGGGGTTAAAGGTGCCCTTTAGGCATGTGTTAAAGACACAGTGAACAGAGCTCTCATCTTTTGAAAACCTTCCCTTTATTATTCACATTTTACTCTTCTAATCCTTGAAATTAAAACACTCTTGAATCATACAAAAGGTACATTCCCTGCATTTACGCATCCTCTTAAAATTTTAAGATTAATAAACAAAAATGTTCAATATATTAAATAGTAAAAAATTAATAGCATTTTTCCTCTACATGGACGGCGGTCTTTATTCCTCTATGTTGAAGGATACTGCTGCATTCCAAACACTTCACTCATCCAACAACTGGAGAGTATCAGATTCTACCATCTTTATGCAGCAAATAGTATTTTAGGTCATGACATTCCCTTCTTTCCTAAGAAACAGTAGTAAGACTGAGTGAAAAGAGAACAGCTGAGGGATGCCGGTTTTCAAGATAGAGAATTCAGTTGAAAGCCTAAGTGAAACATCAACTGTATCAGTGAATGACACTGATACAATTTATCAAGTGTAGCTTATAAATGGTCCCATTTAATTGTGACCAGGTTCAGCACGTAAAATATTAAATATCTCATATGTTTATGAAATCATTCATATACATCCCAGTGTGCTCTAAGGTATCTTTTATCTGAAATCAGAGATTTAGAAGCCATTACTTGTAACATCTAAATAGTTAAAATTCCTTCTGGTTTTCCCTTCATTTGATAAACTTGGAATATATTTGAGCAAATAAATAATGAAATGAATCTCTCGAAACACAAGCATTTCACAGCCAGTCTGAGACTCATGAAATAGCTGTATCACACAACAGAATTGCCACCAAACAGACACTATTGTTGTGCACTCACTAGTCAAAATATTTACAGTAACGTCATGAAAATTTGAGAATTCAGATCAGTATCTTCAGAAGCTTAACTGCTACTGAATTCTTTCAAATAAAGCTTCATGGTATTGGCTTCCTAATCCTTTAACTGCAGTTCTCTGTACTTACAGAAGAAAAAGTCTTAAATTATACTTAAAATAGTTTTCAGGTTCTGAAAACATAATTAATCCCAAATGTAAGTGGCTGACAAGATGCTCATAGATTTACTGTGCTTACAATTGAGTATACATACAGCTGGATCTACGTCACTCTAGTTTTCATCAGATAATAAATATCTATTTTTACAGTCTACAACAGAACCTGAAGACAAACTAGACAGTATTTCATCTCAAGATGAACGAAGCTATGCTGTCATTTACAGGGAGCCTTGCATAAGCCATGCTGTAAGAACTCAGACATGGTCAGCATAAAAAACTTCTTTATGACCCTTGGGGTAGAGGGAATTTTCCAGGACACTTAATCCCTTCCCACCTGTCCTATTCCTCAGAATCCTGAATTTTTTGAAGAGCAATGTCAGCTAAGCCAGTCTCACTTTCCAGTGGGCTGTCAGGGGGTGGGGCTCGTGCCTCTGACTCTTTGGTAAGTTCAGCTTCTTCTGTCCGGTCAGTCTGGAGCCACAGATTTGGATCTGCTTCTTTGGTAGCATCTGGGCCAGGAGCCGACTGTTCTTCACTTGTAGAAACAGCCTCTCCTAGTTGTGCTTCATCTAGAAGAAAGAGAAAACTCATCACCAGTAAATATAGAACTCAGCTGCAAGTAAACCATTTTTTCCTCTGCAAGAATTATAAGCACTAAGAAACTCTGCATCAGGTACGGAAGTGATTTGCTTAAGCAAGCTTCACCAAAAAAGACTTAAGACATAAGAGTTCTGCTTGACTTTCTGTAAGTTACACAAAGCTCTCGTTAATATCTCCACAATTTTGCCACAGTCCCTTTTAATACACAGAGAAGGACTCTATTTCAGCTTTCTATTCAAACATGCTTTACTGACACGACAGTTAGCTTTTAAAGAATGGCTGCAGGCTGAATAAATGTACAATACAGGTGTCCTGTAAGAAAAAAAAAGGAGGTATTTATGTGATTATGTAAGAAGCACTTAAGCATGTAACAGACTGAAGAAATTCTCTGCTAATTAACAGTTGACCACAACAAACTCTAGTTGAAATGAGTCATCCCGAATTTTATAACTTGACTGTGTGGAGAAGTATCTGCAATTACAACTTTCTTTGTCATGGAACTTTTTTAAGACAAAAAAAGAAAGTGTTAAATGATTTTTTGCTCCAATTCTGCTAAGGAGGGGTTGGGTTCCAGCAATTCTGCAGGGATATCTTCAGAAGTAATGAATTTTGGTTTCTCATTCTCTGTTATGACTGCTAACCAGCTCCAAGTGGCATCACAACCAGCCACAGCACTGCCAAAACCTACCACGGCCCTGCTGGGCTACAGACCTAACAAACTCCTCAGCACAGACTTCTTTAACACTCAGCCTTTAAAATACCCAGAAGAGTTAACTCTATACTATGATTGTGAAGAAAGTATTAAAGGAGAATTAATGTTCCCATTAACCTTTCACAATTTGAAGGAGCAATCTGCTGTCTCATCATCCAACTTGCCCGAATGCCTCCAACAGAAAACTGAGTAGCACGGAGCTTCTACATTGCTTCAATTATCAATTTGGACTTTGAAACAGTGCAGTATAGTTCAGAATGCTTCAGTTGTGGAAACCTGTGCAACCAGTGCTAAAATGTAGATAGATATTAGAAAGCATCTTCAAACTGCAAGTGTAGAATTCTGAGAAATAAGTTATGTCACAACAAGAATATTTCTTTTAACTGTTACAGATTGTAAGGTTTCTTACTGGTTTGTTTTTTTTACACAATTCATGCCCCATTACTTTCACCAAACAAACTATAAATCCTAACCTTTCTTCTGCTTTTTTTCTTGTTTCCTTTTTTCTTTGGCAGCTTCTAGCTCTTGTTTCTCGTGAATTTCCTTCAAGGTCTTGCAGACTTTTTTGTGAGTAAACCAATGCATTTTCTGGCAGTTCTGGTCACAGTACATCACCTGAAAATTACCAGAGCCATCAATTCATCATGATTTATTACAAAAATACACAATACTCTTACATTTTTAGTGCACCAAGTTAAATCTCTATGTATATCACTTAACAATATTTTTAAGCAATCTGTCAGGTCAAACTCTAGATGAATAATTTACTTTGCTTAACTTTGAACAAACAGAAATGTTATTCTTTCTTCATCCTTAAGCACAGACACCTGGAAACACAAGAACTCCCACCACCTGTGAACTGCAGCCATCTTTCCTCCAAGGAGGTGATGCACATTTTCAGAGTAGGCATATATGGAATTCCTCATACATCTACACAGTGAGTAGTCAAACATTCAAAGTCCTCATCACCTCAGTGCCACTAGTTCTTTTTGATCCACCATCGCAATTTATGGCTCCTTACCATCTTACACACGGAACATCTTTTGTCTGCTCCCTTTTCCCCACACGTGGTACAGAATTCAGCATCCACAAATCCCACTTGGCCAGTGATAGCTTGTGTAAGTACAGAAAAAGCCGTGGGGTCAGAACCCTGAAAGACAAGAAAAGGCAGTAAGAATAATTTTGTAAAACAGGGGAAATAACACAGTTCTACAGTATCTTTGAGGATAAAAAAAAGCAGCACTATCACAACGAGGGACAAAAAGAGAAAAAAAGAACCAGCAAAAAGCAATTCAAGCGTCCAAGTAGCAGCTGTGGGCTCACTCAAAATGCTGTAGGAGCACAAAACAAAACTACAACTGCGTGTATGCATTTATATACATTTTGTATATAACGTTAACTTAATCCTTAGCTCCTGTAGAAAGATCAATATTTTCTTTTTTTTTCCTATATAAATGAGTCCCATTTGAAGCTGACTAGCTCTCAGCTGTTGAACACGTGCTTAGGTTTTGAAGAATCGGTGCTCCCTCTTTCTGTAGCTTCGTTGTGAATCAAAACCACAAGCATACAACAATGAAACTAAAATCTGAAGGCAGAGATAATAGGAATTCTTAATAACAGCATACTGTGGGACTAGTCCCAAAATCCACATCCAGAGAAGGGCAACAAAGCTGGTGAGGAGTCTGGAGCTCAGGCCCTATGAGGAACAGCTGAGGGAGCTGGGATTGTTCAGTCTGGAGAAGAGGAGACCCAGGGCAGACCTTACTGCTCTCTATAACTGCCTGAAGGGAGGTAGTAGGGAGCTGGGGTCAGCCTATTCTCTCATATAACTAGTGATAGGACGAGAGGGAATGGCTTCTAGTTGCACCAGGGGAAATTCAGACTGGATGTTAGAAAATGCTATAAATATACTACAGTACAAAGTGCCTGTCTAAGCCTGTATGTTCAAACTGTTATTTTCCTGGACAGACAAACTGGATAATTTAAAGTGTAAATATTCCGCACTGATGTCACTGCATTCAGACAATGGAGTCCTTTAGCATTCAGTGAAGAGAGCAGGTTATGCTTTTAATGCTCTCTGTTGAGTCCTGAAGATTAATTGTGTTATGTCTGAATCTCCAAATTAAGCATTTAGTCACATTAAAACATGGAGACAAAGTTCAGAAGCTTTATAGGATCTTTGCACCCTCTGAGCTCCACAAATATGTTACTGGTAGCTTTGCTTCCCCCATTTTCCTCTCCCATCACATCTGAAACATGCTCCCAGTACATCTATTCTGGTACCATTTCAGCTCCTTCACTTTTGTGCTGACTGTCCTTTGTGCCATTCTGCTGTGGGAATATCCCATAGCCTTTGTTGTCGTGTCTGAATGTCACTATAATGTGTCTGCTGAGTGAATTAACGAACTGTTATTAATACTATAATTAATACTATTCATGAATACTCAGTTCCATTCAAGAACTCAGTGGTCTTTTCAAAGTCTCCCACTTGCAGGTCCTAAGCAGCAGGTTTCTGCAAATCACTCTCTGAGCTGGCACACAGTTACATTTTTTTTAGAAGGCTTTTTATTTAGCACTGATACACTGCTGTACTCAGTGCCCTCACAGTGCACACCAAATGGTCTGAACTTGGAATTTTCAAGACAATTATCTGCATATTATTATTTAGATACTATTTAAGTGTCTTTCTCATACAACACAAGCAGATTTAGTATATTTTCTTGGTAACCATAAACTAAGAATTATTTTGATGTAAACAACAATGGAAGAAAATGTCAGGCTGCCTCGGCTCTAAATAAATCCTTCAACAGTTAGACCAGCAGAAACATGCAGGGCTGCAGTGTCTGCAGCAATGCTGAGATGCCCAGACTGAATGCAAGTCATAGTACATGCTGAAGGTCAAGGGCTTCCAAGAAATTAAATTTTTACTGCATCTCATGGACAGAAATATAGTGTAACTAAAGGAAGAAGCCAAAAAAGAATGCAAGCTATCCTAAGAAGAAACAGGAAGGAAAATGTTTACTCTAAAGCAACTCTTAATGCATCATGAAGGTCTGTGTTTTCACACTGTGTTTATTTTTCTGGCTTAGGCAAATAGTAGGGATTGCATTAAGCCTCAGGACAGTTTCAGTCACTGGAGCCATGTAAGGTGGAGGCTATTTTTAACTCAGAATAATCCAAGTATGGGACAAAACTCTGCCTTTTTCCAAGTGTTAAGACACGTAACATCTTGCTCTCAGGGACCACAGAGAATGTATGTTTAAAAAAAAATAGAATAAAAACTAGTTTATAATAACATTACACAAATGAAAACTATATTGAAGGATGAATTAGCGAAGATGGAAAGCTGAAGTTAGCTATTTTATTTGTAATTATGATCTCCTAATTCAGATTCACTTTGCACATAGATGGCATTATCCTGTCTCTCCCTGTGATAAAGGGAGTTTCACAGAATGGTCTTCAACTATTTTATATTACCATATACACTTGAAATAATTAATGTATTAAACTAGGAAATGACTCCATCTTGAATTCAATTTAGACCTGGGAGCAGGAGGAGGAAGTAAAACCACATTGGAAAAGAAAAATTGAATGGACATTCCAGAATAGGAAAAGAAAGTTCTGACACAGAAACAGATAGCTTCCATTTCCTCTAACAGCTCATTTAAGCATTCAGTATCAGCACGGGAAGAAACTGTTTCAACTCAGTTGAAATAGTTTAGAGAATTTTCCTGCATATCAGTAAGCTCCGGGGCATCTTAAGCACCTTTGCTTAATATAAGACATTAAAGAATCTGAGAAGAAGTAAGAAAGCTTATTATAAACTGAATTTATTATGCAAGTTATTAGAAAGTAGTATCTTGATAGAAAAAGCTTACTAGTTCAACAGGAGCAATACTCCTCACAAGCTGCTGGAGCAACGTAGCTTCGCAGTAAGGAAATTTCCGGATACTTTCTCGAATTAGCTTCTCTTGATGTACAGGGAATCCATCTTTATCTCTTCCTTTCAAGAGACTAAACGTTTTAAAACCAAAGCAGAATCAGAAATCACATAGAAGCAGTTAAAGGACAAGGGCAAACACAAAGCATCCACTACTCTGCCCTCCTCAATCTGTCCTATCCCATATGTAACTGAAAGTATGCTTACAGCTTCAATTACCCAGTGAGAAAGAACCAGCTACAGGTGGACAAGTGCTTTGTTGCATTTAAAAATGAACACTGAAAAATAAATGGTGAAGAATAGACAGCAATACTTTAAAATAATAATTCTGCTTTATTTACATTTAATAACATGCTACAGTCCTGATGCTTCTATATTTATTTGGTTGGCTCCTGATTTTTATATGTACCACTGATGAACAACTTGATTTCAGTATCTGAAAACTGACTTTCTGATTTATTTTCAGTACCACCTGAAAATAAGAAAGACCCACGCAGCCCTGATGTGACCTTTCTAAAGGTCAGGCCACTTGAAGATCAGAGAGCTTGTTTGTTAACTCTGACTCTGTTCTGAGGTCCTGTCTACATGATTTAAGAGCCCAAGTCTCACCTAAAGCCAGTGGGATTTGCAGCTCTCACTTGCTGAAGTGTTTTTGAAGAGAAATCTCAAGGTTTTTTGCAAAATGCAAAAGAAGCGTTCCCAGGTGATCTGTACTGGAAAATCCACACTGAGAAATACTTTTTTTCAGGTCTGTCACTCCCCCTTTATCTCCACCCATGGAATTTGCTGCTACTTCACTGCGTTTTTGGGACTGACTAATTTTAACCACTTAAAGCACTGAGCTGAAACCCAAGGGTTGTTTCCTTCGTACCCCAGGCAAAGACAAAACCACTGGAAAGAAGACAGCCAGTGCAACCCTGAAGTGACTGCCACTGGGATTGTTTCAAAATGTATGTGGCAGAGCCTTTACTGGAAACAATCCAACTGCCTTTTTCTGCTGTCTGTAAAGCTAATTCATACACACACCTCCAGACTTCCTGCAGAAACGCGGTACCTTTTGATAAATCCATCTAGTTTGTCCTCTCGCTCTTTTAAGAACGTAACACATTTCTGAAAGATGCAGCTGATGTAGTGCATTTTCATAGCAAGTACTTCATTCATATCTTTCTGCTTCATGCATTTCTCACAAATGAGATCCAGAACCCTGTAACATTTCTGCAGTGCTTCTACTTCGGCCAATAGAGGGTTCTCTTTTACCAGCAACACAATCTATGAGAAAAGAAATGCGATCCAATTCAGAGATAGTATTTTTTAAACTTATTACTATCAAAGGTTAGGTAAATCTTTGTAGCTAAATTTCAGTGGAGTTTTTATTGTTCCTCAGTTGTCATCTTATGCTGCCTTCCCCTTCTTTTTTCAGTGTATTACTATTTTGCAGTTCCTGTACATGAAGTGCCCAAAATTCAGATTGCTATTAAAATACAGATAGAAAGAAAAAGAGCTACCTGAAGAATTAAAACCATTTTAAAAGAAACATTTGCAGAAACTACTATATGCCATCCTAAAATCTATTTCCTTTTTGAAGACCTACAATAAACTGGACCTGCATGATTTAAGTGGCTTCAAAGAACACAGCGACCTCACATATACATGGAATAATTTAGGTTGACAAATAAAGCATTGAGTGAACCACTTTCAAGAGACTGCATGCTCTACTCACTAAAGTAGCTGCCCATTTGTATATGCTGCAGATAGTTGGTTGGCAAACACAAATTCCTGACTTTGGATGGCAAGCCCAAGGAACTTGTCTTTGAAATTAGATGTATTAATTTCTATGAACTACACAAGAGGAAAAACCCTAAAAAAAACCCCAAAAACTTATTTGCAGGAAATATACTGGGAAGTAAAAGCCAACATCCCTCACACATACTGTCAGAAACAGCAGCAGCCGTTACTATGGTGAAGCAGTGAGTAAGGTAGGAAGATGCATGCTGGGACAAGCATGGAGAGAACACTGACAATTTGTCAAGACAGAGAATTGTCTTATGTTTCCACTCCAAGTAAAGATAGGAGAAAAGTAAATCCAGAAAATAAAACAATCTGTGTTTTTCTATGTTAACAACAATCACTCCATTATTATTTCAAGATTCTGACTTCTATGAACACTTGAAATGGCTTCGTTTGTGAATCATGTCTACTCATTAGGCCTGATCCTTTGTCATCTTATAATGTTTTTCACTGTAATTGGACTCACCGAAGAACTGAGTGCCTTTTGACACAAAAATAAAACCAGTTCCCATGCCAACAAACACACCCAATTTACGTATCACTCTACCTTAACAGGATGCATATTTGTAGTAGTGATAATTTTATGGAGGGGCCCAGCTAACTTTATTGGCAGTTTTGGTTCTTTATCTAAGCCCTGTGGTTTGGTGTAGTAGTCCAGCCTTTCACGCGGAAAGAAGTTGTTGATGATGGTCACACAGTCATGCTGACCTAAAAGCACACAAGGGAAAAAAAAAATCATGTAACTATAACAGGAAAAAAAAAAAGACCTGAAACCCAACCTAATATAAGCAACACAGGTGTGCTTTACACACCAAGAAGCTAAGCTTTTATGATTTGCACTGGTAATAAGCAACTCTTGGTTTTTCTTCTGTAAAGCCTGTGACTTATTGGCTTCCAGAAAACAATGACGTCATGAAATTTCATTTTAAGCATTCCACCTCCTTCATGCATCCTTTCTTCCTGTTAAGCCAAAATTCAAATAAGAGTTTCTTAAAGTCATTTATGCTATTCAGCATCAAGCCATAAACAAAATCTGCCCTTTGACTCTGAGGTACAACAATAGCAATAGCATCTCATAGGTGTTCACATTTCTCAAGAGTTCCCTCCACTTTGTAGTCTGAAAAAGTTGCATTGTGACTTCTTATACATTTCAGACAGAGAGCTGTGTATCAACCTGAAGAACAGAACATGTGGAAAATATCCCAAGAAAAAAGAAAAAAAAAGGACCACGATGAAATAGGATGAGAAAAGTTACATCCTCTTCCTGTTTTCTACCTCTGACAAAATGATGGATTACTGGGCTGAAAGGAAAATGGCATTTAGTTTCTCTACTTCAGAGCCACATTCTTTAAATTGACTGATTTATCTTGGCATTAACTCCCTTTATCAGCAGCAGAAGACACAGCCAACCAAATTCCAGCATGTAAAACACTTCAGTGTTTTAGAAGAGATTGTTCCAAGGTAACAGAGCACAGTGTCAAACAAATGTTGTGGGAAGTATCCTCACTTCCCACACAAAGACATATGAATTGAAGTTGACTGGGCAGAGAAGAAAAGAGATTGGATTCCAATGCTCAGCCTATCTCAGTACGTCTGGAAATATTTTAGTGGTGACACAATGATCAAAAACACTATCCACTCTCCAAACTTGAATTAATACAAGTGGACTTCTTCAACATATTAAGTACATAGTTGAGGATTTGCTGCTTGAAACCCAAGTGAGCACTAGCAATCTTTTTCTCCTGAAAAGAATAAAAGCAGATATGATCAAAATTGAAACTAGACTAGCTCACTGTTACAGGAAGTAAATCTAAATGGCAAGGTAAGCTTCCTCCAGAACACCTAATAGACTTTTCAAGAGAGTTCTCAGACATTTAAAGAATATGCAAAGGTTGGATTCCAATGAAAATAGAAGCTCATTTATAGTTGTTGGGGAGGTCATCTGGAAAGCAATAGCTGATTTATGACAAAGTCATTGCTTTTTCTGGTTATATTTTATCACACAGCTTTGCTGGAAATAGCTAAGAAGCACTCTATTTGGCCTGTGTTTGGGAATGTTAATCCCAGCACTGTGTTGAGGTTGGTAAAAAAGTAACAAAGAGTTTATAATAAAAAAGAAGAGAAAAAAGAGCCACAGCGACAGAAGGAAGCCTGGCTGCATGCTTTGCCCACTGTAGTGACAAAGCTTTCTTTATTCTAACCAAGTTTAGGTCAATACTTATTGTCAATCTCAGAACAGGTCCTGCAATGTCTTCCTCACACACGCAGAGGGAGAAGAGCAGGAGGTGACTAAGCACAAACGTGACCAGTTTCCTCTTGCTGTTTGACAAGTGATGGCATTGCACGAACTCGCACACTCAGAGAACAGCAGCATTTGTTCTTACAGATACCATCAGATTGGTATTTATAAAGCACAAACTGATTCTGTATACAGGAAGAGATGTGAACAAAACAATAATGATGAACACCGGTGTTAGGTCAGAACGGCTCATTAAAATGTTTCTCCAATAAAAAACACCAAAATCTGACAATTTACTTCAAGGATTTAGGAAAAGACACTATGCTTTGAGCTTACCCACAAAAGCAGCCATCTGAGCTGCTGTCCTTCCCACAGAATTGACAACATCAGTCTCAGCTCCAGCCTCTAACATCATCCAAGTGATTTCTTTGTTTCCTAAATTTAGAGGAAGATACACAGAATTAAACAGGACAAACCAGAACCTGTACTTCTTCGTGGAAGAACAGAGAGCAGACATTTGATTAAGATGGTGAGAACATTAAGAATTAACTAAGAGAAATACACATTGCTGTTTCCTTTACGGTCCCAGAAGGTTACATCAAAGTGAAAACTAAATTCGCACAGGGTGGAACTCTGCCCTCTGTAATGCACACTCAGCTCCCAGCAGAGCTTACGGGAGTCACATGCATACCATTACACTGGCAATTGGTCCCCCTGGATAGCAGTAAGGAAGCAAATTCTACTAATCTCATTTGACAGTTCAGCTAAATGTTTGCTATTCTAAGAATAAAAAACTCAGTACTGTTATGTAGCAGGAGCGTGGAGAACAGATTGTCCCTTTCTCCTCAGCAGGGACTGAGTGTTCAGACTGGGCTAAACACCAAATAAAATGAAGCTACAATTTAATGGGGAGATTATACGACATAATTGGTGCCCTCAGAGGGCACCAATTATTAAGGACACTTGTCACCACTTGCGCTGGCTCTGTTTTCAAAGGTATTTTTACTTTTAACAGTTGCTCTGCACATGCCAACTGGAAAGTGCATATAAAAAAAGAAGGGGCTGGTGGACAGGAGTTAATATTTCTGATTTTTAAGCAAAGGCTTTGCCTCAGGAGTGCTCATGCACCTTTTGCACTCACAGAAAACAGACCTTAAAGTCAACATTTAGAAGCATTAAAACCCAGGAAGGCAGATTAAGATCACAGCCATGAGAAAATGGGAAGAAATTCAACAATTTCCATAAAGCTGTGGGAATTCAACAGCCTCTGACAGTTTGTTCCCATCTATCTGCTGCACTTCAGATATTGCACAACACCACAAAACGCTGACATCTCCTAAATCCTTCCACCTAAGCTTGAGCAGCCTCGTGAGCCAGTTAAGATATCAGAGCGCTTTTTTCCCCCTTTTCTAATTTGTATTTACAATGAAAGAAAGCAGAGTTTAAACTCCACCTGGTAACAAATGTTACGTCTTCCCAAAAAGGAGGCTGTAGGGAAGTAAGCAGCCTAATAGAGAAGATACTTAAAGTAATCCAGCATTTCCAATTCTAACCTTTCCAGAGAAAGGAACAATGTTTTTATGTAATGTCTTCTCTCAAGAAAATTACTGTTCTTTGCATCAGGAACACTGCAAAGCTCCACCTGAACCAGGAGATATATATAGCTATAAGCACTCTCATGAAGAAAAAATAGGAGAAAGAAAACATAACATAAGAAAACATGTTATTAAAACATACTAAATCAATATTCATAATCTCACAACACAGCTGCAAAAATAATGTAGGAGAGAGGCAATGTTTGAAAAATACTGGATTGATTGGACAAGGATTGATGTATTACTAAAAGCTACTGATGCAATGTCCTAGAGAAGGCAGTATGGTGCAGCATCCTTTCCAGTATAACAGAATATGATTAAACAGTGTATTTCACTGTGCACAAAAATGGTCACTAGAGTGAATTTAGATGAACAGAACTAAGTACAGATATACTACAGGCCTCAAAAACCTGAACAAAGAAAAATTCTGGATGAAAAACACATTCCAAGCCTGAACTGCAACCCCACTATTCCTCTGTCCCAGTGATTTTCAACATAGTGACACGAGCCATGTAAGTAAGAGCAAACCCAAATCACACCAAAGTGCCAACACTTTAACTTATAAACTTAAGTCAAACAGTATGCATGGATGTCACAAAGCTCAGTGAGATAAATTCAATAAGTTACCTGAGAGGCCAGCGAACATCAAGGCAGTATATCCGTGTTCATGCTCATTGCAGTTAACATCAGCTCCGTGTCGTAAGAGCAACCTGCACATGTCTACTTTCCCTTTGTATGCCGCATGCATTAGAGGAGTCATGCCATGCTGAGACAGGAAGGAAGAAGCACACAAAAAGAATTAGTTGGATGTCTTGCCTCTCACGCCACTGATAATTTTCACACAGAATGTACCTGCCCAAGAGTGTGTAATATTAGGTAGTTAGAACAAAAAAGGGCACAAAATCCTGATGAAGAAATGTGGCTACTAATATGCAGTAGTATTTCCATGTTCCATAGTGCCAGTGTTTTCTGATGATACCATTATATATGTGAAAACAGACAAGTCTTAAAAAAATGAAAAGCATTTTCCACAAATTAAACATCAGTCTTCTTTTTAAGACATAAGTATTAAGTCAATTAGTGTTCGTCATAGCAGGAGGAGCTTGTTTTAGAAAAGCTGCTACACTCCTAAGCTGCTACCTTTTCCCTTGCATTAAATGATAAGTAAAATTAGGAACAGGGTCTTGCTGTTTTTGTCATTAAGAAGATTTGCAGTTTCTAAAATCTACCTAGTTTAGTTTAGTGTTAATTGTACTGCCCCCTCTTCCTCTTATCTGTCCTGTTGGTATTGTGTTTGTGGTCCTACATCTGCCAGAGTCCTAAATGCCTTCTTAAAGCTCTGCCTAGCTCTAACTAGACCTTAACCACCACATAGTCTCAGTTCTCGATGTTTGATAAACCACACCAGTGCAGAAAGGATTAGGTTATGAGTTACCAGAACCACACTAGTGTAGTTCCCAAGGCAAAGCTGGGCAAGCCCTAGGGCAAACTTTCCAAATGGTGCTGATGGGTTAATACAGGCTTTCTCGCTCCCAAAGGGCAGGAGAATCTTCTGCAGTTCTTGAGACAATCGCATGACATTCAGATGTGGACTGTTTCTAAAAGACATGCACTAGATTACAGAATGAACAACAGTATTACCAAACCAGGCAAAAAAAGTGATGCTGCCAATGACATTGACACACTCTGCATTACCATTATGAACAACCTTAAAACTATTTTGAACATGGAAAAAAGCATGAAGCCTTTTCAAGTCAAACCCCTCCAGAAAGGGGTAGGAAAAGAGCTATGAATAAAGCTCAATTGCTGGAGGAAACATAACTTCAGGTAGGATACTTTAAAAGCCAGCATACTGAAGGTACTGACATCTGACTGAAGCACTGAAATGTGACTTGGTCCTTGCCTAAAGATACACAGACAAAAGAACGTTGATTGTCAGCAATCTCAGATCTAAAAGAAAGTAGACATAAGCAGTTGGAATGTAAGACTAGAAACATCCAAACCAGAAGTGAACAGAACACTGTCTTATGTATTATTATTATTTTTTAATCAACAAACAAGTTATATACATGAAATTAATAGACTGTGTTTGCATGTTTGTTGTAAACGCAGACAGAAAACTGTACTAAAACTACATTCATCCTGTGGACTCTCACATGTGAAAAAGGAACTTTAAGGAAGTTAACAAATTCTTAGTTCCCAAGTGAATTATGCCATCCTTTGAGTATCTATGCATGTGATTGTCAAGGCTCCAATTTCTCACTTTTTAAATTAATGAAAGTGAATAAAAAACAACAGAAGTAATACAGTAATAAGGTGAATTTCAGAATAACAGCTAAGGCAGCGAACTAAGAAAATAAGACCTGATGCATTCAGAGCAGCCTCCAGTTGTGTTGACCTCAGATAACAGAGGAAGCTAACATTTAATTGGCATTTCATACACTACTTATGTACAAATACTAGAATAACACATTAGAGGTTATAAAAATAATTTGTAACAGAAAAAAGAATTAAGGCTGACATGAGACGACTGCTGGATTAAAAATCCTAAATAAATCTGAACACGCATCATTACATATATCACTGCTGGGGAGACAGGGAGGAAGGAGAGACTGCAAGAAGTCCATGGCATGAATTGTTTAAATATACCCAAGGCACAAACTGTTTCTTCTTTAACAATATCCCAAGGCGTAACTCAGCTATGGTGCCTATTAATAAACCAATATCCTCTCAGCAGTAATCCTACAAGTTGTGCTAATAATGCATCATGGGTGCACTAGTTCAGCGGCTGCACAGAAGTAAATGCTCTGTAAGTTCGTGAATTAAAATGCACTTACAAACATATTTATCTTGGGTTCCTAAAGTTTACGGTAAAGCTTAGCGTGATTACTTTGTCAGAAGCTTTTGAAATTCAAACATAAATATTTACAACTTAATTTCTAAGCTGTATTTTCAAATGATCAGAAAACGGATCTGTCAGCAGCACAAAAAATGCTAACAGTATCCCAGGAACATAAGCAATACATGATAGTGGTGATCATTGGAACAAAGAGATCACATCCCTGTATTCAGCACTCAGGAGACCCCCACCCTGTGTGGCTTCAGGCCCTCCACTACAATGAAGGCAGGAACAAACTGCAGCTAGTGCAGCAGAGTACCACCTAGACGTGGTAGGAGCCCCCAGGTTGGGGGCTGCAGCATTTGTGAAGAGAAGTTGAGGGAATCGGGCTCGGTCAGCTGGAGAACAGATGTCTTTGTGGGACCTACAAGCAGCATGGCTCTTCAGTTACACTGCTGGGAAGGCAAGAGACAATGAGCTTAAGTTCCGACAGCATTTTACACTTCTGACCTAACTGCTCTTCTCTCACGCTGTTTATGGTTCTGCAAAAATGTATGGTTCTGCACGTGAGAGATGGGCAAAATTAAACAAGGCCAAGTACTCTTTATTCACACCGCCTGCTGTCACATTGGCAGATGGGCTGCACAGTTTGGTGGGGGGTGACAAGCTAGGCACATCCCCGTGGATCTTGCTGCAGCGTTCAACTTACCTTATAGACACCAAAGCTCATGTAGCAATTTGAGAGAAAATACAGAGCTACACAAAGTAACATTAAACTACACAAAGTAACATTAAACTTCCTTTAAAAAAAGCTCTGAGCTCTTCAACGGTTCATGATACAGCTGCAGGCTGGAAACTTCAGAGGAATTCTGACTTCCAAGAGCCTGCATAGCAAGGTGATTTAACACTAGGCAGGCCTTTGGACCTAGTCTTTTAATCGCTAAATCCAGTACAATGCTTGCTCAGTTGTGACATACCTCATCCAAGCAATTGACGTGGACGTTCTTGCTGCCCAGCAGCCTTCCAGCCTCTTCAATGTTCCCTTTAATTAAAAAGAGACAGAGAGAAGAGGGGATGAAAACAAGACATCAAGAATTAGGGGAAAAAGAACAGTTTCATTCCCAATTAGAATAAAAACCTTTGTAACTAAGCATCAAATAACTCAATCACACCTCGTGGAGAGGCATAGGAAGGAATAGTACTGTGTTCTAGAAGTTAAAGGCCAAAGAGCCTCAATTTAGAAGAGTCTGAAAGTGTGCACTGTGAGTAAGCATTCGTTCTTCTGAAGTAACTGATCTACAAACAAGGACGGACATGTCTCTTCATAAACTGCATCGGAACAACTAAACAAAATGACATTATTTTAACACGCTCTGTATATCTGGAGGCTCCAACATCTAAAAGAAAGAAATTATCACACATCTGAAAGAAATATGCTTTAAAATTTAATCTCCCTTATTGCTTAAATTCAAGATTTGCAACTTTCCACTTCACAGCTCTGTTAAGTTGGATGAAATTTGCTTACAGTGATGCAGAACAAAGGTAGGAAGTGAGTACGAGGACCAACGTAGCTCAATCACTGACATTTCAAAAAAGGAAACAAAATCTAGCAAAAACAAATGCACATGTAGACTGAAGTCTGAAAAAATCCGTGCAAGGAAAAAGAACATACCGTACCGCGATATGTTATGACCAATTTGTTACAAGCACCTTTTCAGCTAGGTCACAGATGTAAGAACCTCAGCCAGAGCCCACTGACATTACTGAAGAGGCCTTCAATGCCTCTTCTCTTTGCTTCAAGCATTCAAGCAAACAGAAATTAATGAACACAGATTCAGACATGGCAAGTTAGAGTGTTTACAAGACTATGGCTTCAGGGTGGTGACTGTGAGTTAATCAAGGAGATCCTGAAACACACTAAGTTTGTCACTGTCCTAACTTTGGCACAGAGGCACGTGTTAACAAAACCAGTTCAAATTGGCTCAAAACTACAAGCAAAAGTGCATGTAACACAGGCGGTTTCAGCTTACCAACAGTAACAGCCTCTGGCCATTTTCAGAATACAGTTCTGAGTACAAGCGTTGGAGCAGGGCTGTGAAATGATCTATGCGGGACCAGTAAACCCACCATGAGAAAAACCCTCCCAGCAACAAGCACGTGGGCAGGGTAACGTGGGGAGACAGCAACTCGTGCGTGAAGCGCAGAACAAAACGACACAAGCAATAAGAGCTGCGGGACGCTCAAGACGGGCGCGAGTTCTGTTAAATCCCAGTATACCAGTGTGGCAAGACGCTTTCTCAGCGCATACCAGCCAAGCATACACACACGGCTCAGCCAACACCCGCGACGCGAGGCTCCCCAGCAGAGCCGGGCCGGGCCCGCAGGCCCCACGGGGAACAACCGCAGAGCCCCGCAGCAGCGCGCAGAGCCCAGGGCCGGGGCCGGGCTCACCTGTGGCGATCACTGCCAACAAATCCTTCTCCTCCGGGCTGAGTTCGCCTTTCCGCGGCGGAGCCATGGCGCTGCCTCAGGCCTCGGGGCGGTGCCGCCCGAGCAGGCGAGCTCAGCTCGGCCCGACGGCAGCTCAGGCCCCAGCCCGGCGGAGGACAGCCCCGCCCCGCCCCGCCCGGGCCGCACTACGCGCGTTGCGGTGCGGGGGATCCTCTCCCGCTTTCCCGCTCTGCACTCATCTCGGCTCAGCGCGCCCGAGCGCGCAGGCTGCGTCCCTTTTGCATTCCCTCTATAGAAGCGGAGCAGCCGGTTCCCACCTTCGTTTCGCCCCTTCTCTCGGGTTCCCTGGCTGCTCTCCGACCCACGTCCCCCCGCGAGCAGCCGTCAGTGGCATTGCCGGGCGGAGGGGGCGGCCGCGCCGCGCCGTGTGTCAATGTGTCCGTCCTTCACTCCTCCATTGTGTGCCGCCGCCACTGCTGCCGCCGCGCCTGTCCTCCGGAGCGCGCACCCACCCGACAGGTGCGGGGACCGCGGGCAGCGCCTCGCCCCGCGGCCGGGCCGCTGTGCTGCATGGGGGACGGGGTGCGGGGAACGGGCGGGCGCGGCCGTGCCCGGTGCGGGGCGGCCTCGTGGCCTCGTCCCGCGGCCTCGTGCGGGAGCGGCGGGGAGGAGGCGGGCTCGCGTGAATGGCGTGTGCGGGGAACGCTTTGTGCCTTTTGTTGGCGCCTTTCTGCGATGAACGCCCCGAGGCGCGGCGCGCTTTGTTTCGGCTCCGGCTCTGCGCTCCTCCGCGGGGCTCAGGGCGGCCCTGCCCCGCTGCTCGGCTCACGGACCCCGTGCTCCCGGCTGCGTCCCGACCCAGAGCCCAGCGCGCTTTCTGAGCATGCCGTATCTTCGCGGCTGTTTCTGGCTTTATCTTAACAAAGCGGCTGAGCTCCTTGTGTTGTAAAAAACAAGGGAGTGGAGGGAAGTCGCTGTCAGCGGATGGAATTGGATCAGCACGTGTGAGTGAGTGCGGCTGCGCGCTCACACTGACGCTCCGGGTTTTAGGGTTCCTTTGGCTTCTTGTGCGAGGCCAAAAATACCCCGAAGGAAATGCTCTCAGCGCAGAAGTGCTTTTAATACTCCAGTCCAGAAAGGTCTTCCTGTGCTGTGTAGGCTGATGCCTGTCGCCGGCTCATCTGAATTTCGGGTCTAAATAGTCTTTTGTTGCTCTGCTGAAGGGTGTGAATTTTACCCGCTGTGAACAAATTTTGTGATATTATTGTGTGCTGATAATCTACTGCTAAACAAAAAGATCATACCGGCTTCCTTTCTTACTCCAAAATGACCCGTGTGCCGAAATATAGGGATATATGGTGTTGTGGTGTCACTGCGGTCATATTGCCTTAGTTCGTGGGGTGCATGAGCAAATAAAGCTTTTCCTCACTGGAGCTCATTGGGTGGTTGTGGCTGAGTGCTGTGTCTGTGTGAGGAATGACATATGAAGGTTGCTCTGAAAGTAATGCCTCCCGTTTTGCTACGTTTGCCTGTGACTTCATTCATAAATGTTGGTGGTATGGCAGTACAGGCTGAGCGTCCCCACCAATCATAGAACACTCAGGTTGGAAAAGACCTTAAAGATCATCGAGACCAACCACAACCTAATCATACTATCTTAACTCTAACAACTGTCGCTAAATCATGTCCCTGAGCACCACATCCAAACACATTTTAAACACATGCAGGGACGGTGACTCAACCACCTCCCTGGGAAGCCTATTCCAGAATTTGCTCCATCAAATACCATTACTGTGCTCTTTGTATCTTTTGTGGTTTCCGTGGAAATAGGTAGGAGGTGTTACTTTCAGAGCAACCTGCATAATTAAAAATGTTTCTTGCTCTTACGTATCAAAGATTTCTATGTGGCCTCCAGTCCACTCGTAAGCAGATATTTCACAATCTTCTGTCTATTCTTGCAATATCCTGCTGAGGAAATGAAGTGTACTTGCCTCCATTTTATGCACAATTTATTTGAAGTGTGGGTACATCAAATGAGTGATGTACAGCAGTACAGGAAGTCTATGTCAGGGCAGGGAAGTGCAACCTGAAAATGTAAGCTCTGTACTCTGTTTTTTACTGCTTAATGTATTTCTTTTAGGTACTTAGTCAGTTTTTTACATAATATATAGGTTGTGGGTATTGTGTAAATAATAGAATAATTTCACATTGAATGTTACAGAGGGAGAAGGAAATGTTATTCTCAGTGTGACCTGGTTTCAAATTGTTTTCTCCCATTTTGTCAAGGGACTGTCACTTGTGTTTTAGCTTGCTTGAATTCTGATGGTTGTCCTGCTGGCTCAGATGATCAGAAAAATGGCTCAGACAATCCTCTCTGTGCCAGATGATCAGAAACTTGCTCTGGCCGACAGCATTTTACTTGGAGAAAAATACAAGAACGAGTCAAATGAGTATTCCCACAGCTTATTTTCCTAGCTTCCATCCGTGCTGGGTCATAGCTAAGGACCTTTGAGACACAGGGTGATATCTTTGTGCTTGCCATTGTGCCTGATAGCCTGCAGTGGTGTTGGGGGGCTTTTCTGGAACATATATAAACTGCAATTGCAGCATCTTGTGGTTAGAACTTTCACAGCTGCATGGAGGAAAAAAAAAAGTAAAAATCTCCTTTTATATGTTCTTAAACCTGCCACTTTATGGCTTTTTTTTTCCCCTTGTTCCTTATTTGAGAGTTTATGGAAAAAAATGATTTGCTGTTTACTCTTGATGGGCGGCTTGAAAGACCTGTATCATCCCACAGCACTGTTTTTGTGCCAACTTGAAGTATTAAGTCCATGTAGTCATTCCTATGTAATAGCTGTTTCATGTGGCTCTCATGGCTGCTTTTATAAAATGGTTCCACTTTCTGCACAGCCTGTGCTGCGGGGAATCTGCTTAATGTAGGGCTGATCCTGTGAGACAGATCTCTGCTGAGTTCTGGACCTACTGACTCCAATCCTGATAATGATATCTTGCCAAAGAGAACGGTATCTAACAGGATTATTCATATAGATCAATTCAAGTTGATGCAAGTTCAAGGCTTTCTTTGTTGCTAGAAATATCCTGTTTTTTCCTCTGTTATATCTCTGGATGTTACTTTTTTTTTTTTCTTTCTAGTCGATTAGCATTGTTTAACTCTGACTTCCTTAAGTATTTCTGTTTGATTGTAAATGCTTTTAATTTTAGATTTATTCTGTATTTGCAACTCATGACAACTGCTGAATCTATGGTCTGATCTGTCCGTGCTGCTAAGACTTATTTCGTACCAAAGGTAGATTATGAAAATACTTCAAAGGAACAACTGAAAGCAGCCATGGCTGGAGTGCATGATGTATGCTCAAACACAAACCTAGATCTCTGAAGGGCAGGACATTCCTGTAGCTGGGCTGTTCCCAGAGGCATGGGCAGAGATGTCTGCTTGCTGCCAGTTCCTTGTGGAACCTTGCACAGAGTTAGACTTTCTGTACACTGTGATATTTAGGAACAAATCCTAGCACTTAACTCTAGCTGTATGTAAAGCCTGGCAAGGTGAGACCTGTGCTTGCTTCGACTTGTCTTGTACCCTAACTGATGGGAAGGATTTGCAAGCATGTGGGACAGAAGGAAACTGAAACATGCTAATGAACTTTCTGATCCAAACTATTGGGTGAGCAGTGTTCTCCAGCTGGAAATACAGGACAGAGCAACGCAAAAGCATCAGGTTGAAACTTCAAGGTTCGTGTACTGGAATAGTCCCTTTTGACAGGGCACATTAGCCTGACTGGGCGAGTCTTTTGGTGGGTTGCCCTTAGACCTGATGTGGCTGATGAACGTCTCCAGAGAAGGAGACTCCACCACCTCTCTGTGCAGCTGTGCCACTGCTCCGGCACTGCACTGGGAAAAAGTTGACACACATATTTGTGTGGAGCTTCCTATGATGTGAATAGTTTGCTCAGATAATAAAAATTAAAGAGAGATATGTTTATCAGACTTTTCTTTTATTAAGAGAAAGCCAACCGTTAAATAATTTGCTTCATATTTATTTATTCATTTATTTATTTTTTCCAGGTAGGTAGAGTCTTTAATTTTATTACAGGTGCAACAGAACAAATGGTGTACAAGGAGCTTTTTGCTGAGAAGTACTGAACTGCTTAGTGACTGCAGGGTTATTTCTATCAGACAACCAGCAAAGCACCTCAGCAAAACTAAATTCTTTCCCCCTTAAGCTTTGCAACTGGTGTCTCGTGAAGTAATTATGTATTACCACAGCTTCTGGAGGAATAGATTTGTGATATCTTTTCAGATTGGTGCTGCTAAAATAAATTCAAAATTCCAGAGCTTTAAAGTAAGGTTACTTAAATTTGAAATACATTCAATATAGATGAACATTGCAGGAAAAAAAGGCCTTGGAACCTTTATGTGCACCCAGATGTGGGGTGGAAACCCCAGGTTATTTTCTCTCACACACTGTATGATGAAGAATTATGATGATGGAGGCAGCTGTGTTACATCTAATTAGATATGTTTAATCTACGAATGAAGTTTTAGCTAAACTCATTTAAACTCTGCTTATGTAATAGTCATCTTCAAAGAGCTGCACCTGTTTGCAGGCCTGAGGTGACTGTTTAGGATAGATGAGCGAAGTCATGTGTTGAATAGGTACATTCTACTAAGTTCTGAACGTTTAAAGAGAGACTTTTTCATTTCTCAGTTTTTCTGTTCTCATTTGTGGTGGAAATGCTCAGGCATGGCTTGAAGCAGCGATTGAGCTCCTGGTGGGAAGGCAGGGCCAACCCAGGGAGCTCAGGTGCATGCAGTGCATCTGTGTGACTGGAAGGTATGGATCCAGGCTCCACCTCCTCCCCAGCCTCATTTCAGGGTTGGCAGTGGAAGAAAGGGTATCTTGTTGGAGATCCCTGCCTACCTGAGGCCTTCTGAAGGTAAGCAGATTCTTTCCTTTATTTCTGTGTCCAAGACTGCTGCGTTGAGCATATCCTCACTTGCTGCAGCCTAGGATTTTGCTACTCTGCTATTGTTGCTGTGCTTTCCATTGCATTATACCATTGCATCGTTCTTTCCTTTCAAATATAAGAATTCTTATGTTTGTGTTGCACATCTGGTTATCAGCTGCTGTTATGGCTGTCTCACAGCCCAACCCTGGAAATAAAAAAATTCTGGTGATGTCATCTACAGTCAGTTTTACCTGTGATCTGCCCTGATTACCTATTAAGCTGTGGATTTGATTACTGATAGTATTTCTTTTTCCCTGTGATCCATTATGATTAACTATGAGCTCTCCTCTCAGCTGTTGCAGTGCTTTCTTGTTAATTTAAAATAGCAATTATCTCTTCTGAGGATATCTCAAATGCTCAAGGATCATTCAGCAGTAATGCTGATGTGTCAGAGAAAAACTGACAAATGGAAAAATCTATTGCTTCTCCCTAAAGAAAACTGTGTAGCGTGATGCCTGAAAACCCTTCTGACCTCGCTTGGGCCATCCTTAAGTCAAAATGTAGATCTTGTAGGAGGCTACAGAGGTCAAAGCTCCAAAGTAGAGCAAGAGCCCAATGGCCAGAGGATAAGTGCAGTGGTGTGGTGCTTGTATTTAGGGCAGCATAACACATCTGGAGTCTCCTGTGTGCCATGGAACTGAGAGCAGAGTGATATACTCAAGTTTCAAGGGTAAGGTATTCACTAATGAGAAGTACTGACCGTTGACTGGTGTAACAACTCTGTTCTTCTGTAATGTGTGGCTGTATGCTGTGAGAATGAGAGGACAATTCTGTTTGTAGGTGGCAGAAAAATCTCAGGTCACTGTTTTGCTGTGGGGTGGATGAGGCCAGAGCATCCCTGGTGCACCTCCTGGGCTGAGGGTAGCAGTTAAGGGGTGAGTGAGGTGCAAGCATGGAAGCTGGAATCTGGGTAAGGGCTGCTACGTATGGTAGGTATCAGCTTTGTTCCTGTTGTCCTGTTCCCTCTCAGTCTTCAGGAATGCTTTTATCTCCAAGCATGTTTTAATGTAGCCAAAAAGCTTCCTCTGTATGAAATACGTGATCTTTTTTTTTCCCGAAGTTATGCTTTGTTTTCCAAATTCCTAGAAAGCAGGAAAATATTTCCAAGAAATGTCTTAGTAGTGATTCCTGCAATAGCAGTGACTTTTAATAGCTATTTGTTTCTATGCCTCATAGAGCTTTTAAGTTAGAAATGTGGTTTAGGAGCAGTGTTTGCATTGAGGTTGTTATGTAGAGTATTTTAGGTTTATCTAGTATTTCATACGTAGGCATGTTTTGGGGTCTTGCATAAGCATTTGCTCTGTGTTGAGTTATTCCTAATGTCAGTTGCAGACGTTTTATACAGAGATTGTTTGCAGTTATTGCAGACTCATAGTAGCTAGCAGACAAGATTATTGCTTTCAGCCAGCTGTAAGAAGGATGGATTATCTCTGGTGTGCATTAGAATTGAGGACAGACAGGACATGTAAGGAAAAATGCTCAGCACTGTCTGGGGCGGAAAGGTCACTTGGGGGAAGAGGCAAGAAACCTCTGATGTCTTAAATCCCAGTGAGCTACACCCTTCTGCAGCTCCTTCAGCTACTCCAGATGAAACAATTAAATATGGCTTTGGGGTTGCAGTTCCTTGTAGTAACTGCTATTTAATGTGCTTTGGTTCTGGGTATTTTTGTTCTTTTTGTGATATGTTTTCATGGAGAAAAAGAAGTCTAAGTAGCTCAGCAGTTTATAATTTGCAGGCTTAAACAATCCCTTCATTTTAGCTTTTGTTTCCGTGAATAAAGTTCTGTACTTCTCTAGAAATGATTTTAAGATGTAAAATTCATTCAACCCATTGAAATTATACATGAATCATTTTTCTTCTGATAAGACACAGGATGTGAAATCTTAGCAGCATGTTATTGAGCAGTGGTAGGCAGAGGCTGCTCATTTGTTTGCGCTTCAAGTTAGAAAAGCTATATTTGGTGCTTTAAATGGTTGAGAAGTCAGTCCTTCAGAAAAGAAGTGGAGATTAGGAGATGCTGCTCAGTCTGCAGCTTTTTCTGCATTAGGCAACCTAGATACAATCAGTTTGGTCAGAGGATCAGCTTGGGCATTTAATGCCCTCTGAGTTGCCTCTGCCTTCTGGGTGAAGGAAGGCTCCTTTCCCCATTTCACTCTGTTTTGTGTTAAAGAGCTGCTGACAAGTTCTTCAATCAAATTGTTTGCATTCTGATCTGTTATGTCTTAGGGGTGCAGAGGTGGTGTGGCACGAGGAGACTGTCTCCATGACTAAACAAATCTATGTTTCTGGATTTTTAGCATCAGTTCACTTTTTAAAGCTAGAAAATTCTCCTTTGTCTTACCCCTCCCCTCCCCCCTTCCTTGTAGTACAACGGATGCAGTAGCCATTATCTGTAATTCACAAAAGCCTTTGTAGATGTCTGAAATCCATGTTGAGGAGCCCTGGGTTAACTGGTCTGTCTTTCTGAAACCCTCAGAGAAGCCAGCCAAGCCTTTCATTGTCTCTTTTAGCGATTCAAACAACAAATCCTTTAGTTGTCTCATCAGGAAGCCTACTGAATTCTTAGTGACTTGCATTCCTGTAGGAAAGTGGTTGTACAAATCAAATGTAGCATTTATTGACATTCACTTCCATGTGCTTTTTCATCTGTATGCCTACAGACATACACCTGATGGAACATTAATTATGCCATCTGCAGAAGTAGATTGCTGATGTTGGTCTTTCTACTGCATGAAGGGTGATGCTTGAAAGAATAAAATGGATTTCCCTATTAATTGTGTCAAGTACCATTGTGCTGAGCTGACATTGATACAGATCAAACAGCTGCAGGCCGGATGCACGCTGCTGCTGGAGGAAACAGGGCTGGATAGCGTGGTTTGTGCCCATTCAAAAAATTATTAAACCTGTTCCGCTGATTGTGTTGCAGGGCTTAGAAATGAGTAACTCCTGTCCCAAGTCTTGGGGCAGGAAAGCAGGCTGAGTGTGGGTGAGTGCTTGTGGCCTCGTGCTGAGCCCGTTCGCTGGGCGTGTTTGTGGTGAAGTGGTTGTGAAACTTCTCAGCACACAATGGGAGTTCTGTGAATCATTTAGGAAATACAAACAACGAAGTCTGCTGAATACCTGTAGAAATACATGTCGTTAGGACTCAGATAAGATCTTAACCAAAAGTTGCCAAGCAAAATATTTTAGACAAACTTTTCTCCATTGATGCTGGAAAGTGCCAAGGGTTGCAGGGTCACATTTAAATGTCCGTTCTTGGTTATTTTTTGACTTAGGTCAAATGAATCCTGTCCTTGGGATCTGAGAGTTGCTTGCTCAGTCAGGAAAGCGGGTGTAGTTTTGGTGCAGCTGACTGCATGCTGAGATGATGAACAGTGAAGTAGGTGCTAGTCCTTACAACTAATGGCATTGATTTCCTTGGGTTTTGCTCCAAGCAGAGCTGACTGCTGTCCTTCTGCTTTAACTGTGTGGACACAAACCTGAGGCAGAGTTATTGTTCCTGTCCTCAGCTGGGGTTTTCTGCCTATATGGTGGAGTGGGGTTTGTATCAGACATTGAGCAGGTTCACAAGTGAAAATCCCTGGCTGTCTCTGTGTGGTATTTGTGTGAATCCAGGCTGAGTAGAGTAGGGTTGATTTGTGGAGTGTGATTTGATAATTTGGAATTGATTGCTTCTTCCCAACACTTAGGATGCGGTTTGGGGAGCTGTTCCACATCCACAACTCTCACAGTTCATACCATGTACAGCAGCCGCTGTTTTGTGGTGCTGTACCCCTCTCTGAGGGCATTCGTGACAGTTGAGATTTACTGAGATCAACATCTTTGGTCCTGCTCAGCACTGGCTAGTAATAACTTTGAACCTCTCCATGAATATTGCCATTCATCTCTCTTACCTAAATGGAATTAAATGTGGTGGATCAGCTGCAGCCTTTGTTCTAGGGAGCTACTGGGACACTGTCAGCCTGAGTTTTTGCTTTTGGTCATTCCTGTCCTCTATTTTGTTTCCCCTCTCTCTCCTCAGTGCCTTGTGTTTTGGAAGGTGCTGTAACAGTTCACTGCTCTGCAGAAAGAGCTGGCTGATTTCTTCCTCCTGATCTTCCTTGCCTGGCTACCTTGCTAGATACAGATCCAGGCCTCTCTTTAGGCAATGATACCTGTGTAACATCCTCACCATGTCATTGTTATGGTACTAATGTTTATGATAATACAACAGGTCGCAGTAACTCAGGGTTTTTATCCCACTGAATTACACAGTTGTGGTTATCTTAACTTGTGAGTGGGGGATTAACCTTTGTAGGACTGCAGCTTTGAATTGCCTGATTGTAATTACAATCAGAATGTCTCATGAACACGTCTTTTTGAGGAGCAAAACTATCAAGACATGTAGCACTCACAGAATTGTAGAGGTTGGAAGGGACCTCTAGAGATCATCTAGTCCAACCCCCAATGTATTATATGTAATATATATCAATTGCAGTTATATTCGTAGCTGCTGTTTGTAATGCTGTTTTTATACATAGACTGAATTCTTTGGAATAGTGTGGCTAACATCAATTGAGGTGTCATAATGCTAAGATTGACATCACATGGAACAGCAGGAGAAAGAGGAACCGGAGTAAAGCAGCTGCCTGCAAGTATGTATTTAACATTGGTGTGCTTCTGCTTTTGGCTTTTGTAATGAAAGGCAACCAGTTTAAATGCATTCCCTCTTAAAAGAAACAAGTTTATGTCCTCTTACGAAATCACTAGTACAACATGCTGACTCACGTCAGTTCTCAGCAGTTGAACAGGTTGTCCAGCACAGTGGTAGATGTCCCTGTCTCTGGAGACATTCAAGCTCTGAGCAACCTGATCCAGCTGTAGGTGTCCCTGTTCTTTGCAGGGGATTTGGATTAGATGACCTTTAAAAATCCTCTCCAATTCAAACAACTTTATAAATCTCTTGTAAGTTATTTTTCCTCCCTCCTTGGCCTTACTGATTTGTCACCTAACATACAGTGCTTTTGGCATAGTACTCCCAAGTGGATTATTCTGCTGTGGGGGTTTAACTCTGTGCATTTGTGGGTTTAAGAGATGTCCTTTCTTGGGGTAATGGTATGGAGCTGTGTGGAATACAAGACATCTGTAACATTTCTGACAATGCTTGATTTACTTAAGACATGTTGGCCTTTATTCTGGAGTCTGGTCTCTGAAAGTGGCCTGTGGTAGGTGGGTAGGGTGGGTTGGTTGGTTGATTTGTTGTTTTTAATCAACATTATGTATAGAAATAAATAGATGGGAGCGCTGCATTTCTTTAGTTTATACACTTGTTGTACTTGCAGCAGTTTTCAGTTGAGGTGGTTGTATCATCCTTGTGCTTGGTAGCCTGTCTCCTGGACAGTCTCTTTCATGAATTCATCTTAAGAGCTTTAGAGTTTCTGCACAGAGCAGAAGAAATTATGTTCTGAAGACTAGAGCTCTCAGTTGGCTGCCAGCTTTTGTAGGATAGCAGCTGCTATGGTCCTCTGCTTCTTCAGTCTTTTCTGTCATTTTTCTGACCTGACAAGGATAACAGTGGGTTATGTAGGCACTCTGTACTGCACATTGCTGGGTGATGTTGCCATAGAGTTAGCTTAGCTGAGACTGGAAGGGTTTATATCAATCTTCCTAAAAGCCAGCTGTCTGTTTTCACATGGAAGGTGCCTGGGTGTTCAGTACTCGTGTTGTACGCTTCAGGAGTTTGGTCCCTGCAGTGACTGTGTGCTGTTAAGTGTGGTCAGCCAGCTTGGAGAAGGAGGAAGCACCCCATGGAGCAGGAGGCTTTGGGGATGCAAAGTGATGCAAGTCAGTTATGGGCTTCTTTGCTGTCCAAGTGAATGCTGCTAACAGCATTAGTTGCTGTGTTTGGAATAGCTGACATGGCGCAAAGCGTTGTGTGCTGCTCCTGCTGGCTCTTGGGGCCACCTCTTCTTAGGAAGAAATGCCAGCATTCACATAACCGAAAGCCCATTCATTACCCTACAGGTAAAAAGTCTTGTGTTCAATTGGTGAACTACTTTCCCTTCTGGAAGCATTGAAGAAAAAGTTAGCAAATTATATATGAAAACTCAGTTTCAGTTGTCACCGAAGCTGAGGCCTTCACCGCTTGCAAGTCTGTAAGAGGTGCTGACTATTAATACATCCTTCCTCCGATTACTGTATTTAGTCCATGAAATACTAAACTGTTAGCAGCTGGGAGGCATGGCTTTCTGCAGAATTGACACTTGGCATTTATTTATTTATCTAACTTCAGCCCTTACTCTGTTGACAACAACTTTGGAGTTTTCAAATCCTGCAGTGCTGTATCCTGCAATTGCTGGTGTGCTGCTGTGCTCTCACTCACTCTCAGAGCTGTGAGACAGCACTGTGTCTCTGATTTTACTGTTGTGATTGTGGAGATGTATGAGTAGAGTTAATGTGGAAAATTCAGCTGTCACCATGCACTAAAAAGAGAAACCGGGTGGGCTTGAGAGGAGGGTTGGTACTGTGTATGACAAATATGCTCTTCTTGGACTTGCCTTCATTACCACGCTGTTCTTATGTTGTCTTGTGTCTGACAAACCTTACTGGTAACAATGAAGCTTCTCTCTTTTTTTTAACATGACTTCTGCTGTATACAAGTAGATTTTGGTTTGTTGCAATTAGACTGTTGGTGTGAAGGGGCAATACAAAATGGCTCCAGGAGATGGTTGTTTCTCAGTGTCATGAACAGCAGTACAGCTTTCTCTGCTAGGTGTTACTTAATGGAGAATTGAGCTGTCTTGTGGCAGCAGTACCTTTATAGCTGTTACTGCAAAACTTCAACAGGGCCATCTTTCCTTCATCAGCACCATCTCTTACAGTGACTATTGAGATGGTTGTATTTTTCCAGAACAAACAGCACAGCTAATGCTCCTCTGAATTAATCACTTCTATTTTAGTGCCTATGCAGTCCATTAAAAAAATATCTTTCATTAAAACAAACAAAACACTTGTTAACTTTGGAGAAGTATTGCTCGTTTTCTCTGTTAACCTGATCCTAATCTCTGCCAATCCTTTTTTATGCTCTTTTTCTTATAAGGGGTTTTTCTGCTGGCAAGCTATTGCAAGCTTTAAGTTGGATGACTACCATCACTTTAAAATTGGTGTTTGTATCCAAAGCAATCTGTAGCAATACATCATCTCCATTTTCTTGGGGGTACTTGAGATGTAAGCATAGCAGTGAGAGAGAGCTCTCAACTGAGAAGCTCCCATTAATACTTTGCCCTCTCAGAATTGCATCTGACTCCTCTTAGCTGCTGAAAGAAGCCTTGTTACTGAAAGGTAATTTTTTTGTGTGTGTGTGTCAATCTGAGTGTATGATTTCATTTGCTTGACCTGTATTTTTTACCTGTAATTGATTAAAAATCTTTCTCTGTTCTTTCTGACTGCGCCGTGACTCGTGCTTATTACATGTGGTTGCTCATGAGACACAGAAACCTTTGCCTCAGTGGTTCAATTC
Organism: Cyrtonyx montezumae; assembly: GCF_038088225.1. Taxonomy (NCBI): domain Eukaryota; kingdom Metazoa; phylum Chordata; class Aves; order Galliformes; family Odontophoridae; genus Cyrtonyx; species Cyrtonyx montezumae. The sequence continues at coordinate 115,483,681 of NW_027072089.1, read as the reverse complement.
ACAATTCTCTGACTATGTGGAGTGCACTGGGAGTGCTTTGGCTCTGGGAGGTTTCTACTTTTTCTCCTTGTTCAGCTGAGCAGCTTCTTTAGATGTTCTTGTTTAGTGACCAAATAAATGCTTGCAATACGTGCATTGGATATGTGCATGGAGATGCTTTTAATTCAGTCTGTGATTGAGTTATTTAGCAGCTGTGGGGCTTGTTTTTTTTTTCTCTGAGAAGCACACCCCTGTGCATCCAGTTTAGCAGTTAGGTGCTGTGATTTATGCAAATTTAAGTGAGCTTTGCCTTCTCATTTTTGTCTGCACTCCTGTAGTTGTCAGCTGGGTAACTAATCACAGATCACACCGAGTTCTTCGCTGCACTATTTTGCATGAGCGCAACTCTTGATTAAATTTTCATTTAGTGTGGTTTCATTCTGATACTTGTTTTCTATGGGCTGAGTGCTTGCTACAGAATGAAACAAGTTCCAGTTGTTTCTTTGTTTCCTTTCTTCCATTAGATTTAATAAAGAGCAAGTGCTTTTATTGCACTGGGCGCTTTCTCTGGTGTGGAAAAAATGCTATTCTGTGATTTAAAACAAATAATGAGAGCCTTCCGAGCTTCTGGAAAGCTCTTTTGGGAAAGACAGAGTGCATTCAGTGTACTCTTGTTGAATACCTGCTATAACATGCTCTTAAGAATCCTAAACATGATATCTGCTGGTAACTATGGCATGCTTCCAAGTATGAAATTAAAGGTCAGAATCTAGTTGCTTCATCCACTGTAATATCATAAGCAAAAATAATCCGTAACAGAAGATGTATTTTCCTTCAGTAAACATGTGGATTAACAGTTTTCTGTTTTTTTTTTTTTTTTTTTTACAAATAAATACTAAAACAGGAGGTTGATGATATTTAACTTTCAGTTGTGCGTCTGCTTAATCCCAGGCTGTAGCCACTGAGATCGTACTTAGAGTAAAGCTGTGGGGGAGTTTTGAACTGGCTTTGTGTTTTCCTGACTCTTTGTAATGAGTGAGATCATTGAGATAAAAACTTACTCAACATTGGAAGTCTGATGGTGGCTTTCGCAGGCAAAACAGCAAGATAAAGCCTGCAGCTCCCAGCGTGGCTCTTTCTGCTGACTGTTGAAGTTGCAGGCCTTCAGGTATTTAGTTCTTTCTTAAAAATATAATTTGAGAATGAAGGCCGAGAGTAGGAAAATGATGATGAAATAGTACAAGTTGTCCCGAATCGAGAGAACGTGTGGAAAGGCAGTTAAGTGCCCTCCCTTAGGGCTGAGCTACAAGTGTGATTAATGAGGGACAAGGGCTGAAGAGATCTTCCTGTAGCCCGTCTCTCACCCTCAGCACTTGGCACCTGAGAAGCAGCAGACAGAGCCTTTTATTTCCTTATTGTGTCCCTGTGAATTTCAGAAGTGTGTAGCTGCTGACACGTGGGCTCAGGTGTAAGCACAGTGCTTCTCCTTCACGCTGGCCACATCCAGGTTACGTGGGCACCCGAGGTGAACTTCTCACAAGGGTGACAGCCGTGATACAGCAGTGGAGGTGTTACAGTTGCTGCAGTGATGAGGTGAACAGGTGGGTTGTGGGGTGGGTGTACTGTGTTCCCACCCTCTTGCCACCTGCAACTGCTGTTAAATGCTTGCAGAGACAGATCTCAGCAGGGGCTGAGTATCGCAGTGGGAAGCCTGACAAGGATTTGACAAGAACCTGTGGCTGTGTTATATCTCTCTGTCCTGTTGTCCTCATAAAAGGCTTTGTTCCTCTGCACTGGTGATGATTTATGGACTTTCTGCCTCCAGGTTCTGTTAGCTCATGCTCCTGCTGCCTTCCCAGCAGTGGAGGCAGCTGCTTGTTTTGAGCAGGACTGTCAGGACAGCCCTTCCTCCCTGCTGCTGGAGTGAGGTATTTAATTAGCTTTTAATGTATCCTTTGTCTTGTTGCTGAAAGAATAAAAAAGCCCCGGACCTGAGCTTGAGACTTAATGATGAGAAGGTGAAAATGTGTAATTGTTCTCCTGGATTAAAAAGACCCAATAAAACCTCTTTGTGTCCTGTATGGAGAGGCTTGACCTTGGTGTGTGTTTTTCTGCATAGAAAAATATGACCTCGCTGTGTGGGTTTTTTGCTGATGTGTGGCATGATGTCTGTCGGGGGGCAGCTTCACTGCTATGGAGCAAGTGGTTTTGAATTCTTCATGGACAGGTTCACATTTGAAGAATCCCAAGTGATTATGAGATTTTTGTTCAAGTGTAAAATGATGCTTGGAAAAATAGATTTAGTTTGAATGAAGTTTTCCAGTATTTGTGTTCAATTTGAGGTATGTGTTTCCAAGACCAGTGTTCTCAATATTTCAGATTGGCAGACACATCGGCCCTATCAAGACTTTTAATAATTGAGGAGTTAATTAATCATCATCATAATTTCCATTTTGGCATGGATAAAAGACCACATTTTTCTAATTTTTCAGTGAGCTTAAATTTGCATAAAGCTGTGCACTTCATTGTTGCCGTTTTTATTTAATTAGTTAATGCTGCTTTTATTGGTTACTAAAACTTCGAACTTTGTTGCAGGGGTTGTTCAATGAGTGAAACTGCTGTATTGCCAACTCTTGCAACTTCAGTGCTTCTTGAGCATGAATGTGTTTTGTAGGAGCCTCTCAAGGAAAGCAGGAGTGCAGTTTGAGAGACTGTTTAAAGTCAGATTGTTTTTAGTTTTTAATTGACTTCTGGAGCTGCAGGTGAGTTGCCAGCAGTCTCAGACCCACTCTGACTGATACCTGTCTGCCTGATGGCAGTGCTGTCTGTGTCCTGTTTGGAGCAGCCCAGCTTGGCTTGTGAGATACATGCTTCTTAAACACTGAGGAGCTGGGTGTGCAGTTCAAATGTGCATTTTCTGCTGGAGGTTTTCTAGATGTAAAAGAAGGAATGAATGGTGAAATGGCTTTTGCTGAGCTTCTCCCATCTGCTGTAACAGAGTGGAGTGGTGTCTGTAAAAAGTGTGCTAAGGAGCTGTCGTTTCCACATCTCTTGCTCTATTTCCTGTTGGCAGCTCATACAAATCGTAGAGGATGTTGGGCTTTAAGACATGATTGGTGTCTGAGGTTTTCTTTTTGGGGTTGTTTCCATCCTACCCTTATCCTTAATGCCTTAGAAACCATTCTGGCTTACCTAGCTGGTATTTCAAAACTTGCCTGTGCTTTGAGCTATCCTGTATCTTTCAAAAAGTAAAGCATATGTAAAAGCTCAAGGTTTCTATGATTCCAGGGTTTGAGAACGATATGACACCTGATAGATGTGCTTAATATTGTAATGTCAAGTGCAGTGCTCTGTGCAAATTTGTGTGCTGCCATGCTGAACTTGCAGCCATCACTTCAAGGGCTCATTGTCAGTAAGTTCTTGATTATTTGTTTGCTTTCATTGAGTTCACTCTAAATTTTAAATGGTCATCCAGACAGCTGTTGAGATTGCGGCAGTGCTTCAGAACTTTGTGTCATTTGCTCTAGGGATTGGTCCTAGGCTTGTCATAGAGATCACTGGGTTCGTTTTGCTCAGGCTCATGTTCTGCAGCCTCTTGGTGACTGCTTTTGCTCTCCCTGGGCCAGTGCCCTAAGGAGTGCCTTATAAAGCCTGACCCTCACTCAAACAGATTAGAGTGCAATGTATTTAAAGCTAAATATAGAATACAGATCTCTCATTCCTAGTAATTAACTGTTCAAGAGTCTCTTCTGTTGCACTGTCCTCTAAGACATTCAGTCTGCTACAAGTGGCAATTCTTACATTAACTGTTTTTTCCTTTTTTTTTGTCTCATTCCCAGAAATCACAGAGGTCCTATTTTATATTATTTTAAATATGAACAGTTTTAAAATCTGATAGCCTGCCTTAAGGTGCATACTAATCTTCCAGCAGTTTAAAAATACTCCACATCAGAAGTGGCCAAGAAGGCCAATGGCATCCTGGCTAGCTTCAGGAGTAGTGTAGCCAGCAGGAGCAGGGAGTTCACTGTCCTCCTGTATTCTGCCCTGGTGAGGCTGCACCTCGAGTACTGCATTCAGTTTTGTGCCCCTCACTACAAGGAAGGCATTGCAGCCTGGAGCATGTTCAGAGAAGGGGAACGATGCTGGTGAGGGATCTGGAGCACGTCTTACGAAGAGTGGCTGAGGGAGCTGGGATTGTTTAGTCTGGTCTCTCAGGGAGACCTTACAGCTCTCTAGAGCTGCTCAAAGGGAGCTTGTAGCAAGGTTCTGGTTGGCCTCTTCTGTGTAACTAGTGATAGGATGGGAGGGAATAGCCTTTAGTTGCACCAGGGGAGATTCTGGTTGGATATTAGGAAAAAATTAGTCTCTAAGTGTGGTAATGCATTGGAGCAGGCTGCTCGAGGGATTGGTGGAGCCACTGTCCCTGGAGGTGTTCAAGAAATGTGGATGTGACACTGAGGGGTGTGACTTAGTTGTGGGTGGTGATGGGTTGGTGGCTGGACTTGATGATCTTTGAGATGTTTCCAATCTTAACAGTTCTTTGAAGGAAGTCTAGCGTTAGAATTTTGGCATATGCATTTCTGTTTTTTATAGTAAGTATCCCTAGGTTGGGGTCAGATGCCTTTATTTTTTTTTCACTAAGGAAATAGATGGTGCTGGTACCAGTCCATTGGCTGCAAGGGTTGAGGTATCGGGGCAAAACAAACCCAGTGAGAAATGGGACAGTATTTTATATCTCAGTTTTTTTATGACTAATAGGTTGTCACAAAGACAAAGCGGATAAGTGTCACATCTGGTTGGTCTGTGGCTGAAGGCTGGCCTGTTGCACAGGGCTTTGGCTTATCTCCTGAGCACGCCTTCTGCTTCTCAGCCTCTGAAGCAGCTGTGTGGGGGAAAGAGGTGTTTGAGCTCCCTCGAGAAGAGGAGCTGGGATTCGGCAGCACTTCAAAAGATCCTGTGGTATTGTGGTTTGATGTTTTTCTCTCTCCTTGCAGATGTGTGGGAGCACTTTCCTGAAGGTGATGTAGTGTGGTGGTTGTTCTGAAGTGCTCTCTGTTAAAACAGTAGCTTTAAATCTCAGTTATGAATGTCAGCCTCTTAGTGTAGCTGGCTTGGTTGCTATTTTTTTATGTGACTTGTAGGAAGCAAAACCAGTCTTGACTGTGGACTTGGCGTGTTCCAGTGCATGTTGGCGTCTTCGGACCTCTGATAAATCATAGTGCTACCCTGGAGAGCAGTGGTTTGCCAAGTTACACATCTGAAGCACTGAAGTGGCTGTTGGTGATGCTGCAGCTAGGAGAGAGTGGTGAATGGGAACAGTGTTATATAGTTAGAGCACCACTAACTGCTGTGTAAGTTTTTGAGGTGGGGAGACCGTTACTTTGGTAGTAAAACTCATGGCATCTTTCTAGCCAGCAAGCTTGAGTTTCTCTTCCTTCATGGTAGCAAGTGCTGACTAAGAGACATAGTTTCAAAGTAGACATGTAGCATTAGATTCAATACTGAAATTTGTATTGGATAAGTCCACGATGAACAAACAAATAATACTAATTCATGTAAAACTAAATTTCTTAGGAGAACACATCCGAAGGATGAAGCTTTTTATATGGTAAAGCTCAGTTCTGTACAAGCAAACTGTACGGCCAGCAAGCTGAAGACCTGCAGGGTGTGTGGCAGTGGGTGGCAGGGCACAGCGGTGATACAGGATCAGGACCATTGAGACACCACTTTGAGATGTGTGGCTCTTTGTGTTTGTCTCTCAGTTTGGTGACTCTGCTGATGGGACCAACTCTACCCAAAGCTGCAAAATAATATATTTTTTAGATGAAGCTATATTAATTTATCCACTCTCCAAATACATGACATGTTGAGATTTGCAGTTAAGGTCTGAAGTAATGAGCCTGATACCTTTGTCTGTTCTTGTTGTATGATGTATTGTTTAGGTCCTGTATTTGTACATAAAACTGATGAGTGGAAAGATGTGTTAACTTCTATTTTTGCAGCAGATGTGTAACAGGATTTCAGGAAATATAAGTTTCTAAGATGCATTAGCGATCAGAAGAAATGTTTGGGGGGAATGTGATGGTTGGGATACTGTTATTTCTCCCAGCACTCTGGGTGGGTTACATGCCTGCATTAGAGGCAGAGGCTCCTTCCTTTTCTTTCCTACTTGGATTTGAACTGTGTGTCATATGGGGAGAAGTGGTTTCTCTGACCATCTTTTTTGTTGTTTTTTTGTATTACAAGAGATGGAGGCAGAGAAACAGGAGCAGTAGTTATTCATTGGGTCACAGTGCTCTTAATCTTTAATAACTTTTCAAATAATATGAATTATTCTTTGTGTGTGCATGAAGAAATTGTTTTCCCTTTCACATACCAGGATATTACCACGTTAAATGTTTCTTTTGCCTTTAGGGAAACTTTTGTCTGTAATATCATATTAAAAATCTTTCTCTCTTTTTTTTTTTTTTTCCCAGAAATTTTATGAATAAGAATCAGAAGCCGGTGCTAACAGGCCAGCGGTTCAAAACTAGGAAGAGGGGTATGTTATGTTACATTCTTATTTTCCTATATGTGAAAATGAATAGAGACAGAGTAGATGCAATGGCTGATATTTAATAGGATTAATATTTTTCTCCCCTTCTCTTTGGCATGTTAAGTTACAAATGACGTGTATTCTTATCTGTAAGGTTTCTGATATTTTTGTCTGTACATTTCAGGACTTCACTGATACTTTTAGGTTTGGATTTATTTGCTGTTAAATCTTGCAAAGGCTCTGTTAAAAAATTAGGTTGCAGTACGTTTTTTTTCTTAATTATGAAGTTTAAACATTTCTCCTAGCTATTTCTTAGTGTCTCTCTTTTGATTAAGAAAGCAAACTGTCAGCTTTTATTTGAAGATTGCATAAAGAAAATTACTTGTCTTTCTTGTTTTTCTGCATATTTTTTTGATTCAAACCAATGCCATCTCTGTAAATGAACCTTTCACTCCTAAAAAGGGAGTTCTTCACCATTGTGATTTCAAATAATCTCATTGGATATGCTTTGCTAACAGAAAGCTCTTATTAAAAATGACAAAAAAAGCCAAGGAAACAACAACAACAAAATATTTTCCCACTCTGTTAGTGTAGTTTTTCTTTTTTACGATTTTCTTTTTAATTGCTGTGGCATGAACTCTGTTCTTGTAATTGTAATACTAATTTTCTAGAAAAGGGGCTACTAGTTGTAATATTCAGTTTTTAAAGGAGGCAGGTAGGCTACTGCATGATCAGTGCTGATAGTACTATATAGCAAAAATCACAGAACTGTAAGGGTTGGAAGGGACCTCTGGAGGTGGAGTCCACCCCCTCCACTAAAGCAAGTTCCCTAGAGTAGGTTATGCAGTGAAGTGTCCACGTGGGTTTTGGACATCTCCAGAGAAGGAGACTCTACCACCTCTCTGGACAACTTGTTTCAGTGCTCTGTCACACTTAAAGGAGGCTTTTCTCACGTTTGTATGGAATTTCCTGTGTTTCAGTTTGCACCCATCATCCTGTTGCTGGGCACTGTTGAAAAAAGAGTGGTTCCATCCTCTTAACTCCTGCTCCTTAGGTATTATTAGCATTGATAAGATGCCCTCTCATTCTTCTCAGGGCTGAGCAGTCCCAGGTCTCTCAGCTTTTCTTCATAAGGCAAATGCTTCAGCCCCTAAACATCTTTGTGGCCCTCCACTAGGCCCTCTCTAGAAGTTCCCTGTCTGTTTTCATCTGGGGTGCCCAGGACTGGATGCAGTCCTCCAGATGTGGTCTCACCAAGGCAGGGTAGAGGGGAGGATAACTTTCTGGCCACAGTCGCTTTAGTGCACCCCGAGATACCATTGGCCTTCTTGGCCACAAGGGCACACTGCTGGTTTGTGGCCAACCTGTTGTCCACCAGGACGCTCAGGTCTTTCTAAAATGCTTGTTTGTATCTCAGAGTTCATTTGCTCTGCTTGGATGCCTGAGAGAAATGAATGCCCAACACTTCAATGAAGAGAGCAAAAATACTAATTAGATATATATGTACTCAAAATATTGATAATAAAATAATTGATGATCTTTTTCAGAAGATAATGTCTGGTTTGTGAAATGAAGATTTCAGTGTTTTGCTGCTGCAGGAGCTTGATTGTTTAATTATGCACAGATGGAGTTCCTATCTGTCATGTAACAGACTTTTTCCATCTTGGCTTTCCTGTTTCTCAGTAGAAGTTGTCACCTGATTTGAGTTTGTTGTGACAGATAATGTGAATAAGAGCATTTTCTCAGTGTGGATGAAAGAAACAAAGGGTTTGTAGCCTTCCTCAGAAAGCTGCTAACACTGCCATGAATCTGAAGAGCTGAGTGAATGTATTAAGATCTAGGGAAGTCATGAAGCTTGGATGAGAATTGTGAAATAGCAGTTCTGTTAAAGAGCAGTTCCAGGTTTCTCATCTTCTCTCCCTTGCACATGTTTCATCCTCTGCTATCTTGACTTGCACAGCTCATACAAGTGAGTGGAATCAAGTTGAAAATATCCTTTCTATTATGCACATACAGTGTTTCAAAGTATAACTAATTTGAGAAAGAAACCTTTGGTGTTCGTGAATAAATGTCACAGTGCTCCAGTAATTAGTGAGATTAACTTTCTGTCAGCGTGGACCAGAACAGTATTAACTAGCAACTGCAGAGATGTAGTTAGAGCAATTAATTAAGAGTAACTCTGTCAGATCAACCAGTAAAGCAATTATAGATGTGTGTACTGTTGGATTAAATGTATTGTTTAGTCTAATTCAGTCAGTTATGGTATTTTAATTGCTGAAATGGTTTCAGAACATTCTCTCTTTTGCTAGGACATTCTTTTCAGTCTGTTTTGCACTGTATTTAGCATAATGAGGTCCTGACACTGATTTGGTACTCTGATTCTTATTACACTACCACTAATAATTATAAGTAAATAAAGTATTTTTTTTTCTTAACTATGTGGAAAGAGAGGACTTGAAGAGTGATTGGGAGACTGAGGGAACTATTTGTTTTCTGTTTTATTTGAAGAGACTGCTTATATGGAATTTGGATTACAGAACTCTTAATATACAGACATTTTGATTTAGACTAGAAGATGCTCTTAGCTGTTTTTATTCTGACTTCCAGTATATCAGAGACTCATTAGATTTTACTCTGGTGTGACTGAGTGCAGTGAGTATGGTTTGACTGTGGCATTTCAGTCATCTGAGACTTTCTGGTATATGCAACTGACAGATCATTAAGAGGATCTGTAATTCACAAGTGCTGAAGGGAACTGGTTGAATGATGGATAATGCTTCCTACCAGTTGATTTGTCTCAGGATGCTACATTCTTCCTATTGCAGCTCCCAAGATCACTGCTATCTGAGGAGAAAGTGTGCTGTAACATGGCAGTCAGACATCTAATAAAAATACTTGTCAGTATGAAGTCTGTTGCTGCTCAGCTAGCTGCAGCTGGTCTACAAATGTGAACAATTTCTGAGCTTTCAGAAGGCAAGAAAGGAAGATGATGATGTTGTTGTTTTGGTTTTTTTTATTTAAGCTTTGAAAAGCTGATTAGAGACTAAAATATTTTTAAAAGAGTGAAACCTGAGGGAGAAACTTTTAAGTTCTCCTCCTTCCATTTCTGGCAGTTGGCCTAATAAGAGTTATAAAGCTTTTCTCTAGTGTATGTAAATGGCACACATTAAAGTCACTTTCGAAGATTTGAAAGAGAAAGATTACACCGTAGAAGGAAGAACCTCTGAGGCAGATCACAATTTCAGACCAGGTTTCATTCAATCTGGATGAAGACTGTAGTTTGCTTAATTCCAGGTATAATCTGTATATCTGTCAATTAATGAGATTTTTGTCTGCAGTAGTTGACATCTGACCACAACTTGTGCTTGAGGTGCAGGTACATGGGAAGCAAGTTGTACTGACCACACTGTACTTGCATGCATGCACATTCATTTCTTCTTGTTTCTTTAGTCTGGAGTAGGAAAGGAGGAAGTAGGAATAACAAAAACGCCAGTGGTTAGTGAGGAAAATGTATGTATCCAGGCAGCTGAAGAGGACAAAAAAGCGTTCTGAAATGTTAACAGGAACAACCAGTGCATATTGTTTATAGTAAGCTGACAGGCAGTACCTGGTAGCCAGGTTTGTCCCTGTGGTATGGATATCACAGAGCTAATAACAGCTGAGAAACTGGTACAAAAAAAAAAACATAAATAGTGGCATAAGAAGCAGCTGAGCTAAACCATGCATTTTTGTTTCTTTTGTGAAGGAAAATTAAGTAATGTCAGTATTAACATATTTATCTTATGGTGAAGGCAGAAAAGGGACCACATAGGGCAGTTCATTTTTCTTCCTCAGAAAAATAGCTATGGGCTCTCTCTTAGAGTTGGAACGAACTGTTAAAGAGGGAGGTACAAATGTACTTCATGATTCCCTTACAAGGAAACAAGGATCTGGAACCTGATGAAAATGAAAAGCTATGTATAGCACTGCTGCCTTGAATATTGTATGCAGTGCATCTGTAAGCTACACCTGCCTTTGCTAGCCCTGATTGAAAACTTTCTTGTTCAGTAATTATGTACTTGACAGCTCAGCGTACTGTCACCGCTACTTGATGGTGTTGTCTTAGTCATCCTATTGTACTACATCAGCATATTCTTCTTCAATCTATTAGTTTGGTAGAAAAATGCTTCAATAAAATTATAAACCATTTTTCATGCAGCGAGCTCACCACCTTTCCCTGTGTAAATTTTTAGATTATGATAGATGGGAAAATAGTAGGGTACATCAAATGAGAGAAGTGCTTCTGGGCAGGAGAGGATTCTTTTTAAGTAGCAAGAAATCTTAATTGCAATATTTGTTTTTTCCAAGGTCTGTGTACCCATGGTACAAAACACATAACACCTTTCAGTTTAAACATATGCATCTTAAATATTTTGACAAAGTACAGTTAAAGTAAAATAGTGATTTTTTTTTTTACATATCTCTTAAGATGAAATTGTCATCTATCTTATAATGAATCATCAACCTTTTTTTGACTGTACAAATACTGTGTATTTATGTGGTAGACCATAAAAGAATTCTTTTCAGATCCTTATTTATAGGTGGAGCTGTGCTTCTAGTGTGCAGATGAAAGTGCCTAAAGAACACATGCTGAAGTACCTGTGTTTAAGTAAAAAGCTGCTTTGTTTTGTGGGTTGTTGAGTTGCTTAGGTATTTCACATTGGAAGAGAGCTGCAAGAGGGCGTTTGGCAACTGGCCTGATGGCTCTGATTGGATTCCAGGAGTGGTTACCTATGGACATTTTCCCAGAGCAAAGGCATGTCCTTCAGTTTTCCTTCCTGACCCTCTGTGGTTTATCCACGATGGTCAGAACCACTGCCATCACTGTATGACTGTGGCAGACTCTGTCTTCATCACAGCTAGAAGATGAGGCAACACAGCTGGATGCTCTGAAGATCTCAAAGCCTGGGGAGATGTGAAAGCTACTTTCAGTCCAGAGGAGAGGCTTACAGTGTGATAATGATGAGAGTGTGGTAGGAGAGAGGCTAGGGTAGCACTGTGATGGTGTTCATTGCTTCGTGACAAGCTGGGATTGGGAACAGCTAACTAACGTGAGTGTGGATATCTATGGAGTTGAGAGAGCCTCAGCTGTTCCCTCTGGATGATTGGACAGCAAACCACTTGGAGATAAGAAATAGAGCCAGCAATCCACTGAATGGTAGGCATAACAGAGAATTTGTTGAAAACTAGATGATAGCTCCAGATGTGATTGTCATGGAAGAAAGGATGTAATGAAAGAGGGAGAGAATGTCCAAGTGATGCCCTGGAAATGGTAGAATGAGAGCACCACAAGTGCAGGGAAATAAACTGTAAATATTTCAGCATGGTAAGTGTTAAAGTTGATAAAAGATAGGCTTTGTATTTAAGTTACTTAATTGCCTGAAGGCTATTGTTCCTGTAGAAAGGAGGTTAGAGGAGGAAGGGCAATCAAAATCCAAAATCTTTTGGAGTTTCATTGACTTGCGTTTGGAGTAGCATCTTTTTCTCTGCACTAGAAGTTACAGAAGAAGGAAACCTGCAGTCAAAGACTGTGTCATGTTACATCTTCTCCCCAAAAACCTGATGCAGCTGCTACATTTCAGATTTCATTAGAACGTGTTTAGACAGGAATTTTACTGAGTTGTCTTAGTCTAAAATCTCTGTATTTGTCTCCATGATATAGTAAGTGTAGGTTTATAATAACTGTTGATAAAAGTTATTTTTGCAAGTGGTAACACTATATTCATTGTGGGGGTTTATAAGTGCTATGGAAGAATTTCTGGTTGTGTTTTTCAAAGTTCAGATTTATTTTGATAACAAATGTTTCATGTGTGCTCTTGTATAAAGTCAGGATGTGCTTTGCTGAGAAGTTTCAGGTGCAAGTTGTAATTATTAATGGTCTGCAAGGAATAGTATCAGGAGATACATGTCAAGTCTACGTAGCTTTACCTGGATGCTGTGGCTGCACCTGTTGGGAGTGATGGCCTTGGATTAGGGATGTTGTCTTGGGTTTCAGAATGTACCCTAATTGAGTTCAACCAGGAGCTACTGTAGAAAATGTGGTGTTAGCACTCCGTTTGTGTTCTTAGTGCAGCTCTGGTCTGTGAATAAAAGATAAATTCCTGGTTACACTGTGTTGTAGAACACTAAATATTTACAGAACAACTACTTTCTTGAAAAACTTCTTCACTTTTCCTGAAGGTTTTCTCCATGAAAACATTTTAGATGTGCAATCATCATTATTTAAAGGAAAATATGAAAATTTTAGTATACTCACAGTGATATTATTTACCTAAAACTGACATAAGTTATTCTGATACTAGATTGGGCAACGTACAGGGACGTGCACATTCAGTAATGTCTCCAGTAAAAGTACAAAATTGGAAAGCAAGTACAATATTTGCTTGTTCCCTCTTTTATTTATTATTTGTCCCTGTTTGTTTCCCTGTGTTTTGGTGTTTCAAGGCTATGAAGGAGGGAGGAAAGTGACGGTAAGCACAGCAAGACTTCTAAAGGCAGCAAAAGCCAACCGAACCTATTCTGTGCACTGCATTGACCAGAATAGGAAGAACATGTGTAGGTGCCATGGTCATTTGAATTACTGGATGATAAAGGAATTTAAAACTGTCTACCTGTCCTTTGCCTTCTCCTTCCAGATGAAAAAGAGAAATTTGAACCCACAGTCTTCCGGGATACTATTGTCCAAGGTCTCAATGAAGCTGGGAGTGACCTGGAGGCCATAGCCAAGTTTCTGGATTCAGCAGGCTCACGGCTTGATTATCGCCGCTATGCTGACACTCTCTTTGATATTTTGGTAGCTGGCAGCATGCTTGGTAAGTTGCAGTGTAACTGATGAAGAATTTTGAGGATCAGCCTTGCTTCTTTGAGGAAGTTGTCTTCCTTTACAAAGTGGAAATCATAAACTCCATTAGAATTGTACTTGTCTAGATACTTTTTGGATGTAATGTATTGTTCTGTGCGACTACATTATGTTCTATTGTATGCATATTCATGACTATTCTGTTGAGAGCATGTAGAGCATAGACATGCAATAGCAAACAGAATGAGAGATGCTGACTATGGGAAACAGGAACATACGAGCCTAAGGAGCTGTCATACAGCACTCTGGGTTATTAGCTGCTGCAAAGTTTGCTTTGTAGACCTTGCAACACAAGCTAGCTAAAGGAACTGAAGGATAATGAGTAATGCTTTGTGGATGTTTATGGGGAATTTTCGCCTGAAATCAGTGGCAGCATGGGAACATTCCCTAACTTGCGCCTTCCTTTGAGGTTTTGGATAACTTGGCTCTTTTTACTGGTCACGTTGGTTTCATTACTGTTTCCTGCTCTTTGTTTTGTTAGAAGGAAAGATATTTTTGAAAATCTTAAGATAATGCAGGAAACAAAAGCCAATGGACATTCTATTAAAAAAAACAACAAAACACCTCCAAATAAAATAAGCCAGGAGAAGTCTTTTGTGACTGTGTTTGAATGTTTATGTGGAGTTAGGAAAATGGTTTAAGTCCTTAATTTAGTAAGAGTTTATTTTTTTAATCTTTGGGAATTATTTACATTATTATGGTGTTTAGGTAGTAGTTAAAGTAAGTGCAAGGATTATGCAACATATGCTTGGTCCTTCCCATTGCTCTCTGAAGTAGCTGAGACCTTTCGTGTGACTTGAATTTCTCAGTCCTTTAAGGTCTGTAATCTCAGATGCAGCGTTATCAGCCAGCTGTCCTTTCTGTCAAGTGCTGTTGCAGCTCACAAAGCTTGCATAGGCTCCTCTCACTCATTCATTTTACCTCAAATATACTGATTATTTTGTTCTTATTTTTGCCTTTGCTTTCTTTTAGCTCCTGGAGGCACACGCATAGATGACAATGACAAGACCAAGATGACCCGTCACTGTGTATTTTTTGCAGAGGAAGATCACGATGCCATCCGAAACTATGCTCAGGTCAGGTTAAGAGAGGGCTGGTTGGTTACTGTTCTCCATGTATGAATCAAAAGGGATTATTGTGGAACATCTGCAGACTGCCTAGGCTGCGCTTGGCTAAGCTGTTTCAGGATAATTTAAAGTTCAGTTTGCCCTAACACAAATTTCTAGTAACAGAATAAGATGCCTTAAGATTTTCTGATCACATCTGGCAACTCTTTCTTTTGCAGAAAGTGGTCTTACTTTTTACAATCCACGCTTGGGTTCAGTATAGTTTCAGACATCATTCTTACTATTTTTGTTGGCCTTTTTTACATACATCCTTTAAGATTTGCATAAACATTTTTTAGAAACAAATGAAGCATGAATGACAAAAATAAATATCTCAAGCTTCCAACCTGTAGTTGTATAGCTCTTTAGGAACTAGGCAAATGTTGAAGAAAAGTTCTCTGAGAGCTGTACGGTTTCTTTTGAAATTATAATATGGCTTGCATGAATGTGTGTATATGAAATTAACACAAACTAACGATGAAGTCTAAAGCATTATTGAAGAGAAATTAATGTTGTATAACTCCTAGCTAGAAGATGATAAATACATGAGAAAGTACAGTAAGAATTGTAAGTTCTAAGACACTGTACAATTCTGAATATAGATGGAGTTAAAAAAAGAAAAATTGACTTTTACCTGTGAAAATCCCATATGTCAAAAGTATATTCTTTTTAAATACCACATTGCTTTCAGGATATTGAAGGTAGTAAGCAAAAGCATAAAGAAAAAAGATGAAAAGATTGTGAAAAGATGCACCTTTTTATATACCTTGTCAGTTTCCATGTGTAGTTGGAAGGAGAGCTCTTATTGCATAATGAAAAAGTGAAGTTGGGTTAATAAAGCTGTTTGGAGCTTCTTTTGGATACCTTCTTAAATTATTCCCTGTAAGCTAGTAGAGTGACTTCTTGTGTTTCTAGTTGTGGAGGCAAATCAAAGGTAGAAAAGTCTTCAAGAGAAGATCAAGGGTAATGGTGGTGCATTAGCAGATAATTTGCTTATAATGTGTACTTAGGTAATTTAGAAGAACTTAATCAAATTACAAATTATTGGAAAACATGAACAAAATCCTGGCTTACATTTTTTGTCTTTTATATCATATTTTATTAGATTTCTGTTAGTCTTTACCTCTTACTATGGTCACAACTTGATATTTCATTTCAGTTTTCCTTGTTCAGACCCAAAGTAGTACCTTCTAGGATGTCTGGTTGTATTTTACATTCTCTGAAAAATGACTTAAAACTTCATAAAACTTCATTTCCCTCATCCAGCTTGATGATTGTCGTATGTTTCCTCATACAAATCTTCTTTCATGTGATAGTGAGTCATATTTTTGTGCCCTTTGTACAGTAGTGAGAGCAGTTGTAAGAGATAAGAAATTAAACAAACAACTTCCATCTGAATGCAGCCTGCACCTGTGCTGCTTCTGCTTTCATAATCTGTGATTACAAGATGAGGAACAAGTGGTGAAAACTAGAGAGTAAGTGTGTCCAAGGACACAGTAGTTGTAAAAACTTTGTGGAGGCTTCTTCCTCTTTCCATGACATTAGTGAGTTTTAAGTCTTCATGTTAGTGGATTTAATAGAGATTCTGTCTGCAATGAAGATAACCAGCAGTACTGCCTGGCTGCCTCGCTCTATTGATATACACATGACAGCTTCCCCAGGGAGACGATGTTATCAGAAGGGGACAGAGTGCAGTTTTCCTATATTTGTTAACCTCTTTCTCTTCCCACTTCCTTCTGCTTTTGATCTGTGGATAAGGGTGTAAAGGAGAGTGGGAATAATATTTTGAGAAGTAAGAAGAAAAATCTTAGGCTGTAGTAAATTCTGTGATTCAATCATTTCTCTTTAAATCAAAATTGCAGAATTTGCATTTTCCATTTTCAAACAAACTAGTATGGAATGTTTCGTGGTAAGGCAGGTGATGTGCAGTGTAGCAGATGATGGCAGGAATATCATCCTGCTGACTGCTTATTTCCTAGAAAGTGTCTTTATTAATGTCTAAAGGAGCACTGCAATGTAAGAAGCCTACATTACTTATTATCTCCTGTTGTGGAGACATTAAAATGAAGAAAACCAGAACTCTCATCCTGTTTTGGCCATAGATTTTATATTAGGTTAATTAGTGGCAGACTTGTTTCTTTTTGCCTCTTTTGCCTAAACTTTTTTTTACGTTTTTAAAGTTATCCTGTTTTTCCTTTAGGTCTTCAACAAGCTTATCAGGAGATACAAATATCTGGAGAAAGCATTTGAAGATGAAATCAAAAAGGTAATATTGGTGACAGTTTCCTTGAGAGTTAGTAGTTTTTTTTATTTTTTATTTTTTACTCTGTCTAATGTAATTGTGCATGTAAGTTCTGCTCTGTTGTGTATTTTATTTAGCTCTGCTGGAAAAGAGAATGGAATCTACAGCTGGCAAGGGTGGCAGCTTTAGTCTGCAACTTTAGCTCCGTGGGAATGCTGCTGGTAGTGTTTGATCTAGGGTAGCTCTGAATTAATGCTTTCTTCAGTTGCTTTGACTAAACTGACCTTATTCTGGGCTTTTCTGTATGGGATTTGGATATAGCTCTCAATGAGAGAAAGTATTATGGACCTGCTAATAGAACATGTTTCTGTGCTGGTTGTTTTTTTTCCCCATAAAATAAATGCAAATGTGCTGTGCTAAATGGCACTTAATGTATGAATATTGAATTGCTCCTTTATTGTGGAATGAGTTCTACCCACTAGTTTGAGTATTTGAGGCCACAGATATGTCAGAAATCATCACTGCACTGGTAGAGTTCTCAGGATTTGCCCGTTATGTTCTTTTGGCTGTAGTGGGTGTAGATGCTGTTTTGTGGGTTTGAATTCCAAGGGAACGGGAGAAACATAGGTAGAAATATTTGAAAGAAATATGTATTTGGAGCGCTTTAACTTTTTAGGAACAGGCCTAAGTATTTTCTTTATTTTTAATGTGATCTGAGTAAATGATAAAGTATGTGCTGTGCTGTAAGTTAACGAGCCCGCTGGTATTGGCAGAACCTGTCTTGTGTCTGAAGTGCCACGTTTGTTAGAAGTGTGTTTTCCTACGATCTGAACATCAGTAGGATCACTGCAGGGGTCAAGTGAGGATAAGTCTGGAGTGTTATGCCTCACCACCACCTCCTGTGGCTGAATGAATTTGGCTGTTATTTATACATTCTTGCTCATACAGGAAATTATTTTTGCACTTGTGACCAGCGTGCCTTTTAACTGATTCTGATTGCTCAATGCATCATTCTAAAAACCTAAATTTACCTCTGCTCCCACACAAATCTAATGTTCTTGTTCTTAATTACTATAATCATTGACATGAGAAACGTTGACTCACAAGCATTCAAGTTTCAGAATGTTCTGCATATTAAACAAATGTCATGTCAATTCAAACCGCCTCCTCGTTCTCCTGCAACTGGCTTGATTTTGAATCCTTTGAGTTGCTGAGAATTCACTATGCACAGCAGTGAGAAGAGGAAACCATGTTCAATATATAATAATTTGATTCTTCAGCTGAGGAGCAAGTACCTTTAATCTAAAGATTAACTGTGTACTAGTTTTAAGACAAAGCACTAGTTTGAGGTAGTTTGGCTTGAGAATGTTAAGCTGATGGAATCATCCTGGCCCAGGCAGCGTGGGGCTCAGAGAGGGCTTGTTCAGTTTGCAGACTGCAAACTTCAGTGTCATGTGCATACTTGGTGTATGATTTTCAGTATCAGATTACATCTTGTACAACAGACCACAAGAGTAGCTTTGCACACTGGCCCCAGGGTGGGCTGAATTTTTCTGCCTGTCCTTCAGCTGCCTTCCTTATCTCTGCACTCTTGTGCAGATCTCAGTGCTGCTCCTTAGCACTTCAGCTTTGGGTGTGGTGCAGTTTATCTGCCAGTGCTGAGGGTGGACTGGGATGAGTCCTTTAATACCCCATGTTGCAGAACTAAAAACTGGGAAGCTTGCTGTGCAGTTTTGAGCTTATATATTGCCCCTTCACTGTCATTGCCTTAAAACTTGTAAACATTTTTTGTAGTTGCTTTCTCATTTTCTTCCTTCCTCTGTTTTTGTGAACCCATACATCAGTGTTCATCTTCTGGTGATGGTACTGGATTTTTACCTATTTAGTGCTTTAATCAACGTATTCAATAATGTGCATGAGTAGCTGCCCATAAAGAGGGTCATGTGCTGGATGTATTAATACTTCTGGAAGGGATTTTTACCCCTTCAGAGGCAACTGCACCTTGGCAGCTGTTAGAAAAGCAAGAGTGACTGCTAGATGTTGTTTCCATGATCACTGTCCCAGCAATGAATGTGGGTTTTTTATGTTTTTTGGCAGATTCAATAGGCAGGTAGAGCATTTAGGAGAAAATGAGGTCTTCTCACAGAAAAAGCTGTGCTAAAAACAAGGCCATACCAGCAGTTTCAGTCTGAAGAAGCAGATGGTGTCAGTGGGACATCTTTCAAGAGAGATTGTCTTAGATGGGAGTGTTTACTGTGTGTCTTTTAGTTCATACTTTCTTTAGGGCAGCATTATTTCCCAGTACCTTTTTTCCTGCTTCTAGCTTTCAGCTATTTTTTTTCTGAATTCTCTTCCCTCACAATTGTGAATTATTCCTTCTTCTAATGACATAAGCAAACTGTACATCCAAATGGTTAGATTGTAATTACTCCATGCAAGGAATTTCAGCTGAAGGAGATGATGTTTAAGTGCATTGCTCATGTGCTGTTCTTTAGTGTGGCCAAGTTAAGTTCATATGAGTTCTGTCCAGTCTGTTCCTGCATAGACCTGTGACAATGTTTTGCTGTAGTTTAAGTGAAATTATCACTTCCAAATTAGTGTTCATCTTTTCTGTAAGTTTCTGTTCAGGTCAGTAGATGAAATCAGCGGTGTTATTAGCTGTCAAGAAGACCTTTTCAAGAAGAGTTCAGTACAGTTCTTGCTTTTATGACAAATGTGAAGTATGGAGAAGTATGTTTTTGGTCTTAGTACTGGTGCAATTGTGTCCACATGGAGGAATTCAATTCCACACTTTGCTTCGCACACACTTCCATGTCAGGTGCCATTCTGTCAGACTGCCCCTTTGCTACCATCTGTCACACAGCAACAAAATTGTAACAGGATATTGGTAGGAAGGCTCAAACTCTACTCCATACCATCAATAAAATAGGAAGCATTAGTCTTGCAGCAGCCCTTGTATTATTGAGTCACATGAGGTTGTCCAAAGTACTGGGAAGAGATGAGGCTTGTTCTTTGAGTTCCTGTTTTCCTAATGAATGTAAACATAAATCAATTGGGGAATTAAGAAATATGTGGAAGATTACTCCACATTTAGTATCAAAATGTTAATGTAGATGCTTCTAGTCAGCTAAAAGTCAGTCATCAGGTATGTACTATGATGTTAGGTGCCTTCCCATTGCTGATGGTTGTTGTCAGGTGTGTCTAGAGCTGTAACAAACTGTCAGACACAAAAGCAACAGGCCACTTGATAATATAAAAACATACCATGTTCCCTGTGTGCCTAGGATTCCTTAATTTTCCCCATTAAGATTTTAAAATTGTAAGAGAAAAGTAGAAGCACCATTTTTTTTTTTGTCACATGCGTACCTTTACTTGCATGTAACTTCTATACTTAGAATTTGTGACTAATAGACTTCTTTGTAAGAGGAAAAAATAGCACAGAACATCATATTAGGCCTAGTCTTGTGCTTAGTAGGCATTCTAAACTCCCAGTAAAATAGACAGAAGTTCTTATAACTATGCTAGGAATATAAAACTGTGGGCCAGGTGGAATTGCACATCTCTTAGCATCACTCTGTAACAAAAGCAGTAATACCAGTATCTGTCTAACAGCAGGGAAAAAGCAGCCTGGAACATTTGTGGGTGGTTTGCTACTGTTCCAAAATAACTTGAATGTTTTGTGATTTTCCTGCACAGGTTTGTAATAGTTATGGTAAAAGAAGAGCTCTTAACAGCACTGAGCTCAATGTGCTATTTTTTTAAGATGATTTCTGAGGGAGTTAATTAAAGGTTTTGATTCATATCACAACTCAGTCTTCCCCTGAATTACTTGAGTATGGGATAATACCCTTGAAGAGCAGAAAATGGCATGTATTAGTTTAGTAGAGCTGCTTTTCAAAAAATGTAAAACAAATCATGTTGGCAGCACCAGCGGTGAGGGACATATAGAAGGCCTCATTCCTGCTCAGAGATGCTGCCGTTGGGTAAGACTCAAGAACATCATGATTGAAATTCATTCCAAGAGATTTACAGGAAGCACGTTTCAAAGAAAAGGGGAGAAGAGGAGGCTGTGAACTTCATAGATATATGATTTCGTATCTTCCAAAACATTTGGAACATTGCAGATTTCTCAAAACTAAAGTGGGTAAATGTTTGAATGTTCATCTGCAGGCATATTCTTGCGCCTTGGGTGGCATATCTCACTTTGCAGTAGGATTTACTGGTGCTACTACCTTCATAATCTGACATAAATTGGTACAACTCTGTTCATAATCTGCTCGTTACTGACACAGCCCAACGTGGGTCATGCATCAGGAATTAATCAGGACCTGGTTTGTGGCATTAAAGTAATCTGTGTGACCACCAATCCAAATCCTGATCTGTTGCTTGTATGGGAGCAGGGGTAAGAGTTACGTGGCTACACAAAAGTTGTTCCCTCTTCAGTAAGTCTTGTTTGTGGTGCTTACAGTAAAGATCAGAAGGTTTAATTAAACATTTTTTTCCTCATGCAGACTTCCTTTTGGTTAGTACTGTTTAAAGCTTGTAGAAAGAGAACTTGAGATTCCTAAGCTTCCAGTCACCTTTTATGCTAAGTTTACATTTGAGTTCAGTAGAAATAATTTAATTTACCCGTTCAGAGCAGCCCTGGAGTTCTTTTACCTGCACCATTGTACACAGCAGTTAATTTCTACATTTGAAAATACAGCTCATCTGTGGTTTTAAAAATAACAATCCCATTCCTCTGCACCCCTTCTTTGGTTGAGTTACAGTTTGTTGAAGAAAAATTACACTTTTAAGCTTTTATTTTTTCGTATTTTTACTTTTGAGCTGAATCTGTATTGCATCGTTTGGCTTTTTAAATGGGATGCAGCCAAGTGATAACGTCTGTGACTGAATCATTCAGCATTGTGTAAGCTATAATTTAAACCTGATGTTATGTAAATGCTACCATATGAATAAAAAGAGCTGTTCTGTTTTGTTCACCGGCACAGAGCGGCGTTGATCATATAGCATCCATTGTCTCTTAATAACTCACTTTCTTAGTTATGCAGATTTCTTAAAATATTGCACTCAAATCTTTACTGTTAACTATGGGCTCCTTGGGTGTCTTGGAGAAGAGCTGCCACTGTCTGTGGTAACATACAAGGACAGAGACATATCTGATATTCTATCTCTTGTATGTGTAGGTATTGCTAATGAATTACAGTTAATGTGGAAACTGGGTGCAATTTTCCCATCAAAATGAGCTGCTGTGTCTTGATTGCATCTATTGTTTATCTGGAGAAGGAAAAAAGGTGTGATAACAAATGAAATTAGCAGAGTAAAGTGCTGGTAGCAGGAAATGGAAATTCTTTTTTAAGTTCAAAAATATACTGCGTTCCCTTCTTTGAAGGGAGAATGTAACTTTCTCATCAAGTTATTTGTACGAGTACTGATTTTTGTTAGCTCTACATGTTTGTGGTTCCTTCTCTAGCTTAGTTCAAAGTCTAACAATGTAGATGGGCAGGCTGCTGTCAACCTGTTGAAATTAGCAAGTCTGTGTTTCTAAATAGATGCTATGAATTTCTGTGTTAAGCCTTTAGTGAGCATTTTTACTTCACCAGGTATATATTTATTTGCATAAGACTGACCTTGTGTCATTGAGTAAGGCAGCATTCCACACGCTTATATCCTTTTGGAAATTCTAATTGATAGTGAAATGGCACTGTGATGCTTCAGGACAGATTTTTGATGTAATTGCTTGCAGTTACAGTGAGACTTAATGAGGAAAAAAAACTACTGTCTGTGAATATTCATCTCTACCTGTTACTGTTGCCAGTGGCTCAAATGTGTCTGTTTCTTCTTGTCCAACCCACAGCTCTTGCTGTTCCTCAAAGCCTTCTCTGAAACGGAACAGACCAAGTTGGCGATGCTTTCTGGGATCCTGTTAGCCAATGGGACTCTTCCTGCTACCATTTTAACAAGCCTCTTCACTGACAACATAGTCAAAGAAGGTAATTTCATAAATGACCTTTTATCTTGTCATATTTTTAATTGGAGATGTACTCTGTTGTGCCACATGTTGTACGTTGGAAGCCTGTCTCTGTTCAACAAGCAGTAGGATGTTAAAGCAAAACACATACAGTCAGCAAAGGCCAACGTACCTTCTGAGATCTATCAAGAAGGCAGTGGGAAGTAGGATGACAACAAAAAGGAGAACCAACCCAAATACAATTGTGAAATGTAATCTGTTCCTGAGATACGCCTAATACTGTTTGTTTGGGGGTTTAAGTGTTGCTGATGTCCCGTGAGCATGAAGCAGGACAGCACGCACAGGCCAAATGATATTGCAGAAAGGGGGAAAAAAAACAAACAACCCTTGGTTTTGCCATCACAGCAGTAATGACTGCTTGATAGCTTCTCTCATGGACTCATCTTTACTGTGTGATGAGTAACAATCCTTTCTGTCTTAGGGTACTGATGCCTTATTGTAACAAGTTCTTTTGGTGCTGAGAGCTCTGGGGGGGGGGGGGACCTGGGTGAGCTGTTTGTTTTGTTGCAGCAAGAAAAGCCACAGCTGCTGTTTTGCTCTGTCATTGCCTACAGCTTTTGGAAGCAGAATTCAAGTAGGAGAAAAATGCAAACAAAAATACTAATCACATCTTAGGGTGACAGAAGTGCCATGGTTTTTAATCAAATTTCATTTATAGATATAGCAACACAAGATGCATCTGGAAACTCAAATTTTTTAACGTTCAAATATCCCATTATATTTTACTCTTAACAGTTTATGCAAAAATGCTATAAAAACTGCATTTATGTGAAATTGCATTTCGGGGAGCTCTAAACCTTTATCAGAACTTAGTCTTCTTTGTCTGTGTGTGTGTGTGAGTTGCATGCATATACATCTGAGTGTGTACTCTCACACTAACACAAATGTAGAGATCATGCTGGGGATAAACAAAGAAATGAGCAGATGAAAGTGTGTCCTATCAGTGGAGTTGATAATCGATAAAAAGAAAAGAGCCCTGGAAAAACAGCACAGCTATTTTAAAGGAAAAGACAGTGGTAGCTCATGAATAGTCTAGAAAATGACTTGAAAAAGGACTTAGGGCACAGGTACTTGGTGGCAAAACAGTTCACTTTGATTTTGGTCACTATCCTAATGCTCTGAGAATGAGTGCTTTTCTGTTGCTGGCATGCTCTCCTGCAGCTGGTTGGACTTCTTGCTGTTCCATGCTTCCTTTCATAAGGAATTAGCATGTGACCGAGCAAGCTGCAGCATGGATCTTATGACATCAAATAAGTGTTTGAAGCTGAAGTCCAACACGTATGCTACAAGCCACTGCCTGCTGAGAGTTGCTGTGGGGGCATTTTGTTTGCATTATCTGCCCTCTGATATGAGTAAGTTATATTATCACAGCTGTGCAAGTACTGTACAGAACATATAGGCTGTGGGTAATGATTTCTAGCTACAAATACCTTTATCAAGTTCACCCTCAGCTCTGGAATGCAAATGTACATTTCAAATAGTCTGAATCACGTTTGCAGGTTAGAGCAGGTGAACGTTATTCTTAGGCCCACTCATAGTCAAACAGGCTTTGTCAGCCTTGACTGGTCACTCATAGCTTTTACAGTCATGCTTGTTTCATTTGCAACCTTCTGCAGAATATGTAAATGAGCCAAAGTGGTATTTTTAGGCCACTTTTCAATGTCATCACGCATCACAGTTTCATGTCGTACTTCTACAAGGATCGTGCCTCACAACTGAGCTTTCAAAATGAGGTTGGCAAAACTGTCATAACAGCCAAGATCTGTAATGAATGGTAACAAAGTTAGTGCTGCTTGGGGAATAATCTCTTCCATTTCTGTTTGGTGACTCATTTAGTCAATGTATCCTAGAAATAAAAAGAATCTTATTGATCAATTAAGTGGGTAAGAGTGACTAAGCTACTTTGCATCAGGGGAGCTGTGCAGCTCATAGAATTTCAGGACTTTCTGGAGGCAAAACAAAAAATTATCAAGACTGCTCTCAGTAGTACTGTAAATGTTGATGAGAATGTAGTATGGAGAAGCATAGCTGTCCTGTAGGGGACCATGTCAGTAAGGGAGAGCTGTGTCTCCAGCTCCACAATACTGCAGCTCCCCTTCAGCTGGCTGCTCGCAGCTGAGAAGCTGGAGCAGAGCTGTGGAGGTGCTTCAGAAATGTATGCAGAGAGGGGGATGGGAGGTGAGGGGTTAGTGCTTAGCTTAGCTTCCTCTGAGAAGGCAACAGGTTGTGGAAATAAAGATGTGGTGCTGTTTTTTCTTCTGATTTCATACAGAAAATATTAGGTTGTGCCTTGAGGAAGGAATTTTTCTCCTTAAAAATGGTATTTGTACATGGTCCAACCAGCTACAAAACACCATGTGGGAAGATGGGGTACAATCAGCTACTCTGAATTTGTGAAGTTACTTAACCCTATTCTGGACTTAAAAATCCCCTTGATACATTTTTTCCATGTCTTATTCCTGACTGTTGCTATTATGTGTTTTTATTTCCTAGCAGATTTAACACAGGGCTTTTCCTTTTGCTTTAGGCGTTGTCTGTAAGGCGCAGAGGTAGAGAAATTAATTGCAAGCAGAATCTTTGAACAGCTAAAATTAAATAGGCGAAACAGGCTTTTCATGCAATGCAGCATGCTCTAAATCAGAACTGCATTAAAGAAAATAAACCCATGCACTTTAGTTCCACATGTTTGGTCCTGTTGTCGTAAATGTATTTTCATTCCATAGTGGATTGCTGTAACAATTTCTCGTTCGTGTTGAAAATTGCTGAAACGTGTTTTGTGTACTTTCTCAAACAGGGATTGCAGCCTCTTTTGCTGTAAAACTTTTTAAAGCGTGGATGGCGGAAAAAGATGCCAATTCTGTTACCTCTGCTTTAAGAAAAGCCAACCTTGATAAGAGATTGCTAGTAAGTATAATATATTTTTGTTGATCTTTTTCTCCTATTAAGGAAGAGAGGTTCTTCCACAGCAGGGGCCCTCTGGGTAGCATAAATGGTGCTGCAGTGATGACAGCAGAGGGAAAGCTGTCAGCCTTTTGACTCAGAACCTGCATTGTGGGTTTGTAGAAGTGGCCTGAGGTGTTTAGAGCATATGTGAATATGGAGCAGTGTTGTATGCCTTTCCCTGCTTGTGCTTTTCTGAAAATCAGTAGTTTCAGTCTTCAAAAAAGATTGCTGTGATAATCCAGTCAGATGTGCTGTATCCTGTATAGCACTGTCTGGAGAATTTCAGCAGTGTTTCCTGTTTCTGTGGCAGAAACGTATGATCTTTCAAAAGCAGAGCAGCCTCCCACACCCCTTCAGCTCTTTAGTTTGTATCTGATTTTAGGAGTCCAAATGATAAATAAATTGTGGCAGAACTGGGAAATGAGCAAAGTACACCATTTATTAGAGAGGGGAAGAAAGCCAGTTGTCTTATTTCTGTTTTGAACTTTACTGACTGAAGCCTTTAGCTACTGGCTCTCATTACGCTGCTATATTAAAGAACTGTCAAGTATAAGATGCTGTTGCCTAGCATAGGTATCTTGAAGTTTCTTCTTAATCTGCTTTTCAAGTAGATGGAGGGTCTCTAGACCCCTGGATGGGGAGAAAATCAAACTTCTGTTAATTTCACAAGAGTTACAATGTAGGTAGATAGCTTTGAATCCTTGCCAAGATGGGCCACACGCAGTTTTTAAGCAGCATTTGAATTTTTCTATGTAGCTGGACTTAATAAACCGTGTAGCTATGGTTTCTTTGAGTCAGAAATGTGAGGTAAGTTGGTGTTAACAGTGTACATAACGGATGAGAGAGTGTCTGATGAACTGAAGGCCTTACGCTAACGCTGAAGGCGTACAGCAGCGAGCACCCACTGCTGAGTCCATCCCAAAGGGAAGAGAGCGTCCTGTGACCACAGACAGTTTTTATCTTTCCCTCCGAGTGGAACAACGTAAAAATGCAAAGCATTGCACAGTCCTTTGGGGAATGTAGTTCTTCTGAGACAGGTATACCCAGAACTGTTGACTATCCATGCAGCTGGAGCATTAACTCTTTAACTCCCAATACACCACATGATGATATGATGTGGAATTTCAATAATATAACAAAAATCATAAAACTCTTAACAGTGTGTAAGCCCTGGGAGTGCACAGTAGCTGTGCTTAGCATATAATGGCTCTAAAATTATTCATTTGCACTTTCTCTGCAAGATTCATGGAGTTTGGAAAATGCTCAACTGTTTTCAGCGCCATCTTAAGCTGATGCCTCTTGATAGCTGTGTGACCTTAATGTGGAACAGGTGTTGGGTTGTTGGTTTTTTGCATAACTGACTGTAATTTCTTCCCTCTGCTGTAACGAAACAATAATGTAAATAGAGTATTGACTTTTGTACTGTTAATAGATCAGTAATGGGCGATTCACAGTTTGCTCTTTGAAATTGTTCTTTGCGTTTTGTCAAGAGCCCTCGTTCATCGTTTATTTAACAGAGAGTATTCCTGTGTTTTTAGGAACTATTTCCTGCCAACCGGCAGAATGTGGATCATTTTGCCAAGTATTTCACTGAAGCAGGTCTAAAAGAGCTCTCAGATTTTCTTAGAGTTCAGCAGTCACTGGGGACTCGTAAAGAACTTCAAAAGGAGCTGCAAGAGCGTCTCTCTCAGGAATGCCCAATTAAGGAGGTAAAGAGTGTTTTACAACTTCTGTTTCCATAAGCATAGTCAAAGATGTAAACACACAGTAAGTAGGCAGGAACAGATGTGGATACCTCAGAGTCTACTTCTGTTTTTCTTTGAATTATTTTAATTTATTGATAAATTCAGTCAGTGGTTTCAACAGATGAAAGCGACAGAACACTCTGTGGGTTTACAATTGCAGTTAACTGTGGTTTTATGTTTAGTTATGCTTGATGAGAATATAGTTCATGTAACTGTTAACTGTCAGGTTGGGCAGGAAGGAGAAACTTGAGTAATAGTTATGTTGCTGAACAAAAACATTCTAAATGCTTCATTTTTATTCTTGTTCTAAATTTGGTTCTTGTTATTTCTATACCAATATGATATTTGTAAATGACTGCAAACGCTTAATAAGGCAGAGTTGTTAGTGGTTGACTGGAAATGTTGCTGAAGCCAGCATTGTATTTCATGCTTCAGATGGTGCTTTATGTAAAAGAGGAAATGAAAAGAAATGAGCTGCCTGAGCCAGCAGTGATTGGTCTCCTGTGGACCTGTGTAATGAATGCTGTGGAATGGAACAAGAAAGAAGAGCTGGTTGCGGAGCAAGCCCTCAAACATCTAAAGGTATGTGCATGAATGAAGAGGGGAAAGGCTTGCTGTGGGATGACAGGGTACATTCATCAGATTTTACCTCTTTAAATCCAAGAGGTTTGGTCTTCAGGGCTAACTGATACCACATGTCGGAAATGTCATGTCCCTTTTTCTTCAGTCACAGTAATACAAAAATGAGGTAGTTCCAATTAGGAATTGCTGTGTTCTGTCTCCTGAGGGCATACAGTGTAGAAAACCAGGGCAAACTGGGGTGGCTGTAGCTTGAGTGCCTTTGCAGTATGTGTTCTCAGCATGCTGTGAGGCTCTTTGCCTAGGGCTCAGTGCTAAAGAAATGCTGACACTCAGAGCTGCTCTGACCTGACTAGTAAGCCTACTGGAATTGTCTTTGCAATGTCTTTGCCAGAAGCAAAGATATTTTGGGAGCATGGTGAGGAGACACCTGTGCTGGCTTTCCTTAGAGCTGTACAGATTCATGGAGGACTGCCGAGCTCAGAACCTGTGAAATGTCTCTTGCTGATATTGACCATGGAAGCTGGGTAGCTACTTCTCAACTAATAAGACAGGAGCTGACTTGAGACTTTCTGTACTGTATAGTGTAGTTACTCTCTAAGCTAGGTACTTTGGATAAGGGAACCAGTTG
This sequence comes from Cyrtonyx montezumae, assembly GCF_038088225.1. Classification (NCBI taxonomy): domain Eukaryota; kingdom Metazoa; phylum Chordata; class Aves; order Galliformes; family Odontophoridae; genus Cyrtonyx; species Cyrtonyx montezumae. The sequence continues at coordinate 115,454,992 of NW_027072089.1, read as the reverse complement.
CACAGAAAACCAGATGACAGATTGCAGTATCACAGTTATTGGTTCAAAAGCTCTTATGACCTCGGGAAGAAGGGAGATGGGTGGGCAATACAGAGTAATCAGTCATTGCTATAATTCATGGCTCTTCAGTCAAATCTGAAAGAATTGTGGAGTGCAAGACACTTGAAATGAGAACAAGGGAAGAGAAGATCTTCAACAAATTTAGTCTATTTAAGCTGTTAAACTGTGTATGAACAAATGCTCCCTCATATCCAGAACTGCAAATATTTACCCAAAGACAGAAACAATCAGAGCTATCAGTACCTTTTTTTTTATGTTAACATGTATATTAAGCTTGATAGGATTCCTTTCCTCTTTTCGTTGATGATTTTTCACACCTGAACCACGTTCCCATGTTGGTTTGGCCCCTACATTGATTGTCCTTTCATCTGAGTTTGGTTTTTCAAGAGCAGCAGTCATGCTAGAAATGTGGTCACTTGAGATCTCGTGTAGTCTTTGATGGTAAAACTGAATGCCTTGAAGTCTTCTCCAGTCACAGTGACTCGAGTAATAGTGGAAAGAATAAGAGAATTTTCATAAGGAAAAGAGTGTTCTTTTGTTCTCTTGATGTTATGATGGATTATGAGTCTTGAGTTGTAAGAAGGTATCTGTTGATTACTGTCTAGGCAAGTTACTGCAGGGCAAGTTAACAAATGGTTGTTACTGGAATATTTGAATACTGGGAAGAGAAACATTGCTGGCTTTGTATGAAAATTGTTGACCCCTAGGCCTCCTCTCATTTGGGGAGAGGACATTCTCATGGGTGGGAGAGTCCTCTAGGCAGTTTCAGACTACAGACACAGTTGTGGTCTCAGAATTGTGACACTGGAACTGCTGACCCATTGCAACATAACTTGATGCTAATGAAAGATAATGCAGCTTTTCTTAGCCAGCAATGAGAGGAATCTAATTTTAAGCTGCTTTAGTTATTTAGACACATTTGAGATTTTCAATTGTATGTCTGTTCCAGTTATTGAGAGAGGAATATGAGGAAAGTCAATCAAATGCAGCTATAAGAAGAACTCTTATTTCTAAACTTAAAAGTTAAGTTTTTTAAATGTGTTACTTAACAGTTACAGGCAGGTGCAGGTCACAGACCCGTGAATGGGATTGAGCTCTGCTGATGCTACTAAATGGGTATTAACTGTGGTGCTTGTTGCCCTGCCTCCCTACAAGTTGACTAGATAACACCTGGATGATTAAAGAGTGAAAAGGGGAAAAGGAGGAATCTTGCTGCCTAAAGCCTCCATGAATTTCACCATGTTTTTTCCAAAGTAATAAATTGTTTCTGAAGATGTGTATATACCTGTCTGAAGTGGAAGAACTCAATTTGTGGGTTTAGCTGTGTGGTAGTAGTGTTGATTGGGAGCTCAAGTAACACCGTTGCATCAAGCCATTGCAAATTCAGCTGAAAAATGCCAAACTTTGCTACTGAAAGCAAAGGACGACTGATTTGATCAGTACAAGAATGATTTAAATAGTAATGTTATTAATGTATCAGTCAGTGAAGATCAAAGGTAATTTATCTTCCCTTCCTTTATAAAAAAGGATTTTAATGTTACCTTAAACATAACATGCATTTTGTCTTACCTCCTTTCAGCAATATGCCCCTCTGCTTGCTGTCTTCAGCACTCAAGGCCAGTCAGAATTAATCCTTCTCCAGAAGGTACAGGAGTACTGTTATGACAACATCCACTTCATGAAAGCCTTTCAGAAGATCGTGGTACTCTTTTATAAAGGTAAAAGTCTATCTCCACTGCTGTATACTTAGCACGGACGTTGGACCTGGCACTGACTTGACTGCACTGAACTCAGTTATTAAGCACACTGTGGATGTGTATTACAATCAGGACTGAACTGTTAGAAGCAGTAATAAGAAAAAGATCCCTTGAGTAGCTCCTTTGTAGGTAGACCATAATTTTGAACTCATAAATCATTATCCAGTGGCATGGTTGCTGTCTTCGCCAACTGCTTGCCTGTGATGTAAAAGGAAATGGTATTCTATAGGTGATCGTGTTGAACTCTGAAGTACTATCTGCTTTCTTAGCTCAGAGGAGCCCGTGGCAGTAGGAAAGGTCAAATCCAGCCTTTCTTTCTGTGCTGCCTTTATCTTGCAGTCAAGAACCATGAGCAGGAAGGATGTAAGCAGTATCTGCAGTCTGAGTGAACTTTTGTCCTAACATAAAACCAGGACTATGGAAAAAAAATGTTTATTTCTGGCAGCTGTAAGAAAATAATATTAAGAAGGAAATAATAATAATAAATAATAAGAATAAGAACATTTAAAAAAAATGAGAGCTTGGTTTTAAGAAATTTAGAAGGGGCAAACGCTCTTGGCAGGAAGACCTTCCAGATTTTTTGTTGTTCCCTCTGCCAGATTATAGCTTTCCTTATGCTTTTACTTCTCCTTTTTCCATTGCCTGGTAGTTTCTTGCAGGTGTCATAGTTTGAGGGATTGATTTTTTTTTTTTATTTTGAAATTGACTTTCTTAGCAAGTTTATTCAGATCAGGCTGTCATAGAGTCTAATGATCTTGTACTGTGTATGATGGGTGAGTGCTGAACAGTTTGTTCTGACGTTCTTACTATAAATAGTTGAAGGAGAAAAATCAGCAGGAGTAGCAGCCCAGTATTGATCTTTGTTCCCTCTGTTGTGTCACATACACATTCAAGGCAAACAAGTTTGAATTGTTAAAGTAATTTAATGTTTTCAGAAGGTGAAGCAAGTGGATGAAAGGTGGGTCTTTTTTCAGTCCTTGTGTCAGTATCCTGTGGGCTTCAGTGATGGGAGTGCAACCTTCAGCAGCTACTTAATGTTGAGTTATCTTAGAGAATTTGCTTTGTACGTGGCAAATGAGCTGTGCACTTGAACAGTGAGTGGTGGTTGAAACAAATCATTTTGTATGGGGCTCCTTTCAGTGGTGTTTTGTAAGTTTTTCAATATTATCTGCCTGTTTGGTAGATGTAGTGTTATCTAATAGCAATTGCAAGTCTGATGTTGCAGTTAATAGCAGTAGGATCCCTCTGAGTCTGGGCAGAGTAAGGAAATCATCAGCTCCATTGGTTTTAGGGCAGCATTGGAACCAAGCTGTGTCTGTTAGGTGAGGACATCTGAATTAACCAGCAAAGATTCTGGGAATGCTAGTTATCACATTCTTATTTCTCCCCTGTGATATTTATCACACTTCAGCTGCTTATGATTGGTTTGAGGGCTGTAAGGAAGGTGTCAGTCAGAAATGGGTACTGAAGCCTACCTCTGCTTCATTTTAGTGCTGGTGGTTTTCACCCTTTCCTTCTCCAATCTCCAACCCATCCACTAGAAACAAGCCATGCAGTTCTTTTAGCGATGCATGCTTTACCATAGATTCTTTGCTGATGACAGCATATCTTAGGTTTCATGTTAGCTTTTAGGGGCTTCCTTGACTATTAATAGTTATGTTGGCAGTGAGGGAACAGCAGATGCTCATGTTGCCCTTCCTGTTCTGCTTCAGCAGTGACTTGTGTAGGATCTGGAGATGTTTCAGAGTACCTTGTAACTTTTTTCTAGTGACAAATGCAGGCACCTGGAGTATCTGTGGATGGATAGAAGAAGTGCAGCTATTTACCACTGGGTATGTGGACAGTTTATTACCTATTACTCATCTCAAGTGAGTGTTTCCTGGGCATAAAGAGGATCATCAGTGGTGTTAGGCATTAAATGCCACCCCTGCTTTGACAAATCTAGTTGTATGACTATTTGTAGGAGTGCATCCAACATCTTCTGTTTTAATCCTTCCAATTTTCCATCATAAAAGATGCAGACTGTCAGCTTGAATAGTAGGAACTGAAAGAACTTAAAAGAACTGAATCTTCAAGTTCCACTTGACGGACAGGCTTTGGTAGTTTATTTTTGTTGGCATAAAATTATCGTTAAATGATCTTCATTATTCAAATAGCATTTTTGATACCAAGTAAAAAATTTTCCTAGGAAAAAAAGACCATACAAATATAGTGGAAGACATTTCTTGTACTAAAAAACCTCTTGCTGTAAGACTCTGTCCTCCCAGCTGAGTTATCTGCAGTAGAGTTGAGCTGACATTTGTGAGTTGATTGACTGGATTGGCAGCTGGAAGCATGCAGCTATGCTATTAATCACAGAAGTGTATTCACGCTGGGTGATCTAGTCCAAAATCAAGACCTAAACTTCAAGTAATGTTCCAGTTAACTTCTGGGCTCTCTTGAGTTTGTTCTGCAACTTCTGCCTTTCAAGATGGCTGTGCCTGAAGGCTCTGGCAGTGGGTGGCTGGAGTGGCAGTTGGCTGCGTGTGCAGGAGAGCTGGCTCTCTGGGGCTGACATCACCTGGGACTGCAGTGAAACTGATGTGCACACGCCCACAAACTGCAGTTCAGGTTCAGCTGTTAAAATCTGCCTATAATCAGGTTTGATAAGAAATGTGTATATATAATCATTCTCTTCCACCTTCCAGTCCCCCTCAGTGTTCCTGTTGCTTCAAAGCAACCTAAAGGTATGATTAACTCACCCCGTCCTGCTTGGTTGTTTAATTGAGCATCTTTGTGCTGACAGGAGAATGCCATTCTTTGAGTGCTGTAGGCATGAATGTAGTTCAGGTAATACTGCTCAGTAATGAAAGGAGGGTTGCAGTTGTCCTCTTTGAAATTGAAAGTATTCTTTTCTCTTTCGCTAGTGTAGGAGGCTTATTGCTATGGAGTTATTATGTACAGGCAAATTCCTCATCCACCTGACTTGGTTTTAATCCTCAAGGTACATTGCAAGGTTGTATGCTGCTATTATCAGATTTGGGTTTGAGCAGGGAGAAGAGGTACGTTTTCCTCTTCCTCTTTGGCAACAGGCCCTTAAAGCTTATAGGCTGTAGATCAAGAAAAGGATTTACATAGAGGGATTAAATTCCAGCTTTACAGGAATCCTTGTGAAATGCATTCTAAGCTTGCTAAATGAAAATCTGGCTTTCTTAAATGCCGTAATGGTTTTGAGATGCTGTTAAGGATGACTGGCGAGTATTTAATGCAAAATAAATACTTTTCTTATAGCTCCAGTGTTTCTTTTAATTTCTTTTCCTTCATTGTGTCAGGATTTTGGAAAGATAGAGCTTTCTGTCACTGGTAAGAGTCCTCCAAGTGCAGTGTAGATGTACTGAAAAACAACACACAGCTGGCATAATCTTGCTTTCCCTGTATTTTCAGCTTGCTGTGAATTGCAGCAAGCTGCAGAAGAGATTTTATTTTGGAACAGTGTCTGAGAGAGAAGCTAACTTGCAGTTGCATGAACTCATTGAAATCCAAATTTTCAGGGTGGTGCATTCAGTTATTGTGGGATATCTTAGGATAGTTCTGAAGAAGTTCAAATGTATCCCAGGTTGCTTCCATCTGTTTATTATTCAACAGCACATGTGATACGTCTACTCTGTCTAATTTGATCTGATGTTTTGGAGTTTTGGTGCCACTTATTTCAGTTTGCCACGTTATCTTCACTGCCACATCTGTTGTAACTGTGGGCTGCAGAAGTGGTCAGGATTCACACTTAAATGAATGCCAAATCAGTGGGACAATAGCACAGAGTTTGAGAAGCAGGAAAGAACTCACAGTAAACGTGTTGATTTTGCAGAGCAAGGAAGGGTGATTTTCTTCAAAGACAAGAAGAATGGAAATTTTAATGATATGCAGAAAGCTGTCTTTAGTCTTTTTATAGAACAAATATCGTTGTTTTTTGTTGTTGTTCTTTCCTCCTGCCTTATGTAACTGCCAAAATGCCATTGTGGATCCCAGATTTTGCCTCCACAGCCATGAATTACTGAGATATTTGGCTTGGCTGGATCACAGAGGCTTTGTTCTCAAGGCTAGAGGTCTGTTGCTAGACCTAAATTTACATCTGTTGGAAAAAACATGTCCTTGCTGTTTGTTAGGATTTCTTGATTCTGAATTTGATGCAGTCTCACGTTCCTTTGATAGCAGTTTTGTTGTTGATACTTGACAAAAGTGTCAGCTGTGCTGTCCATCTGAGCAGTTCCCTTAAAGTGAGTGGTCTGGATCAACAGTGGTCTTTTTGGCTAGTAGATTTTATTGAACTTCAGGCCGTAATGATGTCAAAAAATTCCTTTTGGTTATCTGAGCTGTGCAGTCAGGTGGTGTCTGTTACTTCAGATTTCTAGAACCGTGCACAGTTCTGTGATCCAGTAGCAACAAGAAACATGGTATTTCTTCTCATGGTGACTTCTAAGATGTGCAGACTGATTCCTGATGTTTCTAATCAACAGTCTTCTGTGGTGCACTTAAAGCAGATGAGCACAGAACTTTCCTTTACAAAAGCATATCTGGTATTTGATTAAGTCTAACATGTTTCATTGCTTTTGGATTCCCTAATGTTCAACAGATACTCCTTAGTTGAAGCCTAACGTAGTTAAATGCAAAGCTCGTTCCATCGTGAGCTTACTGATTTTTTGCAGCCTTTGAAAAACAAAATCAACAAAAAAATCCCAAACCAACAATTAGGCAGAATCTTTCTTCCATCTTCTAACCTCTGAAACATACACTGACTTTGTACAAACGCTTATGTTTTTTATGTTTTTCAGCTGACGTTCTGAGTGAAGAAGCTATTCTCAAGTGGTATAAAGAAGCACATGTTGCTAAAGGCAAGAGCGTCTTTCTTGACCAGATGAAGAAGTTTGTCGAGTGGCTGCAAAATGCTGAAGAAGGTATGGATTTGTTTAAAGAAATCTGGTAGTCTCCTAGCAAATCAAGTGTGAGTTTTTTTTCCAGGTGTGAGTTGTGCTAGGCGTGTGAAGGATGCAGACTTGTAATGGAAGGCAGCAGACATGCTTGCTGCATGTTGTTTGCAGTCATGCTCAAGCCTAGCAGTGTTTGCTGCTTAAGTTGTTCTTTTAACCCCTTCAGTCATCAGGCACCACTTGTCAGTAGGTATATGGAAGCTTTTACAGGAAGGAAAGAATATTTGTCTGTTTCTACCTATCCTAATGACCATGCAAGTGTAGAACCTGCTGGTGTGCCTGTGCTACCTCACTATGGCTAGCACTCTTCTATATCAGTAATACCTTTTCTGCTATTATCACTTGTACTGACTAGATGAACATGAGTTTACCCATGCCACAGCAGTTGAAACTCCTCCAATCTGAATGCTCAGGCTAAGATACAATCTGTGTTTGCTGCTTTAAAGCAGTTACTGGGGAGGGTCCATAACTTTGTTCTCCTTTGGACTGCACAGATAGGTTATCATTTTGTCTTAAAGAGGAAATCCGCATCAATTGGAATGATCAATCCATATGTAATAGACAGGGATACAATTATTAGTGTTAATTATCATCCATTTAATGTAGATTCTAGTAGAATCTTAGTGGGAATATGTAGTAATTCTGAGGGGCAGGTAAGACTAGCAATTCGCGTATACATGTAGAAATACAAAAATGGCAGCTCCTTTCATGCTTCAGACTACCAATCTTGGTCATATTAAGCGCTTTTCCCTTTCTGTGTGTATGTCTTTCTGTTCCTCTTTATTTTTACCTTATCTGCATAGCTCATCTCCCAGATGTACTTAATTTACGAAGCCTGGTTCTACTAAAAACAAAGTGCTGCAGTTAGAATATGCAGATTGTTAGCTCAGACTTCTCAGAGCAAACACGTGTTGTGTTTGTGTCAACAGGAGAAAGCACAGAAATAAAATATGATGCAAAGTAGCTTTAGGTGATAAAAATTCTCTGCCTGCTCATACTTACAAATTATTTCTAATGTTGTATTACATAAATAATGTTGTTGGTTCAGATTCCTTACCTATAGACCTATAGACTTGTGTGATGGTAATGACTGATACTTTCAGAGTAAATAGTAAGAAGAATAGCAGTAGAGTGTACTTGGAGAGACTAAAAGAGCAAGAAAATAGTGCTGGTTCTTTATTGAACAATGCTCAGATATTTGTTGGCTGGCTCTGAAGATGAGGAACAGAATTTTGCAGTGAATTAGGATTGAAGAATCATGGCATAGGAATCCTAAATTGGAAGGAATGCACAAAGGTGATTCAATGAAACTCATAGTAACAGATGACTGGTAACAGAATGAAGAAAAACCCAATAGAGTGTAAAGGTGTAGAATCTGATCTTGGGAAGCTTACTCTTCTTTCTGACTTATTCTCTGTCATCTGTTAGCTTTGCCTATGAGGTACTAGATTTGAATTTTGGAAGTATGTTTGTTTGTCTTAATAGAACTGCATCACTGTTCTTGTGCAACCTACATGAAATATCTTACTTTCTTCTCTTCTAGAATCGGAATCTGAAGGGGAGGAGAACTAAGATGGTTCAACAAAGCACAGACTCAATCTAGGTTAATGCCAAATGCGCTTGGGAATGCCATACTGTTCAAGCAAAGAGGCTTTACTTCAGTGTCATACAGAAAATTTTAGGCTAGGCTTTCCTTTTGTTTAGAAGAATAAGGGTTTTTAATGGAGCCCTGAGGCATTAGATCCTTTTCTTGGGACTCTACCTCTGGCTCATTGTACTCTAACTTAGGCAAAGACATTCAGCAAGGAGCCATAAAAGCAAAATGAAATACCTATGGACTCCTTTTTATTAACGATCTTTTTCAGGTACTATGGTATAATGAACACTCCGATTTCTGTTTATAGAACTGTTTGGTCTGTGTTTGTAGCTCAATATTGGCTTGTGTATGTGATTTGACACCACCACATTTTTTTGAATAAATGGCTTTTATATCTTAGTTCTGTGGTGTTAGTGTGTGTTTTGCAAATTCAATTTGCCACCACGTTTTCACAGTCCCTCAAGTGAAAATTACACACGAGTGTCAAGTGATGCTTTTCATGCTTCTAATTCACAAAATCAACATCAGTTAATTGGCATCGATGGACAAATGAGTGATATTCCTTAGCAAATACTGATATATTCAGTTAATTGTAGCAGAATTGCAGAAACAAATGTCTGCGATCCTAATTTTGCACGTACCAAATGTATGCTAATGAGTAGATTAACATGTTGTTCTCAGAACAGGCTGCACTCAGGTATTGGCGATGGCTAAATTTTGTGAGTGAAAAACATCCCGTTTTAGAAGTATTAAATTGAAAATGTGCACAGATTTTGTTGAAGTCACATACTTAGACCTGTGTCATGTTACAGGTTACAGGATATTTGACTGAAATACACAAATGAACATACAGATTTCTCAAGAGGAAGTCTTCTCATGCAAGCAGGTGTGTTTTGTAATTAAAAACCAAAGCACTATTCAACAGTATAGATTTTTCTGATGGGAAAAGTCAGCCCAGGGTAAACGACAGATCACGTGGCTGTAAATATCTATGTGGTTTTACAGGAAGCAGCAGACATCAAGCAGAAACAAAGTACTGTTGGATGCCAGCTTTCCATCTAGAGCAGTATTTATTTTTGTACAGGTATTGATCTTGGAAAGAGGAAATGCATGAAATGCGTCTTGTAGCAGTGCTGGGTGGACAGTAAGGCAGTTGTGTTTTGAAGCAGAATTGATGTATTTCCTGGATCCTTTCCAGTACAGTCTTTTTTATTACAGAAAATAAATCTGCCAGGCGCTGCTGACCTGGGATGATCTCTTCAATGCAGTTGCAATGTGATAGCATCGATTTGTTAATGATAGAGTGCCACTGTTGCTGGGAATGCTTTGCATTCAGAGTTGTGCTATTCAAAGGCAGCGAGAAGATTCATTTGGGTGTATGCAAAGCTACATTTCCATGTAATTCAGAACTCAGTCTAGATTGGCTCCTTTGAAGTGAGCCCGACGCACAAAGGATACAACAGCATACACCTGTGGGTGAGGTCACCGTGGGCTGCTGAGGCGTTTGGCTGCGGGCTGCCTGAGCCATCTGCTGGAAAGGAGTAACATTGCTAGCAAATGCCTCTTTCTGGCTGATCTGCGGTAGTTGTGAATGCATCCGCGCCTTCAGTGTTCAGCAGACACAAAGTCTCCTGTCACCCTCAGCTGAGTAAGCTTCACTGAGGCTTTGTTCCTACAAGCCAGTCACACCCATCGCAGCTGCAGGATGCCGTTTGCTCCAGCCCTTTGTGATTGCTGGGTCAGAGAGAAATGGGTACTTTTAGGACAGTGCCACTGACCAAGATGAGATCTGTGATTGAGCCTGGGGGTAGGAGCCATTTTTGGCACTACACTAGTGATCGGCATAGAGTTCACTGGGGACAGAAAGGGTCTGCGTGAGATGGAGTTGTCCAATTCTCAGCCGTGTAGGTCCCAGCACCCCGTGTCTCCTGTGTTTGTGTCCGTGTACAGTGTTTAGCTACTGGAAGCCCCTTTCAGCTTGCCCACTCCCAGTAAAACATCTCATCATTTTGCTTAGGCTGTATTTCTGTTTTTCTTTGAGATAAGTTCAGTTGTGGACATTCAAATTGTACATGGAGGAAATAGTGGAAGGTCAACTGTGTAGAGGTGCAACTACAAACAGAACTGGTTTGCCTCAGGCTGAATTTCAGTACAAATATGTGCAATGAATGGGCTTTGTAAAAAACCTGGAACAGAATCTGGGCAGAGGTAGTGCTGGGACTCCTCAGGCGAAGCATCCTTCTGTAAGAGCCTCCCCAGAGTCCAAATCTCAATTTTAAAATTCAAAATGAACCTTAAGTTAGTATTCCTCTGCTAGGAAAATGGAAATTCTGTAGTATTTCTAGAGAAGTCAATGGTAAGTATATTATTCAAATCTGAAGTCAGTTAAAACTAAAAGTACACTTTGTAGAAAATATGCTTCACGTTATACATAGCATTTAATTTTGGAATATCAGTGGAAGCAGAGCTGTAAGTATCTCTTTCACTCAGCAATAAATTGTGATAGAACGCACTTTAAAATTGGGATCATGGACTTTGAGGGCAATTCCTCCCTCCTGGTCCCTCTTCTGAAACCATGCTGAGGTGTGAAGTGAGAAAGCAGAAAGCCAGCAGCGGTGCTTTAAAACAATCTAGCGTGCAAGTGCTCTGCAGGGGAGAGATTGTATTCTACCTGCACTCAGTGAGTCAGGTTTTGTGGTCTCCACAGTCGAAGCCCTCCTAAGAGATCTGAGGGTTTTTGATAAGTTATTTCTGCTTCTGTCTTATACAAAGGGTGCTCCTCCTCCCCTGAGATAGTGTTGTTTTATAAAACAAAATACACAGCTTGCAATTGAGTTAATCCACAGGTTATACATTAAAATAATGGCCTGCTAGGCTGTTAATATTTAACAGTTTGAGATATTTGTGAACTGGTGTGTGTATTCGTTTGATAGACACCCTGAATTCTAACTTCTTTCTGATTCAGGCCCTGACCGTTAACAGTTTGGTTAAAATACTTGAAAATGGAAAGGTCTTTTTGAACTGAGCAGCTCTGGGCCTTGGTGGCTCCGTGTCACTGCAAACCAACCCCAGGTGAGGACGCTGTGCCAGCTCCTGCAGGGTGCACTCAGCCCACTTTGGGCCTCCAGTACTTCATCCTGCAGCAGGCCTGCCTGCCTTGCTGGGGGTTTCAGTCCCAAGGCCCTGCACTGGGAGAGCAGCCTGTTCAGTAGCCAGAGGGATGTCTTCAGCCAGCAGAGCCCTGTGGAGGGAAGGCCCACAGGGAAAATGCTGCTGTGAGCCAAGGAGCTGTGAGGGCATGGTTTGTGCACCTCTCAGCATGGGAGGGCTGGAGCAGTCCCACTCTAGCACACCTCTGACCCCCACATAGGTCTGTGCCCCTCCAGGAGTTTCTGCAGGCATGAAGCTGCTCCCAGAGACCTAAGGCAGCCCTGTGTGTAGTACTGTGGTAAACTTCTGTGCCCTCAGAAAGAGCCCCAGGAACAGTTTTGGGTGCTCCAGGTGGTGAACTACATGCCTGCTTCTCCTCTGCGAAGGATCAAAGAGAAAAATGCATTTTCTGGGCTCGATGATGACAGGGACCGTGCGGATGGCTCTGTTTTGCAGACAGGTAGGACATGTCTGCACCCACAGCAGAGGCTTTGCTGTGTGCCCCAAATTCCACCATCTCCCAGTCAACAGGACAGAGCATGGCCCTGCAGCCACTGATCTGACACAGCAGTAGGCTGACAGCAGTGTTTTGATACTTGAATCTGTCACTCATGTGGCTTCTGGGTGCCAGAAGCTCATTCACCTCCACTTAAGTATCCCCTGTAACAGTTCAGCGTTAAGGGCTGCCCCGCAGCCTGTGCTCCACACCAGCACTTCTATTAGTGGCATTACAAGGCCTAAGAATTTGCCTTCCTTCCACCCAGCACAGTTCAGCCCATGGGACTGCAAAGGAACCACAAACTGAGGAGCTGCTGTGGGACTCTACTAACAAGGAAATTATGATAAGCCTGGTTTATTTCTCTGACATTTATAATCATATATGAATAAAACTAAATAAATAAAATCAAAACATTGACCCAGAATAAATAAATGACAGCATTGTGGCTACTTTGTAGTGATAACGTGCATTCGTGTACTCCTCCAGTGTATCAGCTGCCTGAGAGGTTTCTATTTATTCTTCCCCAATGAAGCTTTCTGATGGGCTAGCATGATTTTTTCCATATCATTGCTAATTATTGCTGAGGTATTTGCATAATGCCCACAGCCACACATTTTTGCAGAAGGAATAATGAAACAGCGTTGTTGATGTATCCGAGGATATGGCCTCTGTCCCCTCACAAATAAATAAATCAACCATAAAATGACAAATCAAATTATGAAGCATCCTTTGCTTCTGGTCAGATCACTTCTGGCCTGTGGTGCCTCAGCTAACTCGCCCTCACAGGTTGGCCCACGTTTCCAAAAAGAGTTGGAGCACGTTATCTCTCAGCCCAGGCTCTAGCTCCTGCTGGCTGCTGGGGGATGGGGCAGGGGCACTGCCTTGGCCTCCCCTTGTGCCCCTGTAGTGTGCACACAGCCCCTGGTGGGGCCCAGGGGGAGCTGAGCATGTGGACCCCACATCTGTTGGCACACTTTGCCTCTTGCTTGGGAAATCTGTGTCAAACACAGAAATACCCTCAGCGATCAGATCTGTATGGATATATCCTCTAGAGGTCCTAAATAGGGCAGCATCTTCTCTGGGGAAAAGTCAACTCCTGCCAAGTGAGAGGGAGAAGGAGCACCCGATGTTACTCTTGAGAGCAGTATGGGACACAGAAAGCAGAAGAGAAAGACATTTTGGAAGAACTGCATAAATTGAGGTCATGGGCTGTCACCACATGTGTTCACTCGTGTGCTGTTGCTATCGTAGTCACACCTCAGAGCCCCATTACAGTACCTTTATCCCCGTTTATTTCCTCTTCTTTCAAATTTTTTTGTGCATATTGAGATTCAGCTTCCTCTGCGTGTTTCCTTAGCTTTGTTTGTGTGGATAGTTTTATTATTTTTGTAATAACTGGCCATAGTTGAGTGATTTATGTAACGAATGTGTCATTGTATTAATGACATGACTTAGCTGCCACAGTACCTGCAATCCTTTTTCTTTACAGAATCCGTCCTGAAACAGCAGCTGATGGCGCTCCTTTAGTGATCTGAGAGCAAAATACAGATCAAATGTTACAGGCACAGGTCTGGGTGATTTATTTAAGCCTAAATAACACAGTCTTCACCTGAAAGAATGGAAAAGCAAATGGCACTTGTTTATGCTCTGCCTGGGGGCAAAATCACCTTTGTACGCTTCTAAATTGAATAGGACAGGCAAGAATCAGACGTAGGCAAGAAAGATCAGCACGAATAAATCAAACGTGTGAATTTCTCTACTAAAGAAGAGCTACAGCAACTGGTTCTTGTGAGCCCAGAATCCAAATGATTTCCACGGAGTCTGGCAGAGGTCCATATCCACGGACAGCTTTTGGGCTACACACCGAAGAGGAACACAGGGTGGTGCTGATGCTGCAAAACAGCTCTGAGTTTTGAATATGCAAAAGGCACAGAGGAGAAGTGTAGCTTTCGTAGGAATGCTAATCCTCAGAGTGGAAGCAAGGTACAACTTTGTCCCCTCTCAAGAGAAGAATCCTGAGAAGAATGCTGAGGGACAAGTTCAGTTTCTCTAAAAGGAAAAGGAAAAGCACAGAAGCACCACAGACATGAAGGAGAAAGTGACAGCAGAGGAACAGCCCTCGAGTTGAAGTCCTCCAGAAGTGGGAGGGTCTGAACTATGCTGAACTGGCTGGCAGGAGCAGATCCATTTGCTAACAAGAGGAAACAGCAGTTCCTTTTTCTATATGCTCCTTATGCTTACTTATGTCCTGCGTGCAATTTATTAGCAGCACATGGCTGTAAGTCTCCTCTTTGCAAGAAAAGAAGCTCAGCTGCTCTGTTAAGGAGGTATTTTAAAGGAAGAGGAGCTGCAAGGGGCAGACACCGAGAATTATTACTGAACTAATTGCTTCAAAATGTATGTCAAGTGTCCAAATAAATAATGTCACTAACTTAAGACCGATATTATGAAAACATTGGGTTCTTTAAATTTACCTTCTAAATTCTGAGCCATTTGCTGGTCATATTTTCAAGATTTCCTTCACAACAATGCTGCTCTTTTCCTGCTTCTGAAAGATTCTCTCATCATCACAGTGTGACAGCAGCTAACTTCAACACAAGTAAGCCAAGGTAACGGAGCAGTGTGAGCGTGCTGACTGTGCCCTGGAGAAATCACAGAGAAAACAAACAAAACACTGTGTACACTATGATTTCTTATTCTGTCTTTCAGCTCTCCTTGTGCATTTCTTTCATCTGGTGACTGCTGATTTGGGCCGAGCATCTCCATTCTCTCACAAGTCATCTATTCCTCCTGAACAGAAAGTCAAAGAAAACATCAGCACATGGTGGCACAGGGGAAAAAAGAAGGGCTGTTCTGCCTTCTGAATGCATTATTACTTCAAGGTTCCTGGGAATGCTCCCAGGGAATCACCTGGGAAGGCATGCAGTGCATGGGACTCATTTTCCTCTTCAAATCAAGTGGTGATGGTTTCCACCTGATCCTGATAACGTGGAAATCTTTAGGATATGATGATAATGAGAACCTGCAGCAGACATAACATCAAACCAATCATAACTGACATTTAATTTGAAAACTGCATATACTCCCCACTGCTTCTACCCTACTGTTCATCCCAGGCAAAAACTTGCCTTGTTAACCTCAGCATTCTTATGTTTAACATTGAAGCTTGCTGGTTTTATCTCTGATCTGAAGAACAGTGTCACAGGGGACCTGGTGCCAGCACACCACGCTGTCTGAATGATCCCCCCACCTTCTGCTGGAGGTGAGCAGAAAGAGCACTGCCTACCAACAGGCAGCCTTTGCAGCCAGCCTGCCCCTGCAGACAGACACACAGACACCTCATGCTTAAGGGCACCCAACGATTTCTATTTGGCTGCAGGAAGCATTAGGCCGATCAGCTGCCTGGGTCTAGAATTCTGCCATTTTCTCTTCCACACTCAACTAAAATGAGCCTTTTCCAGGACATGCCTGAATCCTGACCTCAGGCAGAAGGAACAGTCTTTGGATCAAGCCTTTGGAGTGTTACTGTTTAAAATGCCATTATACTGCTATTTTCAGCCTACAGTTACTTCTTCCTTTTATACACCAGTAACAACAAACTATCTTTATCCTAATCCCCTATCATCCTTACTTGGAAAGGGTTTTAAATGTGCTGAAAAAAGGCAATTCTTACAATTAAGAATTTCAGAAAATCTCAAGAACTGCTTATAAATCTATCAAACGAATATGACCTCTGAAACACACTTTTTCCTTTTCCTTTCCCTTTTCCTTCTCCTTTTCCTTCTCCTCCTCCTACTCCTTCTTTTTCCCTTCTCCTTCCTTCCTTCAAATCTCACTTGTCCATAAACGTAACAGACAAACTTCACCCCATCTAACTTTTGTCCAGAAAGCACATGGGACAATTCAAAAGAAATGTGTACCAGCTGAATTAACAAGTGGACAAGCTATCGTTAACACTCACATGTTATTTTCACCCACTACTTGGTAGATGATGACATTTTAAAGAAAGACTTAGGCAGCAAACATGGACACCCAGCGGCTCAGCCCCAAATGATGGCTTCATGTCTGCCACTCACTGTTCTTCTTGCAAAAAGCCTCCAGTCTAAGCAGCTTTTTAACAGTGCTTTAACTGTCCAGGCTTAACTCAAGAGCTTTATGCCATCTTGATTTTGGTCAGAAAGTTTCTCAAAGAATGCAGCCAGCATGGGTCATTCGACGAAGACTGAGCTGTTATTTCATTGTTTGTGATTCGTAGCTGCTTGTCAGAATGACTATACCGAGTACCTGCTACATCTCTGTGCTTTAGGAGGAGCTAATTTCTGACCTAGATGTGGGTTGCTCTAACTGCTGTACTTCAACAGCATATTTTCCTGTCCTAATTTCCCTTTCTCCATCTACAGTGTTTCACTAAAAATAAATAAATAAAGGTCCTAAAGAGCTTTCTCTTCAGAGCAGAATTTTCCATTCCAAACAACGTTTACAAGTTCATTCAATATGCTAGATTCCAGCTTCCCTTGCCTCTGCCTTGTAATACCCATCAGCACGATGCACTGCTGCAACAGTTTCTGTGCCTGGCACCCCCAGCAAAGCAAAGGTCCCTCCAGCGTGCAAGCTTTACCTGTGCAGTCCTTCCCTGCCTGGTGGCATAAAGGGCTGCTTTGGGGCTGGGCTGGAATGGCACAAGTGCTGTAGTGCTGCCAGGAAACTGGTTTTGTTCCAGGAAGAAACTCAGGGCTGCATGCCAGTGCCTATTGTGGCACAGTGAACTGCTCGCAAAACAATACAGTGAATCACTAGGATATGGACACTGGCACTGGATGTAGCTCTTTAAAATTGTTTTGCTGCAGACAACATTTTGAGTGTACGCTTTATTGATTCATATACTCTTCCTACTGCTTTATGGGAATTCAAGGTGACTAATTGACACGACTGAATAATTGAGGTGGTTCAGGTGACCAAGATGACTCAAACACCTTCTAACAGTGATGGGAAATGGCCAGGCGCACGGCCCTGCTGCTTTGCATGGAGAGGCACTACTGAACTCACACAGATTGTACGTAACATTTTACTTTACAAACTTCTGCTGATTGTGGCACAGAATCCAGCTACCCGCAAACTACAGACACACTTCTATGCCAAGCACAGGAACATGCTTTCATGGCCAGCTGCCAAGGCAGGATAAGCCCTTTGTGTGTCCTGTGATAAGCTAGCTGGAAGCCCGTCCCCTTAATCATACGTGCACCTTAACACTAACATTTTAAAATATCGGCTGCATACAATAAATATTTTGAATACAACTTTGACTGCAGATGCTTGGCTTCTTAGGGCTGACACAGAAAGCCATAAAAACAATCCTATGGGACCACTTTGTGCATGGAAAAGGCATGTAGGAAATCTTCTAGGTGCTGCTTCATTGTCGTGACAAATGTGACAGTACTGTTTGAAGGACTATTGGCTGCAATTGTCCTTCAGTCCCTTACAGGAACCCAAAATACTGATGTTAGGCTTTAAAAAATCAAAATAAGAAGAAACCACACGGCAAAGCAAACAGAAATACTTCAACAAACACAGAGGGAAAAAAAACACTCAAGGTGCATTTCATGTTCCTTAAAAACCTCTAAGGAATTAGCAATGGTTCTTAACAAGCCTGGTTGTCTTGCAGCACAGCTGATATCAGTTAGACTCACGATGTGTGTTTTTCCTACTATCACCAGCCCCTTGTTCACACATTTAAGAAGAGAAAGTCAAACTGAATGCTAACTGATACTAATTATGGTACAGATATCACATGTGACATTCCTACTCTAGCAAACACCTGGCTCACTTTACCCAGCTTTTCCCCTCCCCGATTTTGATGTGCATGAGAGGCTTTACACAAACAACAGGGGAAGAAAAATGACTGCGAGACAAAAAGAGAAAGGAACAGCTCAGAGTGCTGTCAAGTGCTCATTGTAAACCTGGGAAAAAATAAAGTGATAAAAATCAATTTCTGCAAACATTGTTTTGCTTGTAATGTATCAGGTACTCTGTAATAGCAGGGAGCAAGAGAAAGGGTCACAATGTTTGAAGTCAATGGTATGTACTTTAAGACATTCTTGTGCCTCCATGTTTCTCATGTGTACCTCAGAAGGGACACAGATC
The DNA here is from genome assembly GCF_038088225.1 of Cyrtonyx montezumae. Classification (NCBI taxonomy): domain Eukaryota; kingdom Metazoa; phylum Chordata; class Aves; order Galliformes; family Odontophoridae; genus Cyrtonyx; species Cyrtonyx montezumae. Next base: position 115,436,824 of record NW_027072089.1, on the reverse strand, counting down.
TTAAGATTTCACGTGCATAATAAGTAAAATAAAGCAGCAACAGCAAAGTAGGATTGCAATAGAAACAAAAGAGGCTTTTCCTAAGGGCTCAGTTCTCACTGTGAATGTTTCAGCAGAAGGCACCAAGCAGGAAACCTCCTTGAAATTACCACAGTCTATATGGAAATAGACAGCGAACTACTGAAGTGTCTCTGTCTGAAGCTCTGCTCAACTGCAAGAAGCGAGCTGGCACCGAGCCCTGATAGCTCTGCAGACTGCCTCCCCCCTCCCTCCAGGATCACTACTTTTTGTCCCATCTGTGAGTAGTGCAAGTGCACGGTGCACAATCCCCTGTTGCAGTTTCCCATGGAAGAACAGCCAATTCGCACTGCTTGTCGCTCCTCCTGTTGCCAGCAGCGGCATTGAAAGGCAGCAAAGAAGGGCAGGAGAACAAAGAGAGTGCAGGGAAGTAAAGAATGGGCATCAGAAACACGGGGGTCGAGCAGGAAAGAGCAAACTGCTCTTGGTTGTTTTGAGCAGCTCTGGATTGTTGTAGCATGGGAGTGCAGAATTTGTCCCCTGTAGGGACAAAGGGTGGAGAAGCAAATACTTGGGGTCCTCATTTGGAGTGGCTGTTTAAACAACTAAGCTTTAAAAATATAAAAATCAAGCAAACACTATCTATGCCTTTCCTACAGAAAAGGAAAGATTCCTCCCCACCTACAGAAGAGCCCTTTTGTAACTAACAATGTGAAATTATCCATAGGAAAAAAAAAAGTTAAGACAGTCTAGTTCTCGCCAGAACCAGAATGTGACATAAGTTTCAGCCTGATTGGTACAGGAGTACTGATGTACTTCTGGCCACCACCAGAACTGACAGCACGTAGCACCACTCAGTGATGTGGCAGCAGGTTGTATGCTAAATCTAAACGTGCTACCCTGTGTTTGTTCTATAGCTTGAGAACAGCATCAGAGAAGAGACTCAGACCACATTTGTTTGTTACAACTCTGTTTACTTAACTGAAGCCTGTGATGACCCGTACCAGCCTCACTGTGCCCCACAGTTTATAACTGCCCCAAATGGGCACGAACCAATCTGCAGAGGATACGGTTGGATGCCTACTTGGATCTGAAGAAGTAACCTTGTAATAGGCAGCACTGTGAGAGTTGTGTCCCTTAATGAGAAATACTGGTATTAATTAACAACGTGGAGGTGCGTCTTTTAATATTTAAAAAGGAAAGAGATATTTCTAGAAGAAGGGCAGTGGGTGATGTATTGAATAATTCAGCCCTATAACAAAAGGAGCAATGGTACAGTAACTTTATACATGAGCATTTGCAACAAAATCCAACGGGAACATTCGATAGGCTGATCGTGGCTTCTGGTGTTTAGAAAAGGGTATACATTTGAGATACAGTTTCCTACAGAGAAGGCAGCAAACTATTTCTGAAACTGGTCTTTGCAACAAAATTAAAAGAACAAAATCCAAAAAGCAACTTATTACTGGGCTTCCCCTCTGCCAGGTTTGTGCTCAATAAGGATAGTAGCTCCAGTCAGTAGATCTACGTCCTCAGCAGGCCCAATTGCCCACAAAATCAAGGCAGCTTGATTAGCAAGGGAAAAAAAGAGAACACAAAATGTTTTTCACTCATCCTGTCACCTCACAAAGCTCCAGCAGGAGGGACAGGCTGTGTCTGTCAAGTTTAGAAACAATTAGAAAGCTTCAGCAGCTGTTGAGCATTCAGATTTAATTTGTGGTCACAAACACTGGTGAATTTTTAATTTGTTGCCTGGCTAGCAGATGAGGGATAGATGTACATCAACAAAAAAAGCCACTGGTTTTCATTACTGTATGAGAAAAATATATATATATATATATATATATATATATTTTATTTAATTGCAGAAGTCTGGCAAAATATCAAAGAGCATGGGAAAAAAAAAGATGTTTCACAAAAAGATCTGAGTGACAGCCCAGGAAAGACAAAGGCTGCTGCTGTTCAGCCTCTCTGTCTCACTGCTGGCAGGGATTGATAGCTTGCTGTGGCTTTCCTTAGCAGACACGGCCAGCCAAATTACAAAGAACAAAATGTTTTTGGAATTTCCTTCTTAAATTGTTTTGATGACAAGTTCCCCTTAAGAACTGCTGTGAATTCACCAGAAAGTAGATGCAGCTTCTTCTGCTGATGGGGAACCAACCACCACCACCAACTTCTCCTCTGGAACCAAACCCTGACAGAATAAAACTGCAGCACTGCGTACCAGCACAAACATCACAAGTGATCCCAGCTGGAGGAACCCTATGCTCCTTTTGAAGCCCAGCAGAAAAGATAAGGAAATGTCTTGGACTCTAATCCTGTGATGGTGTATGCAACAAGCCAGCTTGTAATAATTGCTGAAAGAAGATTGCAGCGAGGTGGTGGTGGTTGGCCTCTTCTCACAGATAACAGCAATAGGATGAGGTGTAATGACTTTTAGTTACACCAGGAGAGGTTCAGGTCGGATATTAGGAAAATGTGTTATCTGAAAGAGCAGTGATGCATAGAACAGGCTGCCCAGGGAGGTATGGGAATCACTGTCCCCAAGGAGCTCAAGAACTGTGTAGATGTGGCACTGAGAGACATGGTCACTGAGGATGGTGGGAGTGAGCTGACTGTTGGACTAGATAACCTGGGAGATCTTCTCCAAACTTAATGACTCTAGGATTGCCCAGTGAGCAGGGGCACCGCTCCAGCCCTTCGGAAACAGCACGAGAATGCTGGCAAGACTGTTAGGAAGTGATAGAGGTGGATTACTTCATTTGACCACCTGCAGTAAAAAGTATATTTAATTCTCGAGGGAAGGAAATACACACACGTGACCTCGTTGAAAAATAAATAAGAAGTACAGCACAAAAAAAAAAAAAAAAACCGTAGAAATTCTAATAAGAAATTTGCAGACAAACTGCTCGTAACAGTGAAACGCCTTGGGAAAACAAATCCCCGCGTAATTCTTTATGATTACACAAAAAGTTAAGCCATCGAAGGTAGATACGGAAAGGGGAGGGGGAAACCTCCACCGTTACCCGGCAACGAAACGGCTGAGGAGACGCGAGACCTCCCGCGGTGCCCTCGGGTAACCGACAGCCTCTCCTCTGCCCCTCAATCCGAGCACAGAGCGCGGCGAGGGGACCGGGCCCCGTCAGTGGGCGGGCAGCGGAGCCCAACCCCGGGGAGAGCCGCCTCCTCCCAGCCCGCTCCGCGCGTCATTTCCATCTCTTTACCTTGAGCCGCCCCGGCCAACCAGCGGGCGCGGCGCTGGGCCCTGCTCACCTGCTGCCCGCGGCGGAGCGGCGGCGGCGCTACGATGGTGTGCGGCGGCTTCGCCTGCTCCAAGAACTGCCTGTGCGCCCTCAACCTGCTCTACACGGTGCGTGGGTCGGGCTACGGGGGACGCCTCGGGTTTGACGCCGCGGGGTCGGGTGCCGTAAGCGCAGCCCGGGCCGGGCGGGGGATCCCGGCGTGAGCGAGCGGGGCTGGGTTCGTTGTTGGGGGGTTTGAAACGAGTGCGTCTCTGCGGGAAGCCGCACAAAGGGCTGAGTGGGGTCAGGGCGCGCCTTGCGGCGGGAGGTGAGCGCCGTGCCCGCCCGCATCGCTGCTCACAGCTGAAATAACCCATTATTCTAGCAGCTCCCCCCGTAAGCGAGATGCCTGCTTCCTCTGGGCGAGTTTGAGGACGTATTTTCCATAGAAATCCGTAAAATCTCCAATTGCACCCTAGCCTTATTTTTTTTTTCCTCGTTATCTGTTTTCAAATGGCACAGCGATAGAAAGAAGCAGGGATACATGTAATGGCTTCCTCTTGCAGCACTTCTGGAAAGGTAATATGTCCTCTGATGGTTCCTGCTGGCAGCCCTGTGCTGGGCAGCCCTGTGCTGGACAGTGGTGCTCGTGGGTGATGCACAGTGCTGAAATTGGGTGAGCCACGGCTGGCTGGCAGTGCCTGTGCTTTCCTGATAAAGCCGGATCCCTTAGTGAAAGTAAGGCAGGAGAGCAGACAGGTCTTATCGCTGCTCATCAGAACAAACAGTTCTCATAGCTAGCAGTCATTGGACCTGATGGTAATCCCTGGGACAGGTGATGAATGGCTGTAGAAGTGCCTGTGTTGAAGCCAGAATTGCTTATTAACAAGCATCGCCTTATATTTTGAACACATCACCTTGGAAAAGAGCAGAGCAGAACCTTTTAATGTTGGAGAGACTGTGCTGTTGCGTGTGTTACTTGGAAGAGCTTGCAGAGCAGAGGATGTCCCCTAAAAAGTCTCTGAAGCATGCATAGGGAGCCCAAGTTTACCTGCTGGAAGTCAGACAGGACCTCTGTGACACAGTGCATTGACTATGCCAGTCCCAGCCAGAGCACAGGGGACAGGTAGGCATTGCCCTGTGCCATCCATGGTTGCAGGTAAGCCTAAGCATATGCAGACATGTCAAGGTGAAGGATTGCTCCAACCTGACTTATCTTTCAAGGAAACCAGTGGCGATGCAAAAGACTTCTTTCTTCTTTTTCTTTTATTTTTATTTATTATTATTTTATTTTTTATTTTTAATTTTTAATGATACATCTTGAGTGACAGAAGGTTGAAAGAAATCTGGATGGATCTTTCTAACATAATGCAAACATAACTCTCATTTTGAAATGTTGTGGTCAGTGAGTGTTGATTTCCCTGAAGATAGCATCGCTTGCTCTTACAGCCAGATATTAACCAAATCAAAAGGATCTGGTAGGTCTTTTGAGCGTATTTAGCCTCAGAAAGGGGCTCACTGATCCCTTAGACCTCCGTATTTCTCTCTGTAATACCTGCACAATGCTCCTGTGACCTGAATCTTGCCTGGTGTCTCTGAGCAGAATTTACTTTGTGGGTGTCACTTGGTATTTTTCCATGTGTAACATATGCTTTTCCAAGAGGAAGGAATGACTTTCAGTTAGAGTAACTAGAGTATCCACCTGTTATTTCTTGTGTCACCTATTAAGGATATGCAAGTTCAAGACCAACACTTCTTATTTCTGAGTTACAGAAATAACATGAAATATTTAGTTAGCCTGGAGGAACTGATCTTGCAAAATGCATGGACTTTTCTATTTCTGGGCTGGATAAAACCCTTACAATGCAACGATGGGGTTTTTCCAAGCAGGATAAACACACGGAAGACCACCAGAACAAGAATTTAATTTTTTTAAACAACAGTAATTCGCAGCTGTAATTGGTGGGAGGACCAGAGAGGGAGATGGAAGCTTGGTTAGGTAATGCTTGAATCTTTTTCCTGCTAGTATTGATGTGTGTCTGTGTCACGTGCTTGGAATGAATTATCCCTCAGATCTAATGTCAGAGATTACAATCGGTATTCTGCTTTTTTTTCTTTAAGTACTCCTATAGTATCTTGGATTTCAAAACAGCAAATTAGGATATGGGAGCCTGATCTTGTTGTTGATGCTGTCCCAATCTACTTTTTATAGTAGTACACCAAGGAAAATATATATTCTGGCAATAATTAATCAGTTTCTGGTTTAAGGCAAGAAACTAGAAACCGACTAACCTAATTGCTCACTTACCTTTCCTCTCAGCTATTTGCTGGCTGATGCCTTTTGGTTCTTCTCTGGACTGAATGTCCTTAGGCTCTGGTTCTATTTTTAAATTTATCTTGTATGTACAAGTCTGGCACCTATGCTGAGTCTTGCTGGTTTCATATGGTTCTGAGGCTGTTGACTTAGTGTGCACGAAGTGAAATATATTTCTTGATTAAGATTTTAAGAGGAAGAGCTGTTTGTCTGCATGCAAGTCACATACCCAGAACTAGTACCAATTTATGTAGTTGATTGTATTCTTGTTTCCCTTTAAAAGGCAGACCAATGAAAACTATTTAAAATGGCTGCCCACAGAATTCAGCAGCTTTCAAGGATATGCACATAACTAAAGCCTTCTATTTGTTGACACAACTGAGGGGAAAGATGCAATCCAGAGGGACCTGGACACAATCAAGAAGTGAGCACACAAGAATCTAATGAGGTTTAACCATGGCTATGTGCAAGATGCTACATTTGGGTTGAGGTAATCTGAGCTAGGATTACAGACTGGGAGAAGAACTCATTGAGGGCAGCCCTGCAGAGAAGGACTTGCATCCCAGAAGCCAACAGTATCTCAGGCTGCATCTTAAGAGCAACGTCAGCGTCCCCCTCTACTCTGCCCTTGTAGGCCCCACGTGGAGTACTTGAATTCAGACCCAGGGCCCTTAGTACAGGAGGGATATGAAACTGTTGGAACAGCTCCTGAAGAGGGCTGGAAAGATGATCAGAGGGCTGGAGAACCTCTTCTGTGAAGAAAGGTTGACGGAGTTGGTATTGTTAAGCTTGGAGAAGAGAAGTCTCTGAGGAGACATCATTGCAATCTTTCAGTACTTGAAGGGTACCTACAAACAGTAGGGGAACTGACTTTCTACATGGTCTGGTACTAGGACTAGAGAGAATGGCTTTAAAATAAAAGAGGGAAGTTTTAGCTTAGGTGTTAGGAAGAAATTTTTTACTCAGAAAGTGGTGAGGCCCTGGCACAGGCTCTCTAGAGAAGCTATGGATGCCCCATCCCTGGTGGAGTTCAAGGCTGGGTTGGATGGAGTCCTGGGCAGCCTGAGCTGGTGAGTGGCAGCCCTGCCCATGGCAGAGGGTTTGGAAGTAGATAGTCTTTAAGGTCTCCTCTGATCTAAGCCATTCTATGATTATCTTCCATGTATAAGAACCCTGATTGCTGCTGACCTCACCAATGTTTGCTCACTTTACTCAGACAAGGATTTCCTTAAGCAGACAGTGTTCCTCTCAAGGCGGACTCGAGTAATTCTGTTCCAAGTGTGAACAGTCGATATCTTAATTCAGATTCTCAGAATGGAAAGGGAAATTCCTGAGTCCTGGCAAGTGATGAAAAATGGAAATGGTAACTGGGCCACAAGATTAAATGTATTCAAATTAAATAATAATAATAATAAATATATATATATACTGACAGTTCATTTGGATGGTAGGTTCTGCTTTTATCACCTGAGCAGCTACTTAATTCTTCTTGCAGCAGCAAACACCGTACGTTTTTCTTTGTTTTGATACATAGGCTTCCAGTTTTTCTTAAACCTAGAGTGGCTATCTGATTTACAGTAAAACACATGGCTTACCGTTAAAATTAGGTATATTTTTAGTACCACAGAGTTCATGCCATGCAGGTACCCATGTTTCCTTGTAATATTAGAAAGAGCCTAATTAAAGTCATTTATTTTTCATAGTACTTTGCTCTCTGAACTAGTTTCTAGCCTGCCTATTCAATATACTATTCTTTGCATCATTTTGAACTATCAGAATTCAAGTTTTTTTTATTTTTATATAGTTATTTATTTATCCCCCCCTCGCCCCCATCCTATTGCTGTCTGTTCTCTCAGTGCAGATTTACTGCTTATCTGCCATGGCATGTGGGCAGCTCGCCTTGGAGCTGCCTCTGCCTTTCCCAAGGCCATGGTGAAGGCAGCAATATGAACTGTGCCGTCTATTCTTGATGTGCAAATAAGGCAGTGGTACAGGAGCTTCCAAGTGCTGTGGCAGGGGAGGTCAGTGTCAGTCACGTGGATTTAGTTTGTTTTTGTTGGCTTTTTGGGAAGGTTTCTGTGGTCGTGCTTCAGAATACAAAAAAGTGAGTACAGCAAAAAAAACAACAAAACATTTTGTGAGGAAATGTGCTCAGATGTGCCGTGTGTCAGTCTGTAGCCAAAATGACAGCCCTTTGTGGTAGCGTGGCTGGAAATTAGACATGTGTTGGGTTTCTAGATCAAGCATGAGTGGGTTTGGTTTTTTTTCAATTGCTTTGTTCGGTGTGCAGAGCTGCAGCTGGAGCCAGGCAGGATGTGTGCTTAATGACAGACGGAGTATGGCAGGGTGCAGGAGGAGAATGTTACATGGAACATGGCATGGCTTGATGTCACTTATGTTTCAAGCCATTCTAGCAGTGCAAGTAGAAACTATCACAATTTAAAACAAGCATGACTTAGAGAAGCCCTTGGAATGCACGGAAGTAGCCTTAAATCATTAATTGCAGCTTAAATCATTGATCATCTACTGCTATTTTCAGGTTGAAGGAGAGCTGTGTTTGGAAGAAGGATCTGTGAGATCACTGGGCTTCCTGAAAACATTTGCTGTCTCTAAGTAAATAAGTAAACATTGTGGCTGATAGCTGTTCCTGCCACACATCAGAAAGCTTCAATATCTAAAACCTACGGGGTACAAAATGGGTTAAATCTGACTGCTATTTTAACATTAAAGAAGCATTTTATATGATCAACTATAATTTGATCATAATTATTGGCCAATAGCATGAAGAACTCTGTACTCAGCCATCTGACCAAAGGAGCTGTGTTCTGAGATAAGAGACAGGAATGCTGCCTTTCACATAAATGTCTTGCTCCACATCACGTACTCTCAGCTGTTCAGTAACCAGACTACTGATTGTTCCCCGTTTAAATAAGTCACAGGAAGGTGAAATTCTGCTTTCTATTGGAAATCTTTCAGAAGCTGCTCAACCCCACCTTTGCTTTTGGTAAAGCTGAAGAAGCACTGTGAAGAGGTAAAGTTCCTTACAGATTGGATAGCTCACAATTGTGATAGGAATCAATCTCACTTAGTCTTATTTTGTTAGAGATGATCACTCTGCTGCCTGCTGTATTAACAGATGAAGTGCAGGGGACCAGAGGAATTGTCTTCTAGTTTCTCTGTAACTGTGCAGAAATGACTGACCAAGTTGAAGTGGAGTGTGGTACAAATCTGACTTCAAAATCAATACCAATTGAGGTTTAAACTCCAAAGATCCCTTAAATAAGTGTTACAAGTACAAATTTGCATATGGAGAGAGGGGGTTAGGCAGGTTGGATATCAATGTGTGTAACCTCCCTGATTTTAGTTCCTGTTCCATTCACAGCCTGACAGCTCTTCTTAAATATTTCCTTTTCTTTTAGTGGTGTGAATGCTTCGTAATCTCTTTACCCAAAAGTGCTGAGTCCATATTTCTTGAAATTTAAGTTCCCAAATGTAGTTTTCACAAATTTCTTTTTGGGCCGAGGTTACAAGGAAACACTGAATGCACTGAACTCTGTGTATGAACTGCTTCCTAAGAAGCAGGCAGTCCAAGCTGGGTGAAATGCTGGAAAGTTGCTAGTTAGTCAAAGTAATGGATTTGCTTATGGCATGCCATTGAGGGAAGGAGGGACTGTTTTGGGCATCGGAATTGTTTGTTGGTGATGTGGTCAAGTGAAGTCATTCCTCTATATTTTGGTTTCTTTTTGTAATGCAGAATGTAACTGTGTGGAGAAGTGCACAAGGGATAAGCACGATGAGAACTGTTTATCCAGTGCAGCAAATGAGAAACCATGTGTACAGATCTTAGGCTTAAAGGATACTGCAAGTTATGAGAATTTGTCATCTTTTTCACTTTTAGATGAGTTTAAACAGTATTTTACAGAGTAAGGGAAATGAAAACCCACACAACAAGTATTGTATAGGCTAGTACCTTAATTGTGTTATCAGTAAGTTAACTGGAGAAGAAGACAAGCAAACCCATGGTGACTTAAGCTTCTGTCACAAATAATTTCTTCTTAGCCTATAGATTGTTATTTGAAATACCTCTGAAGTTCAGGTGTGTCATGCATGTACACATATGTACATATAACTAAAAAACCCCAAAACACTAATACATAATGAAAGATGCTTAAAATATAGTGCGATCCCTTCCACTGATCTTGAAGTTACAGTCCCTAAAAACTCTCCTGTGGAGGTGCTGACATGGGAGTAACATCTTGTCTATAGGCAATATGCTTTGTTTGCTTAATTATCTTTTTCAGACTGTAGAAAAAATATTTGACCTCATAATGAAAACTACTGCTCTTCTCTCAGGAGCTGTGCTGGCTGGAGGTCTGCTCCGAGAAAGCATTTACTTAATTTCAAATGAATGAGTTATATGTTGGATTATGCTAAGCCTGTGCTTGTGTGTGTGTTTTTAAACAAGGTTGCTAGAGTTTGTATTGGTGAAGTTGCTATATAGGAAATGAGAGTTTGTAATTCGGAGTGCTGCTGTTAACTAACCACACACACACACTTCCTCTGGCTCTGTCTTTTCCAGTTTAAGGACAGTATGGGTCCATAACATCTTTGTGAGACAGCTTTCACTGGTTTGAGATTGTGATGCGTTCTTTTACTCTTAATGCCTGTTTACTCCCTATGAAAACTTGCCTTAAGTGGATGGGACCATTTAAATCACTGTGTAAGTACTTCTGAAGAATCATTCATTTCTCTTATGCTAAGAACTGCTTTTAAGAAGAGAAAAGGAAAGAGGAATGAGTTCTAGGAGATGGTATGATTCTCTATCTGTTTAAATTAACTCTAACGTAGTTTAGATCTGTTGAAGTGGTTCAGAAAAATCCTTGGTCACTGCTGAATCTGGCCCCTATCATCCTGGTAAGACTTTATTTCTAGTGAGGCTGGTGGCACGGTTTCTGTGGTAGAGCAGCCAGTGGTGGTGTGGGAGCACTGGCTGAGGGCACTTTGGGGGCTCATCTGCTCTGGGTGGGACTGTGAGCAATGTTGGAATGCCAGTCTTAGTCTACCTGAGTCTTGAGGTCCTTTGTGAACAGCACCTTTGAGCAGCACCAAACCAACTTGTAGATGTTGTATTTATTGAATAATTGGTGTTCAGAACCTTTCAAGCCATTACCTTGTGGCAGTCACACTTGTTTCGCTGTCAGTTCCGACAAGAGTTTACCTCCATTGTTTTTTGCAATGTTCCTTCATTTTCAGCTGCTATTAGGTTACCCCTAAACTACTACCTCTTCAGCAAACTAAACAAACCACGTGATCTTCAGGCATCGTCCTTAAGACTCCAGGCTGCTTGATGAACTTTTCTGGGTTTTCACATTCCTTTTCGACCTGGTGGATGTTGAAATAGGCCACAGTGCTTAACGCAGGTGAAGCCGCAGTGCGAATTGCCTTTGATCCCCCTCCTCTTGGCTTTCCCTTCATGGTGAGAGCAGACTCTTGGCTCCCATTCCACTTGGCAGAATGTGTGATCAGCAGCTCCATCTCAGCAAGGCTGCTCAGCCAGTCTGTTCCCAAGCTGCATAGATGCAGTGCCGGTGCAGAATTTTGCATTTGGTGAGATTTCTCTTGGCTTACTCCTCAAGTTCATCAGATCTGCCTGAACTGAACCTCTGCTACTTGAAGGGTTGGTTGCTTTTTCTTTTTCAGTATCATCCACTGATTTTTCTGAGGATTTACTCCATCTCACTGCTCACGTTGTCAATAAAGATACTGAATAATATTGGCCCTTCTATGAACCCCCTTACCAGCTTCCACTTGGATGCTGAGCCATTCAGTATTAGCCTTTAACTCAGCAGTCCATCGAATTTCCGTTCAGTTCCACAATCTGTTCCGTTTTTCCAAGCTACACTTGCTCAGCTAACAAATGAGAATTACTGTTGGAAATGGATCCCTGCTGTATTCAGTAGAACCAGGACTGTAAATTGTTCTATTTCTATTAGATTTATTAAGCAAGTATTTGAAACACCAGTAATGAAGGCTAGTTTTACATAACCTAAGATTTATGTAGATGAAATGGCATTTCATCTGTGTTGGAAATGTAGATTGGAGAACTTGTGGAAACTTATGTTTCTGATTTCCAAGGATGACAGTATTTTCTCTGAGAGTAGTTTCCCAAAGCTGCTGCCATGAAATGGCACTATAAAACTGTATCTTCGTTCACTGCTTAACAGAATGGACGATAACAGGAAAAAATACTTTTATTCTTCTGGGGTGGGCCTTGAGGACAAAAGAGTTGAAATGCTCAATTTCAGTGCTCAGAGTTGGAGTTTGTTTTGAAGACCTGCATCTGAGCAGTTAATTGCACCTTCAGTCCAAATTGATAACTGCTGACCTGCACATCTGATACTTCCTTGGCAGCCACCTGTTGATTGGGTAATGTGAAACCAGAAGGGATGATTCTGAGTATCAAACCAAGCCTGGAAATGAAGGAATAACAGCCATTCATGTAATCTTTCTTCCAACATGCAGAAGGAGGCAAAAGCTTAATCCTAAATCTGTTTTGAAAAATGTCTTTCTGTTTCCATTTCAGTTTGAAATGCAAGGTCAATTTTCCACACTGTCAGGTGGCCAGAAGTGGAGTAGTCAGTGTGGCTAGTAGTCACAGTGGCTTTGATCTAAGTGATGTCTGAGTGACTGGATGAAGCACTTTTACGATGCTACCAGAGCCAGTGACTCGGACCTGTGATCATAGTGAATTTCCAGATGTTTTAAGGAATTGGACAACAATCAGCTTCCTAAAGAAATAGAAAATTGTATGTTTTCAGATAAATATTTCTAAGCATAGCTGAGGCAGCAGAAAGAAGCCTTGATAAAAGTGATTAGGAGATGCTTTTCTTTCTTTTTCCTGCTTTTCTTTATGAAATAAATTGAAATATGACACATTTTGAGATTCTGCTTGAGACAACACCTTCACAAGATCTGTGGTGACAGTGTGAGTTCAGTGCTTTGAAGAGTATGGTAAGGGCTGTAGAATTACAGAAACATTTGGGATGGAAGAGACCTTTAGAGGTCATCTGGTCCATCCCTTCTGCAGTGACCAGGGATATCTACAGCTAGATCTGGTTGCTCAGAGGCCTGACCAGCCTGACTCAGCACTTTCTGATTGAAAATTTGGTTATGTGATTTTTTTTTTTTTGCTCCTGATGCTTATGTAGTAAGACAACTCTTCCCAGTGGTATCAGGCAATGCAATAAAGTGAATGGGCATAGACTGGAACAGATAATCGTGCACATGGCTGATTATCAAAGCTAATTTTTAAGCAGTAACATCAGGCAGTTCATAGCCCTGTGCTGCATACGTACAGAAAATCTGTCTGTGTCAGAGCCAAGGCTTTTTTGTTGTTTTCTTTCCTCTTCTCTGTAATTTAGATTTGTGACAACTTGGCACAATGTTCTGATGCGATGATTAAGGCTTTTTGTTTAGGAGAAACAAAACTAATGCGAATTAATCCTAAAACTATACGTACTATTGAGAATTTTCATTGACTTTTTATCACTTTTTTTGTCTCTTCATGTGGTGAAAGGAAGCTGTAGGTATGGCAAACATCCTTGTATTCTTGCAGCCTGTCTTAAATTTCTCCTGAGGATTACTGGCTTTTTGTAAAAACAAAACAAAAAAAACCCAACAAAAACAACAACAAAAATAAACTTTTCTGAGGTGTTGTCCTCTTTGAACACAAATGGAAGAGAACACCCACTGAGTTTTGATCTTGATGAGCATCACAACTTGTTTTTCAACTTCCTTGATGTTCTCTAAGATTTCCATGTTTCAAAAGCAGCATTATGTAGACCAGTCTTCTGATATGTACTGTAGCTGAAAAGTACATCCTTGTGTTGAAACCAAGAAATGTGTCCTCTTTCTCAGGGTAAGCACACTGTAATGATGGTTGAGCTGGAAGTTTACTTGTTTTTAAAATCCCTCTGGATAAGCATTAAAAGGTTGTGATCAATCTTGTTTGTAGGGAAACAAATGCACAAACATAAGTGCTTGCACTGAGTAAAATTGTGGAGTTGGACTAAACTGGGCACATACTGGATTTTATAATGATACAATATCTGAATATCTTTTGGTGATGTCAAGTTTACATAAATTTTAATCCTCCACGCTGAGTTGATGCTATAAAACAGAGAATGTAATAGGTTATATATTATGCATGAGTCTAAGTGGTTTGAATGAGAGCATTAGGCACCTTGTGTATTGGTCACCTGGGTTGGCTTTGTTTGCCTCTTACCTCCTGTTGTTTTTCATTGCAAGATTCTCTGTACCTTTTCATGTTGGAATTTTTTTTTAACGTCCTATGTTTTTGGCATGGAAACAGGAAAGGCTGGAGCTTCCTGCTTGCATAAACAATAAATTCCAGTAAAGCAACTGAGACAGATTCCACTTACCTTCACTGAATACCGTCTTTTAAAGGAAGGAAATAGTATAAGGGTGCTTTGGGCATTGAAATGGTATTGACTTCATAGAAGAGCTGTTTTCCTGACTAATTATGTAGGGAAGACAGGACACCTTCATTGTTTCATGACGTGCAGTCCTTGTGATACAGATCTGAAAAGTATTTGTGTGGCCTTGTTAACTGTTGTGTGTGTGTGTGTATATATATATGATATGAAACATATGAACTGCACAGAATCTTCTGTAATAAATTAATACAAATGTATTTCTGATTACAGTAAGTTTTGGCAAAGTGTGCCCTTTTGCATGTCCAGAGCTGCACAGCCATGCTTTCTTTAAATATACTATATTTCAGAAAACATCTGGGATTATCATTCTTGATTTTTCATAATTCATAATTTTTATCTTATTTGTCAGTTCTGTTATAATCCACACAAATTCAGTGTCTCTATCTCTGATAGTCTATCTCTGATGCACGGTGTAGCTTGACTTGTAGGTGGCTTAGTGAGAACAACTCCACGTTGACAATATTGAGGAGTATGTGTGTGCCTTAAAACATCTGGTACTAAAGTCACCTCCAGGATGAAGTGGAGAATTGGTTTGTTGAGGACTGTGCTTCTCTTTGTGTTGGGAAGAATTGTACCTTTCTGAGAACAACTTTAACATAAGGAATGTAGTTATGTGTAGGTTGTGCCTCCTATATATGCAGACTAACTTCCTTTTCTCTTCCCTCCAGCTGGTGAGCCTGCTGCTGATTGGAATTGCAGCATGGGGAATTGGCTTTGGCCTCATCTCTAGTTTCAGAGTTGTTGGAGTGGCAGTTGCTGTAGGCGTCTTCCTCTTCTTCATTGCCTTAGTTGGATTGATTGGTGCAGTGAAACATCACCAAGTGTTGCTGTTCTTTGTATCCTTCTAGTGTATTTATTACATGTTTTATGGCTTGGTTCAAGTTATGTGAACAGTCTGCTTTGGTGGACAGAGACTTGAGGAAAGCAGAAATTCAGTCTTATTTTGGTCTAATGTGTTCAAAATTAAACATAATTCCCAGCTATTCCCCCTCCCCCTTTTTTTCACTCTGAATGTGGGAATATTCACTTCCCTCTCCAAAAATTTTTAAATACTTTAATTTTTTCAGAGCTTTTGAGGTGAGTCATTGTGACACAAGTCCTTCTCATTGTGTGCTCAACCCTAAAGCAGCCTAGAGTATGTGAACTACGAATGTGGTTTAACAGTGGAGGACAATGATACAGACAGTGAAATGATTGGAGCTGGCAGAGGAATGCATACTCATATGTGCTGCCAATAAGTACTTTCTTTTCATACCTAGTTTTTAATTGTGAACACAGATTAGAAAGGAGCACAGGCCTTCGCAGCATGGTGCTTTGCTGTCCCTTTTTTGTTACTGACACCACATAAGCAGTCTGTGATGCTGCCTTGAGTAACAAACCTGTTCTGTGCAGATGAAAGAAAAGATTAAATCAGATAATATTCTTATTTTTCTGGTTGTGTACTCCAAATAAATAATATCCTCTGCTTTACATACAATCTAATTTTTCCACATCTAGTCAGAATTTTTCTGTATTTTTTTTTTTGTTTCAAAGGATGTGGTGTAGTCCAATGATCATATATTGTATAAGTAAAATTTCTGAAAATGCATCTTTAACTACTACTTCCAGTACATGATTATTCTTTTGCTAGTCTTCATTGTCCAGTTTTCTGTCTCCTGTGCCTGTTTGGCATTGAACAAGGAACAGCAGGTAAGAAATACTTCCTGATTTTCCCAGTTGACCTATAGCATATTATTATTTTTATTTCACACACATACATGCATATATTTATACGTAACATTCGTTTAAATGTAGAGTGCATATTTTAAGAAAATCTGCCTTCAGAAATCAAAGTCATCTAGTTTGGAAAAGGCCTTCAAGATCATCAAGTCCAGCCCCAACCTGGCCCACGGAGTCCCATTACTAATCCACACCTCATAGTGGCATGTCAGCACATCTCTTAAGCCTCTGCCTTTCAGCCATCTTTTAGAAACTGTTTTGGTCTTAAAGGTCCTATCTAGGTTTTTGGTCACAAATGTAGCAGTATACTATCTTGACTATAGCATGTGTTCATCAGTTCTAAATAAGCTGATGAAATCTACAGTAATCATAATGTAAAAGTGATAAACACTGAATTGTTTTGTAATCAAAAAGGTAACGATGACTATTAGGTACAGACCTGATCCATACATGGGAGAGAAAGACAATTTCTGTGGGTTATGGAGAATAATCCTTAATGCATAAAGAAAGGGCAAGAATATAGTGACAAAATGGTCCACTTGCTCTAGATGTAACAGAGTGGTTCGTTTAAAATCTGAGCTGTCCCAGTTAGATTAGATTTGTGTCCCATTGCTAGTGCTCTTGTCAGATTTAGGAAGACTGGAAGAAAATGAGTTATGGCCATAAACTTTCTGCTGCTAAGTGTTGCAATCTCATTAGCTATCCAGGCTGTTTGAATGTTGAAGTCTTTTTAAAAATATATTATCCTGTCAGACATGGGGATCTGAAGGTTTTAATTGTAAAATGTTATGTAACAGGTTGAGCAAAACTGGGTAAGCGCAACAGTTTCTGTTTTGTGACTTCTTTCCATTGCATAGGTAGATAAAAATAAGTATTGTGTTTGAGTTAGGAGTTTTCCAAATATGTTTTTACTCCTGTGAAGACAGTGAAAAGGGATCATCTACTTTGCCTAGTGTACTGATTTCCATTTAGATATAAAACATTTCAACTAATATGCATTTGCTTATACATTCTAGAGTCAACTTCTAGAGGTTGGATGGAATAACACTAAAAGTGCAAGAACAGATCTTGAGAGAAATCTGAATTGTTGTGGATTCAGATTTTTTGATCCGAATGAAACCTGCTCCTCTGTAAGTTCTTTCACTGTGTTTGTTCCCAAATGTGTGATTTCTTTCCTAGTTGTAGGCAGAGGTTTATAACAAATCTGCAAATTAGTAGTCACAATGATCCTAAGGTCCTTACTGGAAACTTTATATCAGAGCAACTTTTAAAGGCTGTATTCTGTTGTCATTTGTGTACTTGCTTTTCTGGAGTCCTAAAACTCCTAAAGTTTTGTCTATGGTTTGCAGTATGCTACAGAGCTAACAAAATACTGCCAATCAGTGAAGTATCATGAGAAAATGGGGTGTAATTCTCAGTTTATCTGTTACAGGATTGTTTTAGAAGTCATCATTGTCAACCATGTGCACCAATATTAGAAGAATATTCTGGAATGGTCCTCAGATTTGTTGGAGGCATAGGACTTTTCTTCAGTTTCACAGAGGTAAGTGAATAGATCAGAAAAAGGAGTGCTTTCCCCTCACCATCTTTTCATAAAACAAAGCCTTAAAGTTCAGCGGTTTTATTACAGGAACTCCCAGTATTGTCTCAGGAGTCAGACCTCATTAGGTCAAAATTTTTCAGGCTGACAGCTTGTTAAACTCAGACAAAAGCATGGCCGGGAGTATCTACAGCTATCTGTTATTTACACTACAAACCATTGACGAGATACCTCATTGAAATGCGGTGCTGTAGATTTTGTAGAAAGCTAGCTCGTTAGGTTTATTGTTATCCAAAAGTAATGGACCATGCTATTGCTTTGTTTGTTCCCCTGCTACTTGGGCTCCCCAGCCTGTCCCTCCAAGCTCTTTGTTTTTAGGGGTTTGGTTTTATTTGGGTGGTGCGTGGAAGGGGATTATTTGCCTCATTATTGCAAAGAGACAATTTCATGATGAATGAACTTAGATTTAGATTTAAATATATATGTATTTGGTTTATCAATCAGTGAGTAAAAATCCTCAAAACAGATCTTTCATAACATGTTTAAATTCTGCTTCTATGTGTAGTGCAGTTTTCAGACCATAGCTATTACATCAGCAAGAGATATAGCATCTAAAACAGGACCCATCTCACTTCTGCACACGTTTATTTACTAAAAATTTGCGGCTTCTCAACCAGAGGTGTGGAGCTGAAGAGGGAATAGAGCAGAATTTGAAAATTTACTGGAAAAATAGCCTTATTCTCAAGCTGTAGCCATAAAATGAAGAAGTTTGGAGGATATTATTTTATTTATCATTGTCCTAAGAAGACGTTTATGAATATTTATCAATTAAAGAGGGAGAAGAATAGTAATAGATGCTCCTATGATAAATATTCTTATATCGTTTTGGGTAAAGTTTTGTCCTTTCTTTCCTTTTCCATGTTGCTATATAGATCTTTCTGAGAAAGGTGCATTCTTTCTCTAATTAAGAAAGTTGTGTGGAGTTGTGCAATTTTAGCAATAGCAAAATATCCTACACTCGTGCTGTAAATTAATCACCAGAATTTTATATTTAAAATAAGTTTTGTAAAACTGTTGAAAGATAAGGGGGAGGCCCTCTGCCTAGTAATATCTCTGTGTTTTCCTTTCAGATTCTGGGAGTCTGGCTGACCTATAGATACAGGAACCAAAAGGATCCCCGTGCAAACCCTAGTGCTTTTCTTTGATAAGTTCATAAAGGACTGAATCTTCTTTTGCATCCTCTACTTCAGAATACTAGATCTCCATAGTTTAGTGTTTCCCTGTAGTAGGAATACTCTGTGTACCTGAAGGAAAATGTAGTTTCCATGAGAAGTTTGCAGTTTTCATCTTTAAATATTCATTGTTTTTCTTACGGGAATCACTACCTTGAAGTAGATTGGTGTATTCAGTAGCTGGGCAGAATCAGAATGCAAAAATAAAAACCAGAAGTATTTTCTGCTGTATTACAAAAATTCACCTAACTTCTCATTAAAATGATAAAAATAAACAGTGGGTGTTTAATGCTTGTTTGATTATGTGATTTGATTTGGGTTTAGGATGAGTTCTAGTTGCATTCTTTGTCTAAATAATGATATCACTCTATTGTTAAGGTTAAAATAAAAAAGCTGAAGTTGTTTTTTATTTGAAGTACTGTGCATTAGTGCACATAAGGGGACTACTGTGGTTTTTCACTCCTCCCTTTCCCTGTTTGCTGTGGCTATCTGGTAGACTTAGATTTCTTATTGAAAATAAAAGTACTTCTTTATTTTTTCTGGATATTTTCACTGTGAGAACAAAGAATGAATGTAATCTGCAGCTAATCAACTTGAACTTGTTTTTTTTTTTCTTTGACATCTGAGTGAAGTTTGGTATTTGCACGACTTCCCAGTTGGTAGTGGTCTGTCATCTAGTTAACATAAATAAGAAACTCGACTTGGTGTTTGGAAAGTTGTACAAATATTTTTACAGATGGTGTAAAATTTTTCTTGTAATAACTTTAGTAGTATACGTTCCTCTGTTGTTCACCTAAAAGTCTTGATTTGATGAGGCTGAACACACAGAACAACTGTGTTTTCCACTACTTTATTTTAAAAAGAGAAAAGAATTAAAGTTAAAACGTGCATCATCCATAGGCCGAGTGCTGTCTGAGCAGAAAGAAAATATGATCTCTGGTCTAGCCTCTAACAGAGGTGTAGATGAACTGGAAGATGTCAACACCAGAGGTGCACAATGTTCCAGTTATTTCTAATCACAGTGAATCACAGATCCACACAGTACCTTTTCTTCATTTAGTTGCTGCCTCTGGCACAGTAGGTAGCTGCTGTAGACTGAAAAAGACAGCTCTGCAAGAAAAGAAAGGGAGGCTTACTAAATTAAACTGCCAAGGAGCACAGCATTTAAGTGTGGAGGAAAGAAAGGTAGTGAGTGCAAATGATGGTAGCTCTCCAAGGGCTCTCCTGTTGCTGGGGAGGTGCCTACTTGCTTTGGCAAAGAAGGTAGAAAGAAGTTGAAATACATGTTTATCAGAACACTTACAGACTGTTGTGTGCCTAGGGCTGCTCAAGAAAAAATTGTCATGAGGTTTCAAAGGGGAAGTGTTGAACCTGAACATATCATCCCAAAGCTGTTCTTAGCAGCAGATAATTTTCCTAGTCCCCGTATTTTGTGCGTTAATGTAATAAATTAGAGAAGGAGTATTAAGGAGAAGGTGTATGAAAGTTGACATCGTATTCTATGGCTGCTTCAACTTTGGTTCTTATTTTTATTGATTTATTTAGAGCTTGATTTGGGCAGGTCTGGTTTCATTAATATAGTAGGTCATACTGGAATGTAATTGTGCATTTCTGAGGAAGTACTGAAAATGTGCTGACTTCAGAGCTGTGACATCTCATAAAACTTAGTGTGAGTTTGCTTTAGTGTTCAAAAGACACCAGTGAAGCATATGGTTTGGTTATAGCTTTTCTACTGTATATACAACAGTATCTTTTGAAGATTGGAAAAAGACAAAAAAACAAAAACTACAAACCTTGAAATTCACCTCAGAGATAGGGATTCACTTTCAGAATCTGATGCTGAAGGTGGAGGGAGAGACACGATAAAACAGATTTATTCTGACCTTAGAGCTGGGTAAAAACTTTGCTTCAGAGGCCTCACTCGCTTGTTAGTATACAAGAGTTACAAAAGGAATGGAAATGAATCCTCACCCATCTCCAGTGATCTAGACTTGCAAGGAAAGAACTCCAAAGGGCGGTATCTCCAACAAGAGATCCTTTCTCATTGACAGTCAGCCCTTAAATGAGGTGTAGGAGGGGTTGAGCCTGACTCCACCTGTTCTGGTCACTCAGGTGAACTGCCTTCATCTGTACTCCTAGGGTTGACCAGGTCTTTCCTTCAGGTGCTCAGTCAGTGGTTTAGGCTGTGACTCAGCAGTCCTCATACAGATGTATAACATTTTTCTTGTTGCTGTTTTCTAGAGAGGTACATTAATTTTCATCTGACTGCTTTAAAGTTAGACTCCATTGTAACCAGATTTTCTAGAGGCTTGTTAAGAGTAGCAGAATATCAGAAATATCAAGGTGGTTGGACTGAGAGCATTTAATGCTTACATTAAATGCCTTTTGACCTTAATTATATTGAAATGCTTTTTTAAAGTCTGTTTTTCTAGACAGAAATCTGTCTTTAAGACGTCCACCCATTTTCATCACCTACCAATAACTGCCTAAAAACAGAAACATGTAATTCTTATGTCTGTTTAAGAAAATTGGCCCATGTCTTAAGTAACGTACTCTGTACAGCATCTGATTCGTTTTGTGTAAAGATAACTGCCTATTACAAAAAGAAATTGTTACTTAGTGTAGCAGAAATGATAAGTAACGGCTTCAACCAGTGATTGAGCTCCTGGTGGGAAGGCAGGGCCAACCTAGGGGAGCTCAGGTGCATGCAATGTACTGAGTGACTGGAAGAAGTGCCAGGATCCACCCCTTCTCCGACATCGTTTAAGGGTTGGCAGTGGAGGCAGGAGCATTTCTCTGGAGATTGCTGTTTACCTGGGGCCTTCCAAAAGTAAACAGTTTTTATTCCTGTATCTCTGTGTCCACAGCTGCTGCACTGGGGTTCATTCATATTTGCTGCAGCTTGGGATTGTGTCATCCCACTACTACTGCTGTACTTTCCATTGTATTATAGCATTATGCTTAGGCACTTCTGAAAGACTTTAAATAGTTGTGCCTGCTGGAACTGCAGAAATCCCAATTCTTCCTGTGCATTTATAGTTACTGAGTATACACAACTCAAAAATAATTTCTGTGATTTTCTGAAGAAAATGAATTGTATTTTAATAATCTCTGGTTGGAGTATCTGTAAATAACTTGTATTTGGAGGAGGCCTACGCCTTAAGGTTGCACCTACTTGCATGGTGTTAAACTGCAGAGTTTATTTCTGTTTGAGCCTCTGCTGTCCACTTTGAGCTTGTAAGGAAGCAATCATAAGCCATAAAGTAATCTAGAAACTGACTGCATGCTCACCAAATATTATTTCTCACATTAATAGTCTCAAGGCTTTACTGAATTCTGGTGTAATTAAGAATTTTCTAAGAGAAGCAGTTTTTAACTTCTTTTGAACAAGATCCTGATGAAGAAATGGTGATCCTCCAATCGCTTCAGATTGAATCAATTTTGAAAATAAAGCCACATAAACTATTGCATCCTCTAATCTCACATGATTTTCTGCTTGAAAATGTGTTCCTCTTCTTAATGACTCTCAGGTATTATGCATGTAATTAACTGCAAGCACAGAAAGGGTTAGTAAAAGCTTTGCATGTGTTATCTAACTGTAAAGAAAGGAGTGGTAATGAGAGCCTAGCATAGGTTCCTGTTAAAAGAAAATGAATGAAGAGAAAGCATGCTGAGGAATGGAGCTTTATTAGCTGCAGAACTGCAGACTTAAGCTGCTTAGATAGATTATAACAATCTGTGGATGTAAACACTGATTTTACTCCAATAGTGGCAGATGATAGGGAAAAATATAAAACAGCAACACTTTGTATGTAAACACTTGAAATGGATTTATTAAAAAAAATCATTTGTGCAATTGGGTCATACAGTATTCTCCTGTATGTCTTAAATTAAAAGCCTTCAGCTTTTAAAAATGCTGCCCTGTACAGAAGTGCTAACATAAAACTAGTGTTTATGTTCATAAACCAGCACTATACATCACTAAATATCACTAGTCTCTTCAGCAGTGTCAGTGAGTGGAGAAGAGGTGAAAACCAGACTTTGTGGTCTTCAGGGGCATCTTCCTCCTCCTTACAGCTCAGTCTTCAGCAGCTTCAGTGCTTTCTGCATATTTGAATACACTAGAAATGAAATATTCATGCATGTTATTTTTGTTGCAACTTCCTCTTCCAGTGACCAGTTACTGTAAAGAATTTCATTATTATTAAAGCTGTGCCCAGAAGTCTATGGCTATATTGTTTCTGATGCACTGTGCATCTCGTGTTCTCCAGTAACCTGGAACTTTTTTTAACACCTCATAATTTGAATACAAAACAGGATTTTTATCTTTCTGAGCTTGTGTCCCTGCGCTGTCCCCAAAATATTTGTACAGCCAAGCATAACAGGACAAGCTAATGCAGTAAATCATGCAGTTACACCCTTCCCAATCCTACTTGCACTGGATAATGGTCCTTCAGGAAGCCCTGGGTGCACACAAGTAATGCTTAGTGCTATTCTTTCACATGTGAAAAATGTGACTGCTTTGAGAACACACTACTTACACAGGGAAATGTCAGAGGGCTCATATGCATAGAGACGGTTTGAGTATCTTCCAGTGATGTCTGCTCTCACAGTCAGGGAAGGATCTAGAAAAAAGGAGGATATGCAGTGCATAAGAATAAGTTTCAAGCATAAGAAACCTTCCTGTGCTTCTGCTGGCTTCCTAAGTTTTCCTGAAAGACAAATCTGCTTCCACTAGCAACCAACACCTTCATTCTATGGAGTAACTGAACTTGTGTTAAACACATTTGCAGGCTTGTTAGAGAGAGAGTATGTGTGGTTTTGATCTGTGTTGACTGTTGATCAGCCATAGGCCTGTGTCACTGCACAGTGCATGAGTTAACTGTGAAATGAGACTGCTTTCAGCCTACAGATGTTATTAAGAAAGAATAAGGGAAAAATAAAATGGCAGTTGCTGTGATCTGTTAAAAGTGGTTCTCATGACTGACGTTTATAGAGATGCATTAGTGCTGTGTGTACATAAACATGTGGGGGACTGCAATCTGAGAGGTACTCACCAATGAACAAGATCCGAGGGACGTACTGGCCATCAGGTGCAAGGTTCTTGTCTGTGGTTTCGTACTGGAAGAAAGCAGATGAGGTTCCAGGTTATATACAGCTAAGCAATACATTAACAGTTTCAGAAATCCACCACCTGGGATAAAAACTTTAAGCAGCTAGAGCTGAGAGTTGATAACAATGACAGCGTTACAATAAAATTTAACTTCCTCCCTATTAAGAGGTTATGAGAGCTGGGGATGAAAGAGGTTTGTTACTAAATCTATTATGCTCCAGCACTGAGCACTTTTCCTAGCCAATCCCAGCTGCATACTTAGAGCTAGAGGAGCCATAGTCAGAAATAAAACTTTATTGCTTGCACCTGAATTGTGAAAAGGACACCTACCACAAGGTTCAGGAGGATGAATTTCTCAGCCAATTTCTGTATTTCTTTGTGTTCAGCGAAGACCTTCTTGAGTGCTAGAGTAAAAACAATGAGGAATTATAATTAAAAGAAACAAAATCAACCCTGCAGTATTACCCTAGAAAAGAAAGTTTGAACAAGCCAATAGAATGAACATGAGGATTTATAGTTACAGCAAATAGAATTTTTACGTCTGTTCTGCTGATGGATTGTGAACTCGGTTTTATTCTGCGGTAAAGAGCAAGCGCGGTGGTACAAAGCGTGCCTCCTTGTTTTGCCCCCTTTTCTGCGCCGAAGCCTTACCCTGGCTGTGCGGGCAGTCCTCCAGGTGGTGGATGATCATCAGGGGCTTGTTGCTGCGGGAGAGGAGGAAGGAGCCCGGTTAGCGGGGCGGGGCGCGGGGCGGCCGGCAGGGGGCGCCGCAGCGCGGGGGCGCCCTACCTGTTCTTGGCGCGGAAGAGCGCTTCCTCGTACGTCTGCGTCCAGATGAGCTGGTCCCCCCAGCCTGCCACGGAAAGAGAGGGTAGGAAAAACTCACATACGTACCAGTGCGATCTGTAATATCTATGTGTTTTTACCTCTGGAAAGCGTCTGAGGCAGTTTTGGTTTAGTGCTGCTTTCCTTCGTCTCCTTCTTGCCTACATCCTTGGCCAGAGCGCAGGAGGTGGCCACGAGCAGCAGCAGCATGGACACGTAACTCTTCTCCATGGCTGCTCCTAGAACGAGGAAGAGAGCCTTCATGTCTCTGTGCCTCCCTGCTGCAGGTTCTCAGGTGCAGCTGGGTCAGGCATGCAGCTGGGTGAGTCAGCTAACTGCTCCAGGTGGGGGCACGGGGCAGCATAAGGGAAGGGAGAGGTTTGCTTGCAAAACGTCATGAAGGTTTGGCTGCTCTCTGCTGCGTTCGTGCCATTGTCCTGTGGTCCTCTTAAGATGTGTGCAGGTTTCTCTCTGTTCTTTTTTCGTATATTGAGTTTGCTCAGTAAAACAACACCCAATTTCAGAAGTACTTCTAAGTCCTAACGAACTCCCATTTCTCTCTGGATCTCCTGTTGTTAAAGTAACTGGGCAGTTTAACAGCGTGTGTGTTGACAAATAAGTTTGCATGGGCTCTTCGTCCATTTTGCAGCAAGAGCAACTCAAGTGGGATATAGAAGTCTCAGCTAGGCTTAATAGTGATCCATTAACATAGACACAGCCTAATGCTGCTGCTGAAACATCCTGTCTTCTCTAATTACTGTCACCTAATCCTGAAAAGCAGTAGAATCTATAACAGAACGATGGGGAATGATGAGAACTGAATTTCAGTTTGCCATTATAAGCAGCACAAAGCAGACTGATTCTCCTGCACCTGACTCCTTCACATGGGGTTGGAGATTAGGCATGACTCATGAAGCTCCTCAAATTTCAGCTGGGATGCTTTGAAGGGGGAAAATACTTTAGTATGACCCTATGATTTCATA
Organism: Cyrtonyx montezumae; assembly: GCF_038088225.1. Taxonomy (NCBI): domain Eukaryota; kingdom Metazoa; phylum Chordata; class Aves; order Galliformes; family Odontophoridae; genus Cyrtonyx; species Cyrtonyx montezumae. Next base: position 115,411,322 of record NW_027072089.1, on the reverse strand, counting down.
TTAAACCTCTTCCTGAAAACTGGAATACCAATATACTGGGTATGGTAGGAAGACCTAGGGAATTCCAAAACCAATGCAGAAAATTAAAAACATTCATGCAAAATTTTAAACAGTTTAATTTTTTTTTTCTTAAATTCAGACAATGAAAATGAGAGGTCCAAGAAAATAGAATCATTTCTCTGTGTAAGAGCTGCAGGAGGAGGTGTTAACTGAGTCTACATCACTGATAGTGCCCTTAGTTGCTGGGTGTCCAATAGTCCTCCAAGTATCCACAGAATGAATTTCAATGGCATGAAATAGGGTTTTGCAAGGGACTACCTGCCCCAAGAAAAATCTCCTCAGTAAGGAAGAAAACTGAATAAAGTTAACTTAAATATAATGGATTTTCAAAGTTGCAGTGAGTTGTTTTATCTGTAACTATGTAATTGAAGTAATGCTTATTTAAAGGAGGAAAAAGAAAAAGGTATTGGATGACCAGGAAGTCAAAGACAAGGCAAAGTTTACGCTGTTACTGGTGCAGAAAGCCAAGATGGAAACGTTAAACCTCCTTTTTAAAAACTTCCCCGTTGGAAGGCTGCATGCACTTCTGCTTAGTTTTCTGCCCCCTAAAGCCCCTCTTCTTTTTTCTGTAGCCTGCAAAGAAAGCATGTCCTTGCACGTCCTTCTGGCTAGCAGTTGTGCTTTGCCCACTGCTGCAGCCTCTCCCTCCCTTTAGCACAGCCCCAGGTAGCCCAGTGTTAAGCAGGCAGTTCTGAAGAGTGAGTGCTGCCTTACCGTGTGTGCTCAGCCAGGTGTCTGCTGGGGGTGCGAAGGTGTTCCCAGTCACAGTGAAAACACCCTGCTCCCTCCTGCCTATTTATGCACCTTTGCACACCCTGTCTCCACCCATGAGCTTTGAATTTGAATACTACTTCCAAAGAGCTCCACTTGCTGATCTTATCCCCCACCGAAACATTCAGAGTTGATTTTGCTATGAATAAACATCATTCTTTCCTGCCTAGCACCAAGTGTAAAGCTCGGAGATATTTCTGGAGTTTTTAGAACATTTTGGCAAGGTGATTTAAGGACTGGCAAAGATCCAAGTCCAGGTAAGCTTAAGCTGAGACTCCTGATTTGCCTGAGGAGTGATTTGTCTTTTTTTGATTGGCTGGAAAACACACATGGGTCACCATTCCTTTATTCCTCTGAAAAAGTTAAATTGGTGACTCAGAGCTCAAGATGTTAATTAGGTAGCTAACTGTGCACATTATACATGTATGTGCACATGCACGGATAACACTGCACAAGAAAAGTTTAATGACATGGAAAAGAAAGGTTATAAAGTTCTCGGCAGGAAGGTATTCGGTAGCTACAAGAATAAACTGAGTTCATAAGCTGAGTTTTAATTAAGGGCTTAACTCAAATTCCAAGTTTGATCAGTTGTGTGGACGTAGATGCACCATGAAAATAATTCCTTTTAGGTTTCAGACATTTGTATAATGAGGCAGCTCCCTCCCAGGCATCCATCTCTGTGCTTCAGGGCCTACGCAGCTCCTTCCTCAGCACAGCAAGAGGCCCTTAGGCACAACTGACCAAAACAAAAACGTGTTCTCCTAGGTGCAGGCCTCCTATGTTCTACTGCAATTGGAACTACAGGCTCACAGTGAGGCCTGAGCATTACTCAGTTGGATGAATGGAATCCATCAGATAAGTGGATTTACTACCTGAGATCCACTGTGCTCTCTGATGGCTGTTTATGACACATGTTTTCTGAATATACTTAAGAGAAAATAGTGCTTTGGATCACTTCTAAAAAATCTTTTGTAAAGAGTGATTAGGAAAGAAGCAAGGTGTTGAACTCAAGCAAGGAAGCAGCTGCTTTTACTTTCACATGTACAGCAATGCCATGCTTTGCTTGGGTGCTTGACATATGAAAAAGGTGAAATCCAGCTCCCAGGGAGGTCAGTCACTGTAAAATCCATTTCTGTGTGGTTTATGTTACGCATAGTCTAATCAAGGAATAAAATGTCAGAGAGAGCATATGAATTCATGCTTCTGCTCTGGTTCTTCTGTCTGAAGAGCAGGAGATGTTTTTTGTTAGCTTTGATATCATGTATGCAAAGCACACCCATGCAGTTTCTTCTAAAACGTTCACCAAAATAAGTCTCCAGGATCCACATGTGGTTGTGTGAGTACTCACTTTGGACAATCAGGTTACATTCTTAATCTCAGTGCAGATATAGGAGTCAAAGATTGGGTACCCATTTCTGAAATCTTGGTCTTAGGCAGTTCTTAACTTAGTGAGCTCTTGCTGTCTGCCTCCTCAGGCTGCACCTGGTACCACCTGGCAGTTTTAGGCCTGTAATGGAAGTTCTAGTTATTCTCTGGTTAAGAGAAGATCTAATGAGCATGTAGGCTCCTACTCAGATGCTAGGAGTAAAAATGTATGTTGCCTAAAGCTGCATTCTCAAAACTATATGTACATACCTTGGTCCTGGATGCATTCAAGCATAGCTATGAGAAGGCCTATATTGTCATCTTAAGCCTGGTGGTCCCAAAGGAGCTGGTTAAACATGTCTCCAAACCAGCCTCATGCTGGGTTAATGAAGACACAACGGACCTCAGCCTTCCCCACAGCTCCCTGACTGCATCTGAGGCTGCACCAGTCTGCTTGATGTGCATTGGTGACCAAATCCTGCCCTAACTACCCTAGGAGAACTTGAAACAAAGCAAGTCTATCCCAGAAGGTTTTCCTCTTTTGCTATAGAGACCTCATTACTGCTGATATTCAACATCTTTACAAAGCTAGTAAGTGGATTTTTCCTTTGATTTTCATTCCTCTGATCTGTAGTTTGCCTTGCTCATCATTTTACAGGGAAATCATCACATTTGGCACTGGTATTATAACCCTTCTTATATTATTTTATGAAGCTGGTATTTTTTTCTTATGCTTTGTAATAAGTTTTAGACCAGATTGACCAATTGCCAGAGGTACAGGCAATTCAGTTCATAAAAAATACTTGCTTCCAAGATGTAATCTATTGCTCAGAATATGCTTTAAATAGGAGGAATATAAGCAGAGAATGAAACACCAGTAACACACTAGAAATACTCCAAAGAAAAACCCAGAGAATGGTGTATGTGGGTGTCATGAGCTTCCAGTGCTGCCAGAGTAGTGGCACATCATTAGACACAGTGACTGAACGTAGAATACATTAATTCAAGAACTGGTCAAACTTCTTTTGTCAGTGCTTTAACCACATTAACTGAATTGTATGTGTGTACATATATATGTTACACTTAAAAGCATCTTGAGTGAAATTTGCCTTATTTTTTTTCTGGAAAACCTTTCACCCTACATTTTAAAAGCTCAAACACCTCTGAGTTACTCCATTAGCTTGGAGTGCTTAGTGTTAACTAGTATCACTTCTAAAATTGGATAGCAGAAGAAACGTTTAGGATTTAAAACATTGCATTCTTATACATTCCTGGTCTTTTGATCACTCCTTTCAAAACAAAATACCATTCAACAAGGATTTTGATGACATTATTTCAAATTTGCATATGCAAATTTTTAACACATGTCAGCATCACTTGGTATAAATCAGAGTAGTCTGGAATGAACCATTTTCAACATAGCTTCGGAAAAGATGAGGATTTGTCACGCAACCAGTTCTTACATTTATATTCTGTTTTGAGCTGTAAAATACTGGAATGTCTGGAAGGCACTGCTGAATGATGTGTTAAAAACCATATGTAGTTTGAACAGCCATAGCAAATACACCTGCTCTGGTATTGTTCAGTGCCCTTTCTCACAGCACTAAGGAAGCTATCAAGATCTGTTACCAAGGAGCCTCATGATTTTCAGTGCACATGGAACTTAACTGTTCACCTTGTATTTGGAAAGAGAAACTCTTAGGTTTGATTTTGAAATGAGATTTTCAGTGAATGAATGAGGAGGGATTCTTCAGAAGGAGGGACTGTGATGAGGAGTGTACCTCAGCCTGTGGAGAAGACTGTCTAGTCTTCTTAATTGGGCTAGTTGATTATGACTGGGAAGGCTTCATGCCTGAAATTCTTGTTCTTGGTTTAAGTAAATGCATATCAATTTAAATAACTAGCTGTATTTAAAAACAGAAAAAAAATCTATACTTGGGGGTTAAAGCCAATGACTTCTCTTCAGTCTGAGCAACTGATGTTTTTTTTTTTTTTTCAGGATTGCTTGAGTGTGTAAGCCAATAGTTTTCTATTTCTACTATACTGTAATATATAGGGATGGCAGAAGTGGACTTTGGAGTACTGAACAGTTTAATTTTGCACCTGGTATCACATGGAGGGTTTTTAATTAATGTTTTTCTGATACATTGTTTTTAAAACCTGCCTCCCCTGCTCTTGGGTGATAAGCTCTGCTGCGAGGAAGGTAGCTTAGCCATTATATCCATAGTTCAGAGGTTATCCTGGAGCTGCCACCTTGGTGTGATCACTGTTTGCCTTCCCGTATTCAGTGTTCTAATTTTGAATTTATGTTTAGCTATCTGTAGCCCAGACATGGAGTATTCAGTTTTCCTAATAGTCTAACTCAAAGATCAGAATATTTTGACTTCTGGTGAGTGCACTGGCAAAAAAAATTCTGTATTTTTTATCCAGAACAATTTAAGAGGCAAACCCCACATATAAATCAACTGAAGGAAAATAACAGTGTTTCTTGCAATAAATGCAAACCCTCCACCAGTATGTGCATTGCTTCTCTAAAAGTGCCTGACAGGTGGCCACTAATGCAACAAGAAACACAGGATGCTGGCTCTGACTCCCAAAATTGTTCCCCAAGTAGTAAGGGAGAAGAGTCTCTTTATTCTTATGTGAAGGTTTCCCTTTTCCTTTACTTTTGTTGATTTGAATGTATTTCCACACTGATAAGTAAACTTGTCTGCTCTAGAGTGCTGTATGCCAGTATTGAAATGTCAACTGAACCTGCTGACACAAGAACACAAAGAATTTTCAGTCCCACTACTACTACTACTGTGCTAATCTCACATCATTAAATATTACTTCTGTGTTCAAGCTAATATCCTAATTATCAGCCCTTCTGCAATGGAGCTTATTTGTTCTGCAGAGTTCCTCTCTGTCACTGGTGCCGCTGGTTGTTTTCTCCAAGCTGTGCAAGCTGCAATGGTGTTGGCACTTGTGTCTGGCATGACGTGGTTCACAAATGCCTCTTTCTTCTCCCAAACTTTTGACATTGTCTTGGCTTGTGAGTTTAACACAGAACGTGAAGTTGCAGTAAATCACCTGCTTTGCTTTGTTTTAAGGGTCTCCTCCATAGAGGTTCAGCAGCCATCCTGCAGCAGGTCTCACTGTTGTTATGTTTTGGGTTTTACACTGTGTCCCCTTCATGTCCATACAACAGCACCCTTTGTTCCTCCTCCGCTTCAGTCTGAACTGGATGATGGTCTTTGCTTGGAAAATTCAATTTGTTTATGAAAGCTGAGTCTGGGATTTAGTGCTCTCAATTTTTTAGTCAGATTTCCTGAGTCCTGAATATAGTCTAGTATTTGCTACAGAATTTTAAAACTGTCATTCCAGATTATTTATATAAGTGATAAAAATCACTGTTTTTACCTGTCCGTCCTCTCCCCTTCCCTTTCTCCTTCATACATAATATCAATTTGCAGCTACTTCAGTAAGTGTTACAAAGATGACGGTTTCAAACTGTTAATGGTAGCAGTGGATGACAAAACAATGTATAAGAACCATGAGCTTAGGGGATTCATAGGAAAATAGGAGATCTGAGGAGGTTCATCAGGAAAATCATCTTCAGGAGAAGGATTGTGTAGCAGTGACATAGTTTATCCAGAGAGGTGGGAGGACAGCTTTGCTGTCTGATTTCCAAGAGCTGGCTCAATAAACTTTAGATCTTCTTATCATTATTCAGTGATCATGCAGAGGGAGTGGATTGGAAAGAATATCTTCAACCTGCATCTGACCTTTAACTATTTAACAGTTTATAACATGAATCTTGCAATTACACAGCAGACTTGTTCCATCTGGTTCATGCTGCTAGGCAGTTCCTGCTGCTTCTGAAGACTTCTTGCTACAATTCTTGTTGGCAAATATTGACATAATATACTTTATTTATACAGCATTGTAATGACGTGTCATAGACCACTGGTTTGTCTTCCCATTGAGAAAAGTCATTCTGTTGCACAGTGCTTCAAACTTCATATTTTCCTTTTGTTGTTGTTTTCTCAACTATATACATACATACTAAATGTTACCTACATATCTATGCTGGCTTCTAAAATAATCTCATATTTGCCAGTACAATGGGAACATTAGGGACATATACCTCATATACCTTAAAAAGGTCTTAAGCAAGGTTGCCCTTAAGAATCCTTGTAGAGCTACAAATCCTGACAACGCCAATGACAGAATTCTTCCCCTTTTTGCACTGTCCAATTGTATGAAGATCTTTTTTTTCTAGATTTTCACAGTCTTTCTTGGCTAAACCCCACTTAGTGCAAAAATAACTTGTGTCATAGGGAAGAGAGTCTTGCCCTCTTGTTTCTTTGCAAAGTAGCTTTTTATTGATGGTAATCTCCTAGCACACTTTACCAGTATGCTACTGTGTGTTTCTTGCTGAGGAAAGGACATTTGTGCAGTATGCTGGTACAGAAGCAGGATGAATGATGGTGGCTTCTCAAAGGTCATTCATCATGAGGGACCTGGCTGAGCTGCCTGTCTCAAAGGGCTGTTGCTAACGCCGTACCTGAGGAGTGAGTACCCAACATAAATTAACATCTTCATTAATGGTTGAAAACAGTGAACCCTCATCAAATCTGCAGGTGATGCAAAGCTGGAGAAGTGGTTAGTAGACCAGATGGTTGTGCTGTCCTGCAGAGGATCATTCACGGGATGGAGAAACAGGCTGATGGGCACTTCATGGAGTTCGACGTAGAGCACAGCCATGACCTGCACCTGCAGGTTTGACCAGCTGAGGGCTGCTTTGCCAAAAATGTCAGTGGGGAGCCTGGTGGGCAAGAGGTTGGACAGCATCAGGCCCTTGCAGCAAGGGGCAGCCAACAGCCCCTGGACTGTGTTAGGCAGAGCATTGCTAGCAGGTTGAGGAAAGTGAGGCTGCATCTGGACCTCTGTAGGTCTCCACACTATGGCAGAGATATGCACATAGAGCAGAAAATCTAGAAAATGGCCTTAAATCTGATGAATGAGCTGGAACTTTTCAGTCTGCAGAAGAGGCTAAGGGGTTTCTTATTAATCAATATGATGGGTAGGATTTAAGATGATTAAGAAGAGTCTGGCTCTTGAAAGAGTCAGATTAAGAGGAAATGGGTGTAACTGAAATATAGGAACTTCAAGACAAGTGTTGGAGAAATCTTTGTTAATTTTATCATTAAGATGATTAGACAATGGAACAAGTATCCATAGAGGTTGTGGAGTCTCCAAATTTGTGAATCAGTCCAAAATTCAACCAAATATGGCCTGAGCTGCTCCACCTGACCTGACTTTGATCAGGTGGAATTGGACTACATGATTCCCAGAGATGACTTTCAAATACAAAAATTCTGTGATTTTATGACTGATTATTTGTAGCATACATGAGAGAAAGCTTAAATAGTACAAAGGTGAACCTCTAATTGAACCCAGACGTATTTCACTCTCAGCTACTGCTGACCTATTGCCACATAAAAGCTAAATTAGTAGAAGAATGCCATAGCGTGATCACAGATTAGGATGCTATTGCTGGAACAGTAATGACTAGTTATTCAATTTTTCCCAAGAGATGCTCATGTTTCACTATTGTATGGGTCATGTATTATAGAAACGTTGTTATGTGATCTCTATCAGAATAGTTAGCTGGTTAATTAAGCCAATTAGAATGACTTAAGGATACGTGTACTTAAAGTCTTGTTTAAACGTTTTGCCTGGAAATGACAAGCACACTCCCTCAGGTGGTGACACTAAACAAGCAGTATCAGTCACAGGGAGCTGATAGGAGAATGGGTGTTACCACACTCCTGCTGGCCCCATTCCAGCAGGTCTTCACTTTCAAATGGAATGGAATGCTTTCATGCCTTCAAAATTGCTCTTTTCTTTTTCTTTATTTTTTTTCTTTTTGTAGCTGGCATAAGAAACACTATCCTGAATCTGCTGGAATACTTAGTTTATAATGGTCCACACGCTGAAATACATTTCAATCATGCTTAGCACAGATACTCAGGTGGGACAGAGCAGCCAAGTTTAATTTCTTCTCCCTCCCCATAAGGTCATTCTGGCAACTGAGAGTGGCTGAAATAGGAATGAACTTAAGCAATGTAGTCTTCTCCATCCAGCTCTTTCCTATATCCAGCTGCTCTGATATATGTGGGAGATTCTGTAAGACACAGGGTCAAGTCACAGGTGGTCTCACCACCAATGAAACTGAGTGGGAAAGATGGAGAAAAGAGAATGATCTGAAAGCAGAGTATTTAAAGACTCATGAGGAGCTATATGTATGTAAAATAGTGCATACTATAGATGCTATGCCAATGGTCTGCTAGGATCCACTTGTGCTTTTAACCTGTCTGAAGGGAAAATATGAAATATAGTGCTATTCTTGTTTTCCAGTGAAAAGCATGTAGCTGTCCTACTTGAATTTGTGTTGAATGCAAGAACCCATTCTGAGTGGCAGTAGGCTGGGACTTCAGTTCCTGCCCTCCTGCACGCTGTGCAGCTGCTGGAGCTTCTGAGCAAACAAGCAGGGACTGGTTGGTACTGGCCACTCACTGCACTCCACGGGTGGCACCAGTGGAAATAACCTGTGGCCTGCTTCCTGCCATAGTGGGGGCGTGGACATCAGCAGCATGGGGATGTACCTGTCAATGGTTGATTGGTCTTTGCTTAGTGTGGTGCTGGTTTGGTGGATTGACTAGCGGTGCTGGGATCCAAGATACTCATTCAATGCAGACTACTGCTCCCTCCGCTGATGAAGAGTTTTAAGTGCCAAATGTCTTACTAAAAAGCAAAAAGTCTATACAAACTGAGGGTATTGAATGACTGACTCAAGGAAATGATGTCAGTGGAGAGAAGAAAGCTATGCTCTTCAGTAATGCACAATGACATGGGTACCACATGCTTCTGCCAATAGACCACAGACATGGGGGCCTGTAATGGGCTGTTTTTGTTTCCTTTCAGCCTGCTTGCTGGTGTGTTTATCAGTTCTTTCATCTGTAAGCAAAAAATGGCAAATATTAGTTATTTTCATTATAAGCTTATGACAGATGTAGCTTTCACCTTTCTTCTGCGATTGTCAAATAATAGATGGTAGGCTCCACCATCTATTCTAGCCATTTGCATCTTCTGTTTTAAAATTTAGAAAGGTAGACACAGAGATGTCAGCCAGGAGCCCAAAATAACTTGCAGCTTTAGATGAGCTTGATGTGAACACTCAAGTGTTGCAGATGTCATCCCTGTGTACATGAGAAACTGTGCCTGTGGCTAGGAGTCATGGCCTCTGGCATGTTCTCCTGTAAAACCTTTCTCTTTCACAGTATTAAGACTGTGCATCCAGCTAATGCCTTCACTGTTGTTTTGTTAGAGTTGTTCATTGCACTCAGGTTTCTTCTCTCTATGGACCAATAGGATTGTAGCACCTGTACTTCATTGTGAACTTCCTGGTTGATGTGTGCGATGTATCAGCAGCTGTGCAGGAGCAGTCTCACTTTCTGCTCTTATTGTGGAGGGTGAGCACCAGAAGTAAATAAATAACTTTCTTACAACTGGATTTTAAGGTAGAATCGTCTTCAAAGCCTAAGAGCCTATGTGAGCTCCAGCAAGCTGCATTTTGAAATAGGAGTCCATCCTCCTGATGGCTGGCAATTCTGCCCATGAAACTTAGGTGTGAATGCACTGTAATAATAGGAATTTCCCAACTGTCTCTCTGAGGCAAGCAGTTTGATTCTGAAAGAAAACCAACCCATTAGGAACAGAAATCTCCTAATGCAAGTAGTTATACCTTTTAACTATTTTCTTGCAGGCTGTAAACTTTTCTGGGAGTGTACATGCATGAGCTTGTGCCTACACAGTGGAAACGTTGCGTTTCCTATATTGTGGGGTGCTCAGATAATTCAGCAGGACCAATTTCCACTCATGCCTGTGCTTAGCAGAGTGAGGACCTAGCTGCTCGCAGGCTTTGTAGTTTCTTTTGATTCTGGAAAATGAGAAAAAATGGTTTAATTTTAAAAAGCTTTTCCAGATAACTGGCATGTGCCTTGGAAACAAACTTAAATTCCAGCTTCTCTATGCAGCTATCTTCAATCTATCTTAATGTAATTTCTAAAAATTATTAGGTTAAACCCAAATTTTGTTGTTGACCACACACCAATTCCGTTTATAATGGAATCCAACTATGATGGTCTGTTAGAGACCTCTGAGCCTAAAAATGTCTTCATACGTAAAGGTCAAGCATCAGGTCAGTGTGAAACTGAACACATCTTGCCTTTCCTGACAGCATTAGCTAGTCTAATAAAATAATTCACCTCCCCTTACAAACTGCTTTATATAGAAATTCTCCTTGATGGAACATTTTGACATGGGAGATGCATCATGGCAGGAACCGAGTTCTGTAAATCCACCCTGTCAAGCCCATGAAAATGCTGCTCCAATTTTGTTTCTCTGACTTCTATCTGGTGAGTCTCACCTAGGACAATCTGTAGGGCTTGTGAGCAGGAATCTGGCACAGCAGCAGCTCTGGGTGTTGGCTCTCTGCTCTGTAGCACCATAGCAATTTGGGAGTGGCTTTGTTTAATTAATAGTCAAAATACACTTCCTGCTTTTGGTTTTATTAGGGAAAGGGAGAGAGAGCAGCTGTGGCTGGTTGTATTAATGAGATTTAAGTATTATGAGAGAGAAATGACAGCGATTCATTCCTATTCATGAAGGATGATACTATTTTCTATTTGTGTGTGGTTTATGAAGGATGGGATTGTGTTCTGAATGCATTATACAGCCATCCTCATGCAGTTCTCAGGTAGTAAATCTGAGACAACTGTTCAGTTAATGCTGGGTTTATTGTGCTGGTTAAACAATAGCTTGCAGCTGAGTTATCCAAAGAATGTGGCTGCAGTTTTACTAACAAGAATTGAATTAGGTATAACTAAATTCAAATAAAACCTCCACCCTAGACCTTATTTTAGTTTTGCTGTATCTTTCTCTACATTGTAAGATTGCATTATTTCTCCAGTTCATGCTAAGCCAAGGTCAAAGTCTCTTGTGAAAGACCTAACAATGCCTCTTTCCTCATAAGTTGTATGCACCAATGTTCATATTTTGAAAACTCAGTGCATATCTGGGGGCTTTAATAGTAGCACTAGTTCTCTGTAATAGTGAAGGTGCTTTCTCTCTGCCAACAGCCTGTTCACAGCTTCATTCAAACTTTTGGAATAGACAATCCAGATAATTGTTTGCTGTCAACAAATACCTTTTCAATTGCCAGTATATAAAATCCTAATGAAGTTTCCCAACAAGTTATTTCACACTGTAGAGCTAGTCTGAAACACAACAGCTTTACAGTGTTATAAATAGAATATTTTGGAAAATGTTAATTCGTTTGTGCCTAATATTTGAGATACAGATCAGAAGATAGGATTTTTACTGTGTCAAATTGTCATTTTGAGAAAAAAAAATCTGTTTGGGAATGGAAAGTAAGAGTTCAAAATTTCATATGCAAAAGAAATGAGAATAGTTTAGAAAATCATTTGGGTTTTCCTTCCCCAGATGAAATCGTATTGCAGAGTGTTGCTTGTGCTGTCTTCAATTCTTGGAGATCTGTTAAGATCTGGAAGCTTGAAGAGTGCTTTAAATGAAGGCATGAATTGTTCACAAAGTCAGTGCTTTACAAAGGGTTTAACTAGGTAGGTAGCCTGGTGAGAGATCAGATAGATGTAATAAGTCTTAAGAAGGTGGTGAGAAAAACATGGCACAACAGATGAAATGGTGGAAGTACTTCTTCAGAGCAGCCGTCCACTCTTGGTAGAAAATAGGGCAGCAGAATTTTACCTGCAGTAAAACAGTGGGTGCTCCTCCAAGTGCAGGAAGATTTTAGAAAACATGACAGCAAAAGATTCAAATGTTTTGAAGTGTTGATTCATTCCAACTGAAACTCCAGGACAAAACATCAGGGATCCTTGAGAAATTTTGGACTTGGGTACGCAATACAGACTTACATCTGGGTCTCACTGAGTGTATGCAGGGTTGCATTACCTGCACTGGGGCAGCCAGAGAAGAGTGGTGGTGTGTGTGCACACTGCAGGGCATGTGGGTGTATCAGAAAGTCATAACACAGCCATATGAATGTTTGGGAAAGCTTAACCCTTGGAGTTAGAAATCTTAGTTTACACGATACGATGGCAGGAAACACTTAAATCCCTGAAGGAATAAAATCAGCCTCTTTAATATTGAAGTTATGGTGGGACGTAGCAGGGATCATACCGTCTTTTTGACAGATGAAATGCATTAGGTTCTTAATTACAGATGGTCTGTTAATTTCATTGCCAGGTGCTTTCATTCCTGTCTACATCATCCGTCATTTCTTCTGAGTCACTGGAGGACATACTTTTTATTCTTGGGTGAGATCTGTTATATTGCTGGGTACCCCTTCAGGCTATGTGAGGAGTGTCACTTCTGCTAGATGGGGTGTTAAGGTTAAGCCAGCTGAGGTGTGCCTGTGGGTCATGTATAAGTGCTTAGTTCTGTCTTGGTTCCAGGCCAGATTCTGTAACTGAGCTGAGGCACCAGTCAAGGGTGAGATTTTGTCCCACACCCAGAATGACGTGAAAGTATGATGATGTATGTATTATTACAGGTCTTAGTTTTAAGATGATGTGGCAAGGCAAACTTTTTGTTACCTGCCTCACATTTTTTAATTCATTCCTCTTTTTTTTTTTTTTCAGGAAAGCAGAGATACTAAGGTTTAACAACCTCTGAAAAGCTCTCCTTGTGGCACAGAATGTGGATGTTAATTCACGCAAGTGATGGAGCATGTAAGTATGCATCCTGACACAGGATGTGCTGGTAGAAGTGTCCTGGAACCACCTTCCTCTTAATTCCTCATTTTAGCTCTCTTGAAAAGTTAATTGGATAGAGTTTCTCAGTTTAAGCTGTAGCTTGGCTTGTGTTTCAGCTTGGTTTAACGATGAGTCTTCTTCCAGTCTATATATATCTAATCAGGAGGTGACATAGGTCAAATAATACATCTGCTGCAAATCTTGTTCTATTTGTTGTGTTTCATCAAATGATAGAAAATCTGTTTAGAACTCCTGTAGTGCAAATCCTTTTCGAAACACTTTTATGAAGGGAGTGATTTTGTGTTAGAAACTGAATGACTGCCCCACTGTTTCTTATTGCCTTAATGTTTTCAAGTACTGTATCAAGGCTAATGTATAGCCTTGCTATATATATCTATGAAGGTTTCCATTTCTCAAGCTGCTGCTTATTTAAGTTTCAAAGAACTTCCTTTTGTATTAAGCGGTTATTTATAGGCTTAGATTTAAATAACTTATTCTAAATTTCAGGGCTGTCCAAAGTCTTCTTAACTCCTCTTCCTGTTCCTTTTCTTGTTTCTAACCAATGCAAATACATATATATCATTAGCACCTACTCTCAGAGTTTCAAATTAGAGCATCTGTCTATTGGATCTGCTTTTTATTTTTATTTTTAACATCTATCTGAGTGTAATTATCCTCATGAAGACTAAGCAAAAAGGTCAAGGGGTTTTGCTGAATCACAAAACAGTAGGCCTCTTTCAGTTAATGTTCAGGAGAGGGCAACAAATTTTCTGAATGGCCATCTCAAACATTTAATATCTAATAATTTCATTGCTGGCTGTAGCAAAATTGGAAAGCGTCAACAGCTTTTCTGATTGCTTTGTGCATAGTGATGTCAACACTATTTATCTAGGGGTCTTTTCACTGCTGCTGAATGCTTAACTGCTCTTATTGTAATGTTTGCAGGCTCTTTTGCATTGCAACAATTTAGGAAGGCTTTGGTCCCTCATCTGGTCATGTCAAGTTCATTGCTGATGGTGAGGTCCTGCTGGGCACTCTGTTGAGTTATTGGGTGTGTGGAAAAGAATCAAGGGGTACAGACTTCTGCAGACTTCTCCTGCACAGACTGCTTTGTGTAAGCTGGTCGGGATGGAGAGAGCAATTGGGAGTGTACCCCTTGCATCTCTGCTTCTGTAGAGGGAGCAGGATGGGTTTGTCTAGCTGGGTGGACTCCCTGAGATGAAGGGAGGATGAGCAAAAGCCTGCTCTGCATAGGGCTGTTGATGAAGTTGTGATGATTGCTGACAGCCCTTTGTGTCTCTTCCATACTGGAGTATGTTGGAGGAAGAAGCGTGCTCAGGATGGTTATCCATGCACGTGTGGTTTGGACTTCCTGCAGTGCAGGAAAGGATGCTGTTGTCTCCTACAAACCCCACAGAAGCAGCTGCAGCCAGTTTTGACATGAGCAGTCTTGAGCAATTGCTCAGTGCAGTCTTTAGTGAATAACTGCATTGTGAAGAGGTTTGGCTCACTTGTGTTCCCACTGGTGCTTTAAAAAGAAGGCTCTGAAGGTAAACAAAGATAAATAGAATCAGTAATATAATAGCCAGAGAGCGACGAACAAATGTTGAGCAACAATTATAACTCTTCACAGGGATCAGAAGTTTACTCTTGATGATACACGCCCATGTCTTTACTATTCCATTTGTGCTACTCACCTTTTTATAGAGAAGAAGATGAAGAGTGTTTTGAGCTAAAAGTTCAGAATCTTACCAATAACCTCATCTAAAATTGAATATTCTATTCTGAGACATTTTTCTACGATTGTGAAAATTCCTTTGATTTGCTATCAAGAAAAAAATCTCTCCTGGTGATGAAATGTTAGGGCTACTATTGAAGGAAATTAGCTGGGGAAGTACTTCATGATTTGCACCCCTGGATAGTAGAAACTTTCCATCTTAGCTTCATTTACTAGTTATATTAATGCAAGAGGCCATTACTTTGTTGAGTCCTTTTTTTCTTGGTCCTGAGAAGTTCAGGCACAGCCTGCCTCTGTGAGGAAGCTGCACATCTGGTGACCTGCTGATAGTGAAGAGGCCAGATTTCCAAGCACCTTCCTAGCAAATCTGCATTGTAGCATCTTCATTGTTCCTCTGTTGTCTTCCAGGTTCAGTCTTACCTTTGACATTACTCCCTTCTTATTTTTCCTCTTTAATTAAAGGAGGATACAAAGCTTAGGGAGTCAGACAAGGCTACGGTGATGAAGAGGGTTGAGATATGAGTGCTCTTTATTAAAACAAAAGAAGAAATACACCACTTCTGTTTGCTAATATCCAATACTTTGCAGTAAATTAACTAAAATAATGGCATAATAACATGGGTTACTAAATAATTTATCTTGCAAATCTCTAGTCTCTTGCTGTCTTATCCAAAAATGGGCTGAAATGGAAAGCTCAGCTTTAGATCTGTGTGATAAAGATGATTTTGTCAAGAGAAAAAAGAAAAAAAATCTGTAGAAAGAGAACTTTTTTTTTTTTTCAAATTTAGCTCATGCATAGCTTGGCTAATTCTTTTGATTGTACATAGTATTGTGATTTGTGTCACAGAGCAGTGTAGCAGTGGGAAATGTCTTAGGAGTTCACTTGGTTCCTTGGACCTCCTGGTGGTGTAACTTTCAGGTTAACCTTCCCATTTCTGTCACTTTATGCTTATTAAGTGAAGCAGTTATTGCCATCTCTTCTGCTGAGGCAGTACAACATTAGAAAACATATTTAATTAGTACCATTTGCTACCTACCTGTTGGGCCTAAGTTTGCCTACTTGATATATTTAATATACAATGTGGGCTTTTACACTGGGTTCACTTAACATCTTTTAACATGTAAATGAAGAGATCTCACTAGCCAGACTGAGGTACAGATTGTCTTAATGTAATCCCAGATGTCTCCAACTTACAGAACAGATTCTTTAAATCTAGAGGAATCACTAAAATAAGTGTGAGGATATTCAGCTTAGGTGGTGATGTGCCCTTTGAACAGAAGACTGAGATGATCTGTACTTTCTAGTGAGAGCCCTAAACAGATGGCAAAAATTTTTTAGTTACCACTTACATACACTATTCTGCATCTAAAATAAATCTGTACTTTCAGTGTCTACTCTCACCTAGTAATGACTTCAACTCTGTAAGCTGACCTTTTCTATTAAATGAGCTAATATCTATCTTCTTTTTTTTATTCTGGTTCCATAAAGCCCAAATTTTACACAAGATTAGTTGGAAATATTTTTGTAATCATCTTGGTAAGTACATTTATAATTAAAGATAAATTTTGTTCCACTGAGAGATGTAAAAAGTAGCAATTAAAACTAGCATTTATCAAGAGGATATGGCCTTTCTGTATCATGTTCTTCATCAGTGGAGATTATAACTTTAGCAACTTGCTTCTGTGTTTACAATGTAGTTTTAATGTTTCCATGATTTACCAGCACATAGTCACAGACGCATTGAATCTAGATTACTGTAGTGTCAAATTATTTATTGGCACTGGCAATACTTACTATTGTCAGCCTTGGAACCACAGTGTCTTCTTTAATCATAGCTTTACCTGGGGAAATGGCAGCTGCTTTAAGATCTCTAGCACTGTGGAATTTTCTACAAATATTTCTAGGATTTCCTCTCTTTCTCAAGGACATTGTTACTTCTAGGTTTGTTTATGGTTCAGCAGAGCATGTCATGAAATTATATAGCATGGTGAGAATTTTCTTCAGCTTTCTTGGTGACTCATTCTTTCTCCAGCAGAAGGACACGTATCCTTTGATTTGCTTCAGTGTAGGAAGGAAATGCTTTATGTTTTAAGTCACTGGTTAAAAAATCATGGTTCCTGTCTTTTGCTTATCTTAGCACATTGTCTTTTTTCCCCTTAATTACAAAGTTCAGATGACCACTGGGAGAAAGAAGCTGTGCTAATTACTTTGAGCTTATTTTCATTCATATCGACTGGATAAATGCATCTTCAATTCTTTGCCCTGCTACATGCCTTTTGTGTGCTTATAACCTGCCTGTGTTTTAGTTCCTTGTGTACAGAAGCATAACTAAACATAACTAAACATCCTTGGCTCTTGGGACTCTTTTCAGGGTAAAAAACTAAATTTCTGTCAGTCTCTTGAATGCTACTCACATATCATAGACCAGTATGCCTGAAGGTTGTCTGTGGATAACAGCTGTGCTTAATGTTTAATCTGTCTGGTCCTTTGTCCTTCAGAGATGCCCTATAGCTGTACTTGGGATTGTAGAAGTTCAGCTCACCACCTGTACAGTCAACACATTTGATCAGGAAAGGCAGCCTTGAGGAATCTGTGAGAGTAATTCTGGTGTTCATGTAGAGGTTGCCACCATAAGTACCTTGGGTACTTATTTGCACTGTAGCCTTCTAGAAATATCTTGTGGGGAAAAAATACTTATTCAGAATCTTCAGTAGACATCAACAACATTGTTTCTTGACTCTTCAAAATACAAAACAACAAAACAGCCTCTAAAGCTTTCTTTCTGTTTTTAAAGGAATTGTTCCACATCCCATATCTTAAGATGAAGAAAGCAGAACAACCTGTAATATGTTTTCATTGGAATGTGGTTTTCTATGTATTAATTTGTTTAATTAGTAAATAAGAAAGAACATTCTTCCAAGGAAGAAAAGATCACATTTCCAGATTCAGTAAAACTGCTTGACTGATTCTGTGAAGTCATTGAAGTCTGTGGAGGGGTGTCCTTCATGGGATCTAGGCATTTCTGCCACTTCTCATTAAGGATAAAAGCAGACAAATTAGTGAGAACTGAAGTCACTTAGGCCATAAGAGAAGTTTATTCCAATTAGGTAAAGGTTGCTCTTCAGGAGCATGTACATGTGAAAGTGTTTTATAATGATGAAGTATTTTGTGTGTGGAATTGTATTCCGAGTGGAGTGTTGGACGCTAGTTCCATGACTTGCTTGTAGGAATGTTCAAGAAGTGTGTAAAAGTCACAGATCCTCCTTCTTCTAGGCTTGAAGCAAAACCAAACCAAAATAAAAATGACCCTACTTTGTCAGATCAGTATTCCTCTTTTTCTCTCATGTACAGT
Source organism: Cyrtonyx montezumae (assembly GCF_038088225.1). Lineage (NCBI taxonomy): Eukaryota > Metazoa > Chordata > Aves > Galliformes > Odontophoridae > Cyrtonyx > Cyrtonyx montezumae. Next base: position 115,393,194 of record NW_027072089.1, on the reverse strand, counting down.
AGGCCTTACCTTATGGTGCAGTTTCTTTTCCAGGCATTCGCCACCATCTCCCCTGTATATGGGCAGAAGCCAGAGGTGAAAATAGTGCTTTCCTGTGTGCCAACCTTTTACAAACAGTCATTTGGAGACTGGCAGACAGGGTGTGCAGAGCAATAATGAGTGACAGTGTGCATGGGGAAGTATCAGAAGACATGATGAATCTTTTAGAAGTATTTTTAGGCTCTTTCCTGAAGCAAAAACCGAGTCTAAGTACCAAAAAAACCCAAAGCAAAACAAGAAAAAAAGGGGAAAGGAAAGTTGTTTCGAGCATTATATCCTTGAAAAAACTGTCACATATGATGTCTCTCTTTCTTACTGGTCATATATAGACAAAGGCTGATTTGATGAACAGCTACTTAACAATAATTGGAGTTGGAATTACATGGAAATTTGGAAATGTAGTTCTTGATATGAGTATACAGAAGAACCTGGGTGGTAAGCGATGAATATCATGAGCATCTTGAACAGCAAGGAAAATGTATGAATATTTAAATTGTTAATTCTGAGATTTTTTTTTTAATGGAAGAACAAATATTCTTCCCCTTCTCACAGGTGTTAATGGACTTCTGAATTTCCACAGAGACTTCTTGTCTCCATTTCACTCATACTGTGGATCTATACAAAGCAAGGAGGAAAAAAAAAAAAAAAGGAAGCATAGCAATGACTTGGTCAAACGTGTGGAGGACACCTCAGCATTTGAAAATTTCTCTGTGTCAGCCTTTGGCAAGAACACATATAATACATGAAACAATCCAAAGTATATTGTCCTTATTTTGCAAGATCACGTTACTTTTGCTGTTTAAGTGCTGAGGTGTCCCACAGTCTCTCGTCTCCATGGTACACAAAGGTATGGTGGCTTTTCTTTTGTTCTGGTCCACCGCAAATATTTGCACACTGGGAAATGTTTTAGCTCTGCAGACCAATACATCAGCCATCTGCCTAGAAAAGCCCACACCTTTCTGCTTTGAGACGGATACGCAGAGGGAGGATCCTGTTCTGTAGGCTCCCAGATTCTTGTGCCTCACCTCACTGACGTTAAGTCCACGTTTGTTTGACTACCCTTAGTCTGATTACAACAGATAAGTCCCAACAGTGAAATGGGTATGAATATGTGAGCAGGTGGCAGTGGAGTTTGTTTTCCAGAATGTACTGTGGTCATAGTAAAGGCAGACTTAGAACTCTTTTACATTTGCTTCCAGAGGTGATAATATAATCATGTTACTACTGGGATCCGTACATATAGTATGTAATGTATGAATTCTGTAAAGAAAGTAATCTACACAGGTAGGCTTTCTCATCTGTAGAGCCTTATATAATGACTGAACAATTCTTTATAAAAATAACTGCTGCTCTCACACAGTTTTCTGTCTTTTGTTCTCCTTCTTTAGCTCAAAGATGAACAGCAGCAGGCAAAAAAAGCTGGTTGTTATAGATTTAGTTAACCAGGAAAAAAAAAGAACTCTTTTCCAACCAATTTTAAGAGATGTAAGGAAAGTGTATGAAGATCTGTACACTGTTATTGTGACTTCTTGTTGCATGCCAGTGGAGGATAAGGGAATAGCATCTCATGCCATTAACTTGAGAAGAAAAAAGGGGAAGGAGTAATGTTGTGTCTGCACAGGCTACAAATATGTTATCTTGTCCCTGACCAATAGTACTTTAATCTGAGGTCTGTGTTAATGTTCCATTGGGAGAGATATTACCTAGCAATGAGGAGAGGACAGAAATACAGTAGCAACTGTAAAATTAAGGATGAATGTTTAGCTAAGCTGTGAACAGAGAAAGTATTGTGAAACATCCGAGGTGTTTTCTACCTGAACATCTAGCTCCACCAAAAGGACTGGATCTGAATCTTTAAATATCACAGAAATTTAGACCTGTTTTTTGAGGCTACAACTGAGAACATATTTCAGCCTGATACCTATAAGGATTTGAGAAGTAAAGGAAGAGAAATCCCATTTGGTTGTTTGGCAAAGCAGATCTTGTCTGATACAGGGGAGTTCCTATGCCTATGATATTTCTGAAAAGTGGTTGCTGTCTGCTTGAATAGGTGGTGTGTCAAAACTGTTTAAAAACTTCTGGAGTAGAAGACACTGTTACAGATTACAGATGCAATCAGTATCAATAAGATCTTTGGAAACTGATCTTGGTTTTCATCAAATGTTAAAACCACAAGCATTACAGTATAGATGACAGACTAAATTTTCTTCTAGAATGGAAGTTAATAGCCATTGTAATGTTCTGACTTTTTTTTCTGTTTATAGTATAGATTTGTTTAATTACACTGCTGAATTTTCTTTCTGCTGTCTCACTATTGAATGTTCAAACTATAGAAAAGACAGAGGACTTCTGGGTTTAGGGCTTACATTACTCATTTCTTCCACGATACAGGTAGTTGATAATTCTACTGTTTATTTTCTGTTACAGCAATGATATCAGTCAGACTGTGGAGTTAGTATTACTGAACCCATGTGAGTTCTGCTCTGTAGTCTTGAATTACAAACTTCTTGATCTGTTGCACAAAAAAGTGGCTTAACTGAAATCCCTAATCATGCAAATGTTTGTGTGAATAATTAACATACAACATTCAAATCCAGCAAGTTGACATGCATCTGGTTGTAGCTGAGTTGAAGCAGCATAAATACAGGAGTTCAATGCTTCTATAAGGAGTAAGATGTATTTGATTTGAGTGGCTAGTTATCTAAGAAGGTACCCTATCTTAGCTTTATATATACTGAGGGAAATGTGACAATGCTGTCCATTTCCATGTAAGCCTGTGATGAAGAATTATCTAAAAACATTTCAGATATGACTTTAACTAAATGGTCCCACTAAATTGTGACTGCTGAGTTACTGTGTTGTGTGTCTGAGTATACTGTGTCTTCCCTCTCTTCGGTATAGTAATGTAATTTGAGTCTGATCAGTGGCCAACAATCAGCACAAAATTGTTATTTTTGTGATATATTGAGTGATGTATTCAGGCTATAGATATGTGCATTTGTCTGTTCTTCAGATGGGAAAAAGTAGTTAAAATGCCCATCTTCTGTACAGTACCAAAGGAGCTCTTAGCAAATTTGTACTCTTCAGCTTTTGTACGTGTGATGATACCCGTCCTACACTGGAAGGCTGGTAGAACACAAATGCAGCCTTTGTATTCTCTTCGTAGCCAGAGCCTGAAGCCTTCGTATTCTAGATCTTAAAAAGATTAAGGAGGCATTGGCTTATGGTATAAATAGCTCACATTTTATTTCCTACCCAAGTTAGAGTAGGAGTTGTTTCAAGTCAGTGCTTTTCATGGCCTCATCCAATACTCTTGAAAGTGAAGAGAGGAAAAACCTGCAAAAGGCTAACGACTTTCCTCCTACTTCTTGGTCATATTCTGATTCTACCATACTTCAGCATTTCAAAAGATGTTCTATGCTGTGCTTCTCTCCAAAGTAAATCTTCTCTTGACCCCACTTTGCAAATGCTGCCACAGCTATCCTGTGTCATCTCTGGCAGCTAGCTCACATCCTTTTCTCCTGAACACCTTTGATGTGCTCAAGACAGGGTGTGACCACAAGTCTGGGAAGTGCTGTCAAATCTGGAATAGATATGAACATAAATGAAAAGAGATAAACACAGATCAAGGGAATGTGATTACCAGTTTAGTTTCGTTTCCAGCCCTTTCCCTTGATTATGAAGAAAATATACTGCTAAAAACAAATACATTTTTTTTTCTTTTATTATTTGTTTCACATTAATCACCCCTCTGTTGGAGTACACTCTTACCTCCAAATTTTACATAGCTATGAAGACAGATAGGCACAATATAATTCATTTATGACAAAATAAATACTCAGTATTCTAAGTTAATATAGCTGTCCTGCAGAGGATCATCCTTCATATTTCATATATATGTTTAGGCAACACTGAGGAAATGGCACATAACAGAGATAAGTGACACTTGTGCCGTATACAGAGCATAACATAACTCTTCCTGCACATGAATGACTTACTGCCTTACTCTAGCTCATCACTGGTATAGAAAACTATTTCAATTGTCTCAAGCTTTTTACTTAAAAGAGGTGTCTACTCTTTCATATGGTAGTCTTGGGAGTTTGTGTAGTAAATATTTTTTATATGAAGATTTCCTTACTGTGCTTCCACTATGATGTTTGTGTTAGGAGCCACAGAAGAAGGAATGTCCATATGAAAATGACATTTAAAAGAGAAGAGCTAGGAAAAGCCTACTTATTTTTCTCACACCAGACTTTGCAAGCATGCCTAGCCTCAGGTGTGGAGTTCTGGAATTATCTCCTTCCCTCTGTCTTGCATCACTGCATTTTTATCATGGCAAAACCTGTAGTTGCTATTTGATGACTATCATCTCACAGAAACCCCATCTTCAGCTTGAAATATGTTGTTTTCAGCTATCAGAATAATAGTTAAAGAATGAGACAGAAGAAAGCAAACCCTAGATCTGATTTTCTTTCTCTATTAGCTACTCCAAAATCTACAGAAAGAGCCTTCCTGTCTGATTTACCAGCTGTGTTCCTTTAATGAGAAATAAGTGCATAAAACTGAGTTATACTTAAGATTTACAAGCTACACGAAATAAAAAATAGGAGGTAAAATGTAGCTAATAATACATAATGTATTGTAATAGACATCAAGTATTGTTTATAGCCCTTGATTGGAAGTTGTAGCTGACAATAAAGCTACAGTTCAATTGATAATATACAGCTCAAAGTTGCTTGTGCCTTAAACCATCACTTTCAATTATTCAGGTAACGAAATCCACTTCCTCTCAATTTCTCAAATGGTAATGATAGGCTCCTAAATTTCCTCTTCAATTCATGCATGTAACTTTCTCATGAAGTCTAGTTTACCGGGTTGGTAAGAGTTCAAAGAGATAGCAGAGGCTAAATACAATGCTTTAAAATGTTGACATTCCTGGTGCAGCTTTACCTTCTGGAGGCTGTGGTCATGTTGCTGTTGTTTACAATTCTGTCTGAATGAGGCGTAGTGCTTTCTTCATGTTTTCTATTACTGAAAAAGAAACAAAAACCAAAACAAGTAGGAACTATAAAATATGCTTAAAGTGCATTTTGGTTAGAGTGTTCTTCACATTGAAATTAATACAGGATTATGCATTTTAGAGCTTCCTATTGTAAATATTCTGGCACTGATACTAAAGCTGAAGGCAAAGTGTTGTGAATCGAAACTTTTAACTGAAGGAGTTGATTATTGTCAAATCCCTTTTACTTCAGCAAATATGATGATCAGATGTGACATGCATATTTGTTGTGAGATACTGCACAGGTCTCAGGTAGATGATATGATGAGTACAAGCTCAACTTGAAAAATCACATTCCTTTTGAAATACAGGTAACAAGAATTTTTTTTTCCTGCTCCCCTCCCACCACTGCCTGTTAATATTGTGCAGTTGGATACCTTTGAGCTTAGTGACTTTCATCATTCACCAGCAAACAGCTCAGATCTTGGTCCTGAAATTTCTCACCCATGATCTTTCAACTCGTCTCACCTGAGTAGACCCAATAAATTCAGCAGGACAATAGATGTGCTTAAGTGTTTGCTAGAACAGGTTAGACAACTGTAAATGATTGTTAAATGCTTGCAAACATTCTTTGTTCATTACTTTGAGATCTTAACTGATTCTCAAACACAGATGACTGGGATGGCATGTATCTGGCTGCTTACTATAGGGAATGCAGAGTAACACCACGAAGTGGGCACTTACAGAATGGTATGTCTTGTGGTTCGTAAGTGTACAGCCGATTAGAGTATCTTCCTGTGATGTCAGCTCTCACCGTGAGAGAGGGGTCTGAAAAAGAAACCGTGTTAATCCCTGCTGTCCACAACAGCTGAGGGCAGTGCCCATAGCACAGCCCTGTTCCTGAGATGTTCTTGTTTTGCCAGCACAAACTGAGAGGCTGTAACGCTCTGTTTCGACCAACTGCTTTTTATGTGGAGAAATCTTAAACAAAAGCTAACGCTTCAGTCTTATTTTATGCAGCTATTTTTAAGAGATTGTACCCATACATTTTGTCCATACTTGAAGAAAACCATCCTGTTTTACAAGTTCTGGGGTTACTCTGGGAGAGAGAGTTTGACTGGATGCACAGATAATGAGGGTCATGCATAATTAATGCAATGTTATCATGACTTACCTAGAGACCAGAACTAAGGTCTTGTGATTCTTATTGTTTCCATTACAGGAGAAAATGGTTGTAAATACCTTACTGAACTGGTTCCCCTTCCAAACTTTGTTAATTAGTCACTTGACTCCTATTACTACCTTGCTAAGAGCCGGGACTTCACCTCACCTACCTTTGGCAGCCAGTGAAAAGGGTCTGTGGGGCACAATTTACCTGATAGTAAGTCAACTTTACAATGCAGGAAATAATTGCTTAGACTCTGTTGTCTATTTATTTGCTCTGTGGTAAAGTCTGCACTGTATATACATTCATCTACTTTCGGTCAGGTATTTGGCATCTCTCTAAACTTTGTCTCCTGACAGCACTTGCAAAAGCACGGAGAGTTAACAGGGGCTGACAGATGCCCAGATGCTAACAGAGATTTAAGTACCTTACTCCCAAGTGCAAATGAGGTACCCTCCAGAACATGTCTTTAACATTAGGAAGTTTAAAGGGGCTGAAGCCTATTTATAGAATGAGAACTGAACTCGGATAACGCCAAATTCCAAACTAGAATGCCATGATAATGAGAAATCCTGAGATATTTTCTTTTTGCAAAATGATTTGTCTTGATGTCTCTTAAGAATGATACTGGCATAGATTCAGAGATCGCATTTTCCAGAGGTTCATAAGTACTGTTCATACCTATGAACATGATTCGAGGCACGTATTGTCCATCAGGTGACAGGTTTTTATCTGTGGTTTCATGCTGGTGGAGAAATTAAAGCCAATGATTAAAATATTCCTATTAATTTAGGAGAAGTAGCATCACTTGTGAACAGTCTTGTACCAGAGGAAAACAGTACAGGTGGTATATACACATGTATAAATGCAGACATGAGGGCTGCTCTGAAAGTAATGCCTCCTATTTTATTGTGTTGGTATTATGGCAGTAGAAGCTATACCTTTCCACCAGTGTTCTGTTACATTTTGTTGCCATGCTACAGATGGAAGTAGAGGGGCAGTCTGACAGAACAGTATCTGTTGCAGAAGTGCATGTGAGGCGTAGGTGTGTCATTCCATGCAGGAAAAAATTAGGCCTGTTAACATTCATTTAACACTTGCTGAACTGTTATGGAGAGAAACAGTGGATGTGAGGACAGTGAGGCAGCAGGTGGGTGCATTTCAGCAGTGGTAACAGAAGTATGTTACACAAGCCATGGTCCAGATAGCCATGTGGATTTGTCCAGGTATGGCATGCAGGCTTTTGTTCATTGCTGGTGAAAATGCATAGCTAATGGTGATGACTATGTTGAAAAAAAAGTTGTTTTTAGCTGAGAATTTGCTCTATCAAACAGTGTAATTGTACCTTTTATATTGTATTTCCATGGAAATAAATGGGAGACTTTACTTTCAGAGCTATCTACATTCATATGTTTAATTGAAATGCCAGAGATATTTAGCTAAAATATCACGAAAAAGACAAAGAAAACACAGACCAAAAAGAGCTACCAATTAAAGCTCCCCAAACCCTTTCTACCATGAGATTCAGCATAATGAAGTTATCTTGGGCCATTTCTTGTATCTCTTCATTTTCAGCAAAAGCTTTCTTCAGTGCTAGAAAAGATATAAATATTTTTAAGTCCATTATAGCTGTTGCCTTTCCTTCAGTGTTTAGGCACCAAAGACTGGGTCCCATCATTCCTGCCTCTGTTCATTCACATTCCTAGGAGACACTTCTGGGCTCTGTCATGGTTTTATGGCTTTTGATCCATGTCAGTACAATCTCTGGGGTATAAAAATGAAAGCTCCTTTCTATCATTTATGAAGCCTGCAGTTTCAACAGATACTGTGATTCAGTTTGACAAAAGTGCATTATTCTCAGAAAAGTTTTATTATATCAATTTCTGTGGTCTTGTTCTTATCTCTTTCTTTACTTACCAGTTCAGGAAGGCCAAATGTTATTAAATACATTCGATGAGTCTGTAGCAAATACATGTCTCTTAATTCAAACTGACAAATGTTTCATCAGGGATAGTAGGATAGTAGTACTAAGCATTTTTCATGTTCATTTTTTGAGTTGATTCATAGTAAACTATTTTTTTAAGTAATAAATTCTTAGCTTTTCAACTTCAGTTTCACGTACTTTTGAAATAAATTTGAGTAAATTCAATGAATATGGAAATATTTGTATCTTCTTAAAAATATGTTTACAAAAACTTAACACTGAAAAAAATCAAAATTACCTTGGCAGTATTGACAATCTTCCAAATGATGAATGACCATCAGTGGCTTGTTACTTTATCAATAATAATAAAATTTAGTTAGTTCATTTGGCAGGAATGGAAATAAGAGATATCGGGAAAGACAAATTGCATTTCATTTTCTGTTAAATATCAGTAAAATCAAACAGGCATTCTGTGAGGAATGACAGACATTTCAGTGCAAAAGGACATAAAAGAAAGAAATAGAGAATTGGGGTTTTTGTGTCTAGATAGCTTTTCTAAAGTAAAAGATTCTTCAAGAAGGGAACACAGAGTCAGCATCATTTCACTGCCAGTTAATATACAATTAAATTATGCTAAAGATCCAACTGTTAAAGTACTTGGGAAAATATCAGAGACTGCAGATCACCGTGCTGTTTTTCAGTGTTTGATTGAGAAAGAAATTAGAAATCCACTTATGTGTGCATATATATATGTGAGTGTGTATAAATTATTTATTTTTATTATATTTATGATTGCTTATGCAAATGACAACTCTGCTGTTGTGATGAATAAATGCCAGTGTTAAAAGCAGAGTTGCCTAATGGCTCATGCCTCAGAGTCATAAGACTGCTATAACAGATCTATTCATAGGCATAAGATCTGTTTCATTTAAGTGGATGGTCTGCATATCAGCTGGGATTGTGTTTCTTCTTTTTATTTCATTACAATATATAGAGGGGTGGCAATTTAATTAACAAAACTGTCTTTCAAAACTACTTTTTAATCTCTTACCTTTTTTTTGCTTGGTAAAGCCCTTCTTCATAAGTTTGTACCCAGGTTATTTCATCTCCCCACCCTACAAATATAAAATGATTAACTCTTGGCTAGGTAAGAAATTAATAAGAAATTAAATTTTTGACCTTTTTCAAAAGCTGTACACAAATAGATATTTTTTTCAAAGTTTATCAACCACTGTGGATATACTAATTCTACATCTGCTAATAGGTGCACTGGAATATTTAAAAAACAAAAACAAAAAAAACAACAGCAAAATGAAACAAACAAAAAACACACCTCAATTTAATAACTTAGTTAAAGAGTTAAAGAAAGGCTGTTAAATAAAATCTCCTTCAAAACAAAATCTTAATGAGTCATCAGCTTCACAGCTCATCCACTGAACTCAAAAAGCAGATGGTCATGCTGATTTTATGCCTTCAGACACCAAAGATGCCAGACCCTGTAAAGGAGCTCTTTGCCTTCTGGTCAGTGGGACAATTGCTTGGGATGCTATTGGCCATCTCTTCTTTCAGGCGTCTCATTTCATTTTCAGATCTGTCTGGTTGGTAGTGGAATTCTAGTTTGGTTGACCAGTGGGTTTCCTGTCTGAAATCAACTGTTGACATATATAGTTGCACAGAGGAGTCAGCTGGGGTCATTTCACAGCAGGATTAAGTATTTCCTCTCAGTCTGTTAAAATTACAAGTAACGTTCTGAGTGGGAAAAATTAATTCTGATCTAGGTAAGACAGGCAATAGTTACCAGACTGGATATAAAATTTCTCCATGGATATAACTTATGGAAAGTGATTTGACATTTCTCTTTGTTCTGTCCAGAGATTAGACAATTTTGTATCGTATATACAATGGGTTTCTTATGGAAAAGCACTTATCCTTGTTCTTGCTATTTTTGAAGCCTTTTGACTGCCCTGCAATTATATATATATATATATATATATATATATATATTTCTTTTGTATATGGAATAATTTCAAACGTCAGTAAAATTCTGATCTGTTTCAATCCTTCTCTTTGCTGCCCAAATGTCCCTTGAGTAACTGGGCCATGGAGAATGCAGGGCTCTGGCAAGACTTTATATGGGAGGAACTCAGAGGTGAGTCATGGAGTCTGCATGCTTTGCACAACTTGCAGAGGAAAGCTCAGGGAAACAGCTGGAGATTTTTCAAGGTGAATAGGTCTGAAAAGAGAGAAGGCTGAGAAGAAGGAAAGATCTATTTTTCTAAGCATCTTTTTTTTTTTTTGGTTGTGTAAAATAGATTCTTCCTTTAAGTTCCAGGTTGAAAATTGTGCATCACCAAGGGAAGCGTGAGTGCGACTATCTGATAAAAGGGAAAAGAAAATGAAAGACAGTTCAGTAAATAAATAAAAAAATATACTTAATGGTTCAGACTGTTGTTCTGTGAATAAAAATGGATCTGAAGAAAAAATTTTCATTTGAGGTTGAAGTTATAAAATTGTGTTTCAGTAGCTATAAGATAGCATCTCCAGTTGTCTATTAAAGGTGTGTGAAAAAATATTTTTCACTGAGAGTTCTTCAAGAGCAGCCATGTTGCAGAGACACAGTTTGGGTTACTTGATTCTAACAGGTCACTGTGACTGATAAAAATTAGAAAGACTACCTGAAGCCTTCAGCCTTATTCTTAAGAAGAAACTGATGGAGTGAAGTGACAGGGAGGAAAAAGATGCGCTACTTAGTGTGTGACTGAATGCTAAAGAATCACACCTCCATAAGCACATATATGCTTTCAATAATATATATGGTAAGATGAGAAGCTAACTACATAAAATACCTCTTGATAGCGTCTGAGGTGCTCTTTTTTCCTTTTTGATTGCCATAGCAAGGTTGGATGAGACTGCAATTAGCAGGAGAGATAAGGCCAATGTTGACTGGAGCATTGTTTCTCTAAAAAGTTCCTTTTCAGTGCAGGGAGGAAACTGGAAAAACAAAGCAGTGGCTTTAGTTGTATGGATTTATTACCTAGTGTAGTGTAAATTAAATTGTCAATGGCATATTAATGGTCTACACTACAGACAGTTCCGGTATTTTCTATGATTTTTTTTTTTTTTAGAACAGTAAAAATATAAATAAGATTATTATGTAGCACCGCATAGAGCTATCAAACTTTGAGGGACAGAGACAGTTCTCGCTACTCTGTGATCAGGGGAACAAAATTTCTACTTTTGGTCATCTACCATTTCATTCTCATGAACTAGTACAACAGTATTTTAATACAGGATCATGAAAATTTCAGGACAGTGATACTATTTTTTTGCCCCTTTATTTGTTTATTTAATTTAAAATTACTGTAAACCATAACAGTGTGGGTTTATTTTACATATGGTAGGTTTTTTGGTCTAAACATGTGATAAAACCTTTAAGAAAATTAATTTTATTCTTATTTTAAATTGCCAAAAATTCATAGCCTATTTTTGTGAACAAGGTTATTAAGATAGGGAGGTAAATTTCAAACAAACATTCTGATTTCCAGCTGTTTCTCAGAGTGAAAAGTCAAATATTTTTCCTCTTCATGGCTTTTTAAAAGTGATTTCCAGCTCAAATCCTGCTTAAAAAACACAACCACCTATGTCCCAGTCTGCTTGTGTATTCCGAAGGTGTTTACTTTTCCTCCTGATAAAAATCACTCTAAGTTCAGTAACTTCTGTTCTTGTTGAAAGTCAGAGAACAAAAGTTAACGATTGAGGAAAGATAACGCGAAGCCAAATATGTCAGATTTCTGCTCAATACAATAATATTCAGGTAGTGAAAACTCCAATATTCAGGTGATTTGCACCAAGTTAGAAATTTTAACGCATCTAGCCCAGGACATCACTCCGTCAGCATGTTGATTCTCACTGGAGATTCAGTTTTCAGAGACTGGGCTATAGGAGTTACCAGGATGACCTACAGAGAAAGTCCTTTGACTTAAACACACAAAAAATTCAACTCTTCCTCCAAAGCACTTCAGCCTGTATTTATGAAGAAATGTTCAAATTGAATTTAGAAGTTACATCTGATGTAGAGTTACAGCCTTGACTGTTGGAAAAAGTAAATTCTTCATGCTCCCTGAGACAGAGGCATGAAAAGTACAGCAGGTTTTGTCTTTGCTTTGGTGAAATTCTGGACACTTCTAACGTCACTGTTATCTGTTTAATTTATGATGAATGAATTCAAAGGCTGCTTACACTAACGCAACACAAGAAAAGTATTCTGTTCAAATAACTGGAGAAAAAAACCACACTTTAAAAAGCAGAAAACATGAAGTACCACCATATTGCTGCAATTCTGTATTTCTGAAGACACTTCCCTGGGTTATAATTAATACTTTAATTATAATACTTTTCTTCCTCAGTCTGGATCATCATTGTTCTCTTTCCTTCCACATTACATCACAGCTCTAGAGCTATTCTTTGTTTCACATAATTTCCTCCTTAGGCTCGATCATCTTATGTGTTGTTGACTGAGTTTTAGAAAGTATCTCCTTTGGGGCTTTGTAAATCTGCATACTAATTTGATAATTAGAGATGATGGAATTCTAATAAGGAAATGTCTGTTTCCAGTGTTTCATAAGGAGCGATAATAACTTTTAGCTAAGCTTGGGAACTGAGAAATTTTTGAGAATAGAAAATCCATTCAAATTTCCCCCACATTGGTGCAAACCACTAAATTCAGTCAGCAAAATCAGATCGTGATCCCCCACTATTTTACTTCTAATAAATCAATTCATATAGCAGCTCTCTTTGAAGGTTAGTGAATGTCTTTAGTATTAGTTTACCTGTCAGATGTTAATAATAAAATATATCATTTATATTAACATGTCAAAACTCCACTTAAGTAGTTTCAGCTTTGAAATCACACCTAATATGTCACTATAAATCCATATGTAATGTGCGAATCTGTACTGTCTTTTGCAGTATATTAACAAAACAGAAACATTTAAGTCACACAGTTATTTTACTGAAGCTTAAATAATTGATTATCATCATATTGAAAATCCACAGAACTTAGAAGGGATAATTTATGGAGATACAACTGGAAGCAGTTTAAATTTAGTATTCTAAATTTTTGAAGTTACACAATCCAATGATAGCTAAGTAAAGGAAAAAAAAAGAAGACAGCCAGAACCATGAAAGTTGCCTTTTTCTATCTATCAAAACAAACGCTTTGCTAACTAATCTCTTAGCAGCTATCATTTGTCTTCTTTATATTACTTGCTACAAGTTTGTCAAACAAAACTCGTCTCAGCATTAAAGTTGAGAATAAGAAATATTTTCTCACCAGCAGTGGTTAGTTCTCTTGAAGGAAAGTCTTTTTCCTGAAATTAGGTAAATGTCAGTGTGGTTTACACACAGAACACCTGAACTATTCAGGTCTCTCTGTAACAACAACTTGGGAAAAATGAGAGAGGTCTTTTAGGTGGAGACCAAGTTAATTCACTTTCACCCTCCCCCTTCCTTTTCTTCCATCCCTCCAACATTCACTCTTGTGGTTCCCATACATGTACACTGAATCCTTGGATTTCTCTTCATCTTGGCTTGTATCAGGTGTCTTGTATGAGGATTGAAAAGAAATAGTGGCTTATGTGTGTCTGTTGCTTCTCCCCTCAGACAGTTTGCGTCTGGCTTATGCCCAGTGAAAAAAGAAACCACCAATGAAAGCTGGAACTGTAGGGGCTTTTGTTCCCAGTGAATGGCTGGATTCACTGGTGCCTGAAGATAGGTATGAAGCTAATAGGAAGACACAAGGGTTACTTTGTATGGAAGAATGTAATTAACAAATAAAAGTAACTTATTTTTGAGGGGGAAATAAGATACTTTATTTAAAGGGTATGGTTTAGATTATCTGATTGTTGTTTTTGTGAGTTGTAATTTAAAAATAGTCTCATTCTTTGGACATGATGCTTGATATAATTTTGACCTTTCTTGATAAATATGGGAAAAACCCTTTAATTTATTCTCTTTGCAGAGAGAAGGTATTACCTGTATCAATTTTCCCTTCTTCCCTGGATAACCTTTGCACAGTTTTTAGAGACTGTATGCTTACAGTTTTTTCTCCTTCTTTTCATGTGAAGTCAGCCTTGTTTATCTTGGAAGCTTTAATCTACTGATGTTTGTTGTCACTTACATGTGTGATTATTGTTGTGTGCTTCTTGTGTTACATTTTTCTATTCAAGAAACCTTTCCAGTGAGGCTGCTGAAATTTGAGCACAAAAGGTTACCTTTTCAGATGATATCTGTGATTCTCTCCTTTCTTCCTCGTAAAGATTTGCTGCTACGAAAGATCAACCATTTTTGTATCCAAAGAGGCAAAATGTGCCCTTCTGTATGTTCGGTGCTTAATTATAATTACATTTTTTTAAATAAAAAATTCAAACTAGTGTTTCCAGTTAACCAGAAGCTAGGCAAAATACAAGAACTCTGCTTTGCGGGCACAAGTGCAGACAGTGCTGGGTTCACCTTATATGATAACCATGTCAGATCTCTTAACTGGGGGAAATTTGTCCAATCCTTCGAGCTGAATAATTTGTTTAGTGCTTAGTATGAGAATTCGTAGTACAAGAATAAAAGGTAAAGGAGGCAATTCAGAATCCAAGAGAATTTCTATGAAAAAGAGATGCCCCAGTGACATACTTCACCCTGTGTGGTTTGTCATGGGTTCTCCTCGCAAGGGTAGGTGAAGAATCCCGGGAATTACTGCAGGCTCAGAGGAGATAACTCAGATCATAACTAAAAGAAAGTATACTCCATTCATATGAGAAAGAAAGTCCTCTTTCAGTACTTGCAGAATTGAAACCTCCTGCCATATACCTTCTGTCTGGGGAGGGCCTCCCCCATGGGCTTCTTCCTGGGCTCCGTGGCGGGTACGAAAAGTATAAGGTGATGAATACCACTGCTGCAGTAATGAAAGGGAGTATTAAGACTCTTTAAAAATCTGTTTTCTCCTTCAGCTTCTATGATTTAGACACTTCGGTGGGTTACAAAATTCTAAACTTGAAAACAAAGCTTTAAAAGTAAATGCAGCTCTATCACACTAAACCCTGACTTCCTTTCTTAAGCAGATGAAAACAAATGGTTTGACCCTCTGTTTTGTAAGCCAGGGCTGTATCACCTTCTTCCATTATGACAGAAAGACAAAAGGCTCCAGAGCTAAAAAGAGAAGCAAAAGTGCTCAAATGTCTCTAATGGAAAAAAGAAAAGGGAATGAAGAAAAAAGATTTCAGTGGCAAGTTGCTCAAAGATTGCCTTCACTGTTCTCCCAGTGAGTCAATTCTTTGAGGTCCTAATGTCAACTTTGATAGTGCTGTTGCTTTTTTTGGTTGGACCATACCATACTGAAAGTTGGGAGTGAAGTGCCCAGCCCTGATTGCATGAATTATGGAACATTTAATTATTATACTGTTTTTTTAGGATGTGGTATTATATTTGTCCACATATTCCATTTCTACTGACTCGACCCCTTCAAAAAAAGTACAGATCTGAGCACTGTCTAGTAAATGATATGCACAGCTTGGTAGTGTATCTGAAGGGGCAAGGACCAAATCCTAATTGGAAAGCTGTCTAATACCTCCACAGTTTAGAATAGCTTGTCTGTAAGTACAAATGTAGTTCTTAAAAGAAATGTCCATTCAGAAGAATATGAGTAGGCAGCCTAAAATAATAATCACTGAAAAAAGAGTACGATTAGTTAAGTGTGAGCCCTTGGGTCTCTTACCTAAAGATGGTACCTCCAGCCAGTGCTGGCTGGCAGTGAGACTGAGCATTGCGGGCTGATTCAGAATGTTGAACATGAGCAGCTGATCTGCTACTGCAGAAAGGAAAGTTGCAGAAAGGAAAGGTCTTACACTGTCCGACTCTAGCATAGCTCATACACATGTAAGGGATGAGAGCACAGCTCCTGTGACATCTGTAGTTCCTGCAACATCCATCTTTATCTCCATAAAAGTCTTACACATGCCTAATGTGCCTTTGTAGATCAATATAAAATTAATTGGGAGATTACATTATCACAATTCCCAAGCAAATTTTACAATAAACTGCAGGAGAAAGCTTCACAGAGCATATATTTTTGTGGTTGAGAAGTACATCTGGATCCCACTAATACAGGTCTAAATCTCAGGGTGCAATCAAAGAGCAAATAGTGATAGAAATGAGAACTGCGCTTCAGGCTCAGAATACTGAACGTTAACTTTCACTGCCAAACAGGAACATGAATAAGTGAAAAAGCCCTGCAAGTGTCTGTTAGGCTTAGGTTTTAACTGGCAGTCAAAAATTGTTTTTAGAAAAATTTCTGATCCCTTTCAATGAAACCATTAAAAGAATTCTAGATAGGAAATGCTTCCTTGTTTCTGTGTATGTCTTTCAAAATTGTCATCATTGTAGAAATGTCACTTATGGTATTACCAGATTTACAAGATAACTCACAACAGATGCATTTTTTTTCTTTTCCTTTTCCCAGTTATAAAAGTAGAGCTCTAGGTAATAAATGAATGAACAGCTTCAGTTTTCTTTGAGCCCCAGTGTTTTGCTTCAATGAACCACTGTGCGTTTTAGCTTAGTATTCCTGTAAAGATGTTGTTATGGAACATAACCATAATAATATGACTGGAAAAACATTTATTAAATTAGTTTTTATAGTGGTTTATACTAGCTGCAAGCTGTATTCTCTGCCTCCCACGCCAATGCTTATGCTTTCACTTCTAAGTCTTCATCTTATTCCAGTGCTGTCACCTTCAGCCCCCTCCAGTGTTTTCTTTCTTTTAGGATGCTCTGACTTCTCCAGTCTTCAACTTTACTGCACTACAGCCCAAGGAAAAGTTGGATAAGTGTCAGGGGAAAATCTAATCTATTATTTCATGAATTTTGCCATACAGAATGAATGTATACCAGGGTTGGATGTTATTGGCTGCTCCGTCCAACCCCAAAGCTCAGAATGTTCTGTACTGTATAAGTTCCAACAGGCAGAGCTTGCTCTCCCACCAACAGACCTTTCTGTGAAACTGCATTTCTAACTGTATGGACAATCCTCCAGACTTCTACCAGAAGAAGTCCAGGTATCTCTCTGTCTGAAGATCACTGCAGAGATGTAGGGAACCTCTGGAAGGCATTTTTGTTGCATAAGCTCCTGGAATGCGTGGGGTGCACAGTGTCAGCCATCTGCCTCAGGAAGGGCACAGTCTGTGTATGAGTAGTGAATGCACTGCACCATCTGCATCCTCAGGCACCTTGTTTCTCTCCCATCCAGTAGCCTTCCCATACACTGGTTGTGTTTGATTTGGTGACATGCTAGTGGAGAAACCATGGGGAAGTGTACAGCTGAGATAAGACTGTCCCTAGGGCTTTGTTGAAGTGAAAGGAGGATGGACAAAGATGTACAGAAGGTCTCTGTTCCATTCTGCTCCAACTCCTTTTACCAGATGTCAGGCAGCTGCATGTCCCTGTGCCCTGTTGCTGTGGGCACAGGAAAGTAGCAATAGAATGAGACATAATGGCTTTAAGTTGTATCAGAGGAGGCTCAGGTTGGGTATTAGAAAAAAATTCTCAGGAAGAGTGGAGATGTATTGGAACTGTCTACTAAGGTGGGTGGTGGAATCACCATCCCTGGAGGTGTTTAAGAAATGTGGAGGTGTGAAACTGATGGATGTTGTTAGTGTGTATGGTAGGGGTGGGCTGATGGTTGGACTAGATGGTCTTGGTGGTCTTTTTCAATGTTAGTGATTCTAAGATTCTATGATAGGCACTGACAGGGCCTGACAGTGTCTTTCCGAAGGTTGTTGGCATGGCTTAGTAACTCTTTGAAGAAATTTGAGATTGGATTTGATTCTATTTCAATTTCTGGACTACATGATTTTTAATAGAATAGTAGTACTTGTAGTGTTTGGATTCAACAAATGATTTCCTGAAAAAACAAAATTTAAAGGAAATAAAATCTAAACACTGCTGTGTTTGGAGACCCTGGGTGGGATTTCTGCAGAGCAAACAGGATCTTTCTGTATTTATAGTTATACAATCTATTGATATAGTTTAAATGTATTGGTGTAGTCCAGAAGACAAGAACTTGATCATTCCCAGTGCCTCTAGTTGGCAGTGTTGCATTACTAATAGCTAGAGGACAACTTTTTATTTTATCCAGAGATAAGTTTGGAATAAAAATCACTTAGACATAAAATGAATCATATATAAAATTTCACAAAGCTTGGAAAAACAGTTTAAACCAATTCTGAAAAATCATATTTTTTGTTGCAAATAATTTTAATTCTGTAATTTATGTGCATATAAAGTAATTTGAGGAGGGACAGGGGTAAAAATCCAGACCAGATTTAAAGGAAGAGAGCCAGGAAATTCAGCATGTGTTTTGGAAGATATTGAGAGCTCAGAAATATTCAGTGAAGCCTCCTGACTGCCACAAGAAATGAAAAGCGGCTGCACACCCCTCCAGTCAGTGTCCCAATAAGGACTTCACAAGCAAGAATTCTCTCCAGAAACACATTGGACTACTTTGGTGCAGCTGTGAGAGTGAGTCAAACAGGCATCTGCTGAAAGAGAAGCCTGTTTGCTGCAGTGTTTTTGTGATGTTTCACTGCAGTGACATCACTGTATCAGCTTAAAAATGTAATACCATATAATAATCTAAAGACACTGTATGCTGTAAAAAAAAATAGTGTTTACAGTGTCTTCTAGTGTTTCAGTTTTCTTTACAGGTATTCCTTTAACTGTTGTTGTAATAAGGGCTTTACCCCAGTGCTAGCTTCCACTATGGACTGACACAAGAGGGCATGAGAGTAACTCAGTGTCTCTCATTTTCTGTCTCTCGTTTTACTCTCTGTTCTTCAGCCAAACCTTGATCCTGCAAGTTTTTGAGTCCTTGGCTCTATTCCAGCACAGCACTTGATGCATATTTAACTTCAGGCACATTAGCAACACTATTGATGTCTATAGCGCAACTCATATGCTTAAAGTTAAGCATGTTCTCAAGTGTTTATACTGGATCAGAGAATATGGGATGGTGTTTGCTGGCATGTCTCCAGGAAGGCTTCTCCTGAAGAAGCCAGGCAAGTTTCTCTTCTGCTGGGGACATGCCTATGTGCAGCAGTGTTTATCCCTAACATCCAGTTACTAAGAATGAGCTCTTGCTGATTATTTCTCGTGGACTGCAAAGACCAACTGAAAGTTTTCCGCTCTGCTGAGTGCTTTGTGGATCTGCAGTCTGAGGACCCTGCAATGCTCTCTTTGGTGGTGCTCATCCATTACGCTAAGTGGGAGCTCATTCACTGCAGTTGATCCATGGAGCTGTCATCCCACCATCATCAATCTGGTGCTGATGATGAGCAGCATGGAGCATTTTTCATTCAGTCTAAAAATGTAAGAGGCTTTCTATATTTGTAAAATACAAAGCTGCTTTCACATCTATTATCCTTCATATGTGTCAATATATAGAATATTCAGAAAACTTGAACTGGAAGTTAAAAACAAACACAATAACGACAACAAAAACCACCAAAACAAGTATGGAATACTATAATCTTTTATTACATTTCATGCCTAAGATGCAGGACAAAGACAGTATTATCTAATTAAAAGCAATCTCACTTTGAGTAAAGGGACTGATATAGAAGGAGGGACATGTAAAAGATGGGAGTAACTTGAAACATTGGCAGATATCCCAGGTTTTTTTCTGTTTATGACCATAAAGTTAACAGTTCACTTCCAGTTTTGGGGTGTATTTTTAACCTGCCCCAATGCAACTCTCATCTATTTTGTTGTTACATTTATAGCACACAGAGAAGACACAGGAACATCTTTAGCTTCAGATTAGCTTCTAGCTGTAGTATTTTCTTCCTGTTGATTTTTAAAGCCCAGGATTAATAGGAGTCAAATTGAAGCATAGGAGTGAGTCAGCAAGTACTATCCACCATCCCATCCTGACACGCCATAGTATCCTTCTTACAGGTGTACTATGCTATCTCAAAGTTACTTAGGAATTTTCACCCATTCTTCTGCCATAAAACTATTTTTTAAAATCTCTCCTTTAAGAGAAACTCTTGTTTAGCTAGCCTGGACTTACATTTGAGAACTTCTTGTCAAGTGCTCTTCTCCTCTTAAGTATTTCTGTACTGAAATTATGTCTCAGTTTATCCTTCTTTTTTCTGGACTGAACAAAGCAGGGGCTTTTCTCATTTTAAGAAAACTTCTGTACCCATCAAAGCTATGTCCTTTTCTGCATCTGTTCTAGCACGAGTTCAGCCTTTAGTGCACATGAGTATTACAGTTATGATCCTACTGGAAATATGTTGTCTGATACCTTAGTGTCACATATGCCTCTTGAAAAGTTTTTCCCAGTTTGTTACTAATGGTCAGTCATAGTACAACTCCCGTGGCTGCTCATGAGTATACTCACATCTTCCAGGATATTTTCCATTTGACAGCTGTCAAACTCTGAGGCAAAAAATCTATCAGCAGTGTTAGTAGAAATAATTTTTTATCAGAATGCTTTTTCCATCTTCAAAAATCTTTGTAAGATCTATGAGCTGGCCACTTCTGTAAGGGAAACTAACCACTTGTGTTTCTCCCTGTAGAAGTATTCATTCAGAATGCACCTAGCCTGAGGATGTCAATTTGCTCCAAAATGCAACTTTAGGCACAGGGGATGAAAAAAGATGAAATCAAACATATATGTTAAGTCTATCGCCATCTGGAGGATCCAGGTGGTACCCGGATGAGAGGTGTCAAACAAGGAGACTGTAGTAGTTAAGTTCTTACCAGCTGATCCCATTAGATATCCTTACAGTCCCTTCTTTGGAAGATCTCATTATATCTGCATTCTTTTTTAGGATATATGACAAAATAAATGATGTTAGATCTCTAAGCTTAACAGACCTCAAGACCCAAGACGTGGATATGTTAAACACTGAAGTTTGTGCTGCTGATACTCAAGTTAATGAGTCTATTCTGTTCCATAGCCATCAGCACACACCTGTTTAACTGATATGCTGATGACAATAGGCCTATATAACAGCTTCCAGATGTGCACACTCCAATTAATATATATATATACATATATATTGAAAATGAAGGATGATCTTTTGTTTGACATAGTGAAGTGTTTCGGAAATCCAGTATAACTTGGCAGTTCTGCATTATCACTGTTGGTGGTGTTGCACAAAAGATGGTGTAACATATTCCAGTGTCTTTTCCCTTTCATTAATAAGAATTTTTTATGGTTGCATATACATACTAGTGCTACAATTGGGATTTATCTGAAAAATTATGGATTACAGTTTAAATATGTCTATCTTGTGTTGAGCTGCAGATTGCAGCAACTTTGGGGTTCTATAGACTCATGTTTTGCAAGGACTACAAATATGATCCTAATCAAGTGTGTTTTGGGAAAAAGTGATCCCAAAATATACGGGGAAACATGTATCATTGTAGTTACCTTATGTGCCAACATAACCTAATATTTTGGGACAATTTTCCACAGCATTCTTTCATTTCAACAACAGCAATAACAAAAAAAAAAAACAACAAAAAAAGAGCAAAATCTGTGTGCCAATGTTCTAATAAAGAATCTTGTTGTTGTTGTTTTTGATGGAGCTGTGATGTCACCTCCAGCCATATTTCTCTTTTGTAGATGAGAAGCTGTGGCTGAAACATAAGCCCATCTTTTGACACCATTACCATCTCACCCAGGAAATTTCCTCATTGTTTTTATAACAATGAAAACATATAATTGCTTTTTAAATCTGCTTTCTGTCAATTTTTTTCTAAAGAATGTTAGATTTTTATTTTAACCATAGTAATTCAGAATGTTATATAAAAAACATTCTTATGCTGACCAAAACAGCAACAACACCAAAAATACCAGCAGAACTTGCTGAATGTTTTTATTTTGGTTTGTTTGTTTTATTACTTTTTGGGAATAAAATAAATGACAGAGAAGAGAATAATTTTCATAAGAAGTTGGGTTTTCAAGGCTGGCAGTAAGAGCAATGTGAGAAGACATTTTTACTTATGAACTGAGAGAACTGTTCAGAGTTTGTTGTTATGAGCTGTAGTGCTTTTCTGACATTCCTTGAAGGGTGAGGATAGGAAAAATTACATGGTTTGCACCAATGCTTTTAAGATTTCAGTGAGACTTGTGTGAAGAAGAATGTCTACCAATGATTGAGATAATATAGCCATATTTCAGGAAAGAAAAATTCATGAAAGAATAAAAATGAAAGAAATTATTTAATTACAATATTTAATTATAACAAGAAAATCCATTAGAAATGACATAGCAAACATCAAGAAACTTGCTGAAAAGAAAGTCTGTGGTCTGTCAAAAGAATATGAACTAGGCTGAATTCCGACTTAGGTCTTTAACTTGTAGTGTTACCAGAGAACTAATTGGATCTGATTGTTAGGGATGGGACAGCTTGAGAGAGTTCTAGTAGCTTACAAATACTTTCTTCTTCTCTTTCATATTTTCTGTACATATTTCAGCTTGCCCATAGTCATAAGTTGCACAATAGTGCTATTTGGATGTAAGTACAATTTACCATGTGTTTGTGGCTAGCGGAGATGGTTCGAATGCCACATGAATTTTCCTTCTGACAAATGAAGACATCTGAAATATGGACACTTGCATCTGAGCGAGTCAACCTAACCCTCTTTGTAGTCAATGGAGATGAGGTCAGTGAAGTCCAAGTGAGATTAATCTCATTCTGATGTTTAGAATAGGTCAGGTAGAATCTAAGTTTTCTATTTCCACTGATGATATGGAACTGACCATAAAGTAAATATGTTGATTAGTTCAGATAGTGATGTGTCTAATGTAAACATATGTAGTAAAGTTATGTGTAGGGATATCTACCTCATATATTTCAGCTGGGAATATATGGGGGGAGAGCACAGTGGAGGAACCAATTAGCAAACCTGCCATCAAAGGCAGAAGACTGATCCTGGAGCTTTTACTGAAGGGAGGTGTCTTACATTATTAATTAATTATAGTACTGAAAAAGCGCTATAACAGAGCCATCCTGGTTGACAGGATAATGCTCTAAAATTTAGTAATTTCTTGTCTATTTATCTTCCTTTCTTCTTCATTACTCTCTCCTTACTGGCCAGCAGGTCAACCTATTTTGACTTCTGAAGTATGATATTAAAAATGGTAAAATAAAAATTGTCTTCAGTTGCTTTAGCAGTAATCTATTTCCTATTTCCTAACTGAGTACATGTTGGTTGGAAAGGACCTCTGGGAGGTCTCTTCCAGTTTCCTGTTGAAAACAGGTTTTATACTGAATTCATTCTGAGTTGATCAGGGTTTTGTCTGATCAGATCTTGATGCCCTCTGAGGAAAGGGATTCTGTGTCTTTCCTGGGTGGCTTAGTGAAATATTTAATCATCTTTGGATTTCTGTTTTCTTTGTGTACAGAAGGATCATTTCCTGTTCCAGTTTATAGCCATTATTCTCCCAGTGGAAAATGTGCTTTCTTCTTCTTGATAACCTTTATGTAGGTCCTAGCACACTGTTGTTCTCCTTAAAACACTTCTTTCCTGTGCTGAACAAGCCCCAGTCTTCCAGCCTGTCCATACAGAGCTATTGCTTCAGCTCCTGATCATCTTGGACACTTTTTGCTAAATATACTTGCTAAAGGTTGTCATCATCTTTCATGTTTTAGAGGGTACCAAATTGGATGTAGGATTACATATGCAATTGAATACGTGCCAAATAAAGGGGAAGAATCACTCTTGCTAATTCAGCTCAGGATGTTGGTCCTTTTGCTGCCAGGAGGCGCTGCTGACCCAAGTTTAGTATACTGCCAGCCAAGACCCAAGATATTTTCATAAGAGCTGCTACTAAAGCTGGCCAGTTTCCAGACTACATTGCTACATTGGGTTAGCTCTACCCAGCTCCAGGACTTTGCATTTTTATTTCTTGAATTAATGACACTTCAGAAATATAACCCTTTTAAATTATGCTTAGAAAAATGAACATCTGATTCCTCATCCCACTCAGCTCAAATGGTTAGGATGGAAAAGCAGAAATGGTTAAAATAAGGTGAACACAGAATAAGACTAGGTAATCAAAAGTAGAAAGGAACCTAAACGCTATCTCTTGGTTTGATTCAGCAGTTCAGAATTAAATATTTAAAGCTAAAGCCTATAAGTTTATATCCATAAAAATTCTATTTTCACAAGCAAGCCCTAGAAGAAGGAAAAGTTCTTGGCCATGAGAAGAACCAAACTGTTTTTCTCTTTTGACACAACCTGTAAAATAAGTCTTTAAAAATACTTTTGACATATTCGATTATCTTTCGATACTCACAGAAGCACCTGGAAAATGGGATTTAGAAATATATATATCAAAACTTATCCCAGAGTTGAATTTTAAAAGCATTTTTTAACCTGCCAAAGGACAGGAAAACATGGAAAAAATAATCCCAGCAGGCATAATCAAAACTTGTAGACTAATTGTGCTGAGAGAAATGAAATTGCAAGTGTGTAAATATAGGCATTAAACAAAACAAAGAACTAATTATCTCAAACTATCCTAAGCAGTTAGTCTACATATTTGTGAAACTATACTTATCTTTTTAGGCATCTCTGCTTCTGTTCTACTGCTCTTTGGTCCTGGCTTCTGCTTTTTATCAAGATACTGTACATAGTGTCTTTGATGAGTGGTGTGTCTGGAGTGTATTAACTTCCAATGGCAGCAGTGATGTAACTTAACCTCTAATTTCTTAATATCACTGAGTAATTTTATTAATGAAAAATAAACAAGGGAACATTTGAATAAAGTTATTGAATGATGAAAACAGCACAAGAAATAAGAAGTGAAGGCAGAAAAGTGTCTGATACCATAAGCCAAATATTAGTTTACATGGTGTTTCACTGCCAGGATGCCAGACACTTCTAAACAATGCAGAAAATAAATTCATGGTATATAATGTAGTCTTCAACAACAGAACTCTTATGTTTCTTCCCAAATTGTGGTAATTCATCCTGAACAGAACTGTCTGGTTAACCTGACTCAGGATTTCCAAGCCAGTCTCCTGTGCCTATCAAAAAATGAACTAAAAAAGATTTGAGAAATACAAAAAGCATTCTATATGCTCTCTTAGGTGTCACATTATTTTATGTGCAACACTTTCCTAACTCAACAGCTGCTTGTAATGCCAAAGGACCAAAACATAACATTAAATTAGTGTTCTCCAGTCTCCAGCCATGTCCTGTTTCTTTCAGTATGAGTTTCATCCTACACCAGTGAAGTCATCTGTGATATGGAGAAGGCTGGTGATTGAAGTACACACAGTACTTATATGTTTACTCTATAATGTGAGTGTTGTTTGTGCAACCCACTTTAAAGTAGGTTGCTTACAACCAATTTCTAATTAAAAATAAATAAATAAATAAATAAATAAATAAATAACGTGGCTTGCTTTTAACTCTTTATCCTATTCCCTTTCAGAATTTATTTCAATACATTTTATCACATTTATCTCACATGCTTATATTGTCTGATACTGGTAAAACATTTCTCAATCTTCGACTTAAGTATTTTGCTTTCTAATTTTTTGTTATATCTGCCATTTTTTTGTCTTTCAGTTTGACTGCTAATCAATATTTCACAGTCATTCCTATTGATATCCCTGAATATATATTCTGTTGTATAAAATCACCTTGAATCATTTCTCCTGTACTTGCCTGAGCTATACTTTCTGTGACTCTGTGGGAGTGTCCATTGATCATAGTCATGGTAAGTCTCAGGAGCTGCATTTCCCAATTAGCTATCATTTTCATTCATTACTTTGGGAAGCCTTGTTTTTGTGTTTGATATCACAGTGGTTTTGGTGTGTTTGTGCTCTTGGTAAATATAGGATAGCTTCTTATGATGATGCACTCTACCAGTCCCAGTTGTAAGCATTTATAGTGTTATGTTCATCAGAGCTTTCTCTGATACAGAGATGTAAAGTCCTCTTCAATTTTCATAGAACATTTTAATGGGGTCCAGTTATAAGATGTGCAAAGGGATGTCTACTGGAAAGTTTAAGAAAATAGCAGTAATGCTTTTATTATTCCTGTTCTTACTGTAATTAACAAAAGAACAGAAACAGAAGTTTTTCATGTAAAGTGTTTAATTACTTTGTTACATGTGAAAACTTCATCCTGAATGGTTGTTTTGAATTTTCATGATAAAAGGTTATGCTAGAAACACTTCTTTACATATGAACAGTATAGAGTTGAGATTCTAGAAAACAACATGATGAATGAACAATATTAGAAGACAAAGAAAAGTGCAATTTCTTGCATTGATGAGGAGGAGATTAATTAACAAAAAATTGACAAGAAATCTGTGAAAAAATATTACCTTAATCTTGGAATTTTGATGTGCAGTTCATTGTGCCTCTCCCCAGCTAGCAGTATACTTCCTACCACAAAAGAATAATATGCTGTCTGAAGCTTTTTGTAACTATTTTTGTTTCATTCTTCTTCAGTTCAGAGAACAGGATGTGCAAGAGAAGCAGTACAGACCACTACCTGTATCAACCAAACTACTTTTACCACAACGAGACCTATATCTTTTTTCATAGATTAATGAAGTATAGATATGTCTAAAAATGTCTAGACAGGACTTCCTTTTCAGAACTTAGGCAGTACTGTGATGCAAAGTAAAATTTTCATAAACTTTTTTGAAATGTCTTGTTTCAAAAAAGGAAGTACAATTTAAAAAGTTCATTAAAGTGTTAAAAGTTTGATTTGCTGTACTAAAAACAGTCAACTATTGTCAGTTCTCCAACATTTTTTATACATTCGGATGAGCTCCCTTATACTGTGGCTGTTCTATGTCCTTGTGCATGAGGGTGAGCCTCTTTAAGGTACCCCCCTAGTAAGAGGCCTACCTGTTCCTGTGGAACAGATTTCACTGTAATGAAAAAACCTTGCATTAAGGATGGGAAAGAAAATTTTGAAAATAGGTAATGAGGAAGGCTGCTTTTGAGGTTCTTCAACAAATGTGAATTCTATGGTGGGTCTACAGAGATGATATATTTGAGTAGGTAAGGCCACTTTTATTCACTGACTTCCTCAATTGTGTTAGAGGCTGTAGATAGGGAAGAGAGTTTTTCTTTCTTTATAACCACCTCACCACCAAGATTTGAAGAGAAAATGAATTAGCTAAGTTTTGCAGAAGGTATTTAAATTCACAATTTAACACAGGTTAAGTAATATAAATCTATGCCTGCCTCGCGGATTTGGTTTATATCATGTACCACAGCATTATTCCTATCTCCAAATAACTGTTGTTTTCAAAAATGATAGCTTACTTAAAAAAGAAAAAAAAACAAAAACAAAAACACAACACCACAAAAATCTTATTTTGTACACAGCCATCTGCAAGGCCTCCAGCTTACGTTTTCCTTCAATTCTTGGCTACAGAACAGAAAATAATAACCTCATCCAAATTCTTGTCCTTGAGAGCCTTTCCACAGACTTTAGGTGTTGCCTGTGGCCATGATGAAACAATATCTATTAATACTTACCTTTATTTGCTGAGAATGTTGGCAATACATAACGGTAGATCTTGTACAGCTTTGGCCACAGTGGTCAGTGAAAAAAAAAACAAATAAAAGAATTAAGTACAGACATATTCCTCACAAGATTTCCACCCTTTCAATGATAGCCTATGTCCCTGAAGTAATTCTTCCTCTGAAATGCTGTTTTGTAAATGCAGTCTGTGCTTCTTTTCCTTTTGAGACTGACACATTTAGAAAGTTTCAATCATCATTAAATCTGTCTCTCGATGAGTAATGTGACCCAAGCAACTGCCCTTTAAGTAAGAAGTTGTGATTTGAAAGGCATCTTCTTGAATCAAGTAATTGAAACTATCTGGCCTCATTCTAGACAGTCTTGGTAGCATACTGGATTTTGTAGGAAACATGAAGGGATGACAGAAAATATTTTCAGATGTTGTTATGGACCTCTGAATGTATTTTAGAGAAACACAGATTTCACAGAGTTCCTGCATATTGAAAACAAACATATTTTTCCACATATTTCTGTATAAATAGAAAGTATAATGGATTTTGTGTCTTTTTCAAGTGGCATTATTCAGGAAACATAATGCTACAATGTTGAATACCCACAAAGGATTGTAGATAGATTAATTCAAGCTCAAGATCTCTGTTTCCTAATCTCCACTACTTACTTTAAGTGATGACGGAAACCTTGTACCAGCCAGTAGCTCTGTGTTAGTTGGATGGAGTGTTATTTTGTCCCAAATTAAATGGAGGAGTATTAGAGAAGGAGTGCTAAAGAGGAGAAGTGACAGAGTGACTGATGCAAGAGATGAAGGATGCAATAGACAGGAGTTAGCTGGGGAACTGTCCTAACCTTTTGTTAGTAAAAGGAAAGATGAGCACAAATGCGGAACTTGTTTATGATATGTGATATGCAGTGGAATGAGACTAGTTTATGCAGACCATAGCTTGTAAATGGGTGATATGCCTGACAGTAAGTACAGTCTCTAGAGGTCCCTTCCAACCCCTATAATTCTGTGATTCTGTGACCTTCCCATGTGAATAACCAAGTAGAGGTTTCTTACTTGGTTTTCTGAGGACAAGGTATGAGGCTGTTAACTCAAGCTCTTTGTTCTTGCAGTGAGACTTTGCCAAATGAACTTAACAAGCACTGCAGATTGGAAGAGCAACATCTTGAATATGATAAAGTAGCACAGAATCTGCCTGATCTGCTTAACCTGTTTTACTTGGTTATAGCACTGCAGACTGGCACGCTTTCCCAATGCTCATCTCTGTTCAGGAGCTCTGTTACTGAGGCCTGACAGCAGAGAGCTCAGAAAATGTGTGCAGCAGTAGTTAGAAAAACAAATAAGATACTTGAATGTAGAAAATTATGGCTATGAAATAACAGAGAAAGTGTTATGGACCCACGTAACATCAACTTGTGCGCTGACATGCGATAAATCTCTTCTCAAGGCTCAAAGATTTTGCTAATTAAAACACATTTGAAGGGAAGAAAAAAAAGCAGATGGACTGTTACTTCAGACTTCGGTAATGCTAAACATAAGGCTGAAGATTGTCAATGAGGGAGTGGCAGAATAATAGGAAGTATGTGCAACTCTATATAAGAATCAAAAAGAAGGGAAAAAGATATTACTAATTTATTCAGATACATTCTTAACTATGGATTACTTTTTAGTGTCTGGCAGAGACTGAGAAGAGGGCTGTATGTTTGAAATATCTTTTCACTCATAGTTTAGCTGAAGATTTGAGACAGCAGTGCAACATAAATAATAGAAGCAGCAGAACAGAATGGTTGTGGGTTGATTCTGACCAGCAGTCCAACACTTACCCAGCTGCTCCTTGGTAGCAGAATGATAGAAATAGGATATAAATCTTGTGAATTGAGATAATGACAAGTAGATTACTTCAAAATATCATGGACAGTATAGAAATGGGGAAAATTAATTTATTTCAGTTAAAATAGATTTAGATAGTGAAAATCAAAAGCAAAAATTAAAATGCCTTTTGGTGGTCCCCTCATTTTTTAAAAGTAGAAGCTTGTCAAGGTGACCTTTCAGGTGTTATGGTTGAACATGGAGATTTGCTGTATTTTAACATTCTTCAGAAAACTGAATGGACAGATGAAGGAAGAATCATGAAAGAGAACTCTGCAGATCATCTTGCAGACCATATGTGGTCCCCATATACCCAGAGCTGATCAAGAAACAGATGATGTTTTCTGTTTCTATTCAGTATTTTTTTGAAATTTACCAGTTCTGCCAGCATATTTTAAGACTCTCTGAAAATTTTTCCTCCATGCAGCATCATTTTTGTGTTTCTTCAATCACTGTGTACAACATCAAAAAAAGACAAAGGAAAAATAAGTTATTGGTTGGGACAACCAAGAAAGTGAAAGAACGGTCCAAGCAGACCTCTGGAGTAATTCATCCCTACAGTGTTCCAGATGAACCTGTTCCCTTGTGTGTCCACTGTGATGCTTTCCTGAGCTTTTGCCCTCTTATGCTGCCTCTCATATTCTTTGTTTTTGTTTTTTGTGAAAAAGACAGAAAGGAAGTTTAAAAGTTTGGGGAAATGAGTGAGATGAAAAACATGTTATTTATTTATTTATAGTTTGCTTCACCAAGGAGAGAAAAGGAGGTAAATGGAAACAAATGGCCCCATGAGAATGTCACTGTTGTTAAAAACCTATTTTTCATTAAAAAAGTCATTTCACTGAGAAAAAATTAAACATCTGTAATTGTGCTTTAGTTGATTTGAAAAAGCCTGCTCTAGCCAACTGGGAGCTTTCCCACTGATTTCACTGATTTTGGATGGGGTCTCTCATGAGCTAACGATGTGTTGTTGATTTGGTGTCTGTTGAAAGGGAAGCCAGGATGTTCTGAAACTTTTCCTCAGACTCATTATCCTCTGTTAAATTTTGTTTCTGCATTTCTTTGATGAATATATGTATGACATCAAAAGAGACAAGGGAGAGACGAATATGAGTTTACATTTCCCTTTCCCAGAACTTGCATGGTAACTTCATTTGCTGTCTGTTGTTTTAATGTGTAGCAGGCCAGTGTTCGTGTTGCTTTCAAGATGGAAGTAGAAATTATCATTATTCTATAGAAAGTGTTTTCATGGCGAGATCCTTTGAACATTTTCCATTCCAGACTAATGGAGAATACAAAAAAAGCCATGGGATACTATTAGAAAACCTGATTTCATAACATTTTAAAAAGAAGACTGTCTTCTTTTTTAATCAGTTTTCTAGGATCCTGCTGAGGACCCCTCCTGACAGCTTGTCAGCTTGTCAAAAGTAAATTTTCTTTTGCCTTTGCTCCGATGGAGGTGGAGCCCATTTTACAGATGGTTTGGTAAAAAGAGTAGGAACTCAGAAAGAGGGATAATTATTCATAAATGACGTTTCTCTGTGGGTTCTCTTAAACAGAGGGGACACTGTAATGTTTGGTTCTAATAAGAGGAAAGGCTCTTTTTATACCTCTTATCTCCCAAGAGTGTATATAATCCCACTTTACTTCCAACTCTTCAAGCAGTTTTGTTTTTAACTTTTTAAATCACAAATGCATTTTACTTTGTTTTGGCACTTAACTCCAATCAGAATCCTGGCTACATGAAAACAAAATGTCACATAACTGGACCTATCTGTCTCATATAAACCTTTCACAATAACCTGTGGAAGCACACTGTTTCAATAATATCGTTTCTTGAGGTTAATCTGTGCTGGGTGTGAAGCATTAGGTCACATTGTATGTTTATTTTCAAGCCCAGGAGGTGTGTGGGAGGAAGTGTTCCCATCTGGGGCTGAATGCAGTAGACACAGCACAGTCATAGCAAAATGGCCAGCGTGAGTCACAGGTGAGAAACTGAGGTATTTGTCAGTAGCCATTGTCAGTGTTACCTCTGTTTCAGGAGACTTCTACCCACTCTGTACTG
This sequence comes from Cyrtonyx montezumae, assembly GCF_038088225.1. Classification (NCBI taxonomy): domain Eukaryota; kingdom Metazoa; phylum Chordata; class Aves; order Galliformes; family Odontophoridae; genus Cyrtonyx; species Cyrtonyx montezumae. The sequence goes on along the minus strand of NW_027072089.1, from coordinate 115,361,557 downwards.
TTCATATCTGATTCACCCCCATTCAGACAGACCCAAAAGGACTGTTGAGCTAAAGGAAAGAACACATTTCTAGGGATTTGCAGCTCACAGGACATAGTGCAGCTTTTTTTCTCCTTCAAGATGTGGGCAGCCAAATTAGAGCAACGGGAACTGGATGAATTAAGTAAGGCTGTAACTTTTGGCCTTTGATTGTATAGCATATTGACTACAAACATGCTGCATTTGGAGCAGCCAGGGGGGTCCTTGAAGTCATAGCAGCTTCTCTGTAGGCTTCTCTGTCAGTGAGAGGACTACGCCTCCTCTTTCACCTCACTGAAAAACCTAGCTTTCTTCTTACAGCATACTATCCACAGATGAGTTGAGAATGTTCTAAACACTCAGTGATGATGAGAATGTGATAGGACACTTGCTATTGAAAGGCAAAATTAATAGAATAACAGTCTCCCCCTTTCTCCTTCCTTTAAAGGAAACGTGGTCCTAAACATTAAATGACTCAGTGACAGCTACACAAAGGGGAATTTCCTTAGTTAATGGTGTTCAAGGAACCCAGAGAAATGGTGTGAAAAACCTTGCTTACCTAGCAGACCTAGCAGAGTCTTGAGAATTTCCAGCAACTAGTTGGAATATCGTAGGCAGTAATGGTAAAGTCCACTGAAGAACCGTGGGAAAATGGATACAGTTCTATGTATCTAAAACACTTTGAAACAAACCACAGAGGCATCATCACTGTTAATTTTGAAGGGGAACTTCGGCAGAACAAAAGAGAAATGGCCACTTCTCCATTCCAAGACAGTGATTCATTTACCATTTCTTTTCTGCCTCCCCCTTGTATCTTCCCAATGTTCTATTTAAAGAAATTGTTTCTTCCTTAAAGAGAGTTCCACTCAACAGTTTGTTATGTCCACTAAAGTGCAAATTTATTTTGATTTAATTGCTGAACTCAAGATGTCTAGAATGTTCTGTTCTCCTCATTTAAAATATTTGTTTGCTACATAAAGAATCTGTAGGCTTCAGTTTGGGAAATATACTCCTTCTTGGTGACAAAAAGCCTACATGGTATTATGCCAAATTATATTCTGCCATCTTGTACTTGGCAAAAACAGATCAGAACAGTTTTTAAGGAAGAGGATATGGCTGAGAAATAAAGAACCAGGGAATCACAAGCTACATTATCTCTGTGAGAAAGTAGATTTTCATCACTTCCAAAGCCAGCTTCCTATAGCATGTGTGATCAGCACCTGCCAAGCACATGGAACGTGCAAGAAGGGAGAGCTTTTTTCAATGTTCAGTGAATAAGCCACTCTTGAAATGAGACTCAGCAATAGTGTACTTATTCAAGAAAGAGACATAGCAAAGGCAGTGACAGGGCAAATGTTCCTGTTCCTCTAGTGTACTTTAAACCACAAAGAATGCTCTTCTGCTGTGGCAGAGAGATGTATTTTACTTCACCTGTCCATGCCAACCAGGTAACTGCCACATTCCCTGGCTTTATGGAGACTGAGCTACAAGAGGCTGGACTCTGTCCACAACCACGTTTCATATAAGTCACCACATTACTAACAAATGCCATTCACTTCTGACATGAGACAAATACATATCGGTAGCTTAGAGTAGGATGTCACAGCACTTGTTTAAAATTAGGCATTAAAAATTACATTCATGACAGATAAACCACTGTATCTACTTTTGTTTGTTTGTTTGTTTGTTGAATTAATACAATTTTTTCTTTTTTATGGATTTTTGTTGTTTTAGGAATACTTACTCTGTTCACAAGATGATTTCTCTGGCCTAAGCTGCAAGGTGACTATGCATTAAGCTCATTTATATGGATGCAGTGGACAGCAAAGCTGAATTCCAGCTTTGCTGCTGGAAGTCCCCAGGAGCTCCTGCCTCCAGCAGCCTGACCAGGGTGCCCTGTAGCTTTCCCAGTAAACATCCAAGTTTGAGCATAGTGAGTTACTTCAGCAGAAGATGTAGCCAGCAGAGGGCAATGAAGGTCAGATTTTGGTGCTATTACATAAAACCATCTCGAAGTGGTAGAAAATGTAGGGCAAAAAGGTCAAACAAAAGCATGTTGAGAACTGTTGCTATACATCCATTTCTATTAATTTATGAGACCTAAATGAACCCTTGTGGTCATGAGACCCATAAACTCCCTTTTTAGCAGCTGTATTAAACAATGTAGTTTCTTATTTATGACAATATAGTTAAATAACCTTTTCAACAGGGGGAAAAACCCTAATTAAAATGATGGTCTCCTAAAATAGGACAAAAAGTTTAAGCCAATGGCCAATAAAACTGCAACTCTTCATATAAATCCTGTTTTATTGGTCTGTTCTGAAGAGTAGTTGTTTTGTTTAACTTGATAAACAGGTCATTTTTTCCCAAGACAATTAGGTGCCTGAAAGAGAGAGAGGGCTAGAGAAGTCAGCTCTTGCTCAGTTCACAGAAGAAAAGCTGCTTTTTTTCAGTCAGATGCAAATCTTTTTTAACACAGATTCTATCCAACGTACTGGAAATAATGTGAGCTTACAGTAGAGAACAAAATTTTTTAACTTGGGTGACATCTGCTAGGGGACATCTTATCTATGTGCTCAGGCAAGCAGTTGGTGCCAAGAAAGAGAAAGATGCAAGCATTATTTGCCTCTAACAATATGGACAACCCTCTTTTTAAGCCTAATTGTTGCTCTGTGTGGCAAATATTTTAAAATTGATCTCTTGGCACTGCTGCGTTAACTAGTGAAGAGCTTAATAGCAGGAAATGCCTGGAGCGTTAGTGGGAAATTGTATTTATTTATTCTGTGCAAGAGCCTGAAGGAGTCCTTCAGCTCTGGGACCATGTTGCAGCTCTGTTATACCGCACAGGAAGGCTCCATTGCACAGTAGACCTGGGTTTTACTGCTACATGTCACCCCTGCTCAGTGATCATAGAAAGGTCTGGGTTGAAAAGGACCTCAAAGATCATTTAGTTTCAACTCCCTGCCGAGTGTGGAGTTGCCAGCCACTAGACCAGGCTGCCCAGAGCCACATCCAGCCTTGCCTTGAATGCCTCCAGGGATGGGGCATCCACAACCTCTCTGGTTCCAGTGCATCACCACCCCCGAGTGAAAAACTTCCTCCTAACAGTTAACCTAAATATTCTCCCCTGCTTTAGTCTAAAACCATTCCCCATTGTCCTATCACTATCAACCTGTGTAAACAGTCATTCACCCTCCTCTTTATATGCTCCCTTCAAATACTGGAAGGATCTAGGTTATGTCAACAGATTTTTTTTTTTTTTTTTTTGCTGAGCTTCCTATTTCAAAATGGCACTAGTAATTCTGCTCTTTTGTAGCTATAATTTACTGTATAAAAGTTAGGTTGTGTTTTGATATAGGATAGGAGAGAGAAAAAATATGTCTATTTTATGAATGTTTTAAATCCAAAAGAAAAATGCTGGAGTATTTGACTGAGAAATGCTGGGGCACTTGATTGGCTCTCAACATTTCAGCAGAAAGCTGGCAGCTGTTTCTTAGTGCCTGTTCCTGCTTGACCACTGACAGGCTAAGCCTGCTATGGAAGCTATGAAACCTCACATAAGAAAGGAAGCACTCCTTTGAAAGAGTTAAAAGTGGAAAGCAAAACTGCGTAATGATGGCATGGGTTTGGAGTGCTCAGAAGAAGGAAAAGCATAGTCCCAGAGGAAGCAGAAGGGTGAGAGACCCACCTGTGTGCCCAGAGAAGCTTCCTGGAGACAGCCAGCTGGTGGTAAGAGCTGCGTATTTGTGGCCATTAGTACCATCATTATGGCTAAAGCTGTCAGTACCTTTATGTCCTTAATTCAGGAAGAACATAGGACATGTTACACAGCATCAGATCCAATAAGGAGATGTTAATAAGTACCTGTTTGCGTGTGAGGCAACTGCTGCTGCTGCTGAGCTTTTATGATGTCTTGTCAACTAACAGAGAGGAGCCCAGCTGGCGCCACCGGGATGTGAGGTGGGACCTGCCCACAGTGATGGCAAATATTTGACTTGGTGTTGATGGGTGAGATTTGAGCCATGGCACTCTGGTCCCTGCCAAGTAAACTGGCAGAGGCAGCAGGACTGCTTGAACCCTAATGATTCCCATGTAACGGTGGCTGACTATATTTCATCATTCTATGCCAGACCAGACCCCGTGCAGCCCAATGGGAGGGTGTGAGCAGAGTCGGGTGACTATCACCTGGAACTCCATGCCCATGATGGGTGGAGGAGTACAATTAGTGATCACAGGAGCTGTGGGCAAATCCTAAATAAATCATATTCATAGACTTTAAATATTTTATTATTAAAATTTTTTGGAGGCCAAGGGAGTCCAGTCCATACTTCCATCCTCTGTGTTCCACCTGTATGACAAAGGGAACTGAAATGAAGATATAAAAACCAACCGAAGGCATGTCAATATTTGCCTTTGTTTTAACAACCATTATAAAGCATTTGTGAGAGCACAAGTAAAGTGCAATCACAGAGCAGCTCTGCTCTGAGCTCTGTGATTGCTTCCTTGAGAGCAAAGAGAAGCTGTGCCCACAGGGAAAGTGTCCCAGGAGGGGACCACAGGAGGGTGACAGTGCATTCCTTGGCATGGGAACTCACTGAATCTTTTTTCCCCAAATACAGGCTCCCAGGTGTGCAGAGGAGGGGCAGCCTACATCCACTTCCCTTCTTTCAGGGCTGGTTCTCTCCTGAGTCATCAGGGCCAGCTGAGGATTTGATAAACATAAGGTTGCCCCAGTTAGCTGCAGCGCAGTGTTTTAATGGAGTCAGTGCACTGTAATGCAGCAGCACTCTGCCAGGCTGATGTGCTCCGCCAGTGCAGATTAATTGAACTCAGTGCACACAAGAGTTGTAGGCAAACTGCAAATAAATTATATTCAGAAGCTTTAAATATTTATTTTTTGAGGCTGAAGGAGCTGGTAATTCAGTCTCCTATGTCCCATTCACAGCAGACTTGCTTGCCTACCCCTACCCCTTTGAGGACGGGTTGCAAACTTTAAAATAATAAACCCTGATATTCATTGCTATACACTCAGCTGTTCAAAATAAAAATCCCTCACTCCTCACCCTTAAAATTAATCATCAGTGGATTTTCTTTCACTTTCCTGTCTTGAACTGTAGGAGGAAGAGGAAAATGCTGATTTTTTAATTCTTTTTTTTTCTTTTCCCCTTAGCTGTTAGTACATTAAGCAAAGGTGAAAGCACTCAAGGAAGGTCCAGCTTTCCTTAGAGTACTTCCCCTCAGACCTGTTTCTTTCATGGTGGCTGTCATTTGGAGCCAGGTGTATCTCAGACTTCAAAGCTAAAGGGTCTCTTCTATGCATGTTTCATAATCCTGTTGCAGTTGAGTGACGACCAAAAGCTTGAAATCCTGTGAATTTATGAGAAAAGTGTTAAAAACATTGGGAAGCATATTCAGAAGAAAGTGAAAGTTTGATATTTTCAAGAAAAGTAAGATTTAAAGTTTTAAAACTTACGATAGAATTGCAAATGCTTGAGGCCTGTTCCTTCCCCTACCATCTTTGTTCAGCCTCAGGGAATTCCAGCCACTCCTTGTTTTAGATGTGGAGAGTAATTTCTAGTGTGCTTTTATATAGAATGAAAAAACTATAACACTTAGTACTCACATTCCCTCTGAAATATCTGATACTAGGATTCTTGTCTCAGAGTTATGCGTTTTAAATAGTGGAGTGGAAAGTAACAGAATCAATAATAGAATATGACAATTGAAATTGATTGTTGACTTTTTATATTCAAAGGTCTGAAAGTGAATTTATTTTGTGAGCCATTTTCTGCTGCTGCAGCTCCAGTAAGTGACATTTAATTAATTGAATAAAGTAGAACAATGAAAAGACAAAAGAACAGTTCGTCATAGAGGTGAATTAATTTTTTGTGTTTTATACAGTAAAGAAATAGGATGTTGACAGTGGTGAAGAAAAACATCTTGAGGGAACAGATTTTTGCAACTTAGAGAATGTTTTACACTCATAAGGAGTACGCTTTCTGCTGTAGGAGGATCAGCTACAGCATTGTTACAGCTTTCAACAAGGAAGTCGTGCAGCTTGTGGCTGGAGAAGGCAAGACTTGGAGGGGTAAAAATATTTTGTCACCATAGTACAGTACAGAAGTAGGAAGTGAATTAGAGTTTTTTAAACCTAGAAGTACTCATATGCAAAAAATACCAGTTTGTTTGCAAGTAATTGGAATTTGTTTGTTTATAAAATCCCCTGTGATCTAATAGAGGAACCAGCAATGCATGCACTGCTAAAAGCCAAATTGTGCGCTCTCAAGAGTATTAGGCTTATTATGTCTTATGATGTATTTTTACACTGAAGATTTTCATGTTTTTACAGTAAATTAGAATATGTCTATGCAGCCAGGAGCTATTTCCCTTCTTCTTACTAAAAACTGAAAAATAGACTGGAATTTTCAATTTTTATGAGAAAGCCTTAAACCAAAAATTGGATGGATGTGGTAATGAAAAATGTACGCTGAAGTCATGGGCTCTTAGCCAATTCTGTTCTACGCTGATCCTATTTCTTCTCTTTACTCTAATTTCCCATCTGTGACAAGCTGCTCTCTCTCCTTTCCCATCTTTCCCTTCTTTCCTGTTCTTCATTGCTCCAGCCCTAAAGATGGCCAGATATGAAATGCTGCCAGTCAGGATTCCCAAGCTTCAAAGGGATCTCTCATCGGCTGACACAAAGCCTCTTTGTTCAGCTCTTGGAGAGTGGCACTGGCTGCTTCTGCACAGTCAGGGAACTTTGGAGCTTCTCTTCCCTCCAGCCCCTCACTACACCATCTGGAGGGATGTTTTCTGTGTGTTTTCCCCAGGGCTGCAGGTGAAGTACAATTGCAGTCAGTGCAGTGCTCTGCAGGGACACAACATTCTGCATGGCTGGATACAAACAAACCAGCCCTTGCATTTTTTTTGTTGAGGAAATCTCTCCCCGAAAGGTACACTTGTCTCTGTGTTTTGCCAGCCCAGAACAGTCTTAAAACTACAGGAAACAAGAACCGAGGCTGTACTGGAAATTCCTCACCAAATTTACAAATAGCCTGTACAAAATGGGTACAGTAACAGAAAAACAGAGAAAAAGAAAATAACAGAAATAATGCTAAATTTTTAATATGATTTGATTGGAATTCCAAAGCTCAAGAAATACTATTATGCTTTCTGAATGACACATAGGATTTTATACAAGATTTTACAGGAACTGTCAGCTTGATTTCACAGGTCTTTGCTCTAATTTTCAATGCCCTGCTCTGTGAAAATGTGAGTGCAAAGTTCTGCTGTGCTGACAGGTCAGGTTAATACCCACTTACCTAGGTGCAAACAATGTGCCAAGTGCAAGTGCCAGGAGAGGTGACTTTTCTTTGGAGAAGTGATATGAGACGGGTGAGGAGGAAATGTAAGAGCTCCTACAGTGAGTCACATCTCTGCTCCCTTGAACTCAGTGTTTTATCAGCTAGAGTAGCTAGCCAGGAATATTTAGCAGGAATATAAAAAATAACAGTAGGAATCAGAATGTCAGATGATCCATGCAATGCAATGTGGGATCCACTTTCTAGAATTCAAAGTAAACAAAAACCCACCAAGATGTACTGTGAGTCACCTTTTAAAAATACCATCAGATGCTCTCAGGAAATGCTCCTGGAAAATTTGACCATTGAAAAAATGTCCTGCTGAGCCCAGGTTAGCACAGCCTTTTTACACCTCATGGATGAAAAGGGGCACACGGAGACGCAACTAAAGGCAGAGCTGGGAGTGGGGAGGAAAGACTTTTGCTGACTTAGTGTTGTGCTGTGGCTACAGAATGGTGCAGTTCTTTGTCCTTCACTGGGCAAAACTCAAGTGCAGAGCATCTTTTATTCAGCATTTAACAGGACCATGGCTGCATTTCTGGGTGCTGCCAGTCTGACACTACCTCGCAGCAGAAATGCTCTAAGTATAACACAGGCATACCTTGTGATAATGGGAAATCCTTTTGCATGCTGGAGAGTAAAGCACTCAGAACAGAAGAGATGCTCTGATGGCCCCAAGGTGATGTCTCCCAGCGCAGACAGAGAGGTGAATGCACAACGGCAGCAGTATTTTACAATAATTTACGTGAGAAGTAACAGAATGACAGAACATGAGGCTACAGTGAAAACAGATGAAAACATTCTTTTTTTCTAGTGCTAATGACAGTGGAATGTTCTCTCAGTGAAACTGATTGGAGTTAACGTGTTTGGGGGAAGAAAAAATGTATCTGGTTTTCTCCTTTCTTTCTCTTTACTTTTTTTCTTCCGTCATTAGCTTCTCCCTAAAAGGCAAAGCTGATTCAGAAATAGATAAGGGAGACCTATTAATTTTCCTTAGAATACATCTCACTGTCCAAAGTGACAAGAAGCTTTTCCCTCTTGCTTTCTCTGTGACAATTGGGTGAAAGGCAAATGATGCAGTATACTACCTTTGTATTGCAAAAGGGCCAAGGGCCATTGTGAAGGTCACAACTTGTAATGAGTTGCTCAGCAACACCTCGAAGCCTAGGAATCTTGCACACTGACTCAGCTACTCCTGGGCATGTGCCTTGGCAAGCTCCCAGCTCTGCAGCAGGACCATAGAGGGCATGCACCAGCCCCACAGGCTGTGCCTGCTTTCTGTGGGGAGCAGAAGCTGGGAGGGCACCACGGCTGTCATGTGCTGCCTGAACAGCTGGGAGCCAGAAGAGACAGTAAACATGGGGGGACATGTGCACAGACTGCGAGTTAGATACAGCCTTACATGTTTAATCTTGTCATTGCAACCTAAGCATTGCTGTACAGAAAAGGCTGAGACGTGTAAGTGGTTCCAAGCAAGTGGAGTCAGAGCCTACAAACAGTACTCTTCACCTTCTCTCATAAAATGTAAAGTCATTTCCAGGTAACATAACATTGCCAGATAGGGGAATTCCAAGTAACTACAAGACCCCAAAGTGGTGTGGCCCAGTAGAGGAGCCAGTTGGCTGGGACACCACTGGAGGCATCACAGCATGGGTGTATAGCACAGTTGTATGGCCCCAACACTCAGGACCCTTCCTCTATGTCTACAGATAGCTTGGGAGAAAGCAACAGTAGCAAGGCTACTTTTGCTTGCATATTAAGGGAGTGGAGTGGGAGGCTGGAAGCATAAAATATCTGACTCATGTGGTGCTCGGCACAGAGGAGCCAGGAGTTATTACTGTCCCCATGGCCTAAGGCAGCAGAGGGATCTTCTGGGAACTGGCTGCAGTGGCTGCTGTGGTTGAGCTATTCAGATTTAGACGTGGCAATACTGTTCCTGTGGTGCACAGTGTTTTAATCCAGATTTGTAGGTCTTTCCTGTGCTGACCTACAGATTTCTATAACAACCAATGCAAGTCTCTTCAGCTCTCAGTGCAAAAGGTAGCTCAATAACCTCCTGCTGCAATGCTGCTCTTTATTACAGGAGTAATTGCCCAGACCTTGCAGTTCTGATGTCTTTGTGTTTGCTCAGGTTTTGCACACTTGAATGATAATGCAAGCTCAAGCAAAGAGATATAAACCAGTGAGCATCCTGTATCTTTTTACAAACATCATGTCATCTCACTGACTGCTTTTGCTCTAATTTGTGGGACTCCTTGTTCCACAAATGCCTATGAACCTGACCTTGCGGATACTTGCCTCAGGTCTCTTGTGGTGTTTTTATTGTTATTATGTTCACAGTGACAGAGCCCCTTTCAAGATCCAGTCAGATCTGGTGGCTCCTTTTGCTTGCAGTATTCCAGCTGCTGGGAAAGGGTGACTTCAAGGGCTTAACACAGTCTTGCTAGTGGACTTCCTCCATGTATCTGCAGTTCCTCAGTGTGATTAACACAGTCTCCCCTTGTCTCAGCCACAAAACGGAATGTTCAGATTGAAGTCTGACACTAAAGTTTTGCTAGGTTTTGTGACAAAAAGCTCATCTCCACAGACATGAAGGAATATGGTGGCAGGTGGGGAAACCTCACGTCCCAGTCAGAAGAAGGGACATGACCTCTGTCAAGGCTGTCCCAGCAGTGCCATTGGCCCTACATGCAGAGGTTGATATTCAGCACCAGTGGCTGCTGCTTCCCTTTTACATGAGAGTGGTCACTGCCTGGGTATGGAGATCTGTGTGTGTACATGGAGGACTAGCATGCACAGAGATATAAATGCCAGCAACTAGAGCCAGACCTCAAGCCACTGTGGCCCATGTGCCTGTGTGCCAACAATCATAGCGAGTAAGAATACATGTACTGGTGTGTGATGTCTAACAAATACTGAGCTGAACTAGCCAGCAAGTAGGATAATTGTCTTAGGAAACAGATTTCAAAGCAGTCTCCAGATAATTGTGTCTCTGTTTGTTAGAACTTGGCTACAACAGAGACCAGGAGGCCCAAGGCAACTGCAGGAGTCACCATGGTGCCTGGGGTCAGCAGAGAGGTCTGTTTGTGTGATGTGTGTGTGCAAACTTTCTGTACTGTAATTTTGTGGCTAACCTTCTCTTGTTAACCAAAATCTTACAAAAATGTGATTTGACAGAGTTGTAAACAAAAAGCTTATTTCTCCTTGTAACTCTTCCCTGCTTTACAGTCACCCACTGTTAGCTGCAAAACCTTATCTTACATTGTCTTACCCTAATGTCCACATCATTTCAGTGTTTAATATGGTCTTTCAGTATTACCACAGCCAGGTTGTTCTTGAGAAGAGGCGATGATCAGCCAACAGTTAGACCTTAGAAGCAAGAGGAAGGCTTAGAGCACACACACCTATAAGCATTGCTTAAGTTCTTCATGAGGCAGAAGGTGTTTCTAACTGGCTAACATGAAAGCTTCTTAAGAATGCAGCTATTCAAAAGCTGCCGTTTTTGTGTAGTAGTTTTTTTTTTTTTGGTGGAGCAGGTCCAGGATAAAACTCATAATTAAAACCTGTCATACATCAATCACTTCAGGGCAAATAATCCAGGTAAGCACTTTGACTTAACTAGCAGGTAAGTGGGTAAGTTGGCATTTCCTATGACATAATTCAAATTTATGGCAGCAGACTAATTTGTATGCCAGATATTGTACAGAGAACGGTAAGTTTAGTGCCACAGCTTTGCTTGAAGGATGATTCATATCAGGCTTATAAACATAACACATTATCACGTCTGATGATGTTTAATATCTATCTGCCTTTCTTAGAAATGAATAAGAGCAATGAGATAAGGACTGTAACAGAACACCACTGATTTCAGGAAATCAGCTCTTTTTCACTGGAAACAAAAAACTAGGGTGTTTTTTTTGTTTGTTTTGTTTTTTTGAGGGGGAGGGGGGGCTTATATATTTTTTTACTGAAGATCTGTCAGGAAATCATTCTTGTACCAGGTTTCACATTAAATCTGGTTTTTGGAAGCAATATCCTGTGGTGTTACTTGTCATACCTAAATGGAAACACTGAAAAGTAACTACAGAACTCATATCTAAGAAGGACAGTTGATAAAACCAGTCAGGTACAGAGTGGGAGTTAACATACAGACCTGAAAACAGCTAGAACATTACTGAGAGATCAAATCAAACATAACCTTGATTCAACAGAATTGACTTATCTCCAGGCAGATACAAGTTACGAAAACAATACAGACTGACATAATTTCTGAAACTGAACAGATTCTATCCAGATTGTAATAAGAGAACACTGAAAGAAGGAAGCTCTTTTGATTTATTTTGACTTTTAGTTGAAGCGCTGCGATTCATATAATTGTTTATCCTAACCAGACTATTTTCAACTTCATACATGCATAGAACATCATTTAGAAGAACAAAGATACAACTCGACTTTACTGTTCAACACTGCCTTTGTCACTGCACAGTACACAAACATTTTTATGGGAGATGAAATTATTGATTCTGTCATAGGATTTTCTATGTTACAGTTCAAAAAGTGGTTTCATAGTACAGGGCCAAATTCAGATAAAGCTGTATTCTCTGTGCTTCCAAATGTTTGACTTTGCTATTGTCACCTGTGGATATGACTGTGCCTGTGTGAAAGTTTCAGCATGCAGGAAGAATGAGGCTGCCCTGGAAGGAATCTGGAGCCAGGAGTCCTGGTTGGGTGATTCCCTCATGGGCAGGACACAGACCAGGGAAGCAGTGGACATATGTCCCACAGCATCACTGTGGCAGAGATTGAAGACCCTGTACTGAGTTGAAATGAGGCCCATGGCCAGGGATAGGAAGGGTGATCAGATGAGGCTGGTAGGGCCAGTAACTCACTCAGGACTCTGACAATGATTTTTTTCTAAGACTTAATGAGCAAATTAATAACAGCTAAACCCTTCCACATAATCTTCCATGGCATGGAGATGCTTAAATTTGTCCATGGACCTACAAGAGAGGAAGTAATGGAAGGAGCAAGTTGTCACTGGCTGGAGGAAGAGAGGTACACTGTGCGAGAAGCATTTTCATGAAGCAGATCTGCAATCAGTTGTATTACTGGAATGTCCTAGGAAACATGGGTTTTTCTCACTTTTTTTACTCAAATTCAACTACTTCCTTGTTCTTTTTAATTAGTGCACAGTCTACATTTTATATCTTGCATATCTAAGTCTCCTTTCTACTGCCTTGTTCTCAACTGGCTAAGATCTCTCGTTTTCTCAGAAACAAATGTCCTAAACAAGGCATCTTGTTGCCATCCCATTCTTAGGCAATATGTCTGAAGGTAGCCTGCCCAGCCTTTTCATCTCAGTCTGCTTTCAGATACCTGCCTCATCTCTTCCTTAGTACCTAGCTCTGAGTCTCCTTGCCTAGGCAGTTCTTTCTGTTCCATTGCTGGTTTTTTGTTTTTTTTTTGGACTGGACACTTCTGCCTTTGTTCTTTACCTTCATTGTGTATCAAAAAGTACCCTGTCTGCATCCAAAACAATTTTACCTATGCCTAAAATAACTTCTACTACACAATATACAGCAGTATCCAACTCAACTACAGCATTAAAATATCAAAATAAGGAAGTCATTATTATAATTGAGAGAAAAAAGTCATCAACATAGATTGAATATCAATTTATTGCATGAATTATTTAGTAGATTGCCAGATAAATTAACTCTTTCCTAAAGATGGAGAGCCAAAACAGATGGAAAACTTTGTAGTGTTGATTTGTTGATTCATCTTCTCAGAAAGGGGTGGAAACCTAGAGAGGATTTCCTTCTGATATTTTGCAATTAGAACTTGACTTTTTAGACTGACATTTTTATTATTTGTTGTTAAATTATCCCTAGACATATTTCCTTCTTCATTTTCTCCTTCTTTTCTTCTTTTTCTGCAACCTCAAGCCTTGCAACCGAAATTGCAAGCAAAGCAGTTCAAATTCCTCTTCAGACTTTCCATGCCTACTTATTACTCTCAGAATTTATAGCCTAAAATTATTCCCATCCCTGGAAATCGTCTTTTTTTTTTTTTTTTTTTTTCCCAGGTCTTTAAAATATGATCATTGAACCTCCTGTTCAGAAAGCTGATGGACTAACGGGACAAACTCCAGTGCACAATACTAGCTTAGTCTTTTGTCCTCCTGCAGTGCTTTCACAAATTACGCTGACTTCTGTTTTAAGGGATAAATAGGAGTTTTGTCTGAACAAAGGCTTCATCTAAGTAAAGACTTCAGTTGAGGGCTTTAGTCTTTGAATTGGAAGCATCTGTTTCAATGTAAAGCTAACATGATTATTGTAGAAACCTTTGATGAACAAAATTCTCAAGCCTAAAATAAAATTAGTCCTAAACAAATTTGGTTTGCTGCCTGGAGTATAGCTGAGCAATCAGATTTCAAATGATTGGTCTAACGCTTTATTCAGCTTGAAAAATTGGGGGGATTTAAAGGCTAACAACTTTAAACTAAAACATTGTAAGATTATGCTAGTAATTATTACGAGAGAACTGTACAGTTACAAAAGATTTTTGGTACCTGAGGATCTGCTAACTATTATCTCAGTCTTCTGAACCTCAGGAATATGAATATTTCAAGTTCCTACATTATATGGCTTATCACCATTAAATAAAAATGAAACAAGACAGTCATTTTCAGAATGTGCAGAAATGATATGGTTAGTCTGCTCGGTGTGATCCATTGAACAAAATACATTGTATTTCTGAAAAAAAATCATTTTCAGGATATTTTAACATTTTAGTAACATTACCAATAACTCAGAGAAAGAAAAAATATTTTATTTGTTAATTTATTTTTATTGAGATGATGTCAAAAATTCTTGATTTCATTGGTCCTTGTTACACTGCCTGAGGGCTCATCAAGTAAGCAAGGAGGGAAAACAATCCAAATATATTCAAAGAGATTTTAAACATGCAGATCTTGAATGATGTTTAATGCCTTGTCTCTGAAGTACTGTCTTGCTAGTTAGACAGCCAGGGTACACGAGGTGTCCAGTATTATGTGTTTTATGTTTGCAGCATTTAAATATTTGTTCTTTCTCTCTTTTCTCTGAAAATATTTCTGACAAAATCAGGACAGTCTCCATTGTCCATGAGGGATGGATGGTGATGCTAGGTTAACAATAATGTAAAGTTTGATGTATTTCTTATTATACCATACATATACATCAATTTAAAAATAAGGATAGTATCCTCAGAATTTTGTGAATTATTATAATAATAACGAATATTATCCCTTGACAAAAGTGTGAGAAATGATCAGGAGAGCAGGAGAATGGTGTTGATGTAATTCAGTGTATATTATATGTCCCAACCAACAGAGGATTTAAACCTGTTGCTTATCCACTACAGAGCCCTGAGATTTATCCTTGAAAAAGTTCACTCCCATTTCATGTTCTCTTACCCCAAATCCACTGACTAGTCCTGGAGAGTCTCTAGGTACATTAGTAGTGCATTTGTGCAGATGTCTGAGCTGGTGGGGTGATCTGGTGGCAGCAACAGTTGTTGATGTGTTCTTGCTACGGCTGGAACTTGACTACATTTGTAACCTTCCTCAGTGCGTTACAAGGCTGAGCAGTTATGCTGTTATGGTTATGCTGTAAAATACATGGATGTGGGGGTGTTGGTCAATGCTTATCTAAACGTGAGCCAGCAGTGTGTCCAGGTAGCCAAAAAGGCCAGTGGCATCCTGGCTTCTATCAGAAATAGTGTTGCCAGCAGGACTAGGGAGGTGATCATACCCTCATACTTGGCTCTGGTGAGGCCGCATCACAAGTACTGTGCTTAGTTTTGGGTCCCTCACTGCAACAAAGGTGTTGAGGCCCTGGAAGATGTCCAGGGAAGGGCAGCGAAGCTGATGAAGGGTCTGGACCACAGTCTTATGAGGACCATCTGAAGTAATTAGTATTGTTTAGTCTGGAGAAGAGAGGGCTCAGAGGAGACCTTTATCTCTCTTCAGCAACTTGAAAGGAGTTTGTGGCAAGGTGCTGGTTTGCTTCTTCTTTTGCGTAACTAGTGATAGGACTAGAGAGAATGGTCTCATGTTGTTCCAGAAGAGCTTCAGGTTGGATGTTAGGAAAAAATTATTCTCCAATAGAGTGGTCAGATGCTGGAATGGACTGCCCAGGGAAGTGGTTCAGTCCTTGTCCTTGGAGGTGCTCAAGATTTATTTAGATGTTATAAATATATAATTTAGATGTAATAAGCTATGTGATTTAGTGGGGAAATATTGGTGATAGGTGGATGGTTGGGCTGGATGATCTTGAAGGACTTTTCCAACAATTCTTTGCTGCAAGATGGGGCCCGAGTTAGGCTAAATGTATACTCTGGTTCATAGCAAGAGGTGGTCACCAATAAGATGCTTTTCAGATTGCAATAAGTGAACTGTTGGATGGGCTTTTATCCTCTCTGAATTTAGGAGGAAGCTCAGCCTTCACAATCCGCAAAGATTTGCAGGTACTGAGGTGGAAGTAGGAGATGTCAAAGGGTCAAGAAGGCTGGCAATCTGAATGATCCAAAGATCAGGGCTTGGCCTGACTAGGCTAGGCACAAGCCTATCTTAACTGAAAAGCAGAATTATCTCCACTGTCACATTTATTTATATTTGGGCAAATTCCATCAAGCATTCTAAACCAACATTTTATACTTGCCTCTGGGAAGATGTTGAAAGCTTTCAGCTCCCATTAAACTCATGCTTTGCATAGGTATGGTTAAATCTTTAGTGCACAGTTTACTTCCCCAGACTTGGGATAACAGGGAATAAATTTTACGTGGTCTACAAAAGTATGATGGTTTGTTATACTTTGTCGGGGACTTGGGACCTCGGCATGCTCACCAGTTTGTAGGATTTGATGAGTGCACACAGCCTTCCTGCTGTGCACTTTTATTTCCCCGAGGAAGGATCCCAGATGCAGTGAGCACACCGAGGCATTTTACCTGAAACAGTAGGGATTGGGTGCAAAGCACATACCTGCCCTGTAGTCCAAGGGACCATTATAGCAGGATACAAATGACTGGCACATTCACTGTATTTCCCAGCCCTGCCTTTGTCCTTGCCCGTGACCAAAACATTGTTCCAAGTTCATAAGTTCCTTGATAACTGCCTTTAATGCAGCTTTCTGCATCATGCAATGGAAATTGTAGTCACTCTTTATTCTTCACATCTGGTATATTCTGTGATGTTCTTGATAATGCTTATGGTCATGGAGAAACAAGACCAAATTTGCAGAATTTGTGTAGTTATGTTCTGGTAGAGTCTAGCGGACTTTTTGTGGACAAGTTTGGAAATGGAACCATTGAATCTGTAAGAGCAAAAGCTCTAAGCAGATTATTTGTGTTTTCTATATTAATAATCGTCATCCACATCATTAAAAGTATTCCTCAAAACACTGTATGTGGCTAAAATAAAAATTTCTAAATTTTTGGTTATGGATAAAGAACAGTATATATATACATATTATGTTATTAGTCACGACTAACTATTTTAGAGCTTAAATTGTAGTGAAACACCTAATAAAACAAAATGGCTTTTCTTTAAATACAGTCTCCTTTTATTACTTCAAAAAGATTAAGATTAGAAGAGAGACTGTCATAATAAGAAGCACACTCAAAAGAGACTTTTTGCACACAAGAGAAGCATGGCATAATAAAACACCAGGCTGGTTTATTTTGTTGATGAATGACAAGTTGACAGCTCGGTGATAAGTGGTGTGTGATATTGAAATGGTTATTTGTCTTTTCCTTTTTCCTTTCTTTCTCTCTTTTTTTTTTTTTTAATTGTTCTACTTTACTTGTGCTACTATGCTGGTTAAATGGCATTTGGAATTAAAACAAGAAAGGGAAAAAAATCTACAAATGAAAGGAAAAAAAATACAATTGAAAGTTAAGTTGAAATTTCCATCTGCTTCTAAATATCTAAACTAAATGAAGTTATGTATGATCAGAAACTGTCAGCCATGTCAACCAGACATGAAAATACACTGATACATATGAAAATGTATATACAAAATATCTCTCCACACAAAACAGTTGTAGATCATTTAATTCCTTTGGTTAAGCCAATAAAAGACAACATTCTGAGGAACATCTCCCGCTGAAAATACTCGATCCAAGTGCTGGGGATACTGCCACAATTTCCTCTGGGTACCTACACCATTCATATCTGCCCAGTGGCTGGAATGAAAAGCTGCTTCTTCAAAATGGAGTTGGTAATTACAAATCCCACATCCTGTTATCTGGATCTGAAGAAGTTCTTCCCTCCCTACAATGTAATGAAGGCCAAACTTCTGTAGTGAATTTCTACTTCCTAGGCTGCTTGATGATACTTCTGTTTCTTCAGTTTACTTCTAGCATTCCATAACACAGTATAACATGGGGACTTAGGTAAAAGTGATAATCAAATCTGATTAGAAAGACTTTAACACTCAACTGTTGCAGAATCTGTCTTTTCCTCCCTTACAGAAGAAACCAACTTGATTCAAACCAACTTGATACTGTTGATTCATAACTTATCTTTCATGTTTTTGAATAGAAGCATAATTTTCTTTGTTATATGAGAAACGAGGAACATAATTCTCAGTTTGAAATCTTTTTGGAAATGAAGCTAGGGGATTCTTTTTGTGATTTTTTTACACTAATCCTTCTTGTGACACAGTACTCTGATTTCCTTCTTGTCCAGCTGATTTGAATGGTGATATATCTTTCAGATTTCTATGGAAGTCTCTTTTAAATAAGGAAGTGCTCTTCTCAGGCCTTATTTTATAGTTTTCTACTTATACCTTTTAGTTTTTGACTCATTAAAATTTCCAGGAGTATACTGCAGGTAGAAACACTATCTAGTCCAGCTGCACAGGGCTTTCATAAGAAGTACTTTAAATCTGTTTATGCAACATCCTTGCATAGCATCATTCAGCTATCTTCTCTTTTGATGTACATAGTACATTAGAAGATGCTGAGTAAATAATTTCAGCTCTTTGAAGTGCTACACTTATTTCCATCCTGCAGATGGAAATCACCGGAGCATAACAGACAAGCACTCAATTACAGCACAACACCACTTAGTGTAGAAATCTGTGTGAGAACTGTATCACTGTTCATGTTCTCGGTGCAGTTGAGGCCTTGGAGCATACTCACAGTGATAGTAGTGTGACATGTAGAGATTATTCCCACACCACACTTCCTCTTCCATGTTTTTTTATTGTGTTGTAATCAAAGAAGGCAAAATTTAGCAACACACTTCCAAGGTAAGGAAAGGTCTTTGTTTTATCAAACAACACTACTGATCTTGGAAGTGTTTGATATGTATTTTCTAGTTGTAAGTTGGCATAAGTGACTTTTCCTTTCATTTACAGTTCTGTAAGCCTATACTTTCAGAGGTGTCTGCATGCTTGTTATGACTTAAGAGGAAGCTATCTGGAAGTAACCATGTGTAACAGTAGCCTGAACTGGGACCTTTTGTTGTCCATGATTACCTTGAATGGCATCTGGATCATTCTCCAGATACCTTGGTCATTTGCTTTGGGAACCTCACTTACCTCTTCAATTACTTTTCAAACATATAAACTGTTGAGGCTAAGAGTTTCCCAGCTGCTTGAAGCTGAAAAAATTCCTGGCACCATATATCTACTAGAATCATTAATCACCAATGAAAAAAAAATAAACACACACACACAAAAAACAAAACAAAACAAAAAAAAAACAAACACCAAAAAAACCCCACCAGAAACACAGTGATAAGTCCTTGTTTGGCTCCATCAGATATTTATGTAATGCGTGTACACTGAGCCTTACCAAAGCACAGAGCTCTGAGTTTTACTTCAACATATAGACATAAAGTGATTCAAACACTAACAAAATAATAAATGAAAGCGTGAGTCATTGTGTTACCAAATGCTTCTCTTTATTCCCATCTCCATGGAAGTTCTGAATTAAACTACAAGCTGTTGCTACTAAATGGTGAACACATCTGCTCAGTCCAGAGAAGCACTTCTGCATCTATGATCTCTCCTTTGTGATAACTGCCACAATATTACAGTCTGCTCCTGCAGCAGCAGGAAATGGTATTCAAATTTTGCATTTCTGCTTAGCCCACATAGATATTTACTCAGTGATAATAAGAAAATGCCTCACAATTATGCTAGCTGACAGTCTATTATCCCTTCAAATCCATAGTCCCTGCAGAAGGGAAAGCTGGAAGAACTATTTCAGTCATTTAGGGTATATGTTTCTCTGGCACACTCATAATCTGACCAAAGCCATTATTTGGAAGTCATTTGCACTCAATCATTTTCCCTGTTAATGAGGAGTTACTGAATCCTCCAAACATTAATCCCATTTAGGAAAACACAAAGGCAATCTGTACCTTGTATCAAGCAATTATGATTGCATTGAGCTTGAGGAATTCAGTCATTTGTTGGAGGTTGTTTCTCCCACAACAGACCCTCTAAATAGAATTACCAAGTCTTTCAAATGTTAATTTGTTAAGAAAAATATAATGGCTAATAAAGACAATTAGGTTTGTATTGTAAATACTGGACTGCAGGACTAAGGCTGCCATGGCTTGAGAAGAAAGCGTGGCAGGAGTCTGTGCGATGACTAAAGCTGGAAATTGTCTTTCCTGCCACATTATTAGCAGATGTTTACATTGGTCTATTAACATTGGTCCCCCAAATAGATGTTACTTGAGATAAATATAACAGGGACAAATAAAATGACCTCTGATTTGATTTCTTTTCCTTTGCAAGAATGAAGGTTATGCAATACTGAAGGTCTGAGGTTACTAATGAAAAAGTAATATGATACTCTTGGAAAAACAGAGATTTAGAGATAAGAGCATCAAATATATGAGATTGGTTCTTTTAATACTGTATAGTTCTGCTTGTGCCTTAGCATCAACTTTGTCCACTACTGGGTCCCAGACTTCAAGGCATAGATAGAGAAGCTGGATGTAACCCTGAAAAGGGCAGTACAAATAAGTTTAGAAAACGTTAGTTTTGAGGAAAAGTCTAAAAAATCTAACGGGCAGTGTTAGGTAGTGTAGGACATAGTATTTGGTTGAATGCTAGGAAAAATTTCTTCTTCAAGAGAGTGGTCAGGCATTGGAACGGGCTGCCCAGGAAGGTGGTGGAGTGACTCTCCCTGGAGATATTCAAGAAACATTTACATGTTGTACTGAGAGATATGGTTTAACGGGAAATACTGGTGAAGGTTTGACTGGATGATCTTGGAGGCCTTTTCCAACCTTTGTGATTCTACAGTTCTATGATATGGTACATGAAAAGTGCTGTGAGGAAGATCAGATTGTTCTTTTATGTTTATTAGAGAAAAACAATCATTAATTTTTAGCTAAAAGGATATTTGTGATAGATTTGTTGTGAAAATCCTTGTTATAAAGTAATGAAGAGTGAAAGAGGTAACCAAAGAGTATTGGGAAACCTCTGTCACTTGGTGTTTTTACAGACTGCTTGAAGATGCATTTTTAAGGATGATCATAATATTTTTCACATGTCTATATCAGAAAGAAATTTTACAATCTCTTGAAGGTTATTCTAGCTCTGCAGGTAGTATGGGTAAATTACCTTTTAATTAATTTTTCTCATCTCTGCTTGCTAGAAAAAAAAATCCCAGGCTGAATTTTCCTCGTTTTACTAGAATGTAAACTCTTTGTAACAACCATTTCCCAATACAAATGCTCATAAGGAACCTAAACAAACCAGAGTAGTCCATGATACCATTTAGGAACAAATTTAGCTCTATGACTAGATCTAATTTTAGGAACTCCGTGTCCCAGGTGGTATGGAAAACCACAAGCATTTTTTTTTCCATTAAAACCTGGGTAGATATTTATAACACCTGAAAATATCAAGGGAGTGATTCATTCTTCAAGCGCTCGATAAATTATTGCAAAGACGCTTTCTTAGAGTATTTTTTTCATGCAGGTCATTCAGAAACTTCAGTTAGTGCTGTATGCTTTACTGTGTTTTGGTCATGAATATCAAATAATGTTTTCTGTCCTTCCTCCTACCCTTTTTTTACACTCTATTCTGTTATTATTTACCATGCAATCTGCTGTACTGGTTTGACTTTATTAACTATGCATGCTTATGTCCTCAGCTGGCTCAGAGGTTTTGCTTTTCCATGCAATTCTGGTGCACTTTTGTGCTTAAATTCTTACCCACCAGATTTAAACAGCCAGACATAAGCAAAAAGTAAAGAAAAAAAAGGCACAATTCTTAGATTTTTACTTCCGAATTAAGGGATGTCCATATATATTTCAGGAGGGAAATGAGAGACTGAATGAAACTGAGACATTTTCTTCTTAAGAAAAAACAATTGGTTGTAGATTTTGATTTATTTCCTTCTTATATTTTTCATTCAGAAGACAAATATAGTTTATATAATCATGGAGAAGATGTACAATGTAATAGAGAGTCTATAAATCATACAGCCCTTGATGTCTACAAGTGTATACTCATATTCATAACTTGTCTAGTTACATTTGTGCTGCCAGATAGACTGTTTATGTTTCCTTGGAGTGTGCAAAACTGGACAGAAGATTTCCAGTGTTCACTGCTTCCGTTTCAACTAGAAATACTGTGCAAAAAGTTCTCTTTTGTTTCAACACTTCCTCTTTCAATTTCATTCGGAACTGAGGAATAGAGGGAAGTGAGCAAAGGAAAAATTAGAGAAGCAAAAATCGTTGAATATCTCTGATTTTTGAAAAAATCAGGAAAAAAAAGGGGTATCTTTTCCTTTTCTTTCAGTTTAGGCATTATGGGAAATCTGTTGAACTGAGCCATATTTGTATTTCAGCTGTTTGTATTACAATTGGTGAGAATAGAAGAGGGGAAGCAGCACCTGAGAGGAAAATAGTGCATCCTACTGTAGGGGTCTAGTGGATATGTGGTCCCTTGGTCTCTCCTGTGGCTATAGAGGAACATTTCTCTGTCTTGGAGACTGAAAATTGAGTTAAGGTGACTCCCTTTCTTTCTGGTTCCTGCAGTACCTCTAAGTACAGGATGACTGTGGGTAGCAGGTTTGAAAACTGGAATTCACTGAAAGTAACCACCTATCAGTAATTATTTCTACTCTCTTCCTCTATGCGTATTCTTGGATCGGTGTGTTGCTTGTTTCCAGGTTTTTCTTAACAAATAACCTGTTCATAGTCTCACTTCCACTTGTTTGCTGTTGGTAACAAATCTTAATTATGTATCATACATGGAAGAGTTGTAGAATGAAGATATGAAATGTATGTATATGCCTGCTCATTTGTCGGGGTGCTTTCACAAATATGAAATAGTTTGCTATTACTGAAGCACTGTTTTTCCCAGTTTCTAACACTGTTGACTAAGAAATATGCAGTGTTATAGTCTGTTACATCTTAGTATAATACACACGCTGAAAGAAGACCTAACAGCTCACTGCCATCCCTGCAGAGCTGTTGTATTCAGCAGCCTGACCTGACTCAGGTTTTTGGCATTACTGAGAAGAAAAATTTACAGATTTGTAAGTATTTGACTCAGGATGAGAACTTGCTTGTGTTATTATAGACCCATTAGTAGGTATTATGCACTTCTAACTGGATTTTAATAGGCTAAAATACTAATTCTACAGATAAGACCTTCGACAGGGAAATTTAGATATAAATATGATCTTCTGTGTTCAAGATGATGTTTGGCCTGTTCTTCATTGCAGTGTATGCTTCTTCTTTGCAAAAGAAGTTTTCAGCCTCAGCATAGTCTTTTTTAACACTTTTTAATGAAAGAAAATCTAGTGCAATAAGTAACTGAGCTCTAATTAAGCTGTCACTCATCTCAGGGCAATGTTCAATGTCACCCATTATGTTCTGTAATAAAAAGGCAGTCCCAACTCTTCTGAATTTAATGGGGAGATCACGAACAGCTGTGCTGCCATCATCGAAGTGCCTTCACTCTGTTCTCTGCCTCTGATGCTGGGTAACATGGCCAGTTTGTATCTACTTCTTAGTGCCTTCCCTTTACCCCAAGCAGGACAGTGGCATCTGAAGTGCCTACAGGAAATGTCCCCACAGCATAGGCCTGGGGTGAGAACTTGCTTGTGAAAGTTTGTGCAAGCCAAACTAAGCCCAGGACTGCTGGTTGAATGGTTCAGATGATCCTGGGTAGAGCTTGACTTTGTGCCCTGGACCAGCTTTATTTGTTAGCAAAGGCACATCTGACACATAACCCACATATGACCAAAGCATTGGAGCAGTTTCCCCGAGACATTCAAAGCATGAGATAAATGTTTCTGCTCAGGTAACATGTTCAACAGAATTACATCTCTCCAACAATTTAAGCATGTTGCTCCTATTTCTGCTGGCCTCCAGAGACAACGTATCACAGGGCTGTAAAGCAAGATCTTCTCCTTCATTAAAATAATACAAGGACAAAATCTGAAAATACTGGGCTTGTACAGAAGTTAGAAGGATGCACTTGGTTTCACAGGTTCTTTAAAACTAAATGTGAAACATTTTAAGTAGTTAACAGCTAAAGATTTAAAAAGCAAGTATATCAAATTTCAGGGCTTTGCAGGTTGTACCTTACATATCCTCTACATCCCAGAAAGAGAACTAAAACACTGTAGGTTCTGTTCCCATTGTTGAAATGGGACTATGCACTGAAATGCGATGAGCCAATCAGACTTTCTCTGACTGGAGGTATTTAAGAGAAAGTGCTGGTTCTCATGGTATTTTGCATATTATTCTGCTAGCTGCATGAGCACTCCATGTGCTAAACCCAAGGTAATCCCCCCCCCAACTTCTATCTATTTGGGTGAATATCTGTTTTCTGGGATGGAGTTCAAGAGTAGGGTCAAGTGACTAGATCTCTTCAAACTGAGGTACTTTGGAGCTTGACTGAGAACAAATCTTACAGGCAGGTGGGAAACTTCAAAATAGATAATAACAATAAAAAAGGATATAACAACAACAACAACAACAACAACAAAAAACAAATGATGATGCTTAACTAGAATACATCTAATTCTACACTGTCTACCATGTTGTTTTTAAAAGGGTGAAATGGGAAACAATGCTACATGATACTAAAGAAAATGCAAATAAATTCTTGGAAAATTCCTGAAGTTTCTGGCATAGAAATCATTTTCAAGTAACAAGATATGAATAACTACTGGAAGGAATATGGTAAATCACTATCAGTTACTGGTTATTCTGATGAGTTTAAGGAATCAAGGAACAACTATAAAGGTCACATTTCTGGTCAGAGATTCAGCAAAATGTACCCTTGGTAAATCAGAATATGGCGGCAGTCCCCAAACAGGAAGTGGTTGCTTCTTGGCAGTTGTCTGATTTTTACCTTCTTTTTTACAACCAGCTCCTTTTAGCAATCTTACAAGTGCAGAATAAAATTGTGATTTCCTGTGATCTACCTTTTTTTTTTTCTTTTTTTCTTTGTTTAATAGACCTCATAGCTAATGCTGTACAAAAATAAATAAATAAATATAACTCACATATATTCGTCTTCTATTGCACAAGGAAACTAGGAATATTTTTGCAGCAGAGTCATCATTTGGCTCCAAAGAACAAAAGAATATTTATTCAGCCTTGGGGCATAATATAATATAATCTAAAGAGGGACAAGTGGTATTTCAGAAGGTAAGACTTTTCTGCCTCCCAAATTTCTGCTTCTAATTAACTGAAACTCAATGTGAAAGTTCTTTTCATTTCCTTTCCTCTCTTTTTTCCTGTCAGTCTGGGAGCATTGCATACTGCACCAGAACTGAGGAAGAAGCTGTTTGTCATCAGCCTCTACAGAATATTGCCATTAGGTCTGGTAACATTGGCACATTTATCACACTTGGCAAATTCCTCCTGTCACCACTGGATACCTTTATTTTAATGTGTACTTTCCACTCTACTCTAAATAAACACAGCATCAGTTTTAAGATGCTGCTTTTCTTCTTAAGAAATGTATGAGCCAATTATACCTCTGTAGAAATACCTGGAATACCTTTTCCAGATACACCTCCATTTTTTAGAGGGATTACCATCTTCAAAGCCATAACAGAAAGTTTAGTCTAGTTGACTTATATAAAGTATGTAGTGAAATGGCAAATTAAAACGTCCTTTATTGAATGTCATTTGTGTCTGGGCTTTCTTGTGGTTTTCTAGAGTATTCATTAGCTGAGGAGGTAAGATTTACAGAGAAGTCTTGAAAGTAATGGAAATAACATCTGCTGTGGATGAAATAAAAAGTTAGCACTCTCTGATGAGTTACCAAATTATCTCTACCTTCTTCCTATCTGTATTTTGGTGGGTGATGATTCCAGGCAAGGCGTGCAAGCTCATTTCAAACCACATACGTGAGATCTGATGTTACCATGTTTGGTGAAGATACAGCTGATAGATACTTATGATTGCATGCCCCTTGTAATTTATTTATTTATTTTTTCTTGGGAATGAGTTGGCAAATTTCTCCCACAGTTCACTGAGTCAAAAAATATTGGGGCACCTGTTCCCAGATGAAGAAGGGCTGAGGAGACAGGTGGAGGTCTTTGCTGCAGGGACCCCATCTGCTCATAGATGTGGGCCTCCTTGGGCAGCTGCAGCATGGAAAGCAGCTTTACTAGCCAAGGTTTTCTGTGGAGCTGAGAGTACTGGATATTGCCTGTAGGCTATGTCTCTGACTCCTACCAGAGCTAAGCTGCACCTTTGATTTTGTCTTGCTTTTGGCTTCTGATTCTTGCTGCTAAACTTCCAAGCCTTGGAAGCTCTTTCCAAGTCCTGATTTCTTGTAAGTATATCATGTATATCATGTAAGTGTATCATCAAGTAACAGCAGATAGTTGTACAGCTTACACACAAAAATGACTGTGGACTCAAACGTATTATGACAATTTGTGGAAAAAGAAGTAACTTTTAACAATGATTTTAAGACTTCTGGTTAAAAATATAAACGAGATTTTCTCTGGATCTCAAGAGAAGTTTGAATCTTCTGCACCTATCGTGCCACTTAATAGATAACTTTTTATGCCCTTATATTTTCTGGTGTTGATCATAAGCAGAAGTACAATGCTGATATTTAGAAATAAATGTTTCTCTGGAACTTTTTTTCCCTATCTTAATACAGATAAGGAAGTACCAGAAATTTCATTTGGAAGGCAACTGTTGCAAAATTTCTAACAGACAAAGGAGATTAAAATAGAGAAGTTACAGAAGAAATACTGTTGTTTGGTTGCTTATTCAAGCACAGGGCTTGTAAACATATCCAGTACTAGATAATATATTTTAATGCTTAATTTTTGGAAGTTCAACTGAACCATCACATGGTTTTCCAAACTGAGAATTCAGATCATTTCTTGCTTCTGAAAACCTTAGCTGTTGAAGACAGTGTCTCTTTCTCAAACAAATTTGAGAATGGCAACCACTCTTCTTTGTAATATATGAGTACTTGGTTTGGTTGCTAGAGATAGGATAGTGTGAAAAAGAGCTGTGATGAATAGTAAATTCTGCTAGGTATGAAAATCTCTAGTCACATGTGTCTGGTTCAAATTATTCTTGAATTAGGTCTTTCTTATAAAAGAATAGGTTATCTAAGAAGGGAGAATAATTATATAACTTAAAGCTTTTTATAATGACTATTTCCTGGTAGATTCTGTCTTTGTGTGTCCATACTATTATTTCTGTCCACAAATACTATTATTATTAGCTTTTAATCATAGTAACAGTATGGCAAATGCTTTACTGACACAGAGGTTTGTGTACCATTGTTTAAGTGGTAAAACAGAGAACAATCTAAATTATCCCTCTGAAAGACAGAAATTGAGCAAGAAGTCACTCCTAAGGCAAGAGGAAAAGAAAGAAGGAGGATGGAAAGGATATCTCAATCCAGCTAAAAGATGGAAAGATATATAATGAAAGTTAAAACAAAAGACAAGGAGCCATCACACTAATTCTTGATTGCTTTTTTATTGGGAAGTTCTGGTCTGAAAAGAAATTGCTCATGTGTGAGGTTGGTGGCATGATTTGTTCTATATGGCCCATATGCATAGTCAGTGATGTTACTGTCTAGTTCTGTAAGAAATTATTTGCTGTCCTTCAGCCTCACCAGATAATTTGGTTTCTTCTAGAGCACATCATCCCCTTTCTTGATGAGTTGCTGTGGGTGTTGCAGATACAGACCTTGACAGGGTAGTGGCAGCCCTTTGCATCCCTTATGTGAGGTGGAAAAACTAGAGCTGCTTACCTTTGGAATGGGGACTGCTACAGATCTGCCTTTGAGGAAGGTCTGTCTGGGCCAAGCTTTGCTGAGTTACATCCTTCCTGATAGTGTATGGGGGATGAGCTCTGAAGTCCATGGAATTAAGTAATTTTTTATTCCTTCTGGAGAGAGTTGAAGGTCAAAGTCATCTGGATTCTGCACCTGGATGCTGTGAGATTAGACACTCCTTGTGAATGGAGCTGAACCTGGAAAACCTGAGTTGGTGAAACTTTGCTTATCATCTATTGGGTTGTTGGTGCTAGACAATGAGTGAATAAAACAAAACAAACAAACAAACAAAAACCAAAAAAAACAAAAAAACCCAAAAAAACCCAAAACCTTATTTGTCTTATCTACAGTATGTAGCTCCCTTTACCACAAGTAATAATCCCATGGAAATTGGCTTGAAGGCTATTATTAATGGCACCTATACAGAGATGAATGCACTCTGTATTTGTGATGTTTCTATTTCCTTGCTGAGTTCTCTAATTAAACAGCTGTGCAGGGAAGAAGGGAAGAGAGATCACATTTCATTAACGTTGGCTTTGACACGCTTGCAGCTAGATGGAGAGCTAAAGCGGTACATGTCACCGCTTTAAGAGAGCTGGGAGGGAGGTGCAGTATTTCTGTCTTTCACTCCATCTGGGATATAAAATGACGAGGAACAGATTTAGACACAATCACCTCCTTATACAATTCTTACTTGAGTGCAGTTGTGGATCTGTGCCTTTCATTACTTTCTTAAAGGTGTGCTTTTGATGTTAGCCAGCACTGCTCGGCAAATAAGCAGCATGTTGATATTGGCACTGTACACACACTGTTATACTTTCCATATACAAGGAGCAACACAGGCATTTTCAGCTTAGTCACTGAACTTCCCTTAGTGTGAAGGGAGAAATAAAATATTTGATGGTTAAAAATGTTTATTCTCTGTCTTGAGTACCTTAGAGATTTCTTCAGGTGATATATTTTGTATGTAAGTAATGCAATATGCAGAGTCAAAGTCCAGCTGTGTACTCTGTCTATGAAATATAGTGTCTTCTGCATTCTAGATGTTAGAGTTAGAATGTTAAGGAAGTACTACTATAACTAAGAAAGCAATTATTTTACCCTTTATCTTCATTAAACATACATACTGCACATCGTATTTTCAAGGACAGCCTTATGTGCATATCTCAGATGTGATATATGATTCTTATGTCTATTATTTTATGGAAGAGGAAGTCAAGAGATGGGTGATGTTGTTTGTCTTGCTGTTCATAAAATGTGTGTACAAGAGGTATTAGTACTTGCTGAATTATTGAAGAAAGTTTACAGGACACATTCTTGCTTCGAGTCCCAGTTTAGTAAACAGACCTGCTTTCATTTTGAGGGGTGTGTATGCGTGTGTAAACAGAAAGGAAATGTTCTGAAGCCTCATGGCTTTGTCTGAGTCATTGCAGTGTACTCTGCAGCAGCAGAAAGCAATTGTTGCAAACAACTCTGGTGAAAGCTTTTAATAGACACTTGGCTGGGTAAGAAAGGAAATGGGTTTTAGAATGTCATCTGTGGTGGTGATCAATAATTCGCACTTTCTGTCCTTTTCTTGTGTTTTGGATGAAACATCAGATGCAATTTCTTATGATACTCCAGTACTTTCACAAGATTAGAAGAGTAAAGTTTTAGAGCCCTGGGCAAGTTCCAGTTGGCACAGCACAGATTGACACCACGCTCTCAAACAGGCAAATTATTCCTTCTTCATACTCTGTTCTGTACTTCTCTTCTGTGAAATGTTCCAGAGGTTTCATTGAGACGTGATACGATCCTTCTGATACACAGTTTATAAATCACTTTGTAAAATGTGGTGACTGTATTGATTCTCTCTGGATTAGAGGTGATCTGCAAATAGCCATGCTTGTTCATAACTTTGTGAAATTAGTTTCTTTATAGCTTATTAGTTTTGCCATGCCATGTCTGAGCATGGAAGTCATCCAAATCTGGTGGTGAGCTTTCTCTGTGGACAGCAAACGTAGATGGAGTGCAGCAATGACAGCAGCTTTAACAGCTTTGGTCTGATGCAGTGTCTGTAAGAAATCGTCCCCAGAGTTGATATTTACAAGCCTTAGTGCAGATGGAAATAGTCCTTATTCATTTTTACAAAAGAAGTTGCACTTGATAGTACCTCCCAATGTCCTCTCATACCTGAATTATGATTTTAACAGGAACAGAATTGTGATGGCTGACAGAAAATTGTTTGAGGAAGCTGGATGCTTCAGGATATCTAATGAAAATAGTTATTCACAAACTGGAGACAACTCGTTTAGAAAACTATGTGGCAACAACTTGGTTTCTAATGAGCCTTTGGCAACTGCATACCCCTGACATGCAGCTGTAAGTAACTGCATGCTATTTCATTCCTCCCTTCCATTATCAGCCACTGAATGAATCCTTGATGTAGAACAGAGGATTAAATTTAGTACTTAAAATTTTAGGAGAAATACTAGTGAGAAGTTCTTAAGATACACTATTTCATTCAAATGTTGGCAAAAAAAAAAAAAGAAAAAATTAAAAAGATATTATTTTTCCCTTGATATCCACGTATAAGGTAGAATAAAATGCATTAGACCTCTATTCCATGAGACTACAGAATTGTCTGTAATTTTCTTCTTATCTAGTGTATTTCCTTTTTAGCTCTTATAGGTGAAGTATTATGCCTTCCAATATTCTGTGGGTAATTTATAGTCATCTGTCACTAGAAGTATTTTTTCTTAATTTCTCAATGCTGAGAGATAGTTCTTAGGATTATAGTGACCTAATTGTCAGTGTCTAACAACTTTTTGTTTCCTCATTTTAATCTTTCCATATTTCTGGGAACATGCCTGTACCACCTGTTCTGAATATTAGGCAACCACTTAGACTCAGAAAATTACAAATTGTTTTTCTAAATGTAGAACACAACCATATTTTATAGTCTCTGAGTACTGTGATGCTTCTCAAACCATTAGGGCCACAACATAAAATTATACATTGGCAATGAGATAGGGAACACTAGTAAATAAAATGATCAGAGGAGACATAAAAAGAATGTGAGGAATGATCAGATGGGGGTCTAATCTTTCAGGTTGTGTAGACTTAGTGCGCTAAACGCTCCCTGTCTCAAAAAGATTAACATTAGCATTGCCAGGAAATATGCGTGTTAAGAAGGAATTGAGTGAATGCTATTATTCTTCAGGGGAAAAATACTGAAAGATTACCTAAAAAAAAAAAAAAAGGTGATGTGACAAGCCTAAAGACACAAGTGAAAGGAAGATATAAAAAGATATTGAGAACTGTGTGCTCAAGAAGACTGGGTACAGGAATTAGGAAAATGTAAAAGTATGTAACAAATACAATTTCAGTGTTCAGAACAGCATCTGGAAGTCTTGATATTTAGGCAGTCATATCATCAGTGAGGACAAATCTCTGTCAGTCCAAGATCTGGGTCAGAATTCCTGTGTTAAATCACAGAGATTATTAAACATTACAAAACAAAAGCAAAAACAAAAACAAAATAAAACAACCCCCTCCCCCCCCCCCCCCCCCCCCAAACCAACAGAAAAGTGTTGCAACATTTCCTTTTTCTCAGATTTTGTGTATATATGCATATCTGGAAGTCCGACTAGCTTGGAAAAGTATGTCAGTATCTGGTTTTCTTTCTTTCAGAATTTTCCCAAGACATGGAGCTTTTTACTGTAGCATGAATAAGACTCTGCAAGCTTTTACACATAAAATTGTTTTAGTTCACCATATCTGTCTATTTATTTTTGAGCATTTTCTCTTCACACTACTTTCTCTACTAGAATTTGTTGATAACAACCACTAAACATGGAAGACCACCTACATTGCTGCCATGCCTTTCAGCAGCAGCGACTTTCCAAGAAATGCATTCACTAATTTATGAACACTAAATAGTAGCTTATTGTATCTGCATGAACACTCCCATTTTCCCTCTAACAAAGCATCTATTTTCAACATATGATTCTCAGTGTGGCCATTTTCAACTTTAGCATTTGTGAAAGAAAAATTGTCCACAGAGAAGATAGATAGTCACAAAAATTAAGCCCCTTTATTTTAAAATTGGTTCAATAGGCAAGGATTAATCTGCATAGCTATATTAATGTGTGGCTTTATTAAATGTAATTGAGTCAGCTACATGATACAAAATTTGTCTTTTTAAAAAATTATAAAAAATATAATGCAATAGTCTCTATTTTTAATTTTTCTTTTCCAATGTTTTTCTGCTTGCAGCTAACAACAGTGCTAGAATTTATATCATCAATAGGCTTTGTAGCAGGGTTCACAGATTCCTAAGGGAAATGGACCAATCGAAACAGAAAAGCTTGCAATAAATAGGGAAACGTTTCAATGTTCTTTTCAGTGAAGCGTTGTCTTTTTCTTAGTGTACTTCAGTACTGCAGTCTGTCAAGTCATTCAGTCAAATCTGAAAATACAGTCTTGACAAAATTCCCACATTACTGTTCCATGAGGAGAGCTATTAAAATATTTCTCACAGTTCTTGCTTCTGGCTTTGAACCTTAGGCTTCCAGTTCAGCAGAGCATGGCTATATTCATGGAACATGAGGCTGGAAGCAGACAGCAATGGTATTAAGTTGCTGATAATTACTTTAATCATCAAGAAAAGGCATAATAAGGATGAATCTTGAAGTAGGACACTCAACACATGAATATATGTTGATGAAATGTTTTCAAGAGGCATTCAATTAACTGCTTTTCAGTTTTCTGAACAAAACAAAATAGCAAAAAATATAAATTCAGAAGTCATGGAATTTGTATTTTTGTTAAATTATGTAATGAAACATAGACAATGCTGGGAAAGGGAGCTTCAGCAGTCTTTCAGGCCTCTCATACCACGTGGTGTTGCCCTAAGGCAACTGCAAGCAGCAGTAAATAAATGAGAGTCCCTGTCAGAAAGAGTTTATAATCTGTGGGCCTTCTCCAGAGCGGATCAAACGCAATCAGAATCTAACCAGCAGCTCAGAAGGATTTGTAAGAGAATGCCAGGCTCAAAATGTTCTGAATTAAAACTGAATGAATGATTGATGTTTTTTCCCCTTTTGGTTCACTGGCAGCTAAAAGAAGGAAGAGAAGTAATTTCGTACAGGTTTCTGCTGTTCTCTGGGTGCACGGGCAGGAGAAATTTTGAGCTATTTTTACAGCTGGTAAATCCTGTCAAGCAGTATCCAAACATAAGAGTCCTCAATTTGTTTTTAAGGCAAATAGAAGGTTAAAAAATATCTCCTGATCAAATAAACAAAACTGAAGGACACATAAAAAGCATATTTTCATTTACAAAAAATCGGAGTGCTTATCTCATAAAAGTGTTGAAATGGAATATTTTGACTTTGGAAACTTTTTTTTTGCTATTATTCCACCCAGCTCCACCAAGTGCAAATCATGCACTGTAGCAAAAAGAAATCGAATGACCTCAAAATTACTGATCAAAATTACTCATTTTTTGTTTGTTTGTTTTTGGAATTGTTTTCTCACCATTTTTGGGGGGTGTTTATCTCTTTCCTCCTATCTAATTTTTGATGTTGGAGAACCAGTTTGTGACTCACACCCTGCTCCTTTTTCTGTTGCCAGCTTTTGCCTCATCTGATATATTTGCCTTCTCCACTATTTCCTGTGTTCCTGTTGTTTCGGTCTCAGCATTGCGCATTTGTTGTCTTACCCATCCTTGACCTATAATCATCACCATTCACACTTGCTTTCTGATGTGACATACAACTCTCACATTTCCTGCTATTCTTGTGCCCTTCCTCCCAGCAGCTCTGTTGCTCAAGTCCCATCATCTCAACTGAGAGACCTGAAAGGCAGCTGAAGCACGGTGACACTTGCCCTGAAGGACCTGTACTGCCTCTTGGCTTTTGGACTTTGTTAAAAGAAGTTACACATTACTGTTAGAGCTGCCAGAACTGAGGTGTGTCTCCCATATTTATTAGGACATTATTTACAAGGAGTGTGAGTGAGAGAAGAAAAGCGGCTTTCAATTTAAAGTTTGCACTGCTCCTGACATCCTGATTCATCTTGCAGGGTGATAGTCTCTGTCACTGTCTCCTGTCACCCCAGAGTCACTTCTGATTGTGATCTTCTTGCTGAATTCAGTTTACTGTGGATTGGTTCATGTTTCCCTTGTGTTCCATGAATACATGAATATAGCTTCACTTTAGCATTTGGTATTGAAAATATCATTTATTGCTTTGTATAATCAGCATTAGCAGTACACTCTGGTTTATTTACTTACGTATAAATTATGTCAAGTCTTCTAAGAGCAGATGACCTCAACTAAACTGCTGCAGTTGCTGTACTGTGAGAAGATTAAAGCACTTTAATGTGGGTTATTGTCTATTGTTTGAGTTCTAATGAGAGTATGTATTTATTACAGCACTTAATATTGCAGGATTAGGGGGTTTGTGAGCTCACTCTAAGTATCCAGTACTTGTACCACACAGTTGTTCACTCATTCTCACCTTCCCAGCGACATGGGGGAGAGAATTGGAAAAAAAAGTAGAACTCATGTATTGAAATAAAACTATTCACAAAGAAAGAAGAGGGAAACATATATATGAGTGTACATAACAAAAGATGCACGATTGCTCACCACTCCCTGACCAATGCCCAGCTAGTGTCCCTAGCTGCAGGAGAGAGCAGAGATTAAAATAGTGCAGATGAGCTGTTTGTGTCTGGACAGATATTCATGTGATTACCCAGAAGAAATAGAGGAAAAGACACCACAAGTGTGACTTTTTAAGTTCAAGTACCACCTCCCTCCTCTAATCACTCTTTGCCCATCTTATTATCATTTATCACTATACTGGTTGTGCTTTCTGTCATTCTCATGAGGGAGCTGATATTGCACCCTGAAGGGAAATAATACCTTTTCTTGCACTCATTTAAAAAAGAACATTTAGACATCTTGATTTCTCTGGCTAGACACAGACACAAACACTCACAGATGCATAACTCACTTTGAATTATATGCCCATTCTAACTTTATCCCTGACTCTGTATTGTCACTTCGTACAGTTGAAAACTTTCTATTTGAGTAGCCAACTGTGGGGCTTTTTTGCTAAGTGGCTAGTTACTTTGTTTTGAAAGTATGATCTTTCCTACCTCACTATTGAGAAGTAATCTACTGCAGTGTGTGACTTTAGAAGACACTAAACAGAGCTAAAATTTTTTGTCCTGCTCTCCAAATCGAGCTATAATAAAGAGCATGCAACCCTCAAAATATTTTCTTTCCAACGTACGTATAAAACCACTAGAGTATTTTAACATTTTACCTCTAGCTTTAGCCAGTATTAAATAAAATATATCTTGGCCACCACAGAGCCAACAGGAAAAAGCTTAGTTTACACTTAAAAAGAAAAAAAAATTGGAAAGTAACCTTTTGGAAACTGGTCTTTGTAACATGAACACATCAAACACATTTCACAACATTAAGACTGCTATCGCTGGAAAATGTTAACTTAACAGATGTGTTTATTTAGGTGATTTTCAACATAGTCTATGAATTTAGATTCCAAATCCAAGAAGAATGGTATAGATAATATTTTGCTTATTTTGACATTTCTCATCTCTAATTGGTGGTGAATCAGTTGAGGTCAGGGACCCATGGAAAGCTAAAGGAAAATCTTTGTCTAATGCTTTTTTTTTCTTCTTTTTTACCTCTGGTTATCATGAATGCTTGTAGGCAGTATGGTGCCTTCTCTCTTCAATCGAGCCTCTTTGTACCACTCTTGGAATGGTAAACCTCCCAGATTCCAACAGATCTCAGTGAGAAGATACTCTTGCCACCCTAAACAACAGTGCACATTTACAGCATACAGGAACCTTGTAGTTCTTCTAAACCACTCCAGCTCCAGATTACAACTTTAGGTTAATCAGACCTAGCTGTCAGGTTACTTTGTTTCATCTTTCAGTGGCTCATATTAGATTATAGGTCCTCTTTCTTAGCATTTTACAGCTGTCAAAATTGCAGCTATCGGCATATTTACGCTATTTTGGGGGGAAAAAATAGTTAAAAAATACAACGAACAACTGAAAAACATAATTTTTAGAAATCCTAATATATCTCCAGGTCAACAAGGTTAAGCAGTGCAGAATCTTAAGCATCATCTCCAACTAACTTCAAGCACGCTAAGTCTGGTAGTTGTATTGAATTTTTGTGACTACTAGAGTTTGTTTCCTAGTCTTTGAATAAAATCATACGATGACAACTGTTCTGGTTACATATGTGTAGGGAAAACAGTTTTGAAAAGAATTCTCAGTCGTTTGTATTCTCAGGTCAGAATAAGATAGATACAGGAAAACTTCTGATTTGTTTCCTTCTTGGTATTTGTTAGCAGATAGCGTTGGACGATATTTATATTTTATAGAGAGTAAATGTACATGGCAAAAAAGGTTAAATAATCCACATTTAAATTAACCCTCGAAATGAGCAGAGCATTTTCCTGTGGGTTTGGGTCTGTCTTTATTTCTTGTTCTAGGTACAGAACTGGCTTAATGCTGGCATATAGTCCAGTAGTTTCAAGAGCCTTGCAATGATTATTATTATTTTTTTTTCTAGAAATCAGGATTTCTATATTTGTTCTTCTAGTCTTTCTGCCAGTTAGAATTTTCCCAAACTTAAGAAAAAAAAACTTTTTTTTGGATATGGACAGTAAAGACTTAAGAAAGGCTATTTCATGATTACGCGCTCTTTTGTGCAGGCCACTGGCCCCATTACACTAATGAAATTTATGAGCCTCCATGCACACATCCCATCTCCTCCTAACCTAGATTTGTGACAAGGCAAAAAGCCACAAAAAGCAGTGTGCATTACCCAGTCTATACATCTGTGATATGGGAAGCCTCCGGATAGGAGCCATCGTAGTCATTGTCTGCACCTAATTTTTCACTTATGTGTATTCTCTGAATGAAGCATTATTGGCAATTGGCATTTCTTTGCTACTGTGGCTAGAAGCTGTAAACACTGTACTTTTCACAACAAGATGTGTGAAGGGACTTTGAGGAGCCTTCATTAAGCATTTTCCAATAACTTCAGGGAAAGAGCTGATTTAATTTTCCTTGTTCAAATATGCTAAAATATGGGATAAACATAATTGTTCCCTGGGGTAACGGGGAGAGAAAATGGGGATGGAGTTACATGAACACCTTCCCCCAATACTCTTTTTATGGTCTTTGTTGTTTCTTTCCATTTTTTGCCCTGTAAATCCACAGCTAAATTGCTTGTTGTTTGCCATTATCATTGATTGTCGTCATAGACCCAAGGAAAGACAACCACAGAGGAAATGGAATAAGACCCAAACAGAGTTAAAAGGACAAAAAATACAGAGTATAAACTTATGTTTGTTCCTCTAAAGTGCCTGGAAGCAAAGAAGTAATATCCATCATACTCTACACTCATTATGTCACCATCTTTTGAAGCCAGGCTTTTTTTATGTTAGAGGGTGAAGTTAATGAGGATAATTGAAATAGCTTTTAATTCTTTGCAAGCCAAAGTTAAGTTAGCAACCCTGGAGTTAAAACAAAGAAACTGTGTAAGTACTGGAAGTCTCTGCGCAGCCCACAGTGCTTTACTCCAGCAATTTGTTTTTGCTCCACTCTTTGTCTCCATCCAGTGAAAAGCCAGACTGCCACGGTTCTTTGCAAACTTTGCTTTACAGGGGCTGTAATTTGATAATGAATGTGCTGCATGCTAAAACTTGAAACTGGGTCCTACAGGCTTCAGGCTGTAAACCAATGTGGGTTTCTTCTTCCTCTTTCCTTTCCAAAAAGTTGTGAAAAATTTTCCAGGAAATGTATATCATCTGAAGTCATCTGAAAAGTCATCTGAAAATTACCTTAAATTCTCAAATGTGAGCTAACGTGCAAGTTGAAAAGCAAAGCTTACTTCAAAGCAAGTGTTAAATCCCTTGCTGAAACAGAGACTCGATAATGTATTGTTGCAGAATATCTTTCTCAATTCAAGAGAAAGAAACTTGGGCAGAAGTCTTGCAAGCTGTAAAAAGTCCCCCAAATACCTACAGAGACATCAAAATGTCATCGGGTTGTTATGCTCCAAATTGTAAAGAGGTAATGTGATGTAAAAATTGTCTATCCCTGACCAGGGATAGACCACTATCTCCTAGTAATTATGTTGAACTATAAGCTACACTTAAATAAGTTCTCAACTTGGGTTTTTAAGTCATTAGATCAGCTACTCTACCTGCACAATGTTGTATCTCCCTCCCAAAAAATATCTTTTTGGCCTTTTAAAAATTATTTTTTAATTTTTTTTCCTGCCCATCTGCAGGAGTATGGCTGTTTTCCAGCTCAGCTGTTGTGAGCTGAAAGTGGGAATACTTTCTCTGTGGACTACTACATAGAAGAACTGCCCAATGCCTGCAGCCCCAAACCCATTCTCAGATGATCCTTCTAAACGAGAGCTGTGGTGGGAAAGCACCACTCTTAGATCGCCTCAGGGACTAGATGAGTGTTCAACCTCGTGATGAAGAAAATTGCAGCCTTCATCATTTGCATTCAGGCTCCAATTGTAACATCAGAAATCTCTTTTTGTTCATTGACTACAAGAGCATAGGAAACTAAATTATAGCTCCTGAAACTCATGTTGCCCTTGAGCTGTTTCAGAGCAGTTCGTCGCCCCTACAAGTGTGTACACTGTGTTCCTGGAAGCAGGGCTGTGGGAGGAAGGGAGCATAAAAGATGTCTGAAACACAGTGCCCAAACTGCCCTGGGATACAGAAGCTTGCTCCACGAGCTTTGGAGGACAGCTGGAGAGCGACTTTCACTTCTTGCCATTTAAATTCCTTCTCAGAGTTCCCCGCTACTGAATTTTTAAGGTTTGTAGTTTGCAACCAGGGGCTTTCAGCCTTGTGAACAGCTTTGACATGAATCTCAGCATTGATATGGTTGACCATCCTGAAGTTGGAGAGCTGTGAATTGCTTTGACTATATCTGTGAGTGCAGGTATTTCCCACCTGTGACTAAATGAGAGAGTTTTTGTTGAGGTGTTGTACAGACTTTCGTTATAGACTGACAGAATCATAGAATCATTAGGATTGGAAAAGACCTCTAAGATCATATAGTCCAACTGTCAACCCATCTCCACCATGACCACTAACCATGTCCTTCAGTGCTGTATCTACATGGTTCCTGAACACCTCCAGGGATGGTGACTCCACCACGTTCCTGGGCAGCGTGTTCCAATGCCTCAACGCTGTTTCTGAGTATCCATCCCACAGACAACAACAGAAGTATTTCACCTTTCTGCCTCTTCCTTCTACTTCAATGAACTGACAACAGAAATTCATATAGTTGCAACCTTGTCCTCTGCAGGAGGCAGTCAGTTTGGCAGGCCTACTCTGGAGACTGCTACTTTCATTTCCTAATTCCACGTGTGCAGAGGCAGCAGTATGAGCTCTCCTTTTTCAGAAGAGCACAATATGCAGGACTCCATCTAGCATACTGCAGTTTCTAGGCTCTTGATACCTCTTAAGAACCTGTGTAAGGAATTTTTTTACTGAAGGTTCAAACAGAGAAGTCCATTTAGATAGTAATGGTTCTTGTCTTTCTAAGTAAGATACTGCCTCTCTTTATACAGTCATCACAAGGATGAATTCAATCATATTTTTACCTGTTTTAGGAATCTCAGAAGGTTTAATAATAATTCATCATTTTTGAAATTCTGGCATATATTTTAACATGGTGTTTGACAGGCTTGCATAATGTATGATTAATCAATTAGAAATTTTGTACATATGCATGACAGTACGTGAATATTCCTCTGATCTTTCTCCAACGCTCTTGTAGACACAGCTCTATACAGTAGTTAAGAAAGGAAACTTCCTCTTCATTCAGCTCCCACTTATGAACAGCTTCAAAAAGAAGTTGTATTCACTAATAAAAGTGAAAATTACTGTGTCTATCAGGAAATCTGATATGTGCTAAATCCCCTTTCAGTGAAATGGATTAAGTGATCTCATAGAAAAATGTGAGTGAAAAAGTATGATAATAAACTGCATGCTTTAAATAGAGGGTAGGACTATGCTGATTGCCCTAGGAAAAAAAAAGGAGCATTCAAATAGTTAGATGCTGTTACTTTGACTTGAAGTGACATTTCAATGGATAGAGCTTACAATTCATTCTCTATAAGGCAGATGAAACTTCAGATACTATCAATGACATTTGGAACTGTATACTGATCTGCAGAAACTGCATATGAAAACTAATTTTATGAGTTATTAGTCATAATCTATTGGTGAGAAAAGACCCAAAAACTGGAAGCATTCAAAATGGTCATGTGTACTCGAGCTCTTTTATCTTTTTGATGAAATGAACTAAAATTTGCATACTAGATCTTGGAAAACAAAGCAGAACCTTTTCTGTTATGAATACTCTTTACACATTTCACCTTGGCATGGATGGAGTTGCAAAAGCAAACCACTCATGTGATACTAGTTCTTGTGTAATAGCTCAAGATGACTGACCAAAGACCAGCTAATGGAAAAAGGAATGTAATTTGTTGACAAATACTTCAGTTAACATAAGTGTATGCTTATGCATCCCAGTTTAGTGGCCTCAGTGGTCAGTTTGAGGAATGAAAGGAAATAGTGTTGAAATTAATCATTCTGACGCCTGATTGTCTGATATTTTTGGCACATTGCAGAACATTAACTACAATGAAATTTGGCAAGGAATTCTGATTTTCAATGAAACAGTCTATTTTGTAATATACTTTCTGCTATCTTATTATTCTTTGGCAAACAACACAGTT
This sequence comes from Cyrtonyx montezumae, assembly GCF_038088225.1. Taxonomy (NCBI): domain Eukaryota; kingdom Metazoa; phylum Chordata; class Aves; order Galliformes; family Odontophoridae; genus Cyrtonyx; species Cyrtonyx montezumae. The sequence goes on along the minus strand of NW_027072089.1, from coordinate 115,321,073 downwards.
GGAGATTAGAAGGTCAGATTAAAATATTCATTAGTCACCTAAAAATGGTTATGGTTTCTGACAAGGAAGAAATCAAGTCACTGGAATCCCTTCCAGTGCAGGCTGTGAAAGGCTGGACTCAATGCCAAGTGTGGGACTGGTCAGACCTATGTTTAGAAACCCATGATAAGTTCTAAACACAGTTTGATGAAAACCTGATGCAAGTCTCTCCTTTCCCTGTCATCTGCTGACATTAAACTGTGAAGCTGCCTGTGATGTCAGCTTAGAATTATTCCCTCTGATTGCTGACTCAAAGGCTGGATGCTAATGGAGAAATGAGATTTTTAAGGATCATCAGAGAAGGCATTAAACATCTGAAATACATATCACTGCCTGCTCACATGAACTATATTCTCATTTTTTGTAAGAGGTATTTTTTTTTTTTTGAGGGAAGGTTCTTTCTTCTTCCCTTTCTCTCACACCAGGGCTTATATCTTTTTACTCTTCTTTCTCTGTGTATGGGAAAGGATTGCTTGCAGGAACACAGAAATTCTTTGCCGAAATTTGAAAGTTTGAGAGAAATTTCATGTAGGAAAGACAGTAGTCACTATAAACTAAAAGAAATCTTAAAAGGGGCATTCATTTTCTTTTTGAAACTTCAGAATATTTTAACTATTCAGAGGAATAAGTCAACGGAAGCTATGAGATTTTGCTCTAGAATTGGCTCAAGCAAAACTCTGTCACTGCAAAATAGTCTTGAGGACACAAGTGCTTATCTTCAATTTAAGGGGCTGCTCACTTCATTAAAGCCTTAGATCTTTGTAATCATGGTAGTGTCCAGAACAGATCCAGGCTGGCAGTTGAGGCTTGACTTCTTCAGACATCCAAAGGGTGTCTTAATATCAGTTTGTTTTAGAGAATAATTCTCTTATTTGAGGACACGCTCCTTTTAGAACTGCTACTCTCCCTTGGTACGTAGCTTTCTCTTACCCTGTTATTGCCTCTGTTGAGAGAGATTTTTGGTACCTCTTTTTTGTTCTGTCCAGGTTGTTCTTTCCTGCAAATAAACAAAACCAATCTGTCTGCCAGTAACTTTTTAATCAAAGACGTCAGCATTCTGCGTTCTTGATCATTACAGGGCAGCTCCAAATCTGTTCATGTTCAACTCACACTTTTCAATTTTGGCATGCTGTCTTAATGCTGGAAGTGTTTCACAGATATCAGCCGGTTATACTTTCCAAGAAATATGGTGCAGTTAAAACAGTATACTTTCCATTCAAAATAAACTTTCTTTTTTTTTTTTTCTTTCTAATTCTCTTTGTTATTAGAGGAGGTAGCACTGTGAAAGTTTGAATATAGACGTAATGTAATTCTGATTGAAGGATACCTCTTTATGACTTTTGGGAGTTGCTTGGAAACTCTTTCTAAAACTGTGATGGCAGTGATAAAGGAGAAAAGATATTGGAATAAAATTCAGAATGATAAATCAGCCTTTGGAGGAAACTGGAGAGCTGAATGAGGGGGATGTAGAGGAGAAACAGAGATGCAAAGAAAATTATCAACTAGGAAACAAAGTGCTGCATGAACTATGAGAACAAAACTAAATCCAGGGAATTGTAACATCATGAGAAAAGAGAACAGTAACCCAATTATGTAAAGTAATATGCAGGAAAAGAACAGAGATAGAACAGAAGTTGTCAGACTTCAGAGAGCAACAGGATCAGGAGATGAAGTAGTAGGGAGTAAATTCAAACCTATGCACACAATCAGTTTGGAGTTCATCTGTCTCTCTGGTAGTTATAGGATTGCATCCATAAAGCTCAGGGAATATGTAGAATGCCATAGGTTTTTCTTGAACTTTGAGATGCTTGCATTAGTCATATATATGTCTGGCAGAGGTAGTCTTGGATTCAAAGAGAAAGAAATTGTATGAGTGATCCATTACTTGTTTTCAGCATGGTAAAAGAAAGAGGCCAAAAGTGGAAACTTTCCATCCTCCCTTCTTTTCAGACTCTGCGTACAAGTAAGATCCAAACTTCCCCGGCTAATGTTGATAGAAGGAAACAAAATTTGACAAGCATTTTCATAAAACCTAAATTATCCCAATTATCCCAAGCTGAAACTCATTCATCTTGAACATTTCTACTCCATCTAGTGATGGATTTTTCTAAAGGTAAAATCAAACTATGGTCTTTTCAGATCATCTCTGATTAAGGGTGAGGCATTTCTTGAGATTAGTCTGTGTTGGAAAAAAGTATGTGCAGCTGTTGTTGCCTACCCAGGACAAATCTCAGTCCTTAGAATGCTAAGATACTGCTCTTGGCAAAAGTGCCCAAATGTGGTGCCAGTCTTCCTTCATGAGACTGCAGATGCTGATTTATAGCATGGAGTCAGGGCTTCTAGGTCTTCCTCTGTCTGAGCTTTTTCCTCAGAAATAAGTAACCCCACCCCAAGTTCAAGCCAGCAAGTAAAAAACGCAGATACTGCTTATAATCAGCAAACTTCACTCCTAGCCCTGCTCTGATTGAATACATCCAAATATATCTTTCATTTCTGGCTGTTAACATTGGCTCAACAAAGCCATGGACACTTGGGCTGTGTTGCACTTCAAACAAGGCAACATTTAGTCAAACATACTGTAGAATAAGATGGTTGGTCAAAACAATCTTCTGGTGAAGATCCTACCAAAGAATTGCACCAAGTGGAAATTGAGTTCAGGATTTCTCTGTATTTCTGTCAGCTGCTGCAGAGCTGAGCCTTGGAAAAAGAGAGAAAAAAGAAAACCAAGGTTCTCAATATCTGGAAAAGCTGGCTTTTCCTTAAGGACTAGATATAATGGTTATTAAGGTCAACAGGATACTTTCAGTTAATATCAACCATCTCTGGATCAGAAAAGCACCCAATGTTCATTTAGAGACTAAACAAATATAAATATTAATGATGTGTTGATGGGCAAACCTTACCTCTTCCCATTCCATTGCTGTCAGGGCAAGCTGCCTTTAACAGCTATTTTATTTGCTGCTTTAAAAGTGTAATAAAATTGTACCTATTGGTCTATAATCTAATGGTTATTTCCACCCTGACTGCCATGTATTGCTTGCGAAGGGCTCCAATTGTATAGTTACTCTCTTTTTGGTATTTCAGTGTGGCAGCTTTTTAATGAGATATACACAGAGCTTTTATGAAAAAACTGACACGTCATACCCGTGTTGTGTTCAAACCAGAAATGCAATACAATTTGACGTTTTTTCAGTACTCTCTTGTTAGATCTTTGAAACTCACAATGTTCAGACTCTAAGTAAAAAAAATCATTCTACTAGGATTCAGCCTGGCATTTAAGCCTTTAGATGGAACAAAAGTAGGATAGTATTTTAGCACACACAGAAAAAATAAGATATAGGTTTAGTATTTTTCTGACAGTAGTGTCATTTGGTGTAGTGACTGTTGTTTGTCTGGATGTTTATTATTCATGGCTATAAACAGGATATTTTTTAAATAAGCCACAATTCACACTGAATGTCTGAAACTTGTATTAACCTCAACATCAGTAAAGAGATAAATCTGCTATTTATAACCTTAATGGCTTTGTTTCGGTAGAATCTGAAATAAACCCTTGAATTCAGAGCATTAATAACTTTGGTCATCATTCATCTGATGACCACCTGGTGATGATCACCTGATTTCTGTTTTTATTTTATTGATTAGGCAAAGTTATAAAGACATTGCACTGAAGTATAAAATTAAGGGTTAGATATTTTAAGAATTACAAATACTTTACAGTGTGGTTATAATGAACCATCCAGAATAACAAAACTGCACGGTGTCATAATTTATTCCCAGATTGACAGAGCAAATCCAAAGATTCACATAGCCATGGGAAGCCAGAGGCTCTCTTGTTTTTGGCTTCAGAAAAATGGTGATGCCAGAGCCATGGCGCATTTCATATCCAATGAAGTCTCAAATTCAAAGTTCTCTTGCATCCCAGGACCAAAATGGAACTTTTTAAAGTGGAGCATAATAAAGACATGAAAAAATGTTTCCACACTCTTGTCCAGTTTCTGATTTTAATATCATATGCTAATATTTCTGACTTTCTGGCCAAGAATGCATTTAAAAGCTGCAAAATATGCATTGAAAATCAATGCCAGATTATGGGCAGCTGGGCTGTATTCAATGAAGGACAATGTTTAAGCCATCATTTATATCATAAACAAACCACGGTGGAAAATGTGGTCAGTCTTTCAATGCAGTAAAAAAAATCTCTGTTGTCAGTTTGTTAGCTTATAGCCAGTTCATCTTGGGGGTTTGGTTATAAAGTCCCAAATTATGTTCCCTTCAAAATCTTGTACTGATCAATTAAATTCTGTGTGAATTCTGAAAAATCATGTATTTGGGACGTCTGACAAGGAGACTTCAGTGACCACTTTGCTTCATTGCAGATATATTCAAGCATTAAAAATACAGGAAAGAGTAGATAGTGTGCTTTAGTTTCCTGTTGTTGTGGCATTTTTCCGCAAGGCTGATTGTGCAACAGGTTGGCACAAGTGATGTGGCAAAAATGTTTCCTTTTCTTTTGTTGTTGTATTGGAGTAGTGTGTTTTTAAGCAAACAACTGGAGGAATTTTTATTCACTAAAAGCCACTATTTGCTTAACTTTCTCCATTAGAGAGAAATGTTCACTTCAAAACTGAGTACCTGGCTTGACTAGTACCTTGAAGAATATTGCTTGAGAGTCCTCCTCAATTACACCTGCTTTCCCTGCTAGTTACAAGTGATGCAAAGAAGACGTTCTACTTGCCCTGGAGAGATTCCAGCTGGTGAAGAAGCTGTAACACAACTGGCATAAATAATCTCATCAATACAAAATAGTCTTTTCTTGCAGATGTTTTTTAAGGTAAATGTAGCTGACAGTACAGTTGGACAGTGCAGTCCCACAACGTTCAGCTCCCTGCAGGTTCTAAATGGCTGATGTTCCATCAGCCCCTTGAGCATCATCACGAGGAGATGTGGGTCAAAATTCAGGACTGGTTGAATGTCTTTCCCTTTTGGCTCTTAGGAGTTTTATTTGGTCACATTCTAGGACTTCTTCAGCTAGGGATGAAAAGAAGTGTGAGGTGTGCAGTGATTCATTCTGATGCTGTTTGTCTTTGGAGGTTGACTGGAGACTGTAGTGTGGGGACGTAATCAGCAACGAGGAAAGCATTAATGCAAATGAAGTTTGAGAGCAGAAAGGTTGAACATTTTTGATACTCTTCCAAGGTTAAGAGAATGATTTATGATTTGTCTGGAATAGCTTTATGACAGGTCAATATGGTTATTATTTAATTAACAGTAAGCAAAATGCCAAGAATACAAGAATGAAGGAAAACCATCTTCATGAAGCTGCCATGAAACACACTTAGAGAGTATGGTTCCTGAATTATCCTATTGCAAACTTTACTCAAGCCTGCATTACTGAGCCTTTGATGTATCAGCAAGTCACGTCTCTCTGAAAACTACAGTAATTTCTCCATATCTATCTGTTATATGATAGACATAGGTGAAAGTGACAGTGAAGGAGTATGCTGCACTTGTGTGGAGCCCTGTGGGCTGTGGTATTGACAAGTTTTTATCCACAACCCAATCTGCTGAAGTTCCTGAAAGTCTGTATTATATATGAAGGAATTAAGCTCTGCAGCAAATAGATGCATATTCTGTCTAAGTCTAGAAGTGGAAAAAGAAACAGATATCTTAGTCACTTTTCAGGGTAGTTCATTTCCAGAAAGGAAAGGACATTTATTTGGAGTTTGCCTAGTCCACACTGCTTTGCAGAATGAAAAATGAAAAGTGGGGAAGAATTAGTTTTGTTAAATATTTTAACTGAAGATTGGAGCATATAGCATCACATTCTTACATAAGAGTTCCTTCTAGACTCAGATTTATCTGAGCTGCATCTTTATACCCTCCCAGGCAGAAGTGTCTAAGAGCAGCCTTTAATACGAGCTCTTTTGTGCTGGCAGTAACCTGGATGAATGCATGTGGAAGTCTTACCAATTTATTTATTTACTCTTTACCAATATCTAACACCACTACTTCTTTCTGAACACCCTGAAGCACTGGGTCACTGTGTTGTCTGGGGCTTCCATCACTGTTGTATTCAATCTAGCTACAGTGACAGGGAATCAAAAGTCTATGTATGTGGACTCAGATGAAACATGTTCCTTGGAGTTTTATAGAAGTTAGTATATGAAGAAAAATCTTAGAAAGTAAGTAAACCAATGCAAGGTCAGAGGTCTGTTGTTTAGGGAACTGAAATTGAAAAAAACCCTAATTCCAAGGAGCAGGAGGATTATGTGTGGTGATAACACATATTAGAAAATAATCTCATTTGAAATATACATATGCGTATATGAATAGATATGCACACATATATATCTACACATATAGATATAGGTTATATGACATAGACAGCCTTTTGTATTATTTGTCTATTTCCAATTTTTTGAGCAATTATTTCCTTAAGATGCCAGGATGATTCACAAGCCTTGACAAAGTGTCCGCTGTTCTGCTTGTGACTGGCATTTTTATGTAGCTGTTTGATGATGTATACAAGTTCACCAATGTAGGCATAGAAAAAACCTATTAAATGCCAGTACTGGACATACATACAACAATATGATTGTTCGCAGCATTCTGTGTCATTCAAAAAAGAAAGTAGAAATGTTTTTTTTCTTAATGTAAGTATCATTCAACGTATGGCTGTTGACTGTGACACTTAAAATAGCAGGGGTTTTTTTTATTCTTGAAAATCAAATAATTAAATCTCCATTTACCCTTTGTGAAAGGGCAGCAATGCATTGGGATTTGCAGCGCTAGATCAAAGCATTTGAATTTGAGCTTGGATAATATAAATATTATTTGCTTTCCATTCCATACTAAGAGCTCCTGATTGGAAAGTTCCTTATATTAAGCTGGAACCAATATAAAACTCAGGAAACAAATCAGTGAGAACAGTAAAAAAGCATTTCCATTACAAGGCATTTGAGGTAGAGTTTCGTTTATCTGTCTATTTGCAAACCTTGAGTTTATCTTGGTTATGATTTGATAACCCAACATAGCACTTGTAGATTTTCGAATTAGTTATCTTATGGTGTACTGCTGGAGTGTTGCTAGCACAGTGTTCTCTATTGCCCACCTCACTGGAGCAACCAACATTTCCTCTGATCCCATCGACTCAGAACATCAAATTCACTGCCGCTCTGCTGGTGAATTTTTCATTTACCAGGAGGGTGTAGCTCTGACTGCCTATGTAATATGTGAAGCAAAAAACTGTGCTATTTCCATTCTCCAATACAACAGTCTGTTGTGGAGATTCTATTTCTTCCAGGAAAATTAGCTTCTAATTATTTCATAATTTGAACAGTTACTGGGCTGTGCCAAGGTAAAAAAGAACTTGAAGCAAAGTTTCTCATCTCTCTTTGCATCAGCAGAACATGAACCTTGTTTTTTGTTTGTCTAGAAAGCGTCTGTATTAAGCAAATGTGGTTTAGTGATGCCTTGTACTAAAGGCTCAGTAACAGACTCCATCTTCATCTCATCGGAATTAAGAGCTGATTACTATATCACTGGTCTCTTGGAAACTGCACTTCTAGTGTTCAGTTATCAAGGGCTTGTGGAAGAAATTGAAGGGAAGAGAGAATGGTTAACAAAAAGATAAATAATACCTAGCCTCAGTACCTGAAGGTGTTGCAGTTCTAGATAGAAAAGCTCAGCAGTTCTGGCAGCAGTACCAGCATAGTTTATGAAATGTCATTTCCTACAGTGGCTGAATCAGATGGAGATTTGAACAACATGTACTTCAGGTTCCTAGTTTGTATCTTACTGTGGTAAAATAGTAAACAGTAACTTAACTTACGGTAACATAACTGCCCACATGCTCTAATCCATTATTTGTACACTTTACTGTAAAATCATGGTATCACAGTCCTGTATCAACTCGCTATAGAATCTCATCTGAGCAGCAGCCAAGTCCATGTTTTTAAAATATTACCCATAAACTAGAAACTGTTTCATTAAGCTCTGAATCTTGTGATTGATTCAGAAAATTATTCAGCACTGAGTATTTTCATGCAAATACTCTTTTTGGCTAGGTAAAATTCTGATTAATAACACAATTACTAAAAATCTAGTGAGCCCACAGCCAGCACTGATTGCCCTCAGCCCTGCTAACACAGCAGAGGCTGTCAGCAGGAGGAGCCTACTCACCCAGTTCCTGCAACCGGAACAATTTTCTCTATGATATTCTCTGTACACAACACAGAGATATCATAGAAGCAGCTGCCCCTTAGCACCAGCTGCATTTAACTTAGTAGACCATTGAACTGACAACTAGCTGTTTGCTGTAGCCCTGCCCTGCTGTACCTGGAAGGAAGCACCATCGGAGAAAAGTCTGCCCTGAGAAGAGCAGAGCTGTGTAGGCTGGCACTTGCTTTGGCATGCCCCTGAAAATGACGAGTAGACTTGATTCTTGCTGTGCAAACATGTCAGTGACAGCATAAAATCTGAGTAAAATATTTATCTGCTAGATTCAGTGTATGCTTGTCAGTATGAATTAAAAAAAAAATAGAACTTGTAGAAACATATCTGAAAGGAGAAGACATTTTGCCTACTCCTCATTCACCTGGAATATGCTGTCCTTTCATATCTGTCACTAATTTTAAAAATATTTCCTCTCACATTTGTCAGTGAACTATTGAACAGATCTCATTCTCTCTCTTTTGTCAATGTGATGAGGTCAGAAATGATAATGCTTCCCAGAATTAATACATTTGAGCATTTTATTTTTTTAAACGTGGTAGTAGATATCAGCAGTGCTGGGATGTTTAGCAATCCAGGTTTCAGCAGCTAACAGATTTTCACTTTTGAGAAGCTACTCATGATACTCACTTTTGAGAAGCTACTTAGAAATGCTCAGTCCTAAGGAAATTTCAATTTTCAATTTCAGCTCATTTCAAGGGTTTCATGAGACAGCAGAGAAGGAGGACCACACCCTGTTTAGTCTTCCATTCAGCTAAGAGTCTATCTGAAGAGTTTACATGCCACAATGAATATAAGTGAATTTAAATTTACAGAACTTACAGGATATAAAAACTGAGAGATTCTTAACCATCTGTGATAGCATCCACACATCTGTCCTCAGGACAGTGGCACAAGGCTTCTGAGTGCTGAAAGCCAGAACACTAAGAGGGAGCTGGAAGACAGATTTAGAATATGGCTATAGTTGTTTGTATAAAAACTGGGCATGTGGCCCACTACTGTGATGAATCTGGTTTTATCTATTTATTTATTCTGCAACTGCAGATAAAAATATTAATTTCTTTGTTTGTTAGGATAGAATATCACTAAAACTGTAATTTTGGGATAATATTTTTCCTTCCTTACAATTTTATCTTTCTAACTTATTTGAGCCTTGAATAATAATTTAAAATAAAGTAGCAAAACTCTACTAATTGTGTTAAATTGTAATTTTCAACATTGCCAGTGTAATAGGTCAAACAAAGAATGCTAAATCACAATCACTGTCATTGAACTGTATCTTAGCTCCCTCTCAACTCAATTAGTGTTTCACAGCTGTCACTGCTTGGTACCAGCTGGAACTGTTTTCTCCCACTGTCCAGGTGCTTGGCAGAGGTCTTTGTGTTCCTTCTCCACTGCTCTTCAGGGGGGCTCTGTAGTGTTGGATGTGCTTTTAGCACCCAGCTTTGAGATAAAGCAATGAGCAGAGAGTGAAGAGCTTTATTAGACACTGTGTGAGGAGCCTGTTTGCAGCCTGTGTTGGCAATTTGAGAGTTGTTGGAAGATCCCAGCTGGATGTGAGCAGCTGCTATTAGGTATTTATCTATCTGAGGTTCTGGCCTATGCTTAGAGCAGACTGTGTTTTTGGGGAGGGTTGGTTTTTACCTTGTATCAGCTCTATGGCTCAGCACAGAGCTGCATATGCATTGTGTTTCTCTGACAGGGGTGGTGATACAGGAGTAGGCTGGTGATGTAGGTGCTGCCTAGCCTGCTACTGTTGTCTGTGGTGTTTGCCTTTTTATCCAAATGCCATTGTGCTAGTTATGTTGGAAAACACTTCTTTACAGAAAGGATTGTTAAGCACTGGAATAGGCTTCCCAGAGAGGTGGCTGAGTCACCATCTCTGGATACGTTTAAAAACTGTTTGGATGTGGTGCTCAGGGATGTGATTTAGCAGAGGGTTATAAGGGTAGTATGGATAGGTCATGGTCTTTTCCAACCTGAGTGATTCTATAATTCTATGCATTAAGATATCATGTTAGATAGGCTTCAAAGATTACCACTGAGCCAATGCTATGCAAACACCTAAAATCTCTCTGTAAGTTTTCAAGCTAAATGGAAAAGTTAGCATGCTCTGAGCACAGTCTGTTTTGAGTAAAAATCTAAAGGCCAAAAAATCAAAGATTAGAAACTTTCAATTTACCTTTTAAGTAGCACTTCCCACGTTACATGTGATTCACTGTGCTTTATTGTCTGAGGATAGTTTTGTACTAGAACATTCATATAGCATTGTTTTCTACCTTAAAAATGGCAACTTGTAGTAGGGAAAAGAGCTGAAGCAGCCATAGTTAAGGAATTGTGGCTTCTTCATGATAGTCTATTTTCTCTGCAGCTGCCACATATGATTAAATTTAGAAGTAGATTTAGGTCACTATATGCTACAGTGTTTTGTTGAGGGGTGTTAGGTAAATGTCTATAATAAATATGCATTAAAAAAAAGAAAAGGAATCAAACTGGAGGTGTCATAGCATGAGTCAGATGGCCAGGCCAAAGTAGACTGGAGCACAAATGTACAAAGATTTCAAGAATATATACCAGATATAAGTGATCTCTTAAAACAACACAGATCAGCAGTGATGTTAGAAAACTCAGACTCCTCATTTTCAACTTTGAAAATCAGACTGTCTGTCAAGCTGGGTCAGAAATTTATATCCTATCTTTAAAATTCCATTTATTTTTGCTTATGTTCTCATGGAATGTTGAGAAAATAATTGACATATTGTGATGCATTAAGATTCTCATATCTACAGAAAAGAGGGAGGAAACAAATTTTGGCTCTGCTAAGTGGCTGGTTTGATGTCTTCTAAGACCCAAGTTAAAACAATTCAAAATCAACGATAATTACTCACAAAAGTTATTATCTTTCTTTCAAGCTAATAATAAAAAAAAAATCACAAGATGGAATTGTGAATAGCAGTGAAAAGTCAGCTGTTTCTGAAAAACAGGCAGGTATGCTCTCATCAGTGTAATTTGTGGCAGACAAATTAAACCCTTTCTCACTTAGAATCTGAAACTTTTATTTTGTGGAGTACTTGTTTGTTTGTTCATTTTTCTCACAAGAATTCAGAGATAAAGTACACACCAGTATAAAATCACGTTCTGGAAATTCACAGCATGTCACCACCTAGAAATAATATTTTCTGTAACGAATGGGGTTTTGTTGGAAACCTTGTAAAGGTAAAAGAAAAAAAGATTCCACTGCTTTCTTATCTCTAAAGTTCCCCTTCCCAACCCCAGAATACTCAACAAAACAAAAAAACAGAAAAGAAAAATAAGCGAAAATGATGCTTAGAAAAAATCAAAATAAAAAACATTAAGAAAAAAAACTTAAGAAAAAATATCCTGTTTTTCACTCTGCTCTGGGTCATAATAGCTCTATTTACTTAACTGGAATTATGTTCATCTTAGAGAAAAGAAAAAAAAAAACCATGGCCTCTTTGTCCAAGCTTTGAACAAACTGTGTGGTGACCAATTTTCAGTTTAAGCTCCCTTTATTATTGTGTTAAATCTAGCATTTCCTTTCTATCTGCTATGATGTCATGAGAGTAATGAGAGAGAGACAGTTGTCAGGATCTCACATTCCCTTGGTTTTTGAGTTCATTCAACAAGGCCTGATGTTCTCTCCAAGGCTTTTCTGCCTTCTTGGCTAGCTGTACATCACATTTGAAGCCCAAACCACGCTTCATTTAGCACAGATCTTGACCCTCAACTAGAGAAGCGGACTTGCTGTGCCTGGTTCTGATGCCTACTTATATTGTTTCTACTGCTGTCACAATATTATGACAGCAGAAATCTCCCTTCAAGTGTATGTGCCTATATCTGAGCATTAAGTTTTTGGCAAGCAGTAACATGGACTATGCTTCTGGCTGCATGGTCAAACATCATGAGGCTGCTAGCTGATCAAAGAAGCTGCTCAGCTGCTGGTTGATAGCCAGGGGGAAGCTGGTTATGCTCAGAACTGCCAGTTCTTGTAGGCTAGACCATAGTTACTGAAGCATAGTCACAACCTGGGATTGATACCTGGAAAATGTAATGGGCCTTGGCTACCATAAGTATAAAGAACAGATGGGATCAATATATATTTCACAGGCTTAAACGGACAGCTTTATAGTCAGACTTCTCGATTAAAAAATGTCTTGATAGTTAATTCTTAACAAAGATTAATATTAAATTTCATTACTAGGCGTACGTTTTGAGCAGAATCCTGACTGTCGATTTCAAATAGCTTCTGTTTGTGACCCAGCCTACTGCTCAGCCCAAGGCTATAACATAGCAGAGAGGGTATGGACTTTCCCCTGCAGTTACATGCATGCATATGTTATGAAAACTGGTGGCAGTTGCTCACGAGTATGAGCAGACGTAGTTTGGGTTGATGCATCCAACCATGCTGCCAAAAGCAGAGCTGAAACAATGAGTTGAAATCTCCTCAGATCAGCACACAACAGATTGATGTGAATATGGCAACATTTCCCAACAGCTGGTGTTTTATGCACTCATGCTTTGTGCCTCTTGTTATTTGCTATAGCCTCCAATGTGACAAGATGTTAGCAGAGCTGATTTTAAGGTCACACAGGAACTTGCAGTCACATATAGAGCTTGCCTTGCCCTTTATACATAAATGATGTGCATCTTTGCTGTGTTCAAAAATCTAGCCATTCTCTCTCATCCCAAGTAATGTTCTGTTGCTGACTGAGGACTTGGGATTTGTCTGCATGCACTCTACTGGCTTGTCATCCAGATTTTGATATAATACTCCATTTGGTTGAAGTCTCCCAACTTTTGTTTTTCAATTTATTTCAGATTTATTTCTCATTTTAAATTTGATAAAAGAAATTAATTGTCTCACATCTGACCTGAAAACTTTCTGGAAGCAGTCTGTGCAGCAGAGTCTCATGGTAGCTGTATAACCCCCATTCTTGGTTGGTCTCCACAAATAACCTTTTTTATAAAGTGAAGCCATACTTTGCTCCAGATGCAAACTGCTCTATCTTGGAATGTCTTCTATAGCTAGAACAAACATGAGGGAGGAGGAAAAAGGAAGGGAATCATGGTTTTCTCCCACTCACTCTCTTCTGAATTGATCATCTAAACTGACTGTGAAAGCTGTGCCTTTTTTCACTTGTATTTGCTGCAGGCTAGAATTTCTGATCTATAAGGAGTGCTTGGATGAAGCTGTTACTGTATGCAGAGCAGTAGCTATGCTGTATTTTTAGAAAAGGAAGAAATCCAGATTAAGATGATAGTGAGGTTATCCTCCAGGATCTGAATAAAAAGACCTGTTGTCATCTGAAAAGCCTATTCTACATGGTCTGAAAAACTCTGAATTTCTCTTTGAAGGGCCCCAAAGACTGGCAAGTGGGTGAAATTGACAGAATTGTTTGCATGTTATGTTATTTGCTCTGCAATTATTGGCATTTCTGAAGAACTGGCCTTCCTTCTGGGGTTTTGAACAGTTTATTGTGGTCTGTACCACATCATTTCTCTCAAGAATGGAAAAAAAAATAATAAAAAGAGAAAAGGAAAAGCACCTGTGCCTTTAGATTACTTTTAGCAACCACCAAGCAACATAAAGACCTACTTACATGTATATAACAGAATCAAAGAATGAAATCCTACATTGACTTATCTTCAAATTACCATTTCTTTTTAAGGATGCAAAATTGAATAAGCTTTCATTAGTTTTTTTTCCCCTTCGAGGTAATTCAGATACAGCTCTCTGAATTGTAGACCATCATCACTGCTATGAAACATTCTTCCCACAAACCACTTCCTGCAGGGTCTATAATGCCAGCATATGAGAACATAAAAGCATAGACAAAAGGAAGTATGAGGGCACAACAAGCTGTTTGGGGACAAGGTTTTTAAGCATGGTTCCTCAGCTCTTCATTTTTTTTCTTTCTTTATACCTAGTTCAAAAGGTGTGGAAAAGATGTGTTCCTGTATTTAAATAAATGAGCTGCTCTGGCTGAGGTTCTAGATCATAAAACATTCTCTTATCTTTGCAGTTCTACAGTTAGAGTCAATGGATGACAAATTCCAAGTAATATTTCATAATTGCATCGCTGTGATCAGAACAGAAGATCTGATGCAATCAGAAGAGTCCAGTTCTTCTCCAGTGTCCTGTCTGAACTTTTCAGCTATGGAATGAATAGACTGAAGACTGGATAGAATTTGAATTAATATAAGCTAGCTTTTTAACCATAGACATGAGCTGCATTCATAAGAAGATGTGATCTTGTTCTGTGGTGAGATGAATGCAGGACAGAGGGGTGTTTAACAGTTCTTGTTAAAACTTAGATTTATTTTTCCCAGTTTACACTTCATATTGCAAACTATTCAACAGCTGCAGAGTCCTGAGCAAATTTGAAATAGGAATTGACAAAAAAGTGCTATGAGAATTTCAGTTCAAGCATGTCAATTTTCTATCCTTGATGTGATGGTATAACGTAACATCATAGAATCATAAAGGTTGAAAAAGACCTCTAGTCCAATTATCCACTTTCCACCAGTATTGCATATTAAACCACGTCCCTCTGTACCGCATTATTATTGTTTCATTTTAAAATAAGATTTCCACATTTTTTTTTCAATTTCTATCCCTTTCTAAGCTCACATTGCTTAACGTGCACTGGGTATTGTTGCCCAGCCACATTACTTGGTGTACCAAATACCAGAACATTGCAGTAACATCTCAGTGACTGAACAACAGGAAATACATGTTGCATCACTGATTGAGATCATTAGGGATGCTTTATGTACTGACAAGGCTTTTAAAGTGGAATAATTTGTCTTAAGGTGTCCATTAGGAGCAGGACTTTGAGATGAAACCTCACTCAAAGAAAAGCCTAAAGGTATGGCATACTGATTTCTACAGCTAGCTAGTGAAAACAGTGGGAAATAGGAGGGATAGAAACAAATCTTGAAGAGAAATGTGCAGTAGGCGGTAGTCTGCCAGCAAGGGGAAGCATAGATGGCATGGAAAGCATCTTTTTTTTCTCCTTTTTTTTTTTCATATCTGAGAGAGGATGTAACTTGAATAGAAGGAAGCATATATGCTTTTCAAAGCCTTTGAAAAATTAGTGAGAGGAATTCTTATCCTGTAACAGAGATAGAGGCAGTCCTTTCCCAGACTTGCTGGCTAGTCAGAGAATTCATCTCAGTGCTGACAACAGCAGAGCAGGGAGGTGAACGTGAGCCAATTGCTCCAATCAGTGTTCTCTGCCCAGTCTATATGAATTACTATTAATAAAACATGAAATGCCTTCAAGAATAGTATAGCCAAGAGCCTAGTGTCAAGTTGAAGCTTGTTCACTTTCATAAAAAGAGCTGATTTAGAAGAAATGGCATTTTCCAGCAAGAACTCACTTTACAGAAGACCTCTCAGCCAGCTTTATTTTAAACACAATACAGTCTGTGAAAAAGGAACAAGAAGTGATCTTAACAGAAGATTGTCTGTTTCCGATCTCAGCTTCAGTGGGTCTACTTGCACTGATATCAGTAAATTTCAGATTAGAGCTATGAAACAGCGCTTAGAATCTGTAAAAAACATAGCCAAGAAAATCCAAAGGTTTCCCTTCTCTTATACTGATGTTTCCCTTGAGCACATCACTTTATCTTTGTCTCTTGTTTTCATTGTTCCTTGTTTTACTTCCTACTTTGTATCTATTGTCTGTATCTACAAAATAAATCTATTTTTAATGAGGGCTTTCTGTTACTCCATTTATGCAGCGCTACTTTCTTCAGTAACAGATGTCATTGGTTGCAACAAATAATACAGTATATGTATTCATTTATATATGCTTTGGCAACACTTTATCTGGGTAGATACCACAAGGGTGGGACGTGAATATATACTTTTGCTTCTTCCTGGCCTCAACCAGTAGTTGGCCATTAGATGTTCTGTTCGCTGCCAATGCTGTACCTTCATTTACTTCTCCATTGTCTAAGTCTTGTTATCTATCACCTCAGTGAATACTGCTGACATTTAGATTAAAATCTGACAGAGACAAGCAAAGGCATGCTGCTTATTTTATCTATGTGAGGAAAAGTGAAAGGGAGAATCAAGTCACAACCAGAAATGAGGACCCCACCAAAGACTGAGCCCACACATCTGGTCTGAACTTGATCGTGCTTAGAGATCAAAAGCAATGAAGAAGATGGCAGTTGGCATAAGGTTCAAGGGAGAGAGGAAAGCAATAGGTTGAAGCAATGTGCGTGGAGACAGGTTATAGTATGTGTTCAGAAACAAGTTAAGTTTTCAACTTCACAAAGGCTTTGGAAATGATCCGGAATCCTATAACTCACATTGATTCTTGTTTTTCTTTTCATCTAGATATTGCAAGGGTGGGACTTCTCAGTTGCCAGGTATAACTTCTCCATGCAAGGCAGGTTCTATTTTGGCTAAACCAGAAAACCTCTTCAATGTTTTCAACAGAATGCAAAATGTTATGAAAACGTTTCAGCTGAACTACTTCTGCAGAGTTGGGGAACATGGTTTCTTTTTTATTATGTAGTCTTCTTCCTTCAGTTTTATTTGTGAATTTCAGCCCCATAAGTGTCAATCCTAACCTGAACTATAACTGTATAATTCCCATGAAGTCAGTGGTAATAGCCTAAATTTAGAACCTGGTTCATTTTGTTAGGAAAGTAGTATCCAGATTTATGATTTGCATGTTTTTCTTAATTAAACATTGTCCTTACAGAGGCCTTAGATTTGTGACTTGTATTGCACTTCAAAGATGAAGAGTAATGCAGGAATGACTGTATCTTCCACTGCCTGAGTGCGAAGACACTGGAAGATACTTCTTAAGTCAGTTATAAAACATATGCTTAGCAAGTTAGGTCTTGCATGTTTTGTATTGTAAATTTTGGTAATGTGCTAAAAACGTGTGGGAAGCTTCCTTCCTTCTACTTGTCTTTACAGTTCTCTGAGAGTATGAGGCTGTTGGGGCATCTGAGCAGTATGAAACAAGTGAGATTATTTATTATAGATCTTGCAGGAAGAATGTTGGAAATTCGGGGCTTTTCTCTGCCCATATAGTTGCTTAGGTCCTTCAGACACTAACCTGAGCAGTGTGTTTCATTTAGTTTTAGATAAGAAATGAGATATGTTGAAAACATATGAGAATTGAATGCTACTTTTTCCTATGTTCTGTGCTTGGCCCTAATGCTACTAAAATACACAAGTAGTATCTTCTCTCATTCACATCCATACGGAGAGATTAGTCACTCTATGGATCTTAAAGCTTACTTAGCATCAAAGGATGCAAGCCCTGGAACATTTTGAGTGCCTCAGGCTGAAAGCCATCTCCTTTTTCTCTCCTTACTGGCTATCATGGCAACTTCCAAGCTCTACAAACACATTCTGGGAGAGTAGGTAGAGTTTGTTCTTCCTCTTTCTGCTTTGTCAGTTGAAGAGATAAAACAGAACTGAGCTGTAATTTCCAGCTCTCTGCGAAGTACTTGATGTATTAAAGGTGTATAATCTGTTTTGTGAAAGCCATTGGATATCAGTGTTTCTATTTTGTTCCACTTGGGACAAATGCTCCAAAATCTGAAATTCCTCATGTGGTGGGGGCAGGGGAAGCCAAACAAATAAAAGATAGTTTCCATTACAATGTATAATATGAGTAATTACCTTTACCTCCTGCTTAGGAGAGAGAGGCATTTTATGTCAAACATTTCATTCTTTAACTAAAACGCACTCATTTTGATATTTGTCAGGGCCCATTTCTGTTTCAGTGAAAGAAATTATGGTTGGAATAGTCATGATTACAGGAAGCATTTGTGTTCTGATGCCAAAATGCTCCATCAAAGCCTTCTCAGTGAGTACTGGTTATATGTCTTAGTAGTATTGCTTCTGCCCTAGGCTAGAGCAAATTAGTTGTGGCTCAGCAACAATGTAGGTAGGAAACCCTGATAAACCGCTTTACAGCGTAGAGTCATTACAGCAGCATGTGCTGGGTGGGGATCAGGAAAAGAGAATATACCCTCTGCTCTTCAACCAAATGTCAAGACCCTTCCCATCAGGAGAAAGTGACAGAGACTCAGCTCAGCTCTGCTCTGCTCTCTTTGAAGTGTTATAATTAGATCTGATCTGCTATGAGAAGAAAAGTGTTCTAAGTCTAGTTTAAATTGTATTAGCTTGCTCCCCGTGGAAACTGGAAAGACATTTTATGTACAATATAAAAATCTTTCTTGTTTCTTCTCTGGAAGTGTCACCAACCATTACTCAAAGGCCCTCTACAGTCCAAGTCAACCCTTTCTACTATTTTTAATCCATGTTTTCTAGAGATACAATAAAACATGAAAAATGCTTATTTCCTAGGATGAACTGGAATAGCTCCTAGAGGACTTAATTGGTGATAACTTATGCTGCAAATGCCTGCTTGAAACAGTGTTTATAAATATCCCTCTTTGTGGAAAAAAAAATTATGAGTGGCGATAGAAATCTGTCTGGCAGAAAATAACATGTTATCTGCCAGCAGGAACAGATTCCCAGTACAATGCATTGCTGGTCCAGCTGTGTTAAAAAGCCATATATTAAGGATAATTAAAATCTTATAAATCACCACTCTGAATGGTTTACTCCAGAGGTAGTCTTCTGAGTCAATTGCTACTGAAACTTGGGAGGAAATTACAAGTCCAAAATAAGAGGTTGAAATCAGGGAAAAGAACTCAGATTACTTCTGGGAAGAATTATTTTCTTCAAACTTATTTCTTAAAAGCACTGATTCTCTCCACTAATGAAAGGATAAAGTCAATGCCTGAGGGTGAATAATGTCATCAAAAGAGTGCTTTCAGCCAATTCATAAGCAGTCTAGCACAACTTTAGTAGAAAACTCTGTCATCCTACACATTCAGAACTTTTCTGGGAAAACTACTTGTCTATACTAAGGTCAGTATAGTGGTATTGATTTCTTCTAAGAATCAAGCCCTGTTAGTAATTTAATTTTATTCTAGTTAGTTTACTTTTATACATACATGAGTGTATTTACCAATAAAAGGGAGGTTAGCACTAACAGAAACATAATCTCAAAGTCTTGGTTAACAAGGCTTAACTATAACCGAATACTCAAAGGGAAAGAAAAAATATCTCATGGCAAGAAACACTTTTGCAGGACACATGATATGCAACATTATGCACTATAAACTACAGTCAAAAAGAAAAAAATCAGCTTGATGACATACACTGCATCTGGGTCATGGGCAGCTTGACAGTGTTTTTGCCTTGAGCCACGGCCATGTCAACTTTAATGTGACATTTAACATATTTAACCATGAACATATGACACATTTTAGAAATCTTTATTGTATAAATAGCCTATTTTTACATGCATAATTGCCAACAACAGTAAATAAAATTCAGCGTGAAGTGACATTTTGTAAGACCTTATCAGTTTTGTCCTGTGGCATTAGTCTAGCATATGTTATAGAACATGAGACATATCCTGGATTGTTTTTCTTTAAATCCTGCACATCGACATTATATTTAAGACTCAGTGCTATTAGTAACAAGAAATGTGAACTTTACATGGATCTGAGCTGTCTGTTTGTATTTGCAAGGCCTTTGGTCAACAGTGTAAAATCCATGTGACAGACTGCTTTATTTTATGACAAGGACCAGGGCAACTTACCTTGGAAGGTATCAGAAACTTCATGCAATGGCATTGCATAGTGCATAGCAGTACTTAGGTAATGCATCTAGTGATGCTTAAACCTCTGATGCTCTAGAATAAACAGCGTGACATAAGGTACCTTAGAAGTTGATTAATTCGTACCATTTAGAGTAGTCTCAACTGGCTTCTCTGAAGGGAATGGAACAATGCTTTTTTTAGTTTATGATATTGATCCTAAACTTAGAGCAAAACAGATCTTCTAAGCTATCAAGCTTCACAATGTTTTGATAAAAGGGGTAATTGCTATATATTTTGTTTCAGTGTCTCATATTTCTGTTTATCATCAGTCTTCCTTGTTTGTTCAGAATATATTCCTATATTAAAAAAAAAAGTAAAAATGCAGGGCTTAGTGAAGGAAGAATTTCCTGCTAAGCTGAGCTGTTTAGTTTTTGGAATGACAGAAGTTTGTGCCAGCAAAGGATTTAGTGATGGAGATTCAGGTATCTACATCTTCTTAATCAAAAACATACATATTCATCCAGGTCAAACTTTGCAAAATGAAGGTTTTTGAGTGCAGCCTATGTGAAACTCATTATGGGGAATTTAGAGAGCATCTATGACAGAGCTCTTGCAACATGCACCAGTCTTTAACGCAGACATCATAGGTAAATGGACAGCAATACTAGCAATAAAAAATCAGTCTTTCCATCTTATGCCTATGGTGTTCTCTGCATTAAAAATGGAACATTACTGCTCATTATTTTTTAGCACAAAATTTATAAATCTTGCCTGTACCTATAAAGAGCAGAACGGTGCACACTGCAGTAACAGTAGCACATGATAAAGATTTTCTGTGTATGCTTTGTGTGATTTGGAGCTTCTTCATCCTGCTATAAATTCACTGCTTGAAATATCTTAAACACACAAATTCATACAGAATTATTTTTGTGATGTTCTGCCAAAAATGCATCTGTGGTTATAGAAACTTATTCTTTTTTCTTATAGTCACAAGAAGCATTGTAGCATTTCCTCCCTGTACAAGTTAGAGGAACTTAGCCTCAACATCTAGCTGATGATTGTTTTGTTTCTGAACTAGTTTGCTTTTGCGGTTCCTCCTGCTCAGAATGACAGTGCCTCCGAAGTCCAGCTTCACAATGACAGCAGAAGTTATGTTAATTCCTTATTCACATTTTTTAAAAGTATATCTGTGGTCTACTTTCTCCTCCGACTTGTTTCTAGAGATCTTTGGAAGAAACTCCATATGCATGTTTCTAAAAATAATTTCTCACCTGGCCATGTGATGAGCTTTTTGAAAAACCAAAGCTAAAATACTACAACAAGGCTATGGGAGAGCAAGTTAGATTATCACAGTGGTGCATTTTGAGCTGGTAAAAGGGCTTTGTTAGGAGAATAAAGAGAGAAGACGATTCTATTAATAAGCAACCACATTTCCTTAGCAACCCTTAAGATAGATGACTGGTTAACTGTGGTACACTTCAACATTGCAGTCATGTCAGTACTCTATTAATACTCTTACTCAAAAAGTACCTAGTAAATTTTACACTACTGAAGTGATTGTGCTCTGAAGTTTGATCTACCTTTTTGAACCACTGATGAAGTATATAGTTAAGTTTTGAATAACATAAAACCAGAAGCTTTTCAGCTTTTTTAGCTATGTGCTAAAATTGGTCTTAACTAGAAAGAACTGAGATTTCTCATGTGGCTTCTGTAACATGTTTGTGTTAAGAAAAACAAGTATGGAAAATGAGACTATCTGATCTAGCTAAACCAAAACAGAGCAGAATTTATTCTTTTTCAGAAGAATGTATGAGTTTCCAAAGAATCTAAAAATAAGTTTTACTAAATGAGTTTTTTGGTTCTTGTGACTTATGAATCTGATACATGACTGAACAGTACTTATATGCAGGGAGCAGTTATTTTCTAGGATAACTAATAAGCATAGGCTCACAAGCTACAGCAGCAAAATATATGCAATGTTATTTCTGTTTTCTTCATTGGATTTTCTTGGATTTTGTTTGTTTGTTGGTTTTTGTTTTTACTTTTTTGTGAAAGATTTCTGTGGTCAGCTGGAAGGTTTTGGTTGACATGATAAAATTATGGTGGTATTGACAGATGCCACGTGGTGATTAAGGCTTTAGAAAATATCTGCTAAAGCAAGACCCTCAGTCATGCTGAGAGTTTAAATGTGGGGGTGAGCAGTACTAACTGAAGCTGAGCAACATGATTCCTCCACAAATATATATATTAAAAAACATTTTCAACAGAGAGTTGAAAATCTATGACAAGATCAAAAGGTCATAACTGCCAAAGTGAGACTTCTCAAAAAGTAGAAAAACAGTTTAGACCTTTTCAGAAGAAAAACTGGTGAGCTAAAAGAAGCAGAGAGATATGCTTAGATAGTAGGAAAGACTTATTTAGCTGCTGGATCCACATTCAAAGGAAATCTATGTAGAAAAGAGAGGAAAAAAGAGGCATAAGGAGGCAAATTTATGCACTTCTTGATTAGGCAGGGAGAACCTGAAAGGAGAGTGAATGCTCGGGAGTGTGGTTAGCCTACAGGATGAACTAATAAGTGAGGGCTGGGATGGATTGCTCCTAGAGTAGCCCTTCTGCCTGCTGGCACTGTGGCCACCCGTGGGCTCATAGGGAGACATAACCTAGCAAAGCAGGAAATGTTTCAAAGCTGCTACCCGAGGAAAGGAAAATTTGGCTCCCTTATCTTCCAGTCCCTAACATGCTGAGCTTCAGTTCCCCAGGTTTACAGTGAGTGTAATGATATTTACTCAACAATATAAACAAAAGGTTGGAAATTGTACTTTCTGAGTGTCACCATTACAGTATGTGCTTGCTTGTGAGCTAGCATTTGGCTTTGCACTCTAGAAAACATTTTTTGTCTTAGCTTGCAAGAACATTTGAAGGTTTTATTATGCACCCTTAATATCTTAATTTATGACAGAGATTGAGCATATACTTGTAACTCTCATCTGCATTTCAGTTCTTCTCGGCTATGGTACCTGTTTTCCTTTGTCCAGCTATTTTTTAATTTTGATGTTTTTGCATCTGTAACTGTATGCTCAAGAAAGAGAGAAGCAATAAGAAGCAATAAGGTCATTTGCTTTTTAGAGTTAACTTTATTAGATCATTTCTGTTTGTTGTATACCTCTTCCCATGACTGTATTAATCCATTTAAAACTGTTGATCTTATCAAGCTAAAACAAATTGACATAAACAGTTGAACAACAAAGTTCAACTGTGGGATTAATTTAATGTAAATTTTGGTTTTATTTGCAATGACCTAGTATTTTATCACCCCATGTGTAGCTGTAGGTTGTTGTATTTCAGTTTGGAAACCCTTGCATATAAATGGCTGCATAACATCTCAGTCCTGATGCTTGTTTGTTTGCACTAGCCAATAACTAAGGTTATGAATTCTTTTTTCAATAATAGGTTTTCTCTCCATTGAATAGTAAAAGCTACTGGAAAAATATTTTTTTTCGCCATACCCCTTCTGACAAAAAATTAATGTTTTTGATAAAACCTGGTGGAAATAGATTTTATAGTCTTAATGGAAACATTTTCCAGTATTTCATCCAGTTTTAATAATTAAAAAGTTTTGTCAGTGTAGAAACTTGAACCTGGAGGTAGGTATGGTTGATAGTTTTTACTTTGAACAGTTGACACTACTAATGTCTATTAAGTGTGTATCGGCATATTTTGTAGTTTCCTCACATAATAATTTTTGTCAGTGATAATCATGTTTTGTTGCAACTTGTTCATAACTTCTCATTTTTATTGGTGGGCATTGTGGGGAATACTCCCATGAGGTCAATTTCTGGTTAGAAAGACAAAAGAAATATCTTTCAGCATACCTACCACACATTAGTCATTGAACTGTATAAAACTTCGTATAAGCCCACACTCTGCCAGTAATAAAGAATGAGGAAATTAAAGGGATTTAAAAAAAATTCCCAAACCTTAATATAAGAAAACATTCATGTCTTAGTTTGATTCCTATAATCTCCCTGTTTCTTCCTTCTTTGCTGAAAATCACACTGCAGAAATTTTTGTACTTTCCAGCTGTTCTGTCCCCGCATCAAACTGCCTCTGAGGACTGTCTCATTGACTTACTGGCGTGCACCACTCTCAGCTCCTTTCTCCACTTGTTTGCCTTTAAGAAGAGTCCAGTTGCCTTGGTTTTCTACTTTTCTGTCTTTTTCTGCTGCATTTCTTCTACAGTAAAAATAATATTGTAAGACGTCAAGGATAAACCAGAACAAACTAATTAACAAGTCAGCATTAACAAATTGCCCCAGGCTGAATACACACAAGCCCTGCAGTGTGACTGAGTGCTGCAATGGTGAGAGGGGCACTGATGTTCCCCCCAAGCTCCTCCAAAGTTTCCTTTGTCTTGGTGCCACTGGTCCAAACCTCTCGGACTGAGCCACTGACAAGGTGCTGCTGGTCCCTGCCATTGGCAGCTCGCAGGTCTTGACAGCAGCATTCACTTCTGACACATGCAAACATTCCAGAAGAGGTAACTCTCTGAAGGAAAGGTTTTAAAATAATTTTAAGTCAAGATCGATTCAGTACAAAGGGAGAGTTTTGTTTAGGCTGTCACTATCTCCCTTATGCCTATCCTGGGATGTTATTTGGTCTGCAGTTTTTTTCAGTTCTACCTAGAGGCTGTGGAAATAATGGAGAAATCAGACAACACTCACTATTCTAAGAAATACACACATATAAGAAAACACTTAAGTGGCATTTTATACCAGAGCTATACATTTGTGCAATGTCTTAAAGGTTTAAAATAAAGTTAGACTGGTGTTATTCTTTTCTACTCTGTGATATTGCTTAGCTTTACATTTATTAAAAGCAAAATGATTGTAGCTTTGTGCACTTTAGTTTCCCCATCACCTTTGTTTATATCTACATTACGCAGCCATCCGTAATTCTGGGCAATAATTCAACCTGCTTAACCTTTTGTTTGGCTTATTTTTATAACTTTACATTATGGGGACAACATCAAGGAAATTAAGTAATTTTGTTATTTCATTTGTATTATTGAATTTGTCTGAACTATAACTGAACCGGAATCCAAACTTCAGATATAGCGTGAGAAGGGATATATTTTTTTTAATCATAGGTTAATTTTATACCAAGACCTATGGACAGGGACAACTGTCATATCAGAAGAGACCATGGCTGCAGCTGCCTGAAGGATGAAGGGTGAAGTAGCCATTTGCACAGAAGGAAGGCAAAGGGAGCAAGGAAGAGGCCTTCTTGGAAGGATAAAATCTCTTTGCACATCCCTAACCTATGTGCCACCCTCATGTACAACCCAAATGTCAAGTATAGAGTAGGGCTGCAGTTTTTCTAGTTGCAGCCTTATAAGTGAGTTGTACGAACAGGGAATGTGCCTGGGAATGCAGGCTAGAGGATTAGCTTTGATGCCAGCACCAACTGGAGTTCTGTGCTCAGGGCAAGCAGCCTGCTGTAGCCAGTCCTGTTTGCTATTGTCAAACATTCACATGGTTCCTGAGAGCGGAGAATAACTGTTTAATTCTAGACATGTTATAGCACATTCTTGGACTAATGGCCATTATATTTGAAATGAAGTAACTTGGATCGGTGATGGCAAACCTTTTCAGCATCTGGTAGCCAATTTCTTTTAAAAAATGCTGTAGCACACTGCCATAATCTGTCACCCAAATCTGTCAGTGCAAAACTTGGCCCTGGTTCAAACACTTTGCTTAGACAATGGAAAGGCTTTTGTAATTTGAGTTGACTGTTGAATGTGTGTTATATGATACTGCTAGCCTGTCCGCCTTTGTCTTCCTAAAGGAATATCTTTCTTCCTAAATTGCTATGCTAACACAAAGAATCTAGTGCAAAAGAAATATCTGGTGTCTGTTGCATTTCTTTTCCCACCTCTAGAGGATAAGAAAGCTCTTAAACACTCAAAGCATTTCCCTAATTCTCTGCATCCAACGTTCAGCTCAAAACTGACACATTTTCTTTCAGAATAATGTGCATCAATATGCACAGAAACTTGTATGGAATATTTTCTATTCACAAAAGGTTCTCACTAGCCCCCTATAGTATGAGACTATTTTATGCCCTTAAGGACAACAGTTTCCATTCATTCCACAATTACTTTTAGTCGACAGTTACTCTTAATGAAATTTAGGACTGGCTTAAAAGTTTAAATTTGCAGACAGTATTGCAAAAGACACTTCAAGGGAAAGCACATTACATTGCCTAGCAGTAGATATTTGTATCTGACTTCCAATTATTTGTTTATGTGTTCTGAGGCCTTGTTTGTCCTTTTTGTTTTGTTTTGTTTTGACTGTAGACATACACCAAGCTTGATTCTGCCATTCAGTGTTTTTTGGGGGCTTTGTGACTTATCTATTTATGCATACTTGCTATTTTGGTTTATTGTCCTCCAAATCTAAGTAGAATATTTATATTACTGTGCTCCTTGAATTTTTCTCTGCTGAACCATTCACCTAAAAGCAGGATGTGAATGCAGGGAGTGGTGATTAAATGCTGTCCTTTTCTGACAGTGAAGAAAGGACAAAATAACAGTAGTTCTGCTCATTTAATGTGTGTCACTCCAGGGTTGTGTAAGTCCAAGGAGATATACAGTTAGACATGCCTGCAACATATCTAGAAACTAGAATCTGAAGTTGTTTGGACCATACTGAACAACACACAAACAGGGGAAATAGGATGAGACAAAACCAGAGCACAGCCTCTTCATTTTAAGAAAAGTGGGAAGTGCCTGTCCAGGTATAAATCTCTATGATTATTCTGCATGATCTGGACAAGGTATTTCCCCACCTCCTCTCTACCTATCCTTGCACTGCTCTTGTCTCTTTTCAGCTTTCATCATTAATTTCAATATAACATGCAGAAATTTACTGTGAGAGAAATGATCAGGCATGAGACAGAGCAAAGTCTAACCACAGAGTAATCAAGGAACTCTTCAACAAGTGATATTGCTCTGAAATTTGACATAAGAGCAGTATTAAAAATGAACTTGAGACACGTCATTAGAAGAACGCTATCTGGACCCTACTACTAACAGTTCAATGCTGTCACACCGTGCAGTATATATGGAAACAATCAATCTGAAAAATGAGGCTTCAGGGGTTACTGATGCACTGATTAGCCTGTACTGTATCCTTTTCTGAGCTACAGTACAGATTTTGATATTAGCTCAGTTTAGGGTGGAGTTGGACGTATATTCATTGCTCAGTTGTAACCTTAGACAACCAAGTGAGCAGAGCTTATTGCTGTGTTTTTTGCCTTTCCCACAGATTCCCTGCAAAGAACTCGGAAATCAGATAGAGCAGATTTACTGCTCTCTGTTGTTATACTCAAAACACAATTTATAATTTTTTTTTTAAAGCAACAATTTACCAAAGTGGTAGGAAAGTCAGTATTTTAGAGATAGTTAACGCAACACAAACATTCCACACACAGTTGATTAAATGAAAAGCAACACTAAATAACACTCTATCTATAGTACATATTTCATTCATTGCGCAGACCTGGCCTGAGGCTTGTTTAAAAAAGCACCAGATGTTTCTCCAAGAAATGTATTTGTCTTTGTGTGATGACAGATGCTCTTTGAAATCACAAAGTATGTAATAGCAGAGTTTGCCATTTGAAATCAGGAAATTCAATTTGTTTTCTCAGAGGCACAACTGAAGGGCAAAACCCAGTAAGAATTGCTGTATAAACTAATGCTTTTTAACATTATGTACTTGCCTCGCTACTTTGAACCTGATTTCCAACACTGTTCCCGGACAGAAATGGGAAAATCAGCTTCCAAACACAAGAGATCTCTGCCAGTGGGATTTTTTTCTTTCAACTTTCCTAGCATGCTGTTTTTCTTAAACACAGCTTTACCTTTTGTATTAGACACATCAAATGAACCTGTAGACTGACCTTTAAATTAATATTTTAATCAAAAGACTCATGAGATAAAAATGTATTCAGTACAAGCTCATTAATTAAATGAAATTTATAGATAATATGTAGTATACTCTTTCTGTACTTTTCATATTGTAGTGAATTAAAATGAAGTACCTTGATAAAAGACAAATTCGTGCATACATCCGATAGTAGAATGGCTTAGTTTCAAAGTCTGGGGAAAAAAAGCACAAAACAAAAATGTGGCTTTAAAAAATCACAATGGGGAGCAGAGTGTACTTTTTCATGGTGATGTATTAGTAATCTAGACAAAACAATGAGCAAGCAAAAACAGGAGATTTGACTGAAAATAAGATTTTTACCAAACATTCACCAAAATTGAGGAGAAAAAGCAGGCCTAAATATAATTTCTTTGAGCTTCTGTTGTAGGTCCAGAACTTTTGTCTATTTTGTGGTAAAGTTTGTTGAGGTTCAAAATTGGGAAGAAATTTTTGTATCCTTAATTCATTTCTATGGGATAAAAAATCATGTAAAACACAGTGGTTTGGGCAAAAGCTGAAGATATATTGTAAGTAATGAAAGAGAAGAGAAAGCAGTGGTTTAAAAACTCTCATAATGTACATATCCTGTAACATGTCTGAATATGCAGGATGTAATTCCTCATGCTAAAAGAGGCAGAGTTGTTTCAAGCTATAGTGATTTAAAGCAAAATTACTTTGAAGCGTGTAAGTTTAAGAATGCTTTTTGTTTTTTTTTAATCTTTTGGTGGTCTCAGTGTTAAGCATTTATTTAGGAATAAGCTCTGAAAAACTGTAATGATTGTATGAAGATTTTCAAATTCCTTTACTTAAGAAAAACATTTAAAAATCCTTTTGCTAAAAAATAACTGTTTGTAAGAAAACTCCTCTTATGGTAGGAAAGAAAAATCTTGTAAAATATTTGGCACCCTGTGGCTTCAGATAGAAATAGTGAAAAATGTTACTTGTGCTTCAAGTATGGCATAATCAAATGTGTTTGCATTAAAAATATGATTAATAAAAGACAGTCCAGCTCCATTAATCTGTAGCAATATAAAATATTTACGATTTTCCATTAATAAAATTTATTATGGATTTTTCCATTGATTTGATTGGACCCAGAATGTACACCTAATCCTTTTCTCACTTGTATGGCTGGGTGGGTCAGAAACAATAACCAAGAGGAGAGGAAATTAAGGGCCAAGACTTGTTCACACAGGAAAATCACTGTGAGTAAGCTGGGACGTACAGTACAATACCCCTGGAAAAGGCAGCCCTGCCCTCTTGCTCCTCCACTTCTCCCTGCCCTGGGCCAACAACAACAAGTGCATGGCCACATGCTCAAGAACATCCAGAAATTAATCTGAGTTGAAACTGAACTGTCAAATAAGAAAAGTGGTTTATTTGTTTTTGGCTAGCATGTTGACAGCGTTAGGCTATTATTGGCAAGGAGAGAAAATGGGAACTCTAGTCCTTAGACACTGTTTCAGAGTGTCCATACCCCTTGATAATAGGGAAAGTCTGGGCATCATAAATTGGGCACTCTACTTAGTGTTTTGCCTCCTTTTTTTTTTCTTCCAAGATCCTGTGATGAAGACACAGCAGAACACTTGGCTTTCAAATTGTCACAGTAAAGGAGAGATCAGAAGCAGCTACTGGGCTGCTTATTGGCCTTCTGGTTTAACAGTATGTCGAATTCCCTGCCTTTAGAATGCCCTAGAGAAAAAAAAAAGCCACATTGCAGTACTGCAGTGTAAAAAAAAAACAAAACAAAACAGGTATTTTAGTTAAGTTGATTGGGTTTATATAAATGCAAAATGAGTATTAGGGAAGTCAGAATTTGATACAGAAATTCAGATTGCAGAGCCAGTGCTGGGGAATTCCTCAATACAGCACTTCTCCAGATTTTATAATGCATAAAAGTACTGGTACACTTATGTCTATTTCCAGTAACTGCTTGCTGATTACTGGAAAAAAACAACTGAAGCATCTAGTTAAATTATTTTAGGAAGTAATTGTTGTATTTTTAACCCTGCAGTAACCAGTACATGAGACCTGTCACTTCCAAACAGGAAACTTCCCATCTTCAAGACTATCATTAATTTATGAGCTCTTCCTTCATTTTCAGTTATTGGTAATTCTTAAAAGGTATTTCACAGAAAAATATAAATCCAAAATAGAAAATATGTTATTTTTACCTGCTTTTTGATCATAACATACATTCCTATATGGCTTTATATGATTTTGATTGCAGTCCTTCTCTTATGCTCCTGGGAAACTCACTTAAGAGTTCAGAGAGACACATAAACGTGGATAACTTTGTGGAATTGGGATCTTAGAGGTGACAATTTTACAATGTGTTCTGTTTTCAGCATTTCTTTTTCCAGTTATACATACAATAGTAGAGATGAAATTTCCACGTGCCAGACTTGCATTCAGTATTGCCTACATCTTCATTGTTTAAGTCATTAACTCAGGATTTGATTTCCACTGTCGAGGCAATTCAGCGGATGGTTTTTGTCGTGCCGGTGTACCTCTCATCTTTGATTGTGTCATCTCTGCTTATTCCTATCAGCCTCTGCACTGCATTTAGGCTTATCTCAATAAATGATCAGAAAATTATGCTACCAAAAAAATTAATTTGTTTGCTGCTGTATTAGTTTGCTGAAATAATGCATCACAGTCAGATCCAATCGCTCCTCCAGGGGCTGGCAGAGTGTGTGCAGTGACTGACAGCTTGGTTGTCCAAGGCCATGGAGAGCTAGAGAAGTCACTGGATGAAGTGTGTGATGCCAATGCCAAGATATAAACTCTTTCAGGTAGCAACAGAAATTTCTGCATTAATTAAATTAATTAATACACTAATTAATTAAAAACTATATGCCTCATGAAGAATATGAGAGTATAACTTCCTTTGTGTCTAATTTCCAGCTCACCCAAGCAACAGGAAGGCAGGCATGCAATTTCTATCAGCTGTCAGTGAAAAATGATTTAAGGACTCTGGAAATTTTCCTCGAAAACTCTTGCTACTATAGTCAGGAGGGTTAGATACAAGTTCAGTTTATTTAGTTTTTTGAAGTTAATTAGCCAAGAGCAGAATTTTGAGCTCAGTGGCTGAGAAATGTGAAATGTTCCATTGTGCATGAGGATGATTTTGTGCTTCAAGATAAGCACATACTCGCACTTTTTGCTGAACTACTTCACTGAAAATATTTTTTTTACTTTTTACTTTACTTCCAGTTTTCCATAACCACTTCAGAACTTCAGTTCATGCTGACCTATCAACAAGACTGAGTAAGTGGTCAAGAAATAGACATCTTGGGTCATAAACTCCTTTCTCCTACCATATAACAGACTCTCTTTCATTAGTTTATCTTCATCTACATCTCCAAGACATTTTCTATGTATTTTGTTTTATCCTTGAAGCTTCCATAATGTGTTGTATTTATTCCTTTGATTTTATTCTTATGATAGTGTATTTAAGATAATTTAATATTCTCATGCCAAACAGCACATAGGGTCCATCAGCATAGAACAAATGCACATAAAATTGCTACCAAGTGCTCTTAGTGTATGCTTTTCATTGGAAGAAAAGCAAAACATATCCATAGGATGACTTTTCAATATGGCCACTTAATTACTTAATAAACATCGAATAATAAAATGCAAATGAATTTCTTCAGCATCTTTGAATTCTTCTATCTACAAGTTACAGAAGCTTTTCAGAGAGTGGGTGGTCTAAGAAATTGCCTTTTGTTCAACATATTTTCTTGAGATGTGAATAAGTCTGTGTTTTACTAAACGAATCAGTGCAGCAGTGATATATCATCAGACAATTCACAAGGCAAATCAATGGGGACGAGGGAGGAAAATGTGAATGAACATCTTTTTGCAAAAGATCGACTACTGAAAGTAGGGGCTACTGGTAATGAGCTCCAGACATTCTACTATAGGAGTGATAATAACAGGAAATGCTTTGGGCAACATTGTTCTGCAAAAATAGCCCTTTTAAAATGCAACATGGTTGGCCTGTCTTTAGCAGCATAGCTGTTGAAAGGATTATATTAAATGAATTGTACGATAGATGACTCTTGACAGGCAGGCTCCTCCTTGTTTTAGATTCTGTGTTATGGATCATGTTTAGCTCTGGGACTGGAACAGCAGAGTCTTTCAACAGACAACATGAAGAAGTTCAGCTAATCTTCTCTGTAGCTCCCTGTTATCTGGCATTAATGAAAAGATAAAGAATATCAGCTTATTTTCATTTGACGGGAAAGACTCTGAATATTTCTTTTCAGACACAAAAAGAGTCTGACACAATCTGGGAAAGAGCTGGCATTCAAACAACTATTCTTTGCAATCCAGACAGTTATATAAGATTCACTGGGTGCCATTGCCAATTTACTGAAAGCAATTTTTTTTATATTACACATCATTTCAATGATGTTGTAAGGACACTTAAAACTGGAATATTTTCTACCTCTTGTTCTAAAGACTTTATTAGTTTGGGAATGTCAGATTCCAAACAGTGCAATTATTCATCATTAATTTTTTTCTACTCTTTCCTCTGGAATAAACTCTACTTCAGGTCAAGTTTGTTGGGAAATTTCAATGAGAGAGAGAGAAATCAGACAACAAACAAAGACAGAAGTTTGGTTGTCATGGATTTAATGCATGCTCCAGGAGCCTTGCTCATCTGAAGGTGTGCAGGTGTAAGCATGACTGTAACTTATACAACACAGTGATTATGTACGTCCAAGGACTTCACTACTGACAGAAGAAAAAAAAATCATCTCTTTCAGTTAGCACTCTACAATTCAGGCACAGAAAATTCATAGCAAATGTTCTTTGCAAAGATTTGGTTTGTTGGAGGAAGTATAACTTTTGAATATGTATTTTTACAAAATACCCCCCAGCACCTTCCCAAGGAATTTGTTTACTGCTTGGGTAAAAAAAGAAATATTTATTTTCCTCCACCAGATATTTGAGTTGAAAGAAAGATGTAATTAGATAATTCATTGAATTACTGACTCCTTGCAAAATAATCTGTTGTATAACTTCTTGTGCTTCTTTAAACAATCTTAGTTTTAAGGCCTAGCTGCTAAGATGTTAGGTTGCTCTGAATGGAACTCTCCATCAGAAGTGAGGCATGTGGTTTTCAGACTTCTTTGACTACAACTGTAGACAGAAATTGCTTTGTGAAACAGTAGTTTCATAAAATTTTAACAGTATGTTGTAAATGTACAGTTAGTATATTGGCTAACTTATTGAAAAAATGTCTGAAAAAATGGAAATATGATAGCTTGCTGAAAAATTACATAAATCTTGCAGTAAATAGCATTATGGAGACATGGAGAAGATTATCTTTGGAAGTTCCAAAGATTTAAAAATATGAAGTATGTATTCTTATCAAACCAAATGGGATGTGTGAGGGAAAAAGACTTGATATGCCTGAGGTAAGGTTATTTTCCATGTCCCGTGTGCTATTTGAAGCCTATGAGAAGCAAAACATAAATTGAAGTGGTACATATTTTATTCTGTTGGAAATCAGAAATCCAGAGGTTTGAAGGTGTCCAAGTCATTCTGCTATAGGAGTTTTATATCAAGTGTAAAAGACATTTTAGATCAAGTGTAAAAACTATATAATGGATAACTATGAGAAATGTTGTGTACTTTAATTACCTTGAAGAAATTTTTAAACTCCATGGGAAGACAGAATTTCCAGACACCAGATAGAAATGACCAATCCATTAGTAGTACAATCTAGCAAAGTATTATTATATTCCGACTTGAGGCTTTGTCTTCTGGTCCTAAGCAAAGTATACATTCTCACTTTTGTTAATGTGAAAATAGGATGCAGAATATAATATATATATATATATATTTTTTTTAATCTTTTCAGAATAGGCTACTGCACATAATCATAACTGTCTGGTACCAGTTTAGACTTTTCAATGTATCCCTTCTTTTACTTAAGGCTAGATATATCTCATTTGCCTTTTATCAGGTGGTAAGCCCTGGGTTGATGTGACAAATACACAAGGATATCTAAAATTATGCCAAATGCCTATATTCAAGCATTCAATTCTTTTTGATGTATTTGGTGATCTAGGACTGTAAGGAAATTGATAATCATAGCTCTGTAGAAACTGAAGTCTTGGTCTGTGCAGCAATGATCAATATTTTGAGCCATGTTTTTTCAAGCCCAGTGGTAGGCATTTAAAAACACTGAGGAGAGTTTAACAATCCTCCTTATGTTTCGAGCTTAAGTTTTGAGCGGAATAGAACACAAACTACAAATGCAGTTTTAAAAAAAGGGAAACATTTTTTTCTCCAATCTGACTCTGTTAATAAAAAAGATAAAAGGAAGTAATTTTCTACCCTAAAATCAATAATCTATTAGTCTGATGAAAATTGTGTTCAGCTACCAGCCAGTTGCAATAATTGCGGAATCTGCTATGTAGTTTTCTACTAATTAGTGAATAATACTCCTTAAAAGCAATTGCGTGTGAACTCTTTCCTTTAAAAACACAACCCTTGGGAGTTGACTTCCTTACTCTCTTTTGAAAATTCCATCCCTGGTATTTATTATTATATTAGTAAGCAGCTATTATTCAGAATTTGTTACTGGTTAATTACATTAATTGGAGAAGGCAGATAGGGAGGAAACCTCGTGACTGATTAATTACAGTAAATATTATGTGTGTATAGTTAATGACCGGGATACAGTGACTTCTGTGAGAAACTCCACTTAGTAGATACAGAGGGTCCAGAAACAGGTAATGTCTTCTAAAGACATGCACCATGTTGAAAGAGCTTCTCATTTTTCGCATGGCTGCACTTGCATTTTGTCTGAGGCCGTTCAGTGACCACTCATAGAATCATAGAATGGTTGGGAAGGACCTTTGAAAATCATCTTGTGCCACTTCCTCTGCCAAGGGCAGTTTCTCACAGAAGTCACTTCCACAAAATCACGTTGTCCAAAGCCACATCCATTGTGGCCTTGAACACCTCCAGGGATGGGTCATACACTGCTTCTCTGGGCTATTTGTTCCAGTGCTTCACCACCTTGTAAGCAAGGAATTTTTTCCTAATGTCTAATCTTTATCTATACTCTTCAAGTTTAAAATTATTACCCACCCCTCCTATCACTGCACTTCCTAAAAAAAGAATTTATCTCCATATTTCATGCTGATTCTCTTAAACTGCTGGAAGATCACTATAAGGTCTCCTGAGAGCCTTCTTTTCTCTAGTATGAACAACCCCAACTCTCTCAGTCTGTCTTCATTTAAGAGGCACTCTAGCCTTCTGGTAACCTCCATGGCTCTGTTCTGGAAGTGCTCAAACAGCTCCACAGTTTTCTTGTGACATGAGCCCCAGATCTTGATGCAGCACTGCAGGTGGATTATCACTTGAGCAGAGTGGAATGTGAATCCTCGGCCTCCAGCTCATGCTTCTTTGAATGCAGCCTGCAACACAATTGGCTTTCTAGGCTACAACTGTATGTAGCCAGTCATATCCAGTTTTATATCTACCAACACCTCCATGTCCCTCTCCTCAAGGTTACTCTCAGTCCATTCATGTGTAGGACCTTGCACTTGACTTCAATGCACACCCTGATATTTGCTTGGGCCTGTTTTCAAGCCCTGTGAGTGGCATCCCTTCTCTTCAACATAATGACCACACCACAGTCCCACTGAGGCTGCAGTCAATCTCACTGTCTACGTCACTAACAAAGATGTTTAATAATACACATCTCAATACTGACCTCTGAGGGATTCCACTTTTCAGTGGTCTAACTGGACATCACAATGTTAAAAAAAAACCCTACGTGATTGAGACGTGGCTTATAGAAACATCATTGGTCTGAGTTTGTCACAACAACTGAAAATGTCAGATTTATACTCAGAATCGTGGTAGGTACACCATGAAACAGTAGTGTGTATATGACACAGACATTTATTGGAGTAATGGCTTTTCTTTCCCTAAACAAATATAAATGCTTAGAACTACAAGGAATTGAAGTACGGCAAATAAGCTCAGCCTGTTCAGGAGAACTTGAAATGATTTTTAAAAGGCTGTTGAGTCACAGATGACACAACAAATGAGTGTGAGTGCGCATTACACACTCTCTGGATATGCTTTTATGTTGTTGCTCCAAATGCCTGCTTAGATGTTTTTCTAATTGTTTTAGGCAATTTCTCTTGGCATAAGACTGTGATCTAAGTGGAAATGATAAAAGAGACATTGTTACAATGGAGTCAGTGGCTCTGAATCATACCAACTGCATAACAGTTTCTCTCTTTCACTGAATCCACTAATATTAAGGATGCTTTTGGGCGTCTCTTTTCTGTTACTGAGACATTTACTATGCCCCGTGGTAAGCATTTTCATGGAACAGAGTCTGAGTAAACGGTCTCTTTAAAGGACTTAACTGTAGTGGCTGGAGATAGCAGAGATTTAAATTGATTTATATCTACCAATTTAAGTATTCTTGCAACCCACTTAAGTATTGCTATTCTATCTTTAAATACAGTTCACAGTATTATCAATTATTGTCTCGGAAAAAAAGAGCAACAACAGTAAGCCAGATGAGAGGCCTCTGCAGCCCAGCATGATCTTTACAATTGCGATCAGTAGCAATGACATCACATATGGGTATAGGTTTATAAGCATGAGGTTTGAAGAACAGAGAACACTTATGCCCTCTGAATGAATTTATTGAGAATAAAAAAGATAATGTGAATTTGGTCATGGATGGAGGCATGAAGTACATGAAGATTATATTTCATTCACATTGGAAAATAGAACCTTGGCTGTAAAAGATGTCAGCATTGTTGAGCAAACATCTTAAAATATACTTATCCCCCCAAAAAAACTAAATTTGCCCTACACAGAAGAAAATAATTCTTTTTGAAACCACTTTTGATGTGAATATTCATAAACACTGTGGCTATGGAACACCACAGAGAGTGTGGGCACCTTAGCTTTGCTACTCTAGTGATCAAAGTTCCTGCTCGAATACATCAAGTTCTGTATTTAACTGAATTGCTTCTGATTTAAGGAAGAATGTATGTAAGTAGTCTCACCCACAGGAGTCTCTGTTCTCTTACACAGAAAGCATAATTTATCCTGTTTTTGAGTTGTATTGAATGAAATGCAGCACCTGCAAGACTGTTGAGGTCCCAGTGTCATCAGAGATGGAAACAGTCTACTTCAAAATAAATTATGTCAACGATAATGGAAAATACCCTCAAATGTTACTACCAAGTTCAGCGCAGCCATACGAGGTCAAAATCCTATCTTTCTTTTTTGTATATGTTTTGACATATGCTAGTGGAGTCATTTGATTGAAAGTATCACTTAGTTTCTATGTTAATAAAGAGTGAAAGCCTGCATAAGTTGTAGCATATACTGTGCACATGGATAAATCCTTTGATTTCTGCGAGCACAGATTAAAGCAGAAATTGATGCTTTAATCCCTCCCCGTTTGATCCTGAATTATTCAGAGCATTGAAAGTAATCCTTAACATAGCTAAAATTAATTACTAGAATTAATGAAGTATTGTTTGATTCATAGTACCTCAGATATGCAGGTGATTCCCAACAAAAGAAAAACAAGTTTTAGAAACCAAACGCTCAAGATTCCTCTCAGGCTGAGGCAGACTGATCGAATTCGGACCAAATCTGCTTTTCTTCCCACATCTGCTCTCAGTTTACATGCAAGTACATGAATTTAAAATCAGTGCAGTTACGTATGTGTAACTGAGAACAGAATTTGGCCCTTCAGCTGTCTCTGCACCTCTCCTTTCTCATAAAATTTTATTTTTCTTAGCAAATGATTTAAATATGTTCAGTTATGTTCTTGTCCAAAATAGATATCTGCTCATTAGGCATCTGTGTTGTGGAATAAGCTGTGGATCAGCAGTTAAACATAAGAGTTTAAACAGATCCCTATAAATGTTAGTTTGTTTTGAGTCCAACAAAGACGTAGAACTGTTCATCAAATAGCTGGTGTATCCCTGAGATTTTGGTATTTCAATGGCATCATTTTCCATCCCACGCCTCACAATCTTCATATTGCACCTCTTAATTAAATATTACATCCAGGCTATGATACTCAGCTTACTGTTATTTAATTTTCCTTTTTTTTTTTTTCTTTCTTTTTTTTCTTTTTCCCTTTACAACTCTTTGTTCAGAGCCAAAGCTGGATTGTTCTTCAGGCGAAATCTTGGTGAAACTCCCACTGAAATTGATGCAGGCAATAATTGGCTCTGTGTTTTCATTCAGATCACTCCTTTTAGTGGCAGCTGGCACACATTTAGGAAAGCTCTAGGCATCCTTGGTTTCTATGTTACTCCCACTGATTAAGTCTAAAAAAGGGTCTCAGTGCTTGTCCCTCAGCGAGTATTTTGCTACTATTCTTTTTGCTAAAGCAATTTTTCTTATGAAAAATCTTTCTACAAATGTTGTATCTGTTAGCACTCTGTTTCCTGTTGGTACAAATGTGACGACTGTGTTACTTTTCTGAGTACCTTAAGTACAGTGTAAATGGTGTTTGCATTATATGTTCATTAAAAAAAAAAAAAGAATAAATTTCCATGACATTAATGCAAACTTCTGGTCTAGATTGTGTAAATTGCACATTCCTTGTGCAGAAAGAATGAGCCTAATTATATTGGTGAAAATAATCAGAACAGTTAAAAGGAAGTGTTATTTATTCAAAATCCATGTAAATCTATAAGAAATCAAAATTAAAGATGATAATGTTTGGATCTTGGGGATTAAATGGAGGGAAAAATAAAACAATATGAATGTGAAAAAAAGAACAAGTTAACCTTAAATTCCCTGCTGGCATCCTTAGCTTGCACATGTGTTTGGCAAACATGAAACACTTGAAATCTGAGACCTGGCAGTCTCATGGTGCCAGACATAGTTAGCATTAAAAATATTCTCCCAAATTATTAAAAGGTGCTCTAAGGCTGCTGCAAAAACAAAGAATTCCTGGAGCTAAAACATGCTCTTTACACCAAACACATACGTGTTTTACTGTCCTTTAACATTAAAAAAAATCAGATACATTCACTCACTCTGGACAGGTAATCTTCACAAAATGCAACTACCAAACATCCTCATGTTGCAAAATCACTGTCAATATGGCTTCAAAAACTTTCATTTACCCCCTTGACACCAACAGATAGGCAACTGCTTCAGATTCTTGCAGCCAACAAAGGTTCTCCATCTCTTGAATCCTCTGTGCTTTCTCTTGCCAGAGTTTCTGCTTTTACATTGATCGTAATGAAGTGAATGGTGTCACTATTCATTCAATTTCTGTAATCTTATCAGCTTCTAAACTGCACTGATAAACGAGGTATACATCTTACCTGATTTAAGTACTGTAATTACTTTTACTTTATTTCAAGTTTAGTTGATGTCACTTCAGATAGAATAAGTGTATCCATCCAGAATACGGTCATTACATGAAATGCTGAAGGTCACTTAGAGGTAAACTTTCCTGCTGTGCACAGGATTTATGCATATACATAATACCATTTGCCTTCTGCAAGACTAGTATGGTTCAAGGGGAACTGCTGCTTAAATACTCAGGAAGAATGAGAAGGCTGAAGCTGTACTGATTTGGATGAAAATGTGCTCTAAACAGTGGAAGTTGGGTAATTTGCTTCAAAATAGCCTTTTTTGTCAACATCAGTAAAAGGCTTCTTCTACATCTCAATCGAACCATCCCCTATACTCCATTAAAATGTTTTTTTAATGAAGAAAACTCAACATATTTTAATATTGAATGTGGAAATATTTCAAATGTTCAAAATTGTAACATGGCTCTTTATTGTTTAAAACCTTAATATTATGTATTATGTTTTTTTTTATTATTATTATTATTTTCTCTTACGGGACATTCTGGCACTAAATTTAATGTACTCCTTCAGAAAGATAGAAAAGAGAAGTTTGCCAATGAAACGGGCAAGCTTGTCCTCAGTGAAACTTCTTAATGTGTAAATAGAGGCATGTTAGCTGACTTCCCAGTCGTACTGGTAATGTTCTATCTATGCTTAAGGAACTCTGCAGCCAAAGCAGGTAAAAAGCATGAGATCTCTCCCGTGCCTGTGCCATGAGACTCCTAGCACATTCCAGAAGTTAGTAAGAACTGCATCAAACTACTAAAAACTTAGATTAATCAAAGCTGATGCTTATAAGATCTGTACAAAGAAATACTGTGAGTATTTCATATACAGGCTGTTCATTACAAAGCAGTGATATCTTTCTTTGATGCTCCTGGTAAATGTAGCATGCCTTCCTTAGGCTCAGTTAATTGGCTTTGCCTGTGTCATGTTCTGATGATTTTAGTTCACAGCTCTGCTCAGCTTTGTCTTCTGATGAATGGCTGCAGCTTTCAAAAAGAGAAGGTGGGGACTATACTAACTAAAGGCACTGATATCAGTATAGCTACGCTGTTATCGTTATGTGATAACGTTGTGTTTTCCTAAGTTAGACTGTGAATGTCCCTTAGGGCGTCTGACTTTTCCAACTTCGGGGAATATGTAAGTAAATGTTTACCTACTGAAGCTAAAACAGTAGAATTTTTTAAGTCTCCTTTTGTAGCATGGCTGCGGCATTGTTTGGACACAAAATTCTCAGGTTAGTGGACCACTGGTTGGATGATTCTTCTTGTTCTCAGAAGTAATTTCTTATAACCTAAAGCCATGTTATTTTGCTTGCCTGTACAAGTTGCTTTAGCATTCCTATAATGGTGTCATCACCAGTACCTAACGCTTAGTATCGTGATG
This sequence comes from Cyrtonyx montezumae, assembly GCF_038088225.1. Taxonomy (NCBI): domain Eukaryota; kingdom Metazoa; phylum Chordata; class Aves; order Galliformes; family Odontophoridae; genus Cyrtonyx; species Cyrtonyx montezumae. Next base: position 115,280,357 of record NW_027072089.1, on the reverse strand, counting down.
ATGTGTCATGGTTTGAGTTATGATCTTTAAGATTCTGAATAGAACAGTGTTCATTTCCACGTGTCAGCAGGAAGACTGCTCTCACCTTTGATTTTTAAGCACAGCCAGGTTTTGAGACAGAGATCTGACACGGGGTTGACAGTGTTGAAAGAGAGGATAGATGTTTGGCCATTTATTATCTGTAACTGGCATTTTGTAAGCACATATTTCACCTACACACTACAGCAACAGCTTGATGAACTTGACCTAGGTAAACCTGCCTCCTTTCATCCTAGTGTTTCACTGTGTTTTCACAACTTTTTGTGGTGATAGATAGCAAGCTACAAGCTAGCACCTTTGTACTTACTGTTATTTTTTCTGGGCACATATTGTAAGATGTTTTTTAGCTGCAGCCAAAGGGAGGCTTTAGTTTATCACCATAAGAAACTCTGCTTGCTCTAAAAGTTCATTACCATCTATAATTTTATGCGAATAAGGAGAGCACGTCTAACTTCTAAAAAGTGCAGCTTTATATTAAACTATTAAATGAAATTGCAAAGGCAGTGTAACAGCACAACTGTGTGATAAAAGCATTGCAGTCATGACCATCTGAGTTGATTACCCCAGTGATGACATATACTTGGAGCCATGCAGACCCGGAATGTAGTGGAAATGCTAGGTCAGGGCCCAAACCAGTGACTGAGCACCTGGTGGGAAGGCAGGGCCAACCCAGGGGAGCTCAGGTGCATGCAATGTAGCTGAGTGACCAGAAGGGATGGATCCAGGAGACACCTCTTCCCTGATTTCATTTAAGGGCTGGCAGTGGCAATTTCTGCTGACCTGAGGCCTTCTGAAGGTAAGTAGCTTTTTTTCCTTACTTCTATGTCAGTTGCTGTTGTATTTGAGAGAATCCTTACTTGCTACTCTGGTTTTGCTACTCTGCTGTTCTTGCACTTTCTATTGTGTTATATGGAGCAGGTTGAGAGCGCTCTCTTAAAGAATCCTATATCGCTCTTCTGCTTAGATGCTTTCTGTCAGGTAGGTTGAGCATGAAAAACATTGGTGATTGCTGACATCCACTAGTACCTGTATCACATTAACCTGGGCACTGCAAAATAACCAATTGCCTATGTTTTGCATTACAACGAGGGTCAAATGTGCAGTAGTATACACTGTTATTATAAAAGAGGTAATAATAATTCTGAAAAATATTTGCTTATACTTCTAAGGCTTGTGGTACTTCATTTGTCTTGAAATATGCAGAATTAGTCCTCAGAGTCAACCAGTGTCTACGTGTTTAAAGCACTTTTCCAGTAACTTTCAAAAGAACATGGTACAGTGAGTTATGGAAGTGCACTATTTGTCCTCTGCTCTTAAAAGAAACTAAACATGCTCCAGGGAACAACAAAATTCTCTGTTACAGTAACAGTGCTGGCTGTAACCCAGCAAATTCTTCTGTGTTTGTCATTCTCCTTTCCCTATGCCAGTTACAAATACAGTAGAAACAACTTATCAGATGAGCATGCATTTCTTACCCCAACTTAGGGTCAAAAAGCTTTTAAAAGTTATGGCTGATGTATGTTACTCAGCATATTGATCAGGTCTGGCTGTATATTAGCAATGACCAGCTATAATCTGCTTTTGATCCCTCAGTTTCCCTACTACTTAACATTCTGAAGAACAGTTTGAGCCAGGCATAGTAGGGCTAACTGTACACAGGCTGTCAGGGGCGGCCTGCATGGAAAATAAAAGTTAAATATCAAACTTAGTGGTGTGAAGATCTCCAAGTCTTCATCTCTTGCAGTGGGGTAAACTGGTGTCACACTAGGCAAGTGTTAAGGGAGGATTCACTAGGTGATGAATATTACATCTCATGTAAATCATCAGTAACTATTCTGCACATAACTGATTACAAAGAAAATGTAATTAGCTCTATAAAAAGACCTACAAAATAGTATTTGGATTTTCTTTTACTGTGTTTTACATTTGTAAATCTAAGTTTGTAAAGCATCTGTTACGAGGGTATTGAAGATGGTGCTGATTTAACTGGCTAGAAGCCATAACATAGTGTGTAAAAGTAGCTGGTGGTCTCTTTAATTTGAACTTTCTTAAATCCTTCTGCTTATAGTTTTTCCTGCACACCTTTTTTTGTCTAGTTCCACAAAGTGTGCTTTTTCTCAAGACAGTACATTCATTCTGTCAGATTATGTTGGCTTGGCATCACGTCCATTGAGCACTGTAGAGGGGTTAAGTCTTACCTAGGAACTTGGAACTGAATTTTGTGGGGAAGTCCACAACAAAAGAATCATGAAATCTATCTACTGCTTCCTCTTAATTCAATGACAAACTCTCAGACTCTGTGGAAATAGTTTTTAAAGACCAGTCTGCCTTTAATTATGCCAATAAACTCTGCATGTCTATTGGTCTATTAGGGAAAACATTGCTGGCATTGCTTTTAACACAATGTTTTTAATTTGCTTAAAGGATAGGAAAATGGAGTTAAAACAATCATCCTCAAAACGGGACTTAAAGAAAGATGAAAAAATAAGTGCTGGGTTTGCCAGTGGCTAAGAATGGATTTTCAGCAGTCTGACACAAGATTTTCCTTATTTTCCTGCCAAAATAATGCAATGAAATGTAGAAACATAAATGAAACACATGCTAAAAGTAACAGGTCATGGGCCACATTCTTGAATTCCTATTAGTACCCAATAACTACATAAAACTGGAAACTGTAGACATGGAGCCCTTATGAGCTTGTTGCAATGTGCAGGAATTCACATACAGAGTTTGGGACTTCTGAGAAGGGGATAATGAATACAAGGGGTCCTCTCTCAATGAAAGCACAATACAGGTCCCCTCATAAGCTAAAGAACAAGATTTTTGTCACGTCTGTCCTTGCTTAGCTGAGAATCCTCTGGCTGGACACACCCTCTGAGTTTTGGAAGTCTCATTTCCATGCCCATATTCTGGGAGAAGGCTGGGAAACATTTGCCCTGCTGCCCACCTTGCTTTCTTGCTGCAGGGCTGTTTCAGAATAGGTCTATGCAACGTGTGTGCTGTAGGAAGGGAATTCAGTAGAGGAGGAGGGAAGGGGAGCGCGCACCTCCAAGCAGGTTGTTTTGCTCTGCATGGTTATCTCTTACTGTCTTCAGCACGGCCTAACCCTTCTACAGCTGTCTATATGTGACCTGAGTTTCATCCTGGAGAAAGGAGTCTTTGTCTCACAGGTCTCTGACGTTCACAAACAACATTATTGGAAGACTTTCACAAACTTATAGGGCAAGAAATCAAGTATCTGAGCACTCGAGGCCCAGCAGCTCAGGTACTGTATAAACTTACAGCTTGTTCTTCCCTTTCCCCAGTTGTTTATCTTCTTTTTCATTATAGCTATTCCCTTTCCTTCTTATGTTTCTGATATATTAAAAATCTTGTGCTCCACTGTGACTTCAGGAATTTTTCTTGTTTAAAATTTGCTTTATCATTCAGTAAATAATTCTCAAGAGCTTGATGTTTTGCCTTAGCATAGGCCGAGTATGCAAATGATGTGGTGTGTTAACATTTCGGAAAATAAAGTTTGTAGAGGAGACCTCTTGAATGTTGAGTCTCTTGGAAGCTTATTCTGTTTGACACTAGTAAAAGGCAGAAGTCCCAGTTAAAATAAAAAAAGACAGTTGTTTACATAAGCAGATCGTAGTTACTTTAATTATTGCTTTTGGCAGGATCCTAGAAGTTTAATCTTTCCGAAATCCCACAGAAATGTCTGATGGCTAAATGATTTAGTTACAATGAAAAAATATTCAGCCACTACCTAGCCTAAATGCAACTATACACTAGAGTAATGTTACCCAAGATAGTTTCACTTGGGTGAAATGGGGAAGATTGTTCTCATTTACTAATTCACTTAGAAGCCCATGGAATATGAGGTATAGATAGATCTAATTTCTTCAGCACTCTAATTCAAGTAGACTTCAGTTCTTTGACTTTTCAAGAACTTATGTTTCCTGAAGTCAGTCAGCTGTTGCAATGTAATTTGCTCAGTTACCTCTTTGCGGAGGCCAGCTTTTTAAGAACATAAAATAGATTCACAGAATGGACAAAGAGGCAAAAAATGGCCTGTCAATTGGGGTTAAATTATTCCCACATGTATTGAAGCATATCTAAATATAATGGCAATTCTATGTCATTAGCCTATTCTTGAAAATATAGTGCAAAATATGAGAGTGTAAATAGGCTGTGTTTTCTGGGGCAATTGGTGTACATTCTGCAAAAGCAGGAATTTCAGCAATATCCAGTAAAAGTTACTGTTTACATTAAACTACTAAGTGACTTAGAGCTACTGATTTCTTTTTATTGTTGCTTTAATTTTAATTATTTTACTCTTTCTATCATTCAGAATTGAGTAAAGCAGCCCGTACATGTCTATTTTTTTCCCCCCAATACGTGTTAGTGGACACTCTTGAGTCATTTTAGTGAACTCTGGCATAAAAATCTAAAGGATGAAGGAAATATATTCCACATACAGTTCTATAACAAGAATTCATACTTCATGTCAGAAGTGATGTTGAAGACGATGTTAACAGCCTTTTTGGTAGCATAAGAGAAAAGGAGAATGTGTATGGAGGTTAAAGGGAATAAATAAAATGGACTAAACTATTTCTTTCACATTAAAAATTGAATCCAACTCTTTTCAAAATGCCTTTTGGGCTATTGGATATAGATCTCCTGACAGCTGCAGATGTAGTCATAGTGGTATTAGAAAAGTATGGTTTTTCTTCCAAAGTTCAAAACCTGAGTGCTGCCTAAAAAGGGAGACATGCCTTCAAGCACTGAACTTTTGATATTCTTCTGACTTTAATGCATACCAACACTTGGAGTTCAAAGCATGGCTTTAGTAACCCAAGGAGGAAAAGACAAATTAATTTCAATCATGATTATGTAACAATGTGCAATATAAAAAACTTTTACTTGAGAAACCTTGAGACTGCCTGGCTGTTGTTGTGCTTTTCCTTTTCTTTTGGGGTAAAGTGGTGTAGGAACAAAAAAAGTGTTATTTTCAATCTTCTGAAACATTTCAAAGTGAACAAACATTTCTGATATGTTAAAGCAGAGATCTCTAGTAGGTAGCAATATGAATGCCTTCAACCACCTATACTGTGTACTTCCACACTAAGAGTGATGGCTATCTACTCATACATATATCAGTCTGAACACACAGAAACTCATTTTTATCTGGGTCATTATTGAAGCATTCTGCAGGGCTGGAGGTGCATTTCTGGGTCTGGCTGGAGAGTAGGCTACTGTTCAGGCTATTTTAGGAAAAAATTCAGGTTGTCCTGTGTTTCAGTCACCACCAGCTCTGCTAAGATTGCAGTTGTATGCTTTTGTTCAGATGAAATGCATGTTGCTGGGTTTTTTGTTTGTTTGTTTCTTGTTTTGAGCAGGCAGCCAAAATCCCTGATGTAGTACATGAAACAGTCACACAAAAACTAAAGCTTCACAGGGAAGGGCACTGGCCCTCCTTTTCATTCAGTAGTGGTACAGACTGTTGCAGCGTTGATAAGGTTGCAGAAGTAGAACCTGGAGGTAACTTCTTTTGCATCTCAGAATTTGAGAAGATGAAGAGGGACCAATGATCCTTCTTTCAAAAACAGACTATTGGAGGGCTACCAGGTGACTGTAACAATCAAGCATTTCTGTAGGGCAGAAATGAGTTAATGCATTTTTATCCAGCTTGTCAACCAAAGTTAGGCCTGTAGAAGGGTACTGCACAATAATGTTGTCACCTTAATGGTATGGAATATATAAGTAACCCTTATTGCTGAATCCTTATATAGTCTTTTATCTAATGCAAAATGTTCTCAGTTCCTGAATTACAATAAAGCCTTGATTTTGCTGAATCCATTTGTTTTCGGGTGAACTAGTAAGAAATTCAATTTGTTTTAAGGAGGAGTTACCATCTATCTACAATATGCTTAACGCTTGACATGTGGAAGCTTTAAGGGAGCTTGAATATATAGCTAACAGCACTTGGTGTCCAGCTGGACCACTGACCCTGCTGGCCACACTTGTAGTTGTAATTAAGTTTCTTTTTGCTCATTTGGCAATGTACTTAGTCTTTGAAGTCTGTATTTCCTCCTAGCTTCTCTCTCCAAGTCACTAAAAACAGCTCCAGCTTTGCCTCAAGGTCTCTCACATGGTCCTCTCACTGGTTTGCCACATGTTCTCCTTTTCTGGTTGTCAGTACCTGTGTAGCAGAGACCCAAAGTCCTGAGCATGGCAGCCCAAACCTGCATAAAAGCCACTGGTTTCCATAATTCTGTTTCTTAATCTACTCTGGTGTGGGCAAGTAACTTCTCTTTTTCTTGGTTTCCTGATCTGTAAAAGGGGTATGTTAGTGTATGCAATTTTTGGGATAAACCCATGAGTTGGGAGAAAAATATTCTGTCCCAGCACCGTGGAAGCTGATTCCAGTTTCAGACATTGGCTGTTACCTGTCTAACTATGCAGTGTCATGAAAGAGTCAATAAACCTAACTTTTTTGGCACCAGAGGCCAGAAATTGTTATGACCTGACCTTCTTGTAAGTTTTTATCCCACTATGGAAATACCTACGTAGCCTATTTATTTTCTTTATTGCCTATGCATCTGTTATTGTTTGTTATTATTCCTGATCATTCCTTTTGAGGTCGAAGTCTACTTGATAGAAAAAAGAGAGGAGAACGTTTTCTCAGATAAGAAATGCTAAATCCAGAAGTAGGCAGTAGAGACTTTTGTGGAAATCTCTCACTATGTATTCACTTGTATATGCACTTATATATGCATACAGATATAAGATTAAGGGGAAAAATTATAGACAGTTTTCATAAGACAAATGAAAATCCCAGTCCTTCATATTGCCCTCATATTTGTTTTCATGTGTTTAAAAATTACAGATGAGTACTGTTTCTTATTAAAATGCAATTCATTTTTATAAATACATGTAATTTTTAATTATTGGTGAATGATTCAAAATATAAAGACATAGTTCTGAAAATATTTTTCAGTAATTTTTAAAATGTTTTGCGCAATTTAAATCAAATCAGTGTAACAGTAATGAATTCCTAGATCATGTTATTCGTGGTCATTTTGAATCATAACAGGTTGTTTGTCTCTGAGTATGTTATCGTTACATTCCTGTCTTATCACAGCACCAGTGTTAAAGGAACATTCTATGTAATTTCAGGTGTTTGGAACAGGGAGTGTGGAGTCATTACCTAGAGTTAAGATGTACTTCACTGGACCAAAGCCACCATATCTAGACAAGACTTCTTTCTGTTAAAGTGCAACTACATAGAAACCAAAAGTGTTTTGATTCAGTAAGGAGGCTGAGAGCAAGTAGAATTTCTGGTGAGAGCATGTCACTGTGTGTCGATTAGCATGGGGAGTAGTTTTTACTCTCCTCTTGGAAGTCAGGTTTAAACTATTTTTGTCATCAGTTTCAAGCAAAGACTTTGTCTCACTTCATTACGAATTGAAACAGCATGGACTTCTACTACGGAATTTTCAAACACCATGTTCACAGTAAAAGTTTTTCCAAGTAGACTGCGGAGTTTTCTGATTAGCTCCTCATTAATACCTGGTGTTTATTCTGTGCTGACACACAAAGATTTTGAGACATTTTCTGTGTGGGAAAGAATCGTCATGCAGATCAATCTAACAATTTGTAAACCTAAGCCAACAGTGAGAACAGGAGCTCTCAAAAAGGAAATTGCACATTAAAGCAATACTATAGTAATTACTAACAAAAATATGGTTTGCGAAATGATTTGTTGATGTTTATTAAGAAACCATTTTTCTTCAGTCTTACCTATTCTTTCATAGAGATGGACAGACCTGTATGAAAAAGACAAAGGATATCACTAAGTGATTCTACAGTTTCCACAGAACTTTCAGAGGAATTCTGAAGTAACTTCAGAAAAACTTTTTAAATTCAACAAGTATAGGATGAGTATGAAATATCTTCAACAGACCAACCCAAAAAGTTTTAACAAGATGTTTTCTTTGGAGATAATTGTCAGAACCTGAAATCAATAATAGGATATTGGTAAGCACTTCAGATCCCTGACTTCGAAGCAGGTACATCTGCAGTGTGCCCTTGTGGCCAAGAAGGCCAATGGTATACTGGGTTGAATTAAAAAGGAGTGTACAGCAGGTCAAAGGAAGTTTTCCTCTTCTGTTCTGCTGTGGTGAGGCCACATCTGGAATACTGTGTCCAATTCTGGGATTCTCAGATTGGGGAAAAACAAGGAACTTGTAGTGATAGTCCAGGGGAGGGCCACAGAGGTCATTAAGTACCAGGAACATCACCCTTATGAGGAAAGGCTGAGAGACTTGGGACTGTTCAGTCTGGAGAAGAGAAGACTGAGAGGGGATCTTAGCAGTGCTTGTAATTATTGACCGGATGGGAGTCAACTGTTCAGGGCCGGGCTTTTTTTCAGCAGTGCCCACTGACAGTATATGAGGTAATGAGCACAAACCAGAACACAGTTTCATACAAACATGAGAAAAACTTCTTTACTTTCAGAGTGACAGAGCACTGGAACAAACTGCCTGGAGAGGCTATGGAGTCACCTTCTCTGGAGATATTCAAAACCTACTTGGATGTTCCTCTATGCAATGTACTGTAGGGAACCCACTATAGCAGGGGGTTGGACTAGATGATCTCCAGAGGTCCCTTCCAACTGTTATGATTTTGTGATTCATAGAATCATTGAATCACCAAGAGACATACAAGATCGTCCAGTCCAAATGTCCATCTATCACCAATATTTATCTCTAAACTATGTCCCTCTATACCACATCTAAATATTTCTTGAACACCTCCAGGGTCGATGATTCCATTGCCTCCCTGGAAAGCCCATTCTGGCACCTGACCGCTCTTTTGGAAAAGTAGTATTTTTCTGATGTCCAGCCTGAACCTCCCCAGTGCAATTTGAGGCCGTTCCCTTTAGTCCTATCACCAGTTACACAGGACAAGAGGCCAACCGCCCAGCTCACTACAACCTCCCTTCAGGTAGTTATAGAAAGCAGTAAAGTCTCCCCTGCGCCTCCTCCAGACTGAACAATCTCAGCTCCCTCAGCTGCTCCTCACAAGGCTTGTGCTCCAGACCCCTCACCAGCTTTGTTGCCCTTCTCTGGGCACACTCAGATCACTTTCTTGTAGTGAGAGGCTCGAAACTGAACACAGTACTCAAGGTGTGTGGCCTCCCCAGTACTGAGTACAGAGGTACAATTACTTCTCTGCTCCTGTAGGCATTGCTACTTCTGATACAAGCCAGGATTCCATTGGCCACCTGGGCGCACTACTAGATCATGTTCAGCTGTGCATTGACCTATCCCCTAAGTCTGTTCCCTCAGTACAGTTGTCCAGCCACTCTCCCCCAAGCCTGTATTATTACCTGGGGTTGTTGTGGCCAGAGTGCAGGACCCAGCAATTAGTTCTGTTGAGCTGCATCCCGTTGGCTTCAGCCCAGTCATTTAGCCTGTCCAGATCCTTCTGTAGGGCCTTGCTACCCCCAGGCAGGTGGTTCTGTTGACGAGAAAGCTGGTCTCACTAGCAGTGAGTAAAAGAAATTTTGAAGTTCATTGATTTAATCTAGCTGGGATGCGAATTACACTTAAGAAAAAAAGAAAAGCCAACTACTCAGAATGTTATTTGCAAACTAGAATATTACTTTCAAATGCTTCTACTCAGGCTATTTCTTGTTGTAGTGGTTTCAGCACTCAATAAAACTCAGTAAAAACTTCAAAAATAACTTCAGGCAGAAGTTTCAGTAAAAACACATCAACCACCTTACATGAGTCAAGATGCAGGGTGCACTATAGTTCAAGTCACTTAGCAGAATCAATTTCAAAATTTTGCAGAAGTCTGATTGGAAACTGCAGATCATGTCATCATTTTCTGATGTGATTTCTAGCTGGCCACTGATAACTGAAAAACCATAGAATTTAATGATGATGTCAAGAAAACCTGTTTTACGTAGTTATTTTCATGAGAAAATAGCAGTCATAGCAGCAGCAAAGCAGTATTGTGGCTACGCTGTTTTAGTTGTAGTGATGATGTGGTAGGAAGTGGGTGTAGAGTTCTCTTGGCAACAGATGGGGAATAAATGATACACTGAGTCATCAATGAATCATTATTACGTTTTTGCTGATTTTTAGCTTTTGTTTCCAGACTCTAGAACTGCACTGGTTTTAAGATGACTGAAGATGAACATTTCACAGCATTCACAACTGTGTGCTAATAGGTTATTATCAGATCTATGAAAACAGGAAGTTGCAATAATTTTTTTTGCTGCTACTTTCAGGCTAAAATTATTCAGTGTTAAAGGATTCCCTCATTCTTGGTAGGGTTAAAAAAAAAAAAAAGGTTAAAAGTATGAACACTTGGTGGCCAGCAGAACCATCGAGATCAACACAGATCAGGGAGGTCTGGGATTCACTCACTAAGCTTACAGCTTGCACCATGCAAGCATATGCTATGCAGCACACCATACAGAAAAAATGGATTACTGTCATATACTGTGGAAAAATTATATATTTCTATAATCAGCCAATATAAAGTGACAATATTCTAATGTGAATAGCTAGGAATGCCCTTAAATTTAGACAGAGCCACAACTGAAAGTAAGAAATAAGTGGTTGCTAAAGAGAGCAGTGCAGTTATCTACTTAGTGTGTGTGTGTATATGCATACAAATATATAGATTCATTATGTACATATATAGCCATTATCATCCTCCATAACCATAAGGAAAACTGAAGCTCAAAATTCCCCATTGGTAAAACCCCAGCCAACTCTGTGCCTGAAGTTAGTGGGTAAGGGTGAAACTATGTTGACTCAAAGGTTGAGTAGGAAGGTTGACTTTGGTCAGCTGCATTTTTGCTGATCCTTGATGTATACCATCACCAACCACTCAATGCAGAATTTTAGTACATTATGGACTTCTGCTGACCTAGGAATTACTCTAGTGCAGCTTTACATATTACTTTTCTTGAACTACTGGGATTAGCTCTCCCAAAACACATAACTGCTCCATGTATTACCGGCATGGAGCTAGACTAATAAAAAATCGAATGTCTGTTTATGCTGCAGACTCCAGTTCTATTTCTATCAGTAACAATGCTGTAGGTACTATTTTTCCCCATGTATTTAAGATCCAGAAACTGTTTAATGCTAAATCTTTTAGAAGATAGATTTAACTTTGTTTAAATTGAATGAATATTTTAGGATACATTTGCATTTCAGAGAGCATCTTAAACTAGCTACTTCCAATGACTATTATAGCTAATTTTTCAAAAGCTTAAAACTACATGGATGTACAACTGTGGTTTTGCATGTATGTATGAAGACAAGTCTCTTACCAGAACACAGACACCTATTTCCTGGGGCCAAATGTGATCCAGGATTGGATGGACAGGAAACTGAATTCAAATGTTATCTATCACCCTGAAAACACAAAAACAACCTTCAGCAACAATTGTGGTTTTGGCATCTGGGCTGCAATAATCTAGTGTTGTAGCTATCACTGAAGAAGTGACATGGGTTCCAGGCTTTACTGTAGCCCATGAAGGATTGACCTCACACCTCAGAAGACTTTCTAAACTATCATGCCCTAGCACAATTCCTTCATCTTTTAATTTTTTCCTTTGAAGCTGGACCAGCAGTGTTTGAAAACAATCACAAAAATTCATTTAGGATCCTCAATGTTGAGGAAGGATAAGAGGAAGATATTGGAGTTCATGTGCTCTAATTCTATTCACCAGACTTTTTCCTTTCAAATATAATAAAGTAAAATGTATTTGAGAGGGCTGTTTTGGAAAACACTGTTCTGGCCTCCTCTTTTCCCCTTCAGCAAATCTTTTCTAATAATTTGTTAGCATTTATTAACGTACTATACAAACAGGCAGTGTTCATGCAATTTTCTTTATATATTTGACCTCAGAAAAAAGCAACGAAGGTTGGCCAATGAATAGGTTGACATGCCTAAAATTTACTTTTATGTCTTTAGTTATCTATCAAAAATTATCTAGAGAGCTCTTAAATTGCTTGTATACTCAAAGAGATGGAAAAAACCTGGGATATGTGGATTGGGTCGTCTTGCTTGAGTCTTCATTTACAGACTTTACAGGGAATGTTAATGCCTGTACTGGGACACTTCTCTTTCCTGGAATGAGGAAGCTAACACTGTTAAGGTAGCACTGAAATGAGACCTTGAGTTAGGAGATGGATTATTTCACCCTAAAGATTTTTGTTAAAGGTTCCCAGAGCTGGTGGGAGTGGTTGGTACTGTCTGTCTCACCACATCAGTACAGTTTGGAGCAACTTTGAGGAGTATTGGGCAACCCCAGCCTGAGCCAAAGTGAAGTTTCACTTATTCCATAAGATTTGGTGGCTAAACCCAAACATTTGTATTCAGCATTTACATATCGTTAAATATAGTAAGTGCTTATCCAGACATTTACATTTCAGAAGTAGAGTTTCTGCTTTTACAGATTAATTCATCTCAAAAATAGTATCTTTCTGTTTTGATATTTAGCAATATATTTTAATTTTTTTTCTTCTACTTCCTCAATTAGGGAGCAAAATAAAAAATGATACCTTGGGAGATTAGGAAGTTATTAAGAGAAACTTACTCATAAAAGGAACTTCTTGTTTCTTGCCAATCTCACAATGCTTTTTTTTTTTTTTTTCCCCTCTTTGGCTACAGCATAACTATACATTCTGGTTATATTACTCTTTATTTTCCACTACAGGAACTAACTGAACATTGTGCTTATGTTTATTCTCTTCAAACAAAGCCCCATACAGACTTTTCCAGACAGATGTTTTTATTTTACAGTTGCCACCTCTACAGTTTCACCTGGACAGATTCACTTCAGTATTTCCCTAGTGCCACAGGTGGAGATCATCTGCTGTGATTTCAAAGTTATTATTCTTTCAGTTTGCAGATGAGAGATAACAGATAAGCTATTACTGTCCCTGAAGGGAAATTATTTTCTCATGTACCAGCAATGAGTCAGCAACATGTTATGATGTATGTGATCACCTCACTGCAGGAATTTTCAGACAACTGTACACGTGGTGTTGTTTGCAGTGTTTTATCTATTTCTTACTGAATTATTGCATTTAGAAAATCCTTCTGACTTTAAAGAGCAGCATATCAAAATTGTATGAGAAAACAACAAAAAAAAGGTTTTAATGTGTATCGAAAAAGAGTTTAATTCATTTTACCAGGCTTGTTAATCTCTAAATTTATTTATAGTTACACACATCTGCTGTGTGTTTGAATTCAGATATTTTTTTCTTGTTCTTTCTACCTGGCACTGCTCAGGGCCTCACAGAAGGTGAGCACACCTCTTTGCCCGGAATCACAACGAAGATCCTAGTGCAGAAGAGGGCTCAACTCTGGTGCCACTGTGATCTATGCAATCTACAAGGTTCTTTTACTCTGTCTTGTAATTTTAAGGAAACAGACAAACATCTAGCAGCATGCCCAGCTTTCGTTCATATCTGTAAGAACCAAACTGAGCACTTTCATTCATTCAGATAACGTTCCCAGATCTGGCTACACTTACTCCTGTAATGAATGAAGGCTCTTCACCTTCGTGTTTTATCCTTATCTTCGTTTTACACTTCCTTTCCTATCCTGTTCCCTTCAACACTTTTCAATACTCTTTTTTTTTTTTCCCACTTAATTTATCTCTTTCTAATTAATACAGAAACTGACATGAAAGTGCAGCCTTCACACAGCACAAACAATTTTTTAGTAATTCCTCTACCTCTACCTTTGGTCTTCCCTTCCTGTGTGTTTGGTAAACTTTACAGGAAATCTCTATCTCTGTATTTGTATAGGTACTAGACAGAGTGAGGCAGGGTTTCACTCTTTGATGGCCCTCAGGCATGATCAAATAGTGTCATAACATATCTTAAAATCAGTAGCCATACTTTGATGACAGAGAAACTTGCATGCAAGATGAGTTTCATTCATCTTTCTACTTTCCTATTAGATCAACATGCGAAGTCTTAAGCTAAGATTCTTTATCAGAATCCATGATATTATGTTTACTGGGCTTTAAACCTTCATTTTGAAGCTGTTTTATTTTGTCCAGTTAATGACCAAATTAAAATCAGGCTTACAGTGTAGTTACACATGCATATCAAAGTACTGCACAGAAGCAGAGGCAAAGCAGATCTTTGCAGGAGGGCCCTTAACCTGTGACAAAATATGGGTGTGTTTAATGAAACAACCTCGTGTAATTTTCTCAATGTTATATTGTATTTATTAGTATTTACTTTCATTTTTCAATGCTTGATAGTAAACTGAGTTTTTTGGGGAAGAAGATTGTTTCATGTAACTTTTAGTAAATGAAAGCATGGTTCATCTGGCTTCACGTTTTAACTGTTAGGTGTTAGTCTTGTACTGTAAATATAGAACTGAACTACCTATGTTCAGAACGTAATGTTACACTATAGTGTACCTTCAAAAATGTAGGGTAAGCTGGCAGCAGAGGGAAATAAAGGTGTAAGAAGAGCAACTGGGGATGGAGAAGTGGCTGGGAGAGGGGGAATAGGTGGAGATTATCTGTGAGAAGTTACCAATTGATTGTACTGCGCAGATGTTGCTAAAAGGAATGACAGAAAAAAAAAAAAGAGGAGGAATAGTATTTCCTTCAATTCTGTGAGACAAAATAAGCACATTTATTTAGGCCATGCTGAATCTGAGTTACTTCAATATGAATTGAATTACCTGCACTGACTGGAGTGGAAGAGCACAAAGGCATAAAAAAAAGTGAGTAGCAGCTAAACCCAGAGAGGGCATGCTTTTAACTGTCACTGGGAACATCCTTGGCCTTATCAGGAGATTCAGAGAAAACCTTAGACAGGTTTGCTTACTGAAATCATAACTGTTTGCTTCTGGGAATTTTCTTTACCTACCTAGCAAATTATACCTCAACTTCCCTTCTGAGATGTGGAAGAAAACAGAGGAACTGGGAGGACTTTCCTTTAGTCAGAGGACTTTGTTGAGACTTGAGCAAATTAAGTTAAAGTCTTCACTTCTTACTGAAAGACTAAAGAAAATTTAGGAACATCTAGAAATATTTTACTATTTATTGTATATATGTGTGTATATGTGTGTAGATATATACGTGTATATATATTTATATGTTTTTTTTCCCTCTAAGCCGTTGTGAACATATCCTTTAGGTACATTTGTAAAACTTGTCTTTTGTAAACAGTTTTCATTCTTTATATTTAAACTTCAGGGAGGAAAACTTCAAGAGAAGAGTTGGGCTTAAAACAACAGAGAAGTAGGTAGACTGCTTATTTTAGAGAAAATAATAATATGCTTGAAAGTAATTTGCTTTGTCTGTTTTTGTTGCTCATGTCAGATCTATTTACTTCACCTGCAGGAGTAATCTGGCTTCAGTTATTTCCACGATTTGGGCTAAAATTCCAATAAAAGACAAAAATACAGATGTATCTACTACAAATCCAGATTTTCTAATAGGCTCAGTAAAGCAGTATTTTTTTTTTCTTTTATAGAATCACAGAATGGCTTGTGTTGGAAGGAATCTTAAAGATCATCCAGTTCCAAACTCCCATGACATGGACAGGGTTGTCACCCATTACATGTGGCTGCTCGGGGCCCTATCCAACCTGGCCTTGAGTGCCTCCAGGAATGGGGCATCCACAACTTATCTGAGCAGTTTGTGCCAGTGCCTCACTACTCCCTGAATAAAGAATTTCTTTCTAATATCTAACCCAAATCTCTCCCTTTTTAGTTTAAAGCCATGACACCTTGTCCTGTCACTATCAGACTACATAAAAAGTCAGTCTCCTTCCTGGCTACAACTTCTCTTTGAGTATAGGAAGGCTACAATGAGGTACACCTGTATCTTTTCCTCTTTAGACTGAACAAGCCCAACTCCCTCAACCTTTCTTGACAGGAGAGATGCTCCAGCCCTCTGATCATCTTTGTGATCCTCCTATGGATTTGCTCCAACAACTCCGCAGTCTTCTTTTATTGTGGCCCCAGGTATGGACACTACTCCAGACAAAGCCTCATGAGGGCAGAGCAGAAGGGCTCTCCCTGCAGGCCACTCTTCTTTTAATACAGCCCAGGATACATTTGGCTTTTCAAGCTGCATATACTCACTGCTATGTCCATTGTTTTGTCTGTCAGGACCCCCAGTCCTTCTCTGCAGTGTGACCTTCAATGAGTTTTCCTCCCAGTCTGAACACATCTGGGATTACCTGAACCGAGTGACCTTGCATTTGGTCTTGTGGAACCTTATTAAGTTCACATGGGCCCACTTTTCATGCCTGTCAGGGTCCCTCTGGATGGCATTCTTTCCTTCTATTTCATCAACTTCACTACTCAGCTTGTTGTCATCTGCAGACTTGCTGACAGGACATTCAATCCCACTGTCTGTGTCATTGATAAAGATACTGAAAGGCACTGATCCCAAGAGACAGCATTCATGACCAGCCTCCACCTGGATGTAGAGCCATTGATGACAATTTGCATGTATTCAGATGTCAAAATTGTTTATCTCACTGAGGACAAATGATTCAAATTTTCACAACTTAGGAAGAATATGTTTATATAATAGCTTATTAAAATAAAAACATATATTGATAAAAATATATCATTAACTCTTAACTTTAAGATTTCTGTTTTGTCAGACTGTAAAGATGTGATAGTTATTCTAGGTTTTTAGTCTTGAGCAAATTAAAAAATCATCCTATTTTTCTACTTCTGGTGGAAATACTCCTTTTTAATGGAAGATGCAAACTCTTACTTTCTCATCATATCATATTAAATATATTATTAGTTGATTAATTGTTCTAAGTCATATTTGTGTCACTGAGAGTGACAAACATCCCTGATGGTTTTTTTTTTTCCTCCAGTACAGATCTCCCTGTGTGCATACAATATCCTGCTTCTCATAATTCTGTAGACACTGATGACAAATTACCAGCCTTTCTTTCTTATCAAATATATTTATATAAGGAATTTTGTAATGAGGTAAATCAGAATCTCGCCCAAAAGAGATTCTGTGAACTTTAATTCGATTTATACATTTCAGGGACTGCCTGGCCTTGAATATGCTGTTCTTAACCTCAGTGTTTCATGACAATTCACTTAGGGTGTTTTGGAATTTTCAGGTTTCTTCCCAATTTTTCAGAATTTATGAAAATTTGCTCACTGTTCCCATCCTGAGGAGTGGTAGATGTGGAGGCTCTTCTCAGGATTCCCATGGTAGACACCTGCTTCATCAAAGTCTTGCAGAAAAATACAAGAAGCTGGATATGCTCAAGTAGAGAGTTAATCTGATGGAGGTTTATACCACCCTGGGAAGTGGGTAGTACTGGTCATTTTAAAGTGAAGAGAATTGACCATTATGTCCTGTATCTATGCCTTAACCACAAAGCTGATAAGTTGCCTGCTCAGGTGGTTAGAGCTGTCATATGTATGCTGTCAACAACATTGTGTGAAAATAATAGCAGGTAAAAAAGGAGCCAGTCCAGCAGCTGGATTACACTGTAAGAGAGATACAACTGTTGGTTAGGATTAAGTATGCATTTATTTTAGACCAAAATCAGTCCTGGAAGAAGGGGCAAAGCCCAAACATTTTGCAGAAGCTACATCTAAAATAACAGTTAGAATTAGAATAATTTCCATCATTGTTGGTTTCTTAACAATTATGCTATCTAAAGTATTAAACAACTGTCATAAATATGCATAAATAAACATATATTTATTTAGGGATTCTTTTCACAAGTATCACCTGCTAACCATTGAAGTTTCACTGAATAAAATAGGAGGAAATCTAGCTCCTTTGGGCTTTGTATTGCTACAAGTACTCTATATATTTTGATAAAACACTTGCTAGAAATCTATGGTTTGCTTATACTTCAAAACTATGTTATTTGTTACTTGTATTACTTAGTGATGTTTCATTTTGACTTTCAGGTATCTGCATCATTTACTTCTGTAGTTAATTTTTAGCAAAAGAAATCATCAATCATTCCCCAAAGTTGTTTAAATTCATATACCTGATTTATCAAGAAATGCAGTCCACAATATCACAGAATTTCCCAAATTCTCTTTCTTCAAATACTGTGTCCTGAATTTCCTTTTATGCTGTTCCAAGAAAGTGACTCATGACTCTTTATTAATCACGAAATATGTTAATTTAGTGACTGCACTAAAAATGTGTTATTCTTTTCTCCTCATAGCTTGAAGGAAATATCCCTGCCAAGTTATTATCTCTAACACTGATCTTGTACTAGTAGTGTACATGTAACCTGTTCATGACTGAATCTTTAAAGCCTGGCCAAATGATGTTTTATTTACATGTCAGTGTGGATCTAATTTCATTTTCAATAGACTGCATCTTTAATTGCATGAATAATTGTAGTAATTTAAGAATAATTACTGATTTCATTAAAAATGAGGACAAAATCTCCTTCTGATTGTAGACTGAATAGCAATTTGCCCTATTCAGGCATAAGTTTACTGCTGGCATATGGTACATTTTAAAATTATTATTATTATGTGCTGTAATAATCTGAACTGGAAATAACTGTAATAACCTACACTGGAAGTAACCTGTTTTTGACGGATAGGTTGTTCCACTGTCAGGAATTAAATGGGAATATTCCAGCATTAGCTTCAGATACAGTCTCCTGGTATCATCAAGGGCATGTCTGGAGAAAAAAAATTCTGTTTGTATAGAGATGGTAAGTGGAGCAGTTCATACTCTTAGTTATGTTGTGCCCTCTGGCAAGCCTGCCAGGAGAGTGCTGTGCTTGTTTTGTGAAGAGAAACCTCCTCCACATTCCAGCCTGAGCATATCTATTGTTTTCAGACACAAACAGATGTGTTCCTTACCTAAGGGAAGCTCTCAAAAATATGGAAGTAAAACAGAAGAAACTGATGTGAAACCACAACAGTATTTGACCTGTCTGCATGCATTAATAATCCCAACTTTAGCTGAAGGCAGAAGTCTGTTATATTCGGTTTTATTTATTTGCTTAGTTTCTACCCTACGGTGCACAAGAGCAGTGGAGGATACGAGTATTAAATTTAGCATTTTGTTAAACGTGTATGTGTTTATTATATTATTCCTAATAGTTAAAGACCAGATAGTTCAGATTTGTTTTACAAGATATAGTGAAAGAAGGGTAAACATTTACATTCTGTATTCTGACAAACCCTCTTGTATTCCACAGGCCAAAATTACAAAAATTCTGTTGACAAAACTATATGTCCATAATCACTTTTCCTAATAATTCTCATATAGTGAATGAATTTTATTTTGGTGCAGTGCTGATGAAGGATAACAAAGCATTTATTCTTCATCTCTTTAAGGTTTTTGTTTGTTTGCTTGTTTGTTTGTTTGTCTAAGTTTCTTAATTCTATAGCTTATCTCTGCAATGTGCTGATCTGTCTTTTTTAATGTTCCAACTGATGTCTGTAGGATGCTCAGACACTTGTTAGACTTCAGATGTCTGTGGGAAGTGAAGCAACAGCCCACAAATGGGTCTGGGCTGCAGCTCCTTCATGAACACAAACGTGCAGAAGCTCGTGGGCGTGCACCTTATCATAGCTACTGCACAGACTGTATGAAGAAATCATAAAGTGCTAATATTGAGTACCAAATGCTCACTACCTAATGTTCAGAAAAAGTGGTGTGCATTGGAGGACAGCAGGATGAGGGGTTGAGCAAAGAGAGAAAGGTAGTGTTCATCACAATGTAAGCACAAGAGATAGTGCAGAACTGTTGAGATGAGGTGCAGTAAACCAACACTTAATCTGCAGTACCTCATATCTGTACAGCAGCAACTTGCAGTATAGCACTGTCTGACCAGCAGCTCTCCAGTACACCATGCTGTGCTGCTGCTGCTGCCTTTGGTATCTGTGTTGTGTAGGTTCAGATTTCTGGAGTTAGATAACTCCCTACAAGATTATTTTCATCCCACAGCCATTTGCAAAATTAGAAGCTAGGAGCAAAGATGTCTCAGGCATAAAGGAACTGTATATTCTTGCAAATAGAATTCCTGCGTTGAAATTAGGTTCTTGTTAACGCACTCCTTGACTTCTCTGTGAACATCTCTTTCTGTTTCTAAACTGTTGCAAGGCCCTGCCCTTCTGCAGTATCACTGGTGAGGCTCTGCAGGGAAAAAATGTCTAGATTCCCATCACTGGAGAGTGTCCACCTAATGAAAAGAAATGAATGGCATAAAATTAGAAGTTTATAAAGCTGGAATTTACCTCCAGAAGCATAGAAGATGGCAAATGAGGGAAATTTCACTTTCATCCTCATCTACAGGAATGACCAGTGCCAACTGTTTGACCAGCTGTGCATGGCTTAAACATGCATTTGTATTCAGAACTACAGATTTATGTGACAAAACATGCTGCCATGTTCTTGCTGTAGGCAGTCAATAGCAGCAACACCTTTCGAGAGCAAAGGTAAAACATAGTGGTTTAGTTCTTTCTAATTGCGCTTTCCAAAGGATACTGGAAAATGTTTCTGTAGTGACTTGAATGACTGTGGAGGAGATCCCATATGCAAAACCCTCCAAGGTATTTCTGATGTGAGATTTAGTCCATAGGAAAGGCCTTCACAACAGAAGGTGCCACTTTTGTGCTTTGCACAAGCCTTGATAGTAGAGATTTAACATGTTATCGGCTCCAATATTTCATACAGAATTAATTGTGTGCATTGTACAGAACTATATAAACACTAAGATATAGTTTATTTATTTTCAAATTTAAGGGTATCAAATTGTCAGACTAGAAGCTGCTGTGTTTCCTTGGTCCTGGGATGATGAAACTGTAGTGCTACAAGGAGAAAAGGACAGGAATCCAAAAAACAGTATGGCAAAAAAAAAAGTTGCAGCATTTGAAGAAATACCTGCTTAGAATATGGAAATTGACTCAGTTCTTAAATAATCTCAATTCCAAATAATTCAATTTTAACACTTAAGTGAAAGTAATATCTCAGACTTTAAAAATTCAACCATAAATACTTTGAAATGTGGTTAAATATAAACTAGAACTATCTGCAACAAAGTGATAATTACTGGTTCACTCTTACTCAGAAGTAAACTATAAAGTTTATTTTTTCATAGAGCAAACGATTTCCTGTAGAACTTCTCAAGAATTATAATTATCATTAGAGACTGCTATCTTTGTTCTATCACGATAGACTGCTATCTTTGTTCTCTATTTGTCATTTCTGAGTGTGCAGCATTTTTAAACCTTGGTTTTCATGCTACTGTAACGTGATTCATATCTTGTGGCTAAAAAAGATTGGCTTTTGGTTCCAAAATTTCTGCTGTGAGAAGACATCTGTTGAAATGAAGATAGTTAGTGGTATGTGGATGAAATATGCAAATTATAACCTCCTCCAGTAAGAGCAGAACATCACAAGACACATGACAACATTCTTCACACAGTTGGAATGGAGTAGATGCATCACCCACTATGTATGAGGAAATATTTTTTCTATTTAAAAAAAACCCTTTCATGTGATGCTTGCACGTGTTGATGATTTGCATAATTTCCTAGTTTATAGATGCACATGTTACTCTTGTTGCAGGTTAGACTACCATTTGAAATGATATAATCGCAACTATTACTCCTCCATAAAATCTAATCGTTTCAATTACATAGAACAATGAGTCCTTTCTATAGCAAGAAACACTTGTTCATTGTGATATCCAGCTTTAAGTCAGAACAGCAGAGGGTTTTTCATATCCAAATGCGGTTTATTGAGCTGTAATGGGAACTGTATGACATATTAGAGCAGGAGTACTTATTGACAGTGGTTACCTACTGCTGGAGGCATCTGCCAAGCTTCAAACATCATTTACCTAGCTAGACTATAAATAAATAGTTTTGTGTCCCTCTGCTTCTCTAGCCTGTTTCTCAACTGAGGACAACTTCCGGAAAGGGTAGATAATCCTTTCTGCTACCTGCTCCATGGTGTCCACCAAATAGCCATCTTCCTCCCTCCTTGATAGCTTAGGGGATTCTATTCGATTCTCACCAAATTGGATCCTCACCTCATATATTTCTAACCTCATATTTCTAACTTTAAAAAAGCCATGTCTTGTCCTGTACCAGTGCCTACAGCAAGTACTATGTTTTTCTTTTTTATTTTGTCATCATGGGCTCCTCAAACAGCTGCTATTACTTTTTCAGTTAAGGGCTTTTTCCAGGCTTTTGGATGAATCAGGAACACCATCAAAATGCTTTTATTTTCTAATTCAGTCCTGATTTTTGGTTACCAGAAAAATTCTGTCTGGCAATTGCTACCACGTAAGAAATAGGTTACATTTCGGACCTGCTTCCAGCACATAAGCAACTCAGTACATCACTGACAGAATGAGAGAGAAAATGATCTTTCCAGGGTTTTTTAGCTGTCATGTCACTAGGCAAATGTGAACAACAGGGAAGAATGAGCTGTCTTTTCACTCACAAAAATTGCAAGCAGATCACCAGGTAGAAGCTTGTACTTCTCTCTGTGTAACACCTGTTTTATAGAAAAAGAGAAGCCACCAACTTCACTACTCTCAGGACTTCACTGCAGGTATGTGCTCCCACCTACCTGAAAGCCTGGCCATAGCTGTGCTGAACAGGGTTCTCAACCTGTGCAAAGAGAAAACTAGAAGCTCCTTACAGTATGCCCACATAGCTATAATACTTCATATCAAGAAAGATTTTTCTTCTATGTACACGTATGGCCTTGAGTGACATAAATTGTTTCCTTGCTTTTATTGGGTGCTTTATTTAAATAGCACAGATAAAAGCCAGGAGCTTGGCTGTCATGCAGAAGGGTAAAAAGCATAATGAATTGCTTTAAGATTATCATTTGTTCCAGTGAAACCTGGCTGTTGTGGCTTTGATATGTTTAGCTGCACTGGGGAAAGCACCACGTGCCCACACAAATGATGAGGGGAGGGAAAGCTCTGCTTCACTGCACTGTTTATGATTAGCAAAAACATGACAAAGTTTTCTGGTATCATATGCCTCTACTGGCTGCAGGCTATTTAAATGTATTAAATAATTATTTTCCTTATTTAATCAAAAAGCCTATACAGAATGATACATTTGTTTCTTGCAAAGTGAAAGTGGAAAAAAAAAAAAAAAGGAGTGGGGAAAAGCTATGATTTGTATTTACAGACCATTATCTTCCTGCCACAGATTCTTCATTTGAAAACCAGCTGGCAGATGTTTACCCATTTCCTAACCATCTCTGAAGGTAAAAGCTCTGTGGCCTTGAACAAAGATAAAAGAGGAACTATCTACAGCAGACTGTGGTAGTCTAGGTCAGTAATAGTAAGCACCATATAAATCAAGTCTTCAGCAATGTCTGTGTAATTTCTAAGTCTAAACAGCACAAAGGCAAATCTCAGTGCTGTCTCTCAATTTCAAGTGGCTCCCTTCATATTCCTCACATGATCTCTCCTGAGTGAATGCTCAGATGGAAATAACGTGTTAGCTCCTAGCACAGTTACACATTTCACTGTTAATAGCATTCCTCAGTAGTCACTGAGGCTAACACTTCTGCTTTGTTAGCTATCCACTGCCTTTGTCTAGGAAAGACAGATGATGGTGCAGTGCTTGCAGTGCACTTCACTCAAGACACCTACAAACTCATCCTATCCACTCATGTACATATGTAGCTGCGTCTTTTTCTTTAGTCTTCATTGTTTAATACAAACTCACAGCTCCTCTTGGCAAAAATCAAAACAAAAACAAAACAAAACCCAATCAAATAAACAGGAAACAAGAAAACAGAAAAATCAAATGCTCGTTTTCTTCCTGCTCTGTTTATAGAATACACGTGAAAATAAATTTTGCCCCAAAATTATGTTAATGTTTTGCAAACATTGGAAAAACTTACACTTCTTTCACAAGAAAAGAGAGAAAAATGGAGTAGCTGGAAGTAGCACTTCACTCATATTGAAATAACATTATAAAATAAATGTTGCACATGTGGGTAACAGTCTGCTAGCTTGATCATAGGAAGCCTCAGCTTTGTTTCTTAATTGTAAAAATTTTAAAGGACGTTGCCCTTAGAGAATAAGAGACATAGTATACACGCCCACGTATCCCTGCTGATTTTTAAAACTCTGATGTGAAAAAGTATTTTGAGAGCTAAATAGTTAATATGACAGATAGCATATGTCCCGCTAGACAGCTTTTCTTTTATTTATTTATTTATTTTTGGCTACTTCCTACTACTGAAAAGCAGAAATGTGCATTCTGTTTAGTAAGCAGCATGCTATTTAGACTGATGTATTCAGCTGTGAGCGTTATTTCATCATTGGTTAAAATTTTCCCCAGTGTTGTGACATGATTTTCTTTAACTATTTTTTCTTTGGATTCCTTTCTTTTTTTTGCAGTTTGGAATGGAGCTCACACAGTTTGTAGGAGTATAACATGTGTTTTCCTGATATTAGCCAGCACTACTAGAACACTTTTAATTTGAGATGCTTGAGATCAGCCATGGGGTGAAATGGGTGTTTCCCTGTTCTCTGACATTTCAGCAATCTGAGCCAAACTACAGTCATGTATGCCTGTTATCTCAGTGGGATTGTTTTGCATGGAAGTGATCAGATGCTCCCAAGAGGGAACCTCCCTTGGAACGAGAGCTGATGGTCTGATAAGCATAACATACACCACACTGTCTTTACAAGAACTTATGGCACTGTTGGCATTTTGGTGGCCTGTTGCCTTGCTTGTCTCTCTAAGTCTATATGCATATGACTACTAACAGTCTCTGGTTATTCAATTTTAAAAGATAAAAAAAAAAAAATCTAGGTAGACCTGGGGGAAGTTGTGGAGGAAAATGATTCATTTAGGTGCTCTGTGTGGGTGTGTGTGTCTATGGATTTAAAAGCCACAGGAGTACAGAAAGATGTAATGGGAGGAGAGATTGCACTGAAGACTTTGTCATCTTCAGAAGCAACGGGTGTAGTCTCAGATCTGTATTTCTCTATTTAGCTGTATCAGTGAGAAATTGGTAATAGAACGAAAACATGATTTTTCAGTCATGGTTGGATTTCCGTCATTTTATCTGATTAACAAATATAGTAACTTCTTTTCTATCAAGTAGCTGAACATCTCTGTGATCTAAATGTCAAGCAGTGGCAGAAATATCACTCAGCACTTCAAAGCTGATATGTCTGAATGTTCATGCTGCCAGTAAATTACACGTATAATTAGACTAATAAATGGATCAGGAGAGTAAGCCTTAAAACATTTCTAGTTTGCTTTGGTCTAAAAGACATCCAGGCAAATGCACATGGTGTTGTGTAAAAGGAAAGTGTTCAGTAAGGGGTATCAGATAACTTTTTAGAAATAATCTTTCCTTTCTCGAAGAAGAGGCCCATGAAAGATAGAGATATTTAAACTGCCTGTACCCAGCTAGAGGACGGGAAGCATTACCTGGCAGTTAAATAACGTCTTCTGATCTGGATACAGAATAACAGCTATTGGACTCTTATTCAGGGAAATCATCCTGCTAAGTCTGGGAGCAGGAGGCAGCTAGTTGAAGATAAACCAATTTGTTTTCCTATTAGTGGAAAGATGTCAGGAAGGACAAGGCTGTAAACCTGGCACTGAAGGCAGTTGGACAGAATCCCTGTCTTTTTTTCCTATCATTGAGTAAAACTGGGCACCAAGAAGGAATGATAAAAAAGCATAAAAACCCTAAGTGGACAGATCTGGGAAGTATTGAGATGGGTGCATGCTTATGGGGCTGTTCTCTGACAGGAGAGGATGATGCTCAGGATGAGCTCTGCCCTTATCAGTTTCAGCAGACTTCAGCGTCCTCCTTAGGGTTATGAGGAAGCTGGTTATTTGTCAAACCACAGCTGAGGTTTCTATTTTTTACTTTTTATCTTAAAAAAAAAAAAAAACCAACAAAACAAACAAAAAAAAACATCTGTAGAAAATCTACAGCGAATGCCACAGTGAATGCCAACACCAAAATATGTTTGGCTAAAATATACTAGAATTCAGTGGTAGCGATGACTGAAAAAACTAATTCTTCAGCTCACTGTACATCCACAGAAATATCAATTTAAACAAAAGAACAAAAAACAACCAAGCCAAGTAAGTGAAACAAATGCTGGTCGTTCTTGCTAAGCCTGGCTAAATTAGGAGGAATTGGATCTATTCCCAATCTCTAGCTCTGTCGAGAGATGAGCAAGGAGTGAACTCAGTGCTGCAGGGGGGCTCCTTACAGAACGAGCTGTGCATTTCTCCCTCACGAAGCACACAGTCCCCAGCAGAGGGAGCTTGCCTGGTTGCCCGGTGCGAGGAGCAGGGCCACTGCGCTGCAGAGGGTTCAGGTGAGAAACACTTCACAAGTATCAGCTGAAGGACTTTCTGTCTGTTAAGCATAAACAGCCTCTGAATTTCTCCAGTGACCACAGTGGCTGATGGTGCAGGCTAACTGACAATGATAAAGCAGCAACCAGCCTCACTCCTGGCTCTCAAGCTCCGTTGTTTCCAAGTAAAACGATTTCTTTGCCATCAGTACATGCTTACAATTTCAAAGGTAGCTTGGAAGCTCTTTAGCTTGTACAGAAGCTGCAGATTTGGAGATCAGCTGAAGAAAACAGTCTCCCTCCCACTTGCCTTCTATTTTGACTTCTACTTCTTGTGTGTGTGGAGCTGATGACTACATGTAGTCTGATAGAAGAGAAATATCATCTCTTTTTCTCAGCAGGGCTGACTTTTGAGAGGAACAGCTCTTTAAAACCTATTCAGTAGCAACATGCAAGACAATGTTCAGGTGCTGGTGTTCTGTGTCTGCTGCTGAAGGTGGTAGAAGTTTCACTGAGAAGCTCTCCCAACATACATGACCGATAGTTTGCTTAAAAGACAGCTAAAGCAGAGGATGAGCTGAAGAAATAACTGGAAGGCAAGAGGGTAGAGAGCCATAGGCTAAAGTTATCCTGCAGACTCATTTCATAGAATCATAGAATCCTTAGAGTTGGAAGGGACCTTTAGAGGTCATTTAGTCCAACTCCCCTGCAGTGAACAGGGACACCCACAGCTAGATCAGGTTGCTCAGAGCCTGGTATAGCCTGGCATTGAATATATCCAGGGATGAGGGACTTCCACCGCCCTGGAGCCTTCTCTTTTTGAGGCTGAACAGTCCCAGCTCTCTCAGCCTGTTCTCATAGGAGAGATGTTCCATCTCTTGGATTATTTTTGTGGCCCTCACCTGTACTGACACTGTGCTCCAGGTGAGGTCTCACCAGTGCAGAGCAGAGGGACGGGATCACTTGACTTGACCTGCTGGCCATGCTTCTTTTGATTCAGCCTGGAAAACAGTTGCCTTTCTTGGCTGCATGGGCTCATTGCTGGCCCATGTCTAGCTGCCACCCAACAGAAACCCCAGGTTCTTCTCAGCAGGGCTGTGCTCTATCCCTGCATCCCACAGCTTGTATTGACAGTGGTGGTTGCCTTGACAGAGGTGCAAAACCTTGCATTTCGCTTGCTGAATTTCATGAGGATTCCTGTGGGCCTGCTGCTCATGCCTGTCTAAGTCCTCTTGGATGGCATCCCGTCCCTTGAGTGTGTTGGCTGCACCACACATCTTGGTATCATCCACAAACTTGCTGAGGTTGCACTCAATTCTACTATCAGTGTCACTGATGAAAATATTAAAGAGTATCAGTTCCAGCACTCACCCCTGAGGGACACCACTCATCACTGACCTCCACCTGGACATTGAGCCATTGACACCACACTCTTGGTTTGATTCTGCAACCAGTTCTTTTTCCCATTGAACATCCACCCATCAAATCTATATCTTTTCAATTTGGAGAGAAGGATGTTGTGGGGTATCATGTTAAAGGCCATACAGAAATCCAGATAGATGACATCAGTTGTTCTTCACTTCTACTGAGTCCAGTGCCCCAAGTCAAAGGTTATCCAGCAGAGAAAATTAATAGTGGTTCAGGCTCTCTAAATGTTCAATGCCTGCAATTAAGGAAAACATAAGGTCATGTTTTCAATTTACAATTTGTTCTTTGCTGTTTGGCATTGCTGATGGTACTTAAGTAATGGTTCTTAGAATAATTTACTCATCATTCTCAGATCCGGCTCAAGACTTCTTTTGTATTTGTATACATTTGGAGTCACCCATGTCTAGAATTTGTTAATTGGAGTTTTTGAATCTGTTCTCATCAGCATTGCAAAGATACTTTTATTTAAAGTAACAGTAGAAGATAATAAACAAAGAGGAAAATAATCAAACACAACTGTCTTTAAACTGATCCACATCATGTTATATTGGATGCACCATCAAAATGAAAAAAAAAAGCACTTAGGAAAGAGTGATTCTCTTAGAGCAGTGAAAACCAAAGACATTCAAGTTCTTATTGGAAAGATTAATCAAATTGTATCATGTTGCTGCCCTAATCTCATTAGGATTTAAAGAACATTAGTTTATTCACAGCCTTCTGTCATCTCACACAAGACAAAGCCCTACATTACAGCAGTATTCAGTCTCTTTAATATTGTAGATCTCAATTCCGTGTTTTCCACTTGCACTGAAAATAGCTCATGTTTTGAACTGACAGGTTTTCATATTTCTAGCAAATTAAAAATATCTTTTTTTTCTACTTGTCATGTAACTAACAGTATATCAACAATCTCAGTCCTTGTCTTCACTGATATGGACACATTCTTAGTTTATTTCCACACCAGGGTTTTGGAAAACAATGCTTAGTTCTATTCAGTCCTTTTTTTTTTTCTAGCGATGCTTCTTTCGTGGTTCACTCTTTTCCCAGGAGCCTCATAATTTAGTTTTCCCATATTTTTATCAACACAATCCTCAGAAGGGTTGAATTTAAGCCACTTGTTTCCAGAGTGTTTGAAATCTTTGCCCACAGTATCATTCCATGCCATATACAGAACAGCTATTCACCAGATGCCAGATGTATAAAACGCTCTTCAGTTGGCTTCTTTCCTTGGGATTACTAATTTCTATGCCAAACTAATTTCTAATTTTTGGACTCCATAGCTGCTGATTGTGCTGTTTCCTCAGGGCAGTTGTTACTGGAAATAATCCCAGATGTCAGTGAGTACTGTCACAAAACTTTCAATAAAGGCTTGATGTATTCATTCTCAGCTACGTTTCCTGGAACTTTTAAGGGTGAGCAATCAAACCTCAGTGCAGATAGGTAACAGCAAGACT
The DNA here is from genome assembly GCF_038088225.1 of Cyrtonyx montezumae. Lineage (NCBI taxonomy): Eukaryota > Metazoa > Chordata > Aves > Galliformes > Odontophoridae > Cyrtonyx > Cyrtonyx montezumae. Next base: position 115,251,094 of record NW_027072089.1, on the reverse strand, counting down.
GAGGACTTGCTGAAGAGCTGAAGCATCACTTTCATAATCTATTACAGCTACATTTCAACTGTTGGCTTCATATCTAAAACGCCATTCTTTTAGCATTTTCTTTCCAGTCATTATTTAAGAATATATTACTATGTAGGAATATTCTCTGAGGATTTATTTGTTTGCCTACTCTTTAGGCTCCTTGGCATGTCTTCTTGGCAGGAAAAATGTGTAAAACTGTGTAAAAGTTGCAAAAGTGCTCCACAGCTGGGGTGTCCACAGCTGACAGTGTGAGGGGTATAGCAAGTTTTGTGAGTTAAAGGACTGCAGTGTGTAAAGATGGAATTGCTTAATGTAAAATGCTACACTAAATTCAACCTAGAAGACAAGCTGTATTGTGCAGAAAGAGATACCAGTATTGTTATCCCATATTTGTGGGTATATACTACAATACTGCCTTTGATTACATGATCACATGTTGTCTTATTCCACTGTATTGTTACTCCTAGCTGTCAACAATTACATAAGGAGGAAGACTTAAGGTTTCTCAGGCTACTGTATGTCCTAGAAGTTTGAGTTTCTTACTTTAGAATGAGCTAAGTATGATTATATTTTTATACATAATAATGATTGCAGAAATATGTTTGGTAGTTTACAGAAATACATTCAAGCAGCATGCTAATACCAATTACACATTTTTCTAGGATTCCTCTTCTCCCCCATTCCCTAGGCCTATCATAAACCTCATTTCCTAACTGCCTCATATCCTTGCTGATCCTTTTCTCAGAGAAAGAAGAGAACATAAAAGCAACTCCCTCCTGGAGCACAGTCTGATCCCTTTAAGGGCTCACTTACTTTAAGCCTCCCATCTGAAGGATTTCATGGGAAAGCACCTGAGCGAACAGCATGCCTCTGTGCTGGGAGCAGCCTTCTTTGTAAGGTGCTAACCACTGTGTGGTGCTAGGCAGACTGACATTTCTTGCTGTTCCAACCAGGAACCCTACAGAAGCACCTTGCGAAGGCCAGAATGCCACCTTTGACAACACTCACACACCCTAGGAGCCCCGTGGCAATTTAGATGCACACCTGTGTTGGGCAAATAATTGAATAATCCCTAAAATTGGAATTAAAGCACAGTTACCAAATGCAAACATTACTCATTTTCCTTTCTGTATTTTAAATCCTATTACTGGAGATATTCTTTTTGTATTAAATATACTTCAGCCTATCACAGATTCCGTTTTTTATCCTCACTATACTGTGCCCTAGAGTAGGATTGAATTCTCTAATCTATAAACATTTCAATTTTCTAACTCCAGTGAGCAAATGGTTTCTTTAGGTTATATACAAGCTATTCTGCTTCAGAGCCAGGCTTCCTAGATATTAATGGAAAAAGGCACAGCTCTTCAGTATTCTCATTGCAAGCACTGTGAGATTAACTGCATCCAATCTTGATGTACATAGATGAGGAGGAAGAGAAGTTGGCTTCCTCTTTGCATTGTTCATATCAAAAGCGGGAATATTTGGGTGGTGGTTAAAGAAATAATGTCTGTTTTGCACATTCACTGGCATGACAGATGAGTTAAATGACCAGCTAATCCAGATAATGCATCCTCATTAGAAACTCCTAAGAATCTCCTGAAATCAATGCTTGTTTAGAAAAGTATAGAATGTGGATTTATTTATTACTTAGTTATTTTCCCCAAAGACAAATTAGCATACAGTCAGATTTCCGGTGTTAAGGGACTCCAGAAAGGCAAAAAGGTTATTGTTTTAGATTCTCGGAACTAGAATCACTTTAAAAATAGATAGTCCTTAGCCATTGTTTTTTGTTTTGCCTATTAACTAACAACTGCCAGTGTTCAGGTCAGGGTCAATAGGTTTGCAGGGATTTTCACACCTGGGTTTGAAAACTCAGCAGGTGCTGAGTTTTTGTTCAGCAAGATTGGGTCTTAGTCTTTCTTCTTTTCTCATCTTTCTAAATAGCAGTTTCCTTTTGCTGCACCAAGATGAAGGCCTTTTCTGTGAATTAATTAACACTTAAGCTAGGATGGAAATATTTTCAAAGTTAGGAAAAGACTGTGACTAAAATTCAGAATCATATCACTGTCTCTAAGCATCAGGTTTTTTAACCTTAGTGTAAAATCGTAAGGCTATTTATTTTGTACAGCAACCATAGATATTTGTTTAATTTCTTGTGAAAGCAGCTGACTGGAATATCTTAATTATTGTTATCTTTATTCTTTTGATAAACCAAAAAAGGAAGTAAACCTGGCACGTCTTGCCAGTGCTGCCAGTATGTTTCTGTATGTACTCTGTATGAAAAGAAGACAAGGAAGTTCTGAGAATAAAGAAGTCTGGCAAGGTCCAGGAAACACTTTACCTCACTATTCTTCCTCTTTCTTTAATCTTTGCTTGACTTCCCTTGTTTCTGTGCAAATAATAAAATGAACAAATGTACCATGTTGAATGATGGAATGACTATTTATAGTCACCCTCTTATTTTTTCCACTCTCCATTGCGAAGTCAAGCATTTAAGAGAGCTGAAAACAATTAGCAGCACTTGGCATAAGTCTGACGCTACAATCTCTTTGGATGAAATACAGAAGTACGATAGATGCAAAAATGGGGCAGGTGAAATTCTCATTTTGAAGAAGAGGCAATTCCCTGGTGTTGGTGGAAGCCTTTGCTTCTTTTGTTTAACCCCTAAGAGACACCCATGGGTTTACCCTTACAACCTCACATGAGCCTTAAGACTATTGTTTCATGCCTTCCTTTGATGTCAAATTTCGAAAGTAAAAAAGGACCGATCTCTCTGCTTCTGTCTGGAACAGCCTTTGAGCTGTTTCCCCTGGCTGTTAGACTGTGTGGCCAGCTGCTAAAAGGCAGTGAAAGGAGGGACAACTGGTGTCTTATTTGAAGATACTGGTCTCACCATCGATTCAACTCAAAAGGTCTGCATGAGTTTCTTCTCTTCTAAAGTGTGAGACTCGAGAAGTTTTCCCAAATCTGGAGGCACTATGAGTCAGATGTGTTTTGCAAATATCAGTTCATCAAGCTGTATAACCGTAAAACCATACACATAGGTTTCACTTTTCTGCAGAATTCACACACAAAAAACCCTGTGCAATTACGTCACAACACAGTGCTGAAATGTTCATGTCTGTTTAAAGCTCCAGTGCTCTTATTGCACAAGACAAAGGAAGCTGTTTGTTTGTTTGTTTGTTTGTTGTGTTTTCGTTGTTAGGAAAAAAAAAGGGGTGGGGGGGAAGGAAGAAAAAGGAAAAAGGAAAAAGAAAGCTTTATGTCATGCCATGTGCTGACACCTTTGAAATCCACTACTTAAAGTAGTTTATAGATATGTCTACTTCGGATATTTTCACATTGTGGTTTCTATGATGATGCATTTCTCTTCACATGCTCAGGACTATACAGCTGTTAGGTTTAACACTGCTAGATAAAGCATTAAGCTTATTAAATTATGCTGAGGCAATTTGATTAGATGTGTCCAAATGAAGACACAAATATAATAAGCTAAAAGTGGGAAGTAATTATTGTTAACAGTAATATGTCATAATTAAAGAAAATATTGGCTGAACTGTTTTCAATAAATCTATTTTCCCTTTTGTTTGGTCTATTTGCTATTCTCATGTAATGCTGTTAGGCTTCTGATAATTGAAGGCATATAAATTTGTTGAGCTTTTTAATCTTATTTCAATATATATTCTATGATTTTGTGCTCACAGCCTGTAACAGAAATTCTGGATTTGTTGATTTTCTTTCAAAATCCTAAATTAGTTTCATCTCAAAGTTTTAGACAGAATTATGAATGAAAGATGGTTTTTATCTCACTTGCATTATGTTTTACTTGAAGCAGATGGAAAATCCAAGTGCCTCCTGGTGGTCTGTTAAATACTGGAGAAAAGACACTGAGGGAACAGAAACAGGATTGCCTTCAGAAACAGGCGGTGAGGTCTCATGGGCAGACTTCACAGTATGGATATTTCAGCATACTGAACAGTATCTGATGAGCATTTTCGTCTCAGCACAATCTGGCATATTTATTCCTTTGTAAGTTTTAATTCCTCTTAAGGGGAGTGATCCTATCAACATAAAGAGGTCATAAGGACTGTTGCATGATCAGATTACCCTCTCTTTTATTCTATTGCCTTCAATCCCTTAGTCAGTTCTGCTGGATTTTGGAGACAGTTTCTGTGCTGTTTCCTAGCTACTCTTTCCGTTTTATTGCCACCATATTCTCTCTCTCTATCTTTATTTTACTATTTATTGCTTTATTTATATTGCAAGCTTACTCCAAAAATAATGCCTCCTATTTTATTGTGTTGGCCCATCAACATCAGAGACAGATGTTGTCAGTATGGCAGGAGAGGTCAGACCCTCATATATTTCCTTACTTTTTTTTTTTTTTTTTTGTCATGTGAAAGATTACGGCAGAGGGGAATCTACTGGTGCAGATTTGTTAGGAGTGTGGCATACAGGCTATTGTTCATCACTGGCAAAAACGTGTAGTCAGTGGTGACTATGCTGGAAAAAAAAATATTTTGTAGCTGAGAATTTTCTCTACCAAGTAGTGCTACTGTACTCGTTCTATCTACTGCATTTTCCAAGGAAATAAACAGGAGGCATCACTTTTGGAGCAATCTACGTATTATATATTAACTTATTTGTGCCAGACTGATTCTATGAAGATTATGTGTCTGTACTGGACTTCAGGACTTTTTTTTTCTCTTTTTCTAATTTTTTTTCTTACAATATCTGGTTGTATAGTACATATTACATTGGTTTACAATGATATTAATAATAATCCCTTCTTCACAAAGTGAGGCAAACAACCACCTGTTAGTGATTGGGCTGATTGCAGTATTTATACTGAAATCTCAGAGCCACCTTGAAGTTCACCTAAAGCCTATGGATGTGTGGATTTAAGAAGCTCAGCTCACTTCTATAAAACTTTTGAAATGCTTGCACAAATGACACATGAGAAGGATATGAATTTCCTGATATTCCTAAAAATCAATGGGCAATTCCTAAAATCCCATGCTTTCTCACACCCTTTGTCTTCTAAAGGCGTTGAACACTGGTTATTAGATGTCTGATAAGGAGAACTGAGAAAGGAGACTGACAGTGCTTCATTCCAAAGTTAAAATATGAAACAAAACTGAACAGGTGTGACTTAGTATTTTGCTGATTATAACAAAGCTGAGAGAAGCGTCTGACAAACCAGAAGTCTGTGCTGCCATTCAGCAAGACGTGGACAGGTGGAGGAATGGGCAGAGAGGGGCTTTATGATGTTTAACAAGGGCAAGAGTAGAGTCATTCACCTGGAGAAGGATAACCGCACGAAGCAGTACAGGTTAGGAGCTGTGAAGGAGCACTGCAGAAAAGGACCTGGATGTTCTGGTGGACAACAAGTTGGCCATGAGCCAGCAGTGTGCCCTCATGGTCAAGAAGGCCTGTGGCATCCTGGGGTGAATTAAAAAGGAGTGGACAGCAGGTCAAGGGAGGTTCTCCTCCTCCTCTACTCTACCGTGGTGAGGCCACATCTGGAGTACTGTGTCCAATTCTTGGATTGTCAGATCAAGAAAGACTGGGAACTTCCACTGAAAGTCCAGAGAAGGGCCACAAAGATTATTAGGGGCCTGGAGTATCTCCCTTATGGGGAAAGGCTGAGAGGCCTGGGACCATTCAGTCTGGAGAAGAAAAGACTGAAAGGGGATCTTAGCAATGCCCACAAATATGTACAGGGCTGGAGCCAACTCTTTGGGCCCAGCCTCTTTTCTGTGATGCCCAGAAACAGGACAAGGGGCAACAGACACAAACTAGAACACAGGAAGTTCCATGCAGGAATTTTTACTTTGAGAGTCACAGGGCACTGGAACAGCCACAACAGAGAGATTGTGGACTCTCCTTCTCTGGAAATATGCAGAACCAGCCTGGACACTTTCCTGTGCAACGTACTGTAGGGAGCCCAGTTTAGCAGGGGGTTGGACTAGATGATTTCCAGAGATCGAATCCAAGCCCTGTGATGCTGTGATTTTGCCTGTACAAGTTATTTACTCTTTATAAATAATTTATTAGTTAAATTAGTGTTATTATTATCTATATGCTTGCTTGCAGCAAAACCACAGAAGAGCAATAATCCTTTAAAAGCAACATTTCCTTGGGAGCTTTTATGGCTTGCATTGTTATCCACCAAGTAACAACAGCTCTTCAGGAGCAACTTGGCACCCAGGCATCATTATGTTGCTACTGAGTTTTGTTGGGTTTTTACCACCTGAATTACGCGTTAATTGTGCTATTTGTATTTGTAATGTGGTATTTTAATATACTTAACATATTTGGTGTTTTCCAGGTTTCAAGCTAGATGTTCAACTTAATTCTGACTCTTCTCGCAATAATTCAAATCTATTTATTAATTACTATACAGAATATAAACTGATGCTTATTTATTTCAGCTTGCTAGCTTAAAATGAAATAGGTCATACATGGAAAGCATGTCTGAGCATGTGTGCTAAATTTGAGCCTGTACTTGGATTCATTACCTTGGATTCATTATGCAAAGTGCTATACAAACCAATAGCAAAGGGTGTATCTGCATCTATTTTGAACAGTTGGATATATGTTGTTAATTTCTGATGCACACGAACTTCACTTATTTCAGTATATCCTCTAAGCACTAATCCCAATATTATTTGAAATGATTTTTTTTTTTTTTTAGTGGTTGCTCCAGAGGCTGGAAACCTTAGCCTATGCCTACATTAAGGATCTATCCTATGGAAAAAAAATGAGTTAAGGAGGTGTCGATTTTTCTGGCAAGGCTATTTCTGCTCAAATCAATATTTTTTTTCCAGTTTCCCCGTGTTCTCCCCCCACACCTTTAGGTACTTTCAATTTTTCACTCTAGAAATATGAACATTTGAGTTGGTATTGTAAGAACAGCTTTCAATTTGCATACCACACCTGTAATTTTCCATTGCATTTCCAATTCATTATTGCTGGAGTCTTCCAGTTTCAGTCTGTTTACATACTAACACAGAGGGAGTCACAGTAAGAAAAAGCAAGTAAGCATTGTCATAAAAATGATCCAAAAAGAAAAATATTCATTTCAATAGCATCTAATAGTGCTTTCTGTATGTTAGTATCAGATACCTTACATTTTCATTCAGAATACAGTTTATTTTTTGTAAGGAAGCCATTTATGGTGATATTTCTACTCCATTTTTTGCTTGTTTTGCTCTTAGTCCTTGTTTTTTTCATGTCTTCAAAACATCTATATTTGTGTGTGGTTCCATGAATGTATCTTTGTGTAGAGTACAGCTGTAGAAGAATCAAAACATTCTGATGAAGGATGAAGTAGGTACTATCAATGACTAACGGGCTTTGTTTTGTATTGCTGCCTGCCCATTTGGAAGCTAAGAATTAGATAAATGAAAGTAGTAAAGGAAGGGAAATAAAATAACGATATTGCTGTAACGTCCATGTACTTCAAAGCTATAGAGAAATAATGCTTGAATACTGGGTGTACTGGGATAAGAGCGTAAGGAGTATAGGGTATATTGGAAGGAATACAACATAGAGAAGTTGGTAAGTCTAGGATCAAAGCAAATAGAAAATGTCAAGAATATTTCAAACATGATAAGGTTTGTAAAGAAAGGAGAAGCCACCAAAAATGTGACAAATATATTTGCTTAAAATAACATGATTTTTTTGTTTCCTTTTCAGTAATGGAGTTTGCTCATTAAAAGGGAAATTTCAAAGATGTATGTTGAACTCCTATGTAAAGAATATATGTTTTTTTCTTTTTTAAGTCTAAGTGCTTTTTGTCTTGCATGAAGTAATATATATTACTCTGATTTTAAAGCTCTCTGTCAGGGCAAACATGCCATGACAAGTTCCTACAAGGAAAGTCCTGTAGGATCCAAATCCCAGCTGAAATTCCTGAGTGAACCATGTTTACTGCTTGAGACTGTTACCTGATTGCTGGTCTGAGTGACTGGCTTGCAGAATACTAACTTGAAAGGCATAAAAGCCTGAGGATCAGTACATCTGGCAGTACAGGTGGCTTCTCATCAAGCCAATGAGCACTATTGTGTGTGGGTTTTTTTTTCTGAAATCCTATCATCAGGACTTAGAATTCTAAGTATGATGAAATTGCAGAAATGCTTATAATTAGTTAGCTTCTGCTAACCTGATGTTTAGAAATATCTCTTCCTTGATTGCATTTGGACTATAGTGATGAAATAGTCTGCAATTAATCCTGTAGTTCAGCTACCCTGATGCACAGAACACAATGGCTTTCCTTCCTTTTGGTGCTTTTCTCTTCTAGCAGAGGCTGGAGTGTAGGAAATGAGGGAAGAGGAAGAAAGAAAACCATACCCAATTGTAGCTCATCTCATCCCACTGCAGGATGCAGCCTGCATGTGCAACCAAACTCAGTAGCTAACAGACCTGTAGTTGGGGTGAACCATTACTTTTAACAGAAGCCATAGCAAAGCAGTATGATGCTCAGATTTGATGAGAAGAGTCACTTCTCTTATATAAGAGTGCTTGGAGGGGATAAGTGCTGAAAATTAAGCAAGCCATCAGGGGGAAGTATTTTACTGAGTGGTGAGGTGTTGGAACAAGTTGCCCAGAGAGGTAGGTACCCTGTCTACAGAGGTGTTTAAGTCCAGGTTGGATGGGGTCCTGGGTGATCTGATCTAGCACTTGATCTAGCAGCTGGCTACCCTGTCTGCAGCAGGGGGGTTGGAATTTGATAATCCTTGAGGTCCCTTCCAATCCAAGCCATTCTGTGATTCTACGATTCCTATAAATTAATGTACTTTTTCTTCTCATATATGCTTTGCAATAGTTTCAGTTACAAGAGAAGATGGGAACAGTGCCACAAGCTTGCTGCCCTGATTATTTTCTTAAACAAGCTGGAAAAGGACTGATTTGTTTTCATCTGTGTGCATCTGTACATCTGTTAAGCTAAATAGATTGAAGGGATTGGGAAATATGGTCAGACTAAACAGTGATTTCTATGCTTTTTATAGATGGCAATGACCTAGCTACTCAGATATAATGTTTTCTTTCATTAAAAAAAAAAAGAAACACATTAATTAAATGAGCGGTACTGTTCAAAACTTATTCTACAAATGACATAGTTTTGATCAATTATTTCTGAAAATACAGAGTACCTCTGATGTTTAGAAACATGCAAATATATTTTCTTTGTGAAAGAAGTTCAATTAAATGAGCATAATATATCAAATATTACTAATATTTTCTGTTGTTTTTTTTGTTTTGTTTTGTTTTTTTAGCATACAAATGCCAGGAAATCCAATTAAATGTCTACTGTTAATAATAGTAATTAGGCAGCAATAGGTACATAGCAGTCTTTCCTTTCCCATCCCCTGAAAGACTGTGGCGTATATCAGAAGCACTTTTTCATTTGTAAAAGGTTCTGTTTTAAATCTGAACATAGTTTATTTGAAATTTCAATTTCAAATTCAGTTTTTTTCCAACTGAATGTTAGGCATATATAAACATTTAGAAGATAGCATGATGTATGTCTATCATGCAGTTTGCATTGTTCATGGACAATAGTTGTAATAAACTTGGAGAGGATTACAATAGGTTTTTCCAAGCCTAAGCAATCAACAGCATCATCAAGCTTAATGTCATTAGTCACATCTGTGTGAAATTATGTAACTGTAGCAACTATCCACCTGATTATGGATAGACAGTACTTAGATGTTGAAGGAATAAAGAGAAATCAGAGCACTGATATCCGCCACAGAGAAGAATGATGCAGGCACATCCAAAATCCTTGTACATAATGGCATTTCCATCAGGGAAAAAAATCAGTTCCAAAGACCCACAGGTAACTCTATGTTTATCACTGTCAGGAACTGTAACATTTTAAGACAAAAGTAACTTACTGGTAATTTTCTCTTTTCTGTTCTGTTTGTAATAGAAAAGTTTGAGATGAAGGACAGAAAAACAGTGAGCTCTATTTCTTCCATCTGTGTAACTACAAAGGGAAGGAAAGCAAAAGAAAAATGCACACAAGGTAACTAGCAGGTTGTGCCCTGATCAAGATAACTGCCTCATTGTGTCTGTTACAAATATTGTCATGACTTTAGTTCAAGCTTTGGCCTTAAACAATGGGGACCATGAAATACATACTTGTTACATATTGTGAATGCTATGAGAATGACCTAAATATTTTATACAACGGTAGAAACACGTCTTGAACAAACATTACCTAGCCATAACATTCTGGAACGTGGACTGCTCAAACAATTGTGGCTGGGGAGAGGTTCCTACAGGAAGACTCATAACCCAAATTCAGTTTGTTTTCAGGTCTCCACTTTTAGAAAGGCTTTCTTTTTTCAGTTTACTGCAGAAGGGCTGTGTGGTAAGGGAAGCAGAGTTTTCTCTGTGTATGCTTTTCCTTGAGGGCTTCAAAGAGGGAGAATTATTTTAAGTTTACAAGATGCTCTAAAGACTCAAAAGGCCACAAGAAATCTTTATGGAAATAAGCTGAAGACTGCTCTTTTATCCCCTTCTTTGTCCCTTTTTTCAGATTGGTTCATTCTAGAACGTGGGTATATAGGAGATATATCTATTTAAAAAAATAAATAGGCCCTATAAGCTGGCGAGGACCCAGGTACTGTAGCTCAGACATCTGTATACTGTAACCCTTGGTTCCTTTATGGTTGAAGTAGCGGCGAAAGCAGAAATTATTTCTTCCCATTTAGGAAACACACTAAAAAATCATGGTGGTGGTCTTGGGCCATTATGCAGACCACAGGACACCTCTATCAATCCAGATGGTCAACTGATGGCTCAGACAGACCAACTAACAGCTGCTTGTATGCTCCTTATCATGGATGAGCCCACCTCACTCAATTCCTGTGGTTATTGTTCACTTTCTTTTCAAATCTCAGTCTATTTCAAACTATTGTCCTGTTTTCTTTGAAAGGACTATCATCCACACTTGAAGGACTACCTTTCTCGCCACTATTTACTATGGAAATGTCACAGTTTTATAACCTGAAAGAGCCCAGATCCAAACTTGCCAAGTGTAGATTCAGGGAACTCTTACAGGACAAATCCTGGATCAAAAATTCATGCTAGCTGGAGTCTTGCTGCCCCTAGGATATCTGTTTCAGTAAGCCTCTCTTATGAAAGAAGTTGCAAACTGGCTCCAGATATATCCCCTCAGAAATAAACTAGCAATATTTTATACCTATAAAATGAACAACTTTTAATCTATGGTAGATAGACTAGCTAGCAGCTCTCTTGACTATTTAGGAGAAATGATAAACTGCTAAAGCTCTGTGGTTTCTTGGTGATGGAATTTCTTTTTGTAGCTATAGAGGCACAGTAAGAATATTGTGTGAAACACTGGGGAAAGATTTCTGAACAGTACTGTGCTGAGATCACTGGAACTGCTAAGAGCACCAGTGATCATAAAAACTGGCACTGTGAAGGTTTTGTAGCTGTTTTTCTAATGTTTTCTAGAAGATTAAAGAATAATGCACTAAAACTAAGAACTTCTTTTGGAACAGTGTTTTGTACTTTATATGCCTATGATAGTTTCATTTGCTTTAATATTTTATTCATCAGGGAAATTTCAAAGCTTCTGACACAATATAGAATACACAATGTAGAATAGAAATGATAAATAAGGCAATTTTCTTTAGAAGGAAGAGAAGTGCATCTGTTCTTATAAGAGAGAGTTTTCTAATTTAGCATCTTTAGTTATGTTAGTGCAAAAGAAAAAATATTTAATGAACATTCTTAGCTGTAGAAGAGCACTCTAGACAGTGGTCTGTTGTTTTGGTTTTTTTTTGTTTGTTTGTTTGTCTTTGTTATGTCCATAACATGCTAACTTTTAAGAGACAGCTTCTGTATACCTAAGACTCTTAAAACCTTACTTTTTGAGATTGCACCTGAGGCTCTATGTTGAAGTAGACTCTTGGTGGTGAAAATTAACAGGTAAATCACTATAATTGAGGAGCTAAACATCTCTCTTACAAATAGCACACTGGTTAGGAGGTTTTCAGAACACTCATTACAAGAAAGTGTTAAATACTATGAGTTACTCTGTGGGCCAGACTGGATTCAGAGAGCTGGAGATAATGGGACTATAAAGATGATATGTAGCTAGTAACAGTTGTGACTTGCTTAGGGACACAAGTAAACACAGTCTGGATAGGATACTTAACAGGATAAATGTGGAAAAAAAGAAGGGATGAAACAAACAGTATATCAACTGGCTTGTGGGCAGTTTTCAGTATATGCACGTTCCTCTGTAGTGCTGAGAAGAAAAAACATGCCAGGACTATAGAATAAGGGTTCAAGTGTTTCCCTAGCACACATACGTACTCCTGCTGCCCTTTGTTTCCAGTGTTTTCATTGCTTTGTGCATTGCGGTCACTCTCTGGATATACGCTGCCTTCATTCTCCAGAGACACTTATTTCCCCACACCCCTATCTGACAGACTCATTGCCTCCTCTCCTCTCTTGACTTCCTCGGGTGCCTCAGCCACAGCTGAAATTAAAGAAAACACTGCTGGAATGACAGGAAGTTGTGGTAGTCACGTTGGATAGAAAAAGATGCTACAGGTCAAAAATATAAAAAATAAGATTGACACTGTGTCTCATTCACCGAAACACGGTGTCAGTCTTGGCCAGGTCCCCGGACAGGCTGCAGGCTCTGTGTGCAGGGACAGGCAGGGCCATCAGGTGGGAGACAGGCACAGTTCACTATGAACTCTGTGAATGACAGCATTTTCTATCATTCATAAAAGTAGTTAAAAAAAGACTAACACACTTTTTTTTTTTTTCTCAGGAAGGCTATTTCCTGAATAGGTATTAAAAGCACTGTGTTTGGGCTTTCTTCTTTGTTTGTTCTTTTTGTTCTTGCTTACGCAGTATGTTCATGGAAATCTCTCTGTGAGGTGGTGAAGATTACAAATTGATTTTTGCCTCGACGTTTGGCATTCAGATACCAGTGTATCTGTTTGCAATTTTTTCATATTCTTCTTCATGTTTGTCTTCTAGAATTGATAGAAAGTACCCCCAAAACAGAGAGAATACAATAACCATTAATGTAATACCTGTAGTTTGTCACAGTCACAATTTAGTTTTATAAAACTAAATTAAAATGTATGACATCTAGCTATATTCATTAAAATTAGCTTAAGTTTACTAGTACAGAAATTTAGCCCTGACATGGCAACTGAATTGTCGCTTCTAATTTAGATCATTTTTTTTACTCATTAGTCTTACTTTGTGTATACCCTTTCCTCTTAATGAGAGCAGAAAGAAAATTTGCAGCCTACTGAGTTAGACACCATAATTGTAAGCTTGTTTTAGGGCCTCTCAAACCGCAGGTTTTGTTAATATTATAAGCCAATTTAGTGGCAAATCCCTATTAATAAATATAGTTCAGCAGTTTTTTAAAGCAGAAGTAAATAAAGATCAGCTCTTCTGCACAGAACATCTTGGTGCAGCGAGATCATATGCTGGTACATCTGGATCGTGTGTTGTCCACATTTTCTGATTGTCATGGTGATTTACTGTTGTGACCCAAACTTTCCTGCCTCTGCATGCTAATATGTATAAGCTATTTGTTTAACTGTATGGTCAAACGTATGGGAAATATAGTCCCATGTGCTGGTGACCTTGCCAGCACCATGTAACCTATGCTCAATCACTGGTAGCTGTAAATTGTTAGAACTGTTCTTTATGTAGCTTTGGTGTGTTAAAACATAATTCACGGGTACAGCTGAGGGATCAGAACAAACCTGTGATCATTTCCAAATTGTTCTTTGTATACAGTCACCATAGTATGGAAACTAAGAAAAAACAGAAGTGATTCTCAGTAGCCATGAAGGATCTCATGAACAGAAAGGTGCTTATTGATCCCAATAATAAGACTGTCAGAAAAATGAAATTTGTGCAACATATGCAGAAATTGTGTTTTTTATTTAAATGAGCTTGTAGACAATTTTTGTATATGGTCTGACAAATACAGGGGAGAAGGAAGAAGTCCAGGGCATGCAGACATCCAGCTGCAGGTGTTTGGTTAAGGGGGTAGGCTATCTTAAGTCCTTCTGGTTTGCCTATGGGAAGGGATCAACTCTTACTGCTGATTGCTGTATTGCTCTCAGTACTTGACTGGGAGTGCATTAGATTGGATTAAAATAATGAGCAGCTCTTCAGTTTCCAGAGCAAAACCAAGAATTTCACTGGGAATGATCATGTAAAGACTATTTCAGCTATGCAATAAAATTTACTCATTATACTTGGGGGAAAAGGGTTGATTACTCTTTTAGGCAGGCAAGGTAAATTAAGTTTTTTATATCTGATGGCTCTTCAGAACATTTTAAGTTAAAATTAAAAACAAAAAACAAACAAACAAAAAAAAGAGATCTCTTGGATGAGAAGGCAGTTTCTCTATAAGCTTGATCAAGTCTGTTCATTCCTGCATATGAGAGAAAAGCTGAGAAGAGTGACCAATGAACAGATTCTAACACAGTATGTAGCAGCATTTTTCCTTTACTCCTTTATTTTCCTGCATCTACAGGTGAAACATGGTTCTTGCTCTACATATTATAGGATCTGAGGAGGACCATGATGCTGTCTCACAGAAGTTGCTTATTAATTTTTCACATTTTATGGAATTTGAATAGCCTTGAACACTGTCTCTAATTGTACTTTCATTTTACTCAGGATTTTTGTGGCATCTGTCTTAACTACTAAGAATATAGATTTAATCAGATTACTGCAGTACCATGAATTTTAATTAAAATGCCACTAACCATGTTGTAATGTCCAAATATTAATTATATTTTATATATTTGATGCTTTATTGACCCTTCAACTTCAAGAAATGCTCCCCAAGTTAAATACTCAATAGAATACGGAGTGTAATTATACACACTGGCATATCAGAAGCTCCCACAAGGACAGTGGGGATGGGGAACCAGGCAGAAGGGGTATGGTGGAAGAGAAGAATGCACTAGTTCTGTCCCATATTGACTCTGGGTTGTGTGGGCTCACTGCTGGCTTATGTCTAGCTGCCACCCACCAGAACCCCCAAGTCCTTTTCAGCAGGGCTGTGCTTTATCCTTTCATCCCACGGCTTGTATTGATTTTTTGAAGTTACCTCAACCCAGGTGAAAGACCTTGCACTTGGATTGGTGAACCTCATGAGAGTCCCCTGGGCCACTGCTTAAGCCCCTCTAGGTCCCTCTGGATGGCATCCTTCCCCTCAGTCATCATGACTGCACCACACAGCTTGGTGTCTTCTGCAAACTTGCTGAGGGTGCACTTGATCCCACTGTGGAGCATCGGTTCCAGTACTGATCCCTAAGGGACACCACTCATCACCAACCTCCATCTGGACATTGATCCACTGACCATGATGCTGAGTATGATTTTTCAGCCAGTTCGTTGTCCATTTAACAGTCCACACATCCATATCTTTCCAGTTTGGAGAGAAGGATGTTGTGGGGTACTGTTAAAGACCTTAGTGAAGTCCAGATAGATGACATCAGTGGCTTTTCCCTCATTTACTGATGCAGTTACACCACCACAGAAAACCACTAGGTTGCTCAGGGTCAGGGAACTCCTAGGAGTCCACTCACTGACATTAAGTCAGTTTCCCTAGATGATTAATTTCCTGAATTGAGTACAAAGAAAGTCATCTGAGTTATCACAGGCACCCTTTCTTAGCAGAAGAAAGTTGCAATGGAAAATAATGCCTAAACCAGTGGTAGTTCTCCATATTCCCAAAATTATCCCCAAAATCTGAACTGCAAAAATTGTGATTTTAAATCACACTTATCTTCTCTTGTCTCCAGGAAGGCAGAAAAGGAATCACAGATAATCAAAGCAGATCTCTTCTGTTACTCACGCTGAAGACAGGCAGAACAAGTCAGAACACAGAATTAATCTGAGAGAAGTGAAGATTTGGCCATGAATAGAAAGTAGGATAAAGGATAGAAATGAGTCAGAGATGACCCTAAGATATCAAGCAGTGTTTATAGTTCTTATAAATTCCTCCCAAATAGCAAGATTTTTCTTGGTCTTGTGGTGTTCCTGTGAAACTTCAGCTCACTCAGGAATTTGTCTGTTTAGTGAAAGTCTCCCTTTCCAAGCAGCTGCCCACCTCTTGAAATTAGAGAAAAGTCTGTGCATGGCAGGAGAAGCAGACACAGGGCAGAACTGATGTTTGGAACAGAAGTTAATTGTTCATTCTGGAGACAGAGCAGCAGATGTGACTGCTGACAAGCAAGAGCTCTGGGAGCTTCAGAGGATCACAGTAACACAGTGTACTAGATATGGAAGAGCCTGCTAGTTAGTATGGCACCTCATATATGCTGGGGAAAGGCATGGTTCATGAGATACACAGACACGTTTCTCTTAGAAATCTCACTATTGGATAGACTCACTATTCATGACTTTAAAAACAGAAATGCTGGATTTAAGCAATGAGGAAAAAAGCAGCTGTTGATGGTTCTAGAGAACTTGTTAAGAGACAGTGTTCTTTACAGCCAGCAAGCCACCTGGGGAGTAGCCTAGAGATAAAACAAGAAGAGACTGGTAAGAGTTGGACAAGATACATGAAAATGATCTGCGTAAAAATTGAACATCCCTTTTAATTGATCATAGAAAATCAGACACAGCCATCGTTTGTAAGACCAAATGTTGTTAAACCTGACCAAATATTAACACACAAAATAGAAATGGAAACACACAGACAAAACATTGTGCTGCAAAGTAGGCTGTAAGAATGCTGAATCACAGTTACAGAATTTTTGCAAGATCTGTACTGTACCCAGATAAATGGAAAAGAAAATACCAAGTTGGTGGATTAAGCAAAGATACAGCAAGAACACCAGGTGAAGGTGGATTTCCAAAAGCAACAGATAATGTGGTTTGAAGGTTTTCTAGGTAACTTCTGAACATCTCCTGTCTGTTGTTACAAAGATTTCTGACCCATAGGAGTTATATCCAATAGCATGCAGTGAAAAGGATTACACTGTGCAGATGTACACAAGATATGATTTCTGCTTAGCAGTGACAGTTTTCATTTCTCACAGTTTCCAAATCCTGGAGCTGAAGAGCAACCAGAGAACCTCCCTGGCACAGTGCAGGTTTCTATGGTCTCAGAAAGGAGCAGGGAGATAAAGTTTATCATGGGAATCTAAAGCCAGCTTCCTCCTTCATATAAGCTCCTGCTCAACCTCCTAGACAACTTATGTACTGCAAAGGCTGCCCAGAGAGGCTGTGGAGTCTCTGTGGGGATCTCCAAAAGCCACCTGGATGTGGGCCTGGGCAGCCTGCTCTGAGTGGCCCTGCTGGAACAGGGAGCGGGACAAAGTGTCCCTGCCAACCTCAACCATCCTACACAGTGATGTGTGGGTGTCTGACGGTATTTAAGCAGCATAAAAAGTCAAGAAACAGCTGAGATCTTGAGCTCCAGTGAAGTATAACAAGTTGTGAGAGATTTTGTACAGTCTCAGTGAAGAAGTAAAAGACTGGAAACAATCAAAAATTGGAAGAAGAGCTTTAAACAATGGCTGCAAGCTTTCAACACAAAGGTAATGTAGGCAGAGAGAAGAATGAAAGCAGAACAGCAATTTGTGTTGTGTGTGGAGTGATCACAGCATGTTCGTGTTGACAGAGGAAAGAGACAGTGAGCAGGAAGAGGTTAGGGGTGAGAGGAGTAGTGAAAGAAATGGGCAATTTAAGCTGGAAGAAACAGGGAGTTTGGATCAGTTAGGAGAGTATAGAAGGCATCCACTTTTTGTTCCTATTCTAAAATCAAAAGAAAGGAGCTGGAAAAGAGAAGGCAGGAGGATGTGGCATGTAATGGCCCTTTGTTTTCCAAGAGTGCTTGCAAGGTCTGATGAGAAGAAACCATGAAGAGGAAAGGGATGGCAGAAAGATAGCAGTGAAGAGCTGACATCCTCTGCAAAGGTGCTTGGCCTGGAATGTGGCAGGAATGTGACTGCAACTTGTAAGGCATATCATTTGGTCGGTGCTTATTTTTCCCCCGTGGATTTCAGTAGATTTTATTTGCTGAACGCTGCTGAAGATCTATTTTTTCAAAACATCATTTGACCAATTCCTTGTCTACCGGCAAGCACGCTAGCGTTTTCAAGATTTATTTAAATTAATTTTATCTGAATACTGTGGCTTCAGCACACTCTGTATCTGGGATAGCTTCCCAAGCAATTAAACTCGAGCAATTAAGCTGGTAAACAAGCGTGTGTTATGCTGTCTAATTCATGCTGTGCGCTTCTGAGGACGAGGCCCATGCCACTGTGGGATGCATGGACGTCGGAGCCGGACAACCAATTGCACAATCCCGGCGCTGTTTCTCACCAGCTGCCGTATGGCAATACCTGGGGCACGGCTGACAAACTTTGTCAGCGAACCGAGCACTTGCATAACCACAGCATCGCTTTCAACAGCCAGCGAGGGAACGCTCGTAGCTGCTGCTTGAACTCCCGCAGCCCGGCCAGCGTCGGCAGGCAGGAGCAAGCCAGCACCAAGGACACTGCCTCAGCCTCCTCGCAGCCAGGCAGGGAGAGCGAGGGAAGGCTGAAGCCCGCAGCCCGGCTGCCAGGCGGCACGTGGGCCGATGCTGAGGGGGGTGGGGGAAAGCCCTCCCAGCTCCAGGCGCTCTCAGCCAGGCTGTCCCCGCAGGCACCGCCGTGTTTACACGGGGCGGCTGCCCGTCTCCCCAGCCGAGTGCGGAGACAAAATTTACTGCCGCTATTCCGGTGAAAGAGCTCTGCTCTCGTGAGAGGAAACGGAGGAAGCAAACAGGACGGCGAAGCAGCGGCGGCTCGCGAAGGCACCGAGGGGCTCTTGCAGCGGTTCTGTTTGCCGGCGGTGTGGCAGCACCGTGTGCTTCTACCGTGTGGCAGAAGGCGGTCGTGTTCCCGCCGTGCCGAACCCCCACCCGGCCCGGCTCGAGCCCCCGCTGCCCGCGGCTCTCCGCCGCCGTCCCCTCGCCTGACCTTCCCAACATGGCGGCGCCGCCGCCCCCTCCTCCCTCCGCGCGGGCCTCCTCGGCGCGGGGCGGCGGCGCTGTCAGGCTGCGGGGCGGGCCCGGCATCGCGGTGGCGGCGGCGGGAGGAGCGGGGCTGGGTTAGGTTGGGCAGGGCGGGGAGGCGAGGCCCGGCCGGGAGCAGCGCACGCTGACAGGCGCTCGGCTAGCGGGCGGTTGGGCGAGGAGGCGGCGGGGCCGGCCGGGAGTCAGCGTCGCCTTGGTGGGGAGACGCGGGGCTGAGCGGAGCTGCGAAGACCCCGCCGCCCCCACACCTGTGCCGCGCGGAGACGCCGTGCGGCAAGTGGGTGTCGCTGCCGCCGATCACCTGGGATCCCCGCCCCGCGCCGCCTCCGCCTCCCTCCGTCCTCGCCGGGCCAAGGGAGGCGCCGCTGCCGCCGTGAGTGCGCTGTTGCGGGCCGGCTGCAGGGCCGGGGCCCGCGGGCGAGGCAGGAGCTGCGGCGCCGCTGGGGCTTCGCCCTCTCCCGGCAGTCGGGGCGAGGCGGCCCCCGGCCCTGGAGCCGCAGCAGGATGAACCCCAATGTCACCTACGCCAGTCGCAAGCGGCGGAAACCTGTGCAGAAAATGTAAGCGGCTTCTCCGCGGGGCGGGGAGGGAGACGGAGCGAGACGGGGACGGGAGCGGCTTCCCTGCTCCCTCCGTCCCGCCCGGGCACCGCGGCGTGGGGCTGCCCCCGCCCTTCCCGGCGCCGGCTCGGCCGCGGAGTGCCGGTGCGGGGGCCGGCGGTGCGGGGCGGGCTGAGGGCTCGCCGCTCTCCGGTGTCTGCGGGTGCCCCGGGTGTTTTATTTTTTAATTATTATTTTTTCTTGGATTTCTTACGAAAATAACGATAAACCGCCGTCCCCTCGCGGCTGGCGGGCGGAGCGCGGAGGTGGGAGCAGGGAGCGGCGGCTCGAGGCGGCTGACCTAGATCGGGAGGCACCTGAGGTGACAGCTCCCGGCGCTCAGGTGGCAGCGAGATGGGGGGGGGTCCTCACCCCCCGCCCTGCATCGGGTGGTGGTTCCGCTCCGAGAGACTGCGGGTGCGGGCAGCGCTGAACGCCTCATCTCGTGAGTGCGATTTTCAGGACGGAGGAGAAGTTTAACCCACACTTTCGGCTAGAAATCAGTATCAGTTGCAAGCAGGAGCTGAACTTCGGAGGTGCTGGCAAAATTACCTGTGATGCAAAGCTCCAAAAATCCCATTCTATTTCCGAGTACTCTTGTAGTAGTACAATAATTACCGAAACCCCAGAAGTATTAAAAAGGAGAATAACAAATACTTAATAAAATTCCAATGTAAATGATATGTCCTCAGATTTATAGCAGGTAACTGTGCTGGGGGGAGGGAAGTTAGCTTGGGTGCTCACTTCTGTACAGCTGGAGAATGAGTGCACGCACACAGCCAGGTTTTCAGTCTGCAGATTAATGCAAAAAGTCTAAATGTGTCCTTTTAGAAAAAGTTCTGTCTGTCAGAGAGAGTCATTATGAGAAGAGTAGTGTTTGTTTTCTTTCTTCTTTTTTCAATTGATCACTCATTTCCAAACAATATTGCTGAAGCTGTGAATCAGTCTTCTCTATAGGTCGGGATTTTAGCAGTGTAGTGTTGTCTTTCTGTGAAGTAGAAATGCATTGGTAGTATTTGTCAGCTGCTGGTTGCTGAGGGCAAATATTTCTTGTGATTGCATAAGGGTGAGCTGTTCTGCCTTTTTGGTCACATCACTTAATGTCTGTCTGGCTATTATGTTCTTGGTCTTGATTAGAGGATGTGAAACTTTCCTTTTTGTGTTACTCTTGTATCTGTGTCAGTAATCTCTTTCCGTTATATATTTTCTTGTGTATGGTGGCTGTGCCTGTCATATTAGTTGAACGTGATGTCTGTTTTTATTACTAATGGAAACGGTGTATCTATTTGTGATTTTGCCCTTTGGTACCTAAGGGACAGATAAATGTCTCTTCTTCACACAGAACTATTTGCGTTAACTTGCTCACCTGCAATTATAAGAGACTATTATATAAGACTATTAGCCAGTCTTGTTGGAGTTACCAGAAATTATTCTGAATTTATTTTACACATATTGCTTTTTCTTCTCCTGGTGGTTGTGAGTCTTGGTTGCTTGTGCTGTTAGACCAACCTTACAGAGCACTGTGGGTGGTGAGATGGCTCTGATTTCTCACATAGCTAATTACAGAGCATTGATTGGGCTAAAAAGTAGGGGGAGAGGCCATCAGCTCCTGTAACTGACTGAGGGAAGGAGGGGAGGACGGTTTCAGTGCTGCTTCCTTGCCCCGTCACTTTGGCACTGCCGTGATTTGAGCCAGTTTGAAGTTGGTATTTCATGCCACCAGTAGAATTCCGGGCTCTTCAAAGACAATTTTTAAAGGGAAGAAGTGATGCGTTGCTGGGGGTAACACCTTTTGTGAGGAGATTGCTTCTTTTTCCTGTTTCATTTCTCCCAAATGTAGCTGTGAAGGGAGCCTGGTTGTTGTTACTCTGTAACAGCGGGCAGCCAGAGTGTAGCAGTGCAAGAAGCTGCTCGTGGGTTAAAGCAAATGAAGAACTACTTCCTGCTTCAGGTGCAATTAACTTTAAGTCGTGGCAGTAACTCAGAACCAATATAGGAAGCTTCCCCCTGCAACCGCCCTCTCTTTATGTGCCATGTAAAGGGCTGGACTGACAGCGTCAAGTACTGAAACGTGTTTTTCTGATCCAGTAGGGAGTTAACATATCACAGCTGAAAGGAAAAAGCAATAATGGGAAAACTTCAGCGGCAACTGTGCCTGCATTTCATCTTGTTATCTTGTCATCTGGAGGGGAAATAAAGCAACAGCCTAATACACAACGTGCATTCCAGTAAAATGCAGCTTTCTCAGAACCTCGGAGCCTTCCGCAGATTTCCTCCCTCGGGTGGCGGAGCCGTGCGGGTCCCCCTGGTGGCCGCGCTGCATGGCCCCCGCTTTGAATTTTTCTTTCATTGTTCTCTTACTTTTTATCTTCTAAAATATTTTATTATTTTATTTCTAAGGCCTTGCATTCCTTTTCTCTGCTGATCATTAACTGAACTGCTGACTTTACATGCTAGTAGGAAAAATGCGGTGTTTTACTGAAATGAAGTTTACCAGAGATAGATCCTAACACAGAGTGAAAGAAGTTACGTAACTGCTGTTACACCTTGCTGTCTTTATATTCCTATGCTTTTCTGCCTGCTAGCTTGCCCCTGCTGTGATTTGCTTTGTGTTTCTCTTTTTCAGTGTTTGGGTAGGAACTGTTTTATGTAATGGAATGGATGTAATGGACAAGGAATGGGGTGGGGGGACCTAAATGTTTCATACTGTGCAGGCACATGAAATGTAACAGCATGTTTCTTGAAAAAAAACAGACTAAATAAGAAATGATACCCTTTTGTTCCGTGTCAGCATAAATATATTCATGATACTAAATATTCCAGAGAAAAACGTTTGGCTGGCTGATCCTTAATTAAGAGTACATATTAAGGCATAGTCATTTCAGAAAGCAGTGCAAAAATACTTCTAACTTAACAAAAACAGAAACCCCACAACTCTTTATTTATTCTTTCAAGGCAAACAAACAAGAAGAGCCAAATGTTCAGAATGAAAGTTCGTTAGTAAAGAAAAATAATCATTAAAAGATTTTGTTGTTTAAAGCACTGTCAGGCAGCTTGCCCTTGTGTTTGAAATGGATGCACTGATACAGTTTTGTCATAGGTAGAATAAACTTGTTAGATTAAATGATAAATGGTACACTTGTTAGTGTACCTGTGTGGTACATGTGGACTGTTACTTAAAATACCCAGCCTTTAAGGTTTCATTTTATTTGATTGATAGGCTTCCTTTTTTTCTGATTTTAATTAATTTTTTTTTGATAGTGCTTCTTGCAGAAGTGTGCAGTTTGCAAGGAATATCTGCAGCAAATGAAGATAGTTAGATGCAGGTGCTATGGTCAGCAGCTAGGGATGTGGTTTTTTTTTCTTTCTGATTAGTCCTGGTTTGTGATCCTAGGGCGTATTGAAGGGTGTTAAAACTGAGCATAAATATTTTGCTCTTGCCTGGTGTTCTGACTGTCCCCATCGTTCTGTCAGAATCATCTGGACACTAAGCAACTTGAGTGACAGGCTGGCTCTGAAGAGCGAACAGTTGCACAGCATCACATGAGTAGCACATTAGATTTTTAGTGAAATCCTCTTTCTTAGCTGCCTAAAACTTTGTTGTTTTCATTGTCTGCTGAACGAACCACTGGAAAGTGCCTCTTGTCCTTCCAATATGCTGACAAAAGCTTTTGAGCAAAGGGATTGGTAGTCTGCATTGTATCTTGCTTCCAGAGGAATCAGCAGCTGGATGTTCGTTAATGGTAAATTCAGTGTGGCAGATAAGAGTATTCAGAGGAGTATTTTGCAGTTGTTTAAGTAAATTTGAGAATTTTTGAGGCTGTCATCTATGTAGCACTTGCTCAGTGGTAACTGGTGAGTTTCATGTACCTGACCTATGTTTAATTGGGTAATAGACATAAGAATAACATGTTAGCGCATGCTGTATTGAAGATGAAATGAAAAATATACACAGCTGAAATGATTAAATCCATCAGCTAGGTGACATGCATGTTCTTCCTTCTGCCCTTTTTTTCTAAGTGATAAAGCCATTCTGATGAACTCCCAATTTTCTAACATAAAGGTTTTCTTGTATGTTATTGAACAAAATAAATCTGTGCTGTGTATTCATTTTCTGAAAGAACTGCTTCAATTTCCTTTTAAAAATACAGATTAGCCTATAAATACTGAAACTATTTTGGCCTTTTAATAATAAGATTCAGATATTTGTGAATTTTTTAATAATGAAGTGTTATTAATATCAGTGAGGGAACACATGGTAAGCATGTGCAATTGAAATTTCTATTTATTGTGTGTGGCAGACCTCTGAAAATAGTAGTCAGCTAATGTTGTCATAGCACATCTTTTAGAATGGTAGCACTAGAATTAGCAGTCCTTACTTGTTTTGCAGCTGTTGGGTGATGAGGACTGTAGTTTATTTGAGAGACACTGAGTGTGTGGCAATCTCTGACTTTGATTGACTAGAGAATTCAGATTTCCTTTAAGTAAGGTAAAAGATGATGACCAGAAGGTCAGCTTAAAACCTGTTTTCTTCTTTAGTGTTTTTCTTTTTTGTTCTTTTTCAGTTTTTTAATAATAAAAATAATCTTGATGTAGCACTTAATTTTACTTGAAGATAATTTTCTGTGATGCTGCTAGGGCAGCCCTGAGCATCAAAGGTTTATGTAAGTGAATGGAAAATGATTCAAGTTATTACTTATTTCCCCTTCATTTCCATCCTTATTTTATTTGTCGCTGACAGTTCCATTTGTATCACTGGTTTTTGTTGGGTCATAGTAGATAAAATTAGGGAAAATCAGTGTTTGGTTTGAAAGGAGAAAAGATGGTAGGATCTATGCTGAAAATACTGCTGACTTCATGTTTGGAAAAGTTCTTTGCTGCTTCTGAGAAATCCTTATGCTTTGGACTACTTGGAAGTAAAAACTTACATGAAAGTAATGCAAAAGCAATTAGATCTAATGAGTAATTTGTCAAGGTAATTGCCCATTTGTATGTAATTTCAACATAATGTCAAATCGCTCATAGAAGATTTAAGCAAAGGGTAGGACAGTTGAGAAAAAGAGAAGTCTGGTATTCAGTGCTGTCATTACAGATCTGTTACAATTTGGGCTGCTTTCAAAGGGATGGTAACTCTGCAAGGTGCATCACTTCTGAAATATTGTTCAGGCAAGGTAGTCACTTGTATACAGTTAACACAATTTAAATGTAACATTAACAAAACCAATAGAGCTCAAGATGACGAATATCACCAGTAACATTTAAAGTTCCCTCGAATACTTTTGTGTGTTGAGCAGCCTTAAATATAGGCACAGGATGATAAATTCCAAACTTTAAGCAAATAAAAGCTGTGTAACTATCACTGATTATCTCGCTATTAACAAATAAAAACATGTTTCCAAAAAGCAGAACTCCCCATGAAAACATCTCGCGTCAAACAGAGCAGCAGAACTGAAATACAACAGCAACATGGGAGAGTTACTCTTTAGTTAGAAAACTGTGTGATAAATGATCTAAAATCTCTCGTTACTTCTATGGATAAGTTAATTGGTTCTGGTCTTGTAATGACTAAATAGATTTCACATGAGTAGAGGGTTTAGACCTGTTTTTAGACTGCTGTGTATATGGTAGGGATGAGTATTCGGGAGCTCAGGAAAACAGCAAGTTTGCAAAAATTTACAATGCAATCCATGGCAGAAAGCTTTTTAAATTGTTGTTTGTAACATACAATGACATGCCTTTGTCATTATCATACTCCGTTAGCTAAGAGTTGGTTTATAGGATGAGTTCAGTGGTATTAGCAAGAGAGATTTTACGTGCTGAGCTGTATCATTTCTTGTGTGGTTTTGAGCACCTTGTTGTCTAGCAAGTTACTAAACCTTTTGTTATTTGTAATTTACAATAACCTGTTACAAACTTTGATGAAGAATTAAAGATGTCTGTGGAAAATTGTAACTGAAGTAAAAACATTACCGAAAGTGTACTGTCAAATAATTTGTACAGAAATATTAATAAGTTATTTGTAATTTGAAAGAAATAGAGGCATTTGAATGTAAGTGTAGGAAGGTTTTTACACACGCTAGATCTAAGGTTACAAATGTTCGTTACATGTTCAGACCGCCATGGTAGCTCTTACTGCTTTGTTTAACAACAAGTGTGTTGGGGAGAAAAGTGAAATGATCTGAGTTCTACTTTTTTTCCGCGAGGAACATGGAAAAAACATCTTGCAAGTTAAAGTTTAAAAGGTTGCTTGTAATGTTAGACAAATGTTTGCCTTCATCCTGGGAAGTAACTTTTGTTTGTTTTTGTTTGTTTGTTTGCCGCAGAGTAAAGCCATCTCCAGCTGAAGGAGTCAAATCCAATCCATCCAAGAGGCACAGGGACCGTTTAAATGCGGAGTTGGATCGCTTGGCAAGCCTTCTGCCTTTCCCTCAAGATGTTATCGCCAAATTGGATAAGTTGTCTGTGCTTAGGCTCAGCGTCAGTTACTTGCGAGCCAAAAGTTTTTTTGATGGTAAGAGCTGAGAATTTACTCGGTCAAGGACTGCCTGTAAAATGCTGTTTGTACTGCAGGTTGTTTTCAGCTATTTAAGTACATAAAATCATTAATTTTTTTCATTATTTCAGTGGATATATATGGATATAAAGGATAACTGTATAAAGTAGGCTTTCTAGTTTCTTGAAAACTTAATGTGAATGCTTACCTAAATCACCGACCTTTCAGAGTTTTTCATTTGGAAGCAGTATTGCCTTTAATGAGCCTTCCAGTCGCTTTTCTTAAACTTTCAAAGATAAGATTTATTTTTTCCCCTCTGAAAATAGCCTTTATAAAGCCATTATAGTTCAGTAAATGTCATACCAGCTCCAATCAGCTGTACGTTTTGCTTAATGATGCATCAAGAAGACTTTATATTTATATGCAATAATAACTAATGCCCCTTCCCATAGTTTATTCTGAGGGTGACTTCTAAAAAAAAGTGACAAAGTCTTTCCTGTGTTCAAGCCCTGATTAAAGCAGAGCACAAGGCATTAAAACGACAGCTAAGGTTCTCCAGTTGTGTGGGCAGTGTCTACTGACCACAGCCTTAGATAAGGGTAACACAACAGTGCTAAGAGCAGTAATCAGGCCAGAAGTACCACTTCAGAGGTAGCAGAGGAGTGCTTCCCCTCTCCTTCGTTATCTGAGTTGTTCTACTGGGTAAAATGGGGTGGTTGGCTACATTGGGTGCGTGCTGACTTCTTCGGAGGCAGGGTTACACAAGTCCTTTTCTTTGCTGTAGTAAAGCAGGGAGCTGGTATTTAAATAATATTGTCCTTTTTGTATTCTGAAGTTTTATAATATTGTACTAAAGATGGAGCTGCCCTGATAGCTGTAGATACTAAGGAACTTTTTGTTTGTTTGTTTTTGACGAAAATGACCTCTGTCCTTGGTTAAAGATTTGATGTTTCAGTGCTTTGATAGTGACTCGATACCATGGATAAAAGGACTGAAGAAAGCTAATTTGCCTACCATAGTTTCACTTTTTACTACAGGACTGCAGAACTCTTTTCCTAATTTATTCCCACTGGTGGTTCCACTTTGGTCACGTTTGCAAATTTATATCCATTGTTTTATTTCTTGAAGAATACATGCAGGTGTCTTGATTTATGGGCACATTCAGGGTGGTTCTTAGTATGGGATCTTCACAAGGCTTGAGTTTGTCAAATATTTTGTGGCAGCAAATATCTTTTTTTCCAGCAATATTTTTTTCAAATAAGTGTTCTGTTGTCATATCAGTTTCATCGAAGTCTTGGTGAGTTGTTATTTTGTGTTGACTGCAATAGAACAAATTATTCATTTTGTTTGTTTCCTTTGTGAATTGAAAAGGAAGCTCCAATCTTAATAACACATTTTAATTTTTTTAAAGAAAAGTTATGTATTCTGAAATGAATAGAAGATTGTAAGCTCTTTGCCATACTTGGGGTGGACTGATAATCTCCCTTTCTCAATAATACAACAGAAATCATAAAACCATGACACTCATGCAGTGGAAATGCTTGATTTTTGTTTGTTTTTTTGTATTCAGACAATTAACACTTGGAGGTCCTGGAATAAAGGCTCTAATACTATAATTTCTGTCTAGGAAAATAATAATTATTGTACTAGCTTTGTGCTGTAAAAAAGCATGCAAAAACCTGTAATCACACCATGTTAAACTTTATATCTGTTGCTTTTTTCTACTTTGAACATTGTCAGCTTTCATACTTCTAAAGCAACGATGAGTTAGATGTGTGTTAGCAGCAGAGAAATTGTATGTGCATCTCAAGTTGCAATTTTAACTACTTTGGATGCAAAGTTGAAGCAAACTAAAACTGTGCTGCAACTCTTAACGTACTGTTCAGATGGAGTCCACCTCATACATACATATGCAGCTGCTATGAATATACTGGACCACAGCTGTGCCATGCAGGTTATTTGTGTTGTAGTGAATCAAATAGCAGGATTTTAACTTATCTCATAGGAAGCATAGAGTATTTTTCAACCAAATGTGTATGTATATAAGGTTCATTGCAACACTAATATAAATGGGTAAGTCTGAAAAGGAAAAACAATTTTTATGTTGAAGCAAATTTATTTTATACTTTCAGATATAATAGCTTCTATGAAACTATCTTGTCCTTTTTTTTTTCTTGGAAAAAAGTTTCTTGCTACTTCTTTACAGATAAGATTACAAATGAAATAATTAATCAGTATCAATCTGTAAGTGTTTAAAGGCTACCATTGATTAAAGATAAACATCAGGAAGCAATCTGAAACAATGACTAATTCACTATTGCAAATAGGAGGAAAATCTTTTTTCCTATTTTAAAGTACTTAAGTAGCACAAAATCTATTTCAGTTGAAATTGACCCTCCAGAGGAGAAGTATTCTAAAGTATGTAATTAACAGCAACAATAAACAAACCCATCCACTTCCCTAGGATAACTGGTTTCATGATCTATCTGTACAGTGCTTCTCACGGAACTGATTTTTGAAGGAATATTTTGTGCTGTTAAAAATAAGTGAGGAGAACCCTATAGGATAACTGATAAATGCATGAGTGGGCATTGATTGTCACCTTGAGTGCCCAATATGAGCCAGCAGGTTATTAACATAGCATGCTGAAGTGAAGGGAAACTCTAAATGAATAACAGGATGCAAAGGGGGGGTGTGTGAATTCCTGCGGAAAGTAAAATATAAATGTGCAATCATATGATCTTGCTTGAAAGGAAACCCAAGTTTTTGCTGTAACAATAGATATTTTTTCAAAGAAAACTCTTGCATTTTTCCAAGTTTAAATAATCCAGAGTGGATGTCTGTTTTGTTAAGGTGGAAGTTTGGGAGGAGATGAAAAAAGGAACTGTTTTACGAAAGACATCTCAAGAAGTTGTGTCAATTTGAATAAATGTTCTTCACTTGGATGTCTACAAAATCCTTAGTTCTTACTTTAAGAGCTAAGTGTAAGAGACAAAAAGTCTTCTCTCCCCAAGACTTTAAGACAGCACAAAATTGTCTCCAGAGTTAAAGCCAGATGAGTTTTTCTGTGGTGTCAAGATTGAAGTGCAGTAAGCTTCAGTGCACTTAATGTATTCCAGATTCTAGGAGATTGATGTACTTTTTTTTTTTTCCTGTAATAACTGATAATATTCTGCTAAGCAGTTGCAGTTGGTTGTCGTAGTTTGTTGTTCAGTTACTCAGTGGCTGCTGCAAAGGCATCCTTCTTCATGCTGCCCATCAGTAACACCAGCTCACTGCTGCAGAAGCTGTGTAGTTGGGTCACTCTCAAGTTAGCACAGTGGTAGATGACTTTCCCTGCCCACATCAGCCACTCTGGCCGTATGCTAGAAGTTGAACACTGAGTTCTGTAGTCAAGAAAGAAGTTTTAGTAGGGGCTGAAAATAATCACAGGATGACTTGGATTGGAAAGTAATGTAGTCCCAAGCACCTTGCCATAGGCAGGGTTGCCAGCCACCAGATCAGACTGCCCAGGGCCCATCCAAACTGGCACCTCCAGGGAAGAGCATCCAAACTTCTCTGGGCAACCTGTGCCAGGGCCTCGCCACTCGCTGAGTAAAGAATTCTCTCCTAACATCTGACCTGACTCTTCTTTCTTCTGGTTTGAAATTGTTTCCCCTTGTCCTGTTGCTATCAGGCAGTATAAAAAGTCAGTCCTCTCCAGCTTACATGCTCCCTTCATGTACTGGAAGGCCACATTGAAATCTCCCTAGAGCCATCTCTCCTCTCCAGGGTGAACAAGCCCAGCTCCCTCAACCTTTCTTCATAAGAGAGGTGCTCCAGCCCTCTGATCACCTTTCTGGCCCTCCTCGGGACCCTTTCCAACAGCTCTGCATCATTCTTGGACTGCGATTCCCAGGCCTGTACGCAGTACTTCAGGTGGGAACTCACGATGGCAGAGGAGAAGGGAGCAATCACCTCCCTCTCCCTGCTGGCCACTATTCTTTTGATGCAGCCAGGGATACTGCTGGCATTCTAGGCTGCAAGAGCACACTATTGGCTCACGTCCAGCTTTTTTGTGTACAAGGACATCCAAATCCTTCTCCACAGGGCTGCTCTCAATCAGTCTGTCTCCCAGTCTGATCATATATGAAACAATTCTGAAGTCTGCTTCATCATAAAACTGAATGTCTCACGTGGCCAGTCAAAGCTAAGAAGTTATTTGGGACAGTGTTGCTTTTCAGCTGTGTGGTGCTACCTGGATGTAACAGATAGATTAGCAGTCCTGAAAGTCAAGCAGGTTAGCTTCAATCACTCCTGGAGTATTTATTTTGTGTGTAAGATACTTTCTGAAAGTGGCTTAAGGCAAGCTTGTTATTTTTAAGAGACTGGGATAAATCAGGCAGGTGTTTGCTGACTGTCAGTAAAGAATGACTTTGTGTTTGTCCTTGTATTACTTCGCTCTCTTTTGATGCTAAGTGCCAATACATTTGTGCATTCAGTAGTGAAAAATATATAGAAGTGGAATATGGGACAAGTGTAAATTCGCCATCTGGGGCACAACTTGACAATCATTTAGCCCGTGTTCTCTGTGCCTGCTAAAATGAAAAAAAAATCTTTAACCTTTAGCTTTGGTCCCTATAATGTTGTCAGTTTGTCATATAATACCTTACTGCAGCAAGAAAACACAACGAGTCTTCTCAGGCTTTGGGAGAGCTAGTTAAAGGGATAAGGGATAAATAAGAATAAAAGTGGAGTTAGTGTGCTCACTTTGTTTAATTTGCATTTTGGGGAATTTTTTTTTTTAAGGTATACTGAGAATCAATAGAGAAACTGAAGAGAAGAAGCTGTGCTGTGTATGTGAATCGATACATTAGAAACAAAATTTAACATGTTGCTTATTAATTATTCTTTCATCCATTTCAGTAAGAATTCCTGTGGTTTAAAGTATGCGGCTTTTTACTCTTGCTTATTGGACAGGATTCTGCTATTACAGAAGAAAGTTTCTGTTCAAAATTAGTTCAGGATTGGTTTCTTATGTTGTATGCAAGTGATTCTGGCAAACACAACAATAACAAAATGCTTAAGAACTTTTTCCAGTAAGCTTGCATTGCCTAATTTTGCTTTGTGATATGCCAAAGAATGTGTGTTAATTATAACATAGCTTAAATTTGCAATGCACCCATTGTCATCACATACATTATATCAAAGAATGTATTTTATTTTCCCTTTGATGTCTGCTGGACTATCATGCTGCATATTCGAGAGAACAGGCTACATGGAGGTCCTGCTTTGAAGAGTATGACTTAAGATGTACAGTTAAAATGTATGGATGATAACGGCAGATAAAATGGGAGACAGCTTATGTATTCTTTCTCAATGAGAATAGATGCAGTATATCTACAATCTCGTGGATAACTTTTTTTTATCAATTGTTAGATTATTTTTCTTTTTTGAAAGTGAAACCTCAAGTTACAAAAGAACTGATTAAAACTCAACCTCCCAATGCCAGGATAATGCATCAGGTTTAACGTGACTTGCTTTCAATTCAGGTGATTATATTTACTTGTTTGTGTAATGCCAGTTTCTTCATGTAGTTTTGAAAGGACAGCTTCCCTTCCATGTTTAGCATCTTATTTGGAAGTTGGAGGAACAAAGAAAAAGTTGGAAAATAATGTTTTTTGTTGGTTTTTTTTTTGTACAGTTCCCCTCCCCCTGTCCAAAATTATTACAGAATGTGTACCTTGGAACTGTGTGGGTACTTCAGCGTGAGAGTACCATACTATTCAAGTTATTTTCTCTTGTGAGTTGCTATACTTATCTTCTGTATTTCAGTTCCCTTCCCTGCCTCAGCCCAGAGTCGTACTAAGCACTGAAGCTCGTCTGCTTCAGGCTATTTTAGCTTGTATTTTACATAACAGAACATAAGTAGGGATTTAGGCTTTGAAGTCCTAAATTCTGATCCTCACAAACAATGATTAAAGCCATGTAGCTGTGACATCACTTTCAATCTCAGTATGTGTATGTTTTCATTGTTACATGCTCGTTCTTACCTTGATCAGAAATGTTTTAGGAGTGCTGAGTTGCTAGGCAGGGAACGCATCTGGGCAGCCCTGTTCTGTGATGCACTGGTACAACTGACATTCAGTACACCCCATAAAGTATATATATATAAAGGAAAACTTTTTGTATCAGACAGTAAGATCTTGCCTTGTGAGCATGTCTGTAGGATAAAAGGGAGAAATTAGTTGCTAACAGTGACAGTAAATGTATTCTTCAGTTGTGGTTTTTTTTATTTTCTGGAACTGTTGGTACTGAATTATTTGAGTGGTAACAGTTAATCATTGTTAAAGCCCTCATTGAAGGGAAGGATAATTAAAGGTTATCTCTTCATCTCTGTTCTATATATTTCTTAGTCAAAATTGTATGAGAAATCAGTGTAGGAGCCTCTTACGTTCCACAAAACTGTTGCAATGTTTCTTGAAAACCTAGTCCTAGTATGAATGGTATTTAGCTTGTTTCTGTAGTCCTTGTTAATAGGGAGATTAGTTTTAAGTATACTGCTGTATGCTTTGGTGTGAATGTTGCAGTGAATATTCTGCCTTGTTTGCGAGATTAGAGCCTAAAATATAAACTATCCAGTGTGAACCAGGTAAATGTGCTAGAGATTGACATTATTATGGTTAAAATTATATTCAAAACCAGAACCATCGAGGTTCCTGTATGTCCTCAGGAAATAGTGCAACTTTTTTGACACCGTATATTCCAAATCTTGTGATTTTTTTTTTTTTTTTTGCTAATGTTATAATTATTATACTCTAATATCAGAAGATAATGGGGTTTGGAGCTTTTTTAAACAAACTGTGGCAATGGAAGAACCCTTCTCCAAAGGCAGTTGATCAGGGGAGCATAATTGGAGATAGCATCATGCCTTTAACATCTGTGTTCCATGGGTTTCATTAGAATTTGTATGAGTACAATTTACTTGACTGTGACCTTTAAAAATACAAATGTATACATATACGTATGTCCTGGTAATTTAAACTTTAATATCGATACTCCTTAAAGTGTACCAGTTATCAATGAACTCTGAAACAGCTTTAATGGGATATGTGCCTTTATAACTCTTCCTCCTGCGTGTAATTGTTGATAGGAGAAATGCCCTAGCTTTTCCTGTTTGCATTTATATGTATTCTGATAAGGAAATAAGACTTGCTTGTATGAGTGAGCTCTGTACATGTTAACTGTTCTAGCTAGTTATGAGATTGTTTATATAGCTAAAAAGATTTTTAGCGTGTTTTTCTTCAGTAAACAAAGTTTGTGCTCCGTAAGTGCTTGGTAGAGAAATTAATGGTTAATGAATGATTGCTTTGTGAATTGTTTCAGAAATCTAACTGCGTAACTAGAGGTTGTTCCTAGTTACCTGAACTCAGTTGTTGTAATGGATTTATTTATAAATTCTTTTTAAGAGAGCATGAAATAAGCAAGCAAAATATCCAATTTCAAGTGCTTTTCAGAGTTTCAGATAATGTGTTGACATAAGTTTTCTGGGTAAAAGCTCAAGTACTTCCTATATCTCAGTGTGATGATGATTTGTTAAAGCTGTATGTTTTAACAAGGCATTATATTAATGATGAAATCAATTGTAGTTATTCTAGAAACTTAAATGAAGTAAACTGTGAGAATCTGAAGGTACTTCAATAAAATTTAGTTTTGCTGTTTGTTAGCTGTGACTATTAAAGAAGGGTACACGCTAATAGGAATTAGTCACCTTTGGTGATGTGTGCTGCTTTTAATTGAATAATGAGATGCTCTTTTTTTTTTTCCACTGGATAGCTGCCTCCTAAAATTCAACCCATGTGACATTTGAATTCTCTGTATTGCACACTTTATGCGTGGCAGCATATAATGTCTAATAAGCTGAGATGTACATACATGGGCCCTAAAGACAAATTGTAGTTGATTGCATAAAGTAGGAATCTACTGGAGCAAGTTCGTGGTCTGTCTGGTCAAATATTTTCACTCCAGCGTAAGACTCCATTGTTATGTGTTCAACATAAAATTCCTGTGGACCAGCATAAGGTACTAGCTTTTCTACTGAGATATTCAGTCTTAGTGTGTGCACTGTGATTCTTGATGTCTACATTTGAGTTGCAACTGAAGGATAATGTCTTTTATTGATTGTGAATAAGCACTGTAAATATTTGTTCATATTTGGAGGAATAGATAGTGGTATCTCCCTATCTTCTCATTGTGCCATCTGTTGTTTCCTGCACTTTTATCAGTAAGAAATGTATCCAGACCACTGAGACTGAAGGCTTTTTTAATGTTTTTTTTTTTTGACCTATTTAGTTGGGAAGCTTTGTAGACAGATGGAACCTGTGTGTGTGTGTGTATATAGTTATGTGTATATAGCTGTTAATGCTTAAAAAGGAGAACAATGCCACTATTAATTTCCAGTCAGTATTCTAATCAGGTGGCATAAATGTTAGTGTGCTATATTTAGTGATGTGAAAGGAAAAAAAATATTCCATAGTGCTACACACCACAGTTTGCAGGTCGATTGCAATGATTGTGCCCTTCTGTGGGAAGCCCTTGATCCCCGAAGTCTTCAGTGTTGTCTTTCATTGTTTGCTTATTACCAAACTGATAAGTTGTAGATTGGATAAATGGAATTTAAATGGATAGAAATCTTCCTGTACCACTGGGCTCTGATTGTTGTGTACAGCAGGATGAAGTCCATTTGTGGTACTCCTCCGGATTCAGTAATTCACTGTGGGATGGAATAGACCCTAAGCAAATCGTGTGAATTGGGGGCAGTGGTCCATGGGCTAGAAAGCAGAATTGCTCTTCGGAGCCTTCAGCAAATCAGAGAGACTGATTCAGAGAGATTCCTTCAGCTGACAGGAATCTGAGTTAGAGCAAAGGCATGTACAGCCCAGCATCTTGAGATTAACCTTATGCAACAGTATGGGTTTAAGATTGTCTACCTAGAAAGAAG
The DNA here is from genome assembly GCF_038088225.1 of Cyrtonyx montezumae. Lineage (NCBI taxonomy): Eukaryota > Metazoa > Chordata > Aves > Galliformes > Odontophoridae > Cyrtonyx > Cyrtonyx montezumae. The sequence continues at coordinate 115,215,932 of NW_027072089.1, read as the reverse complement.
CTTTGCAGAATACAATCTGTGAGTTCTGGTGGACAACTGTTTGAACAGGTGTCGGCAATGTCTTGTTAACTTTGCAGTGAAGAAGTCAAACTGTCCTGAGCTATGTTACCAAGTGCATGGCCAGCAGATCCAGCAAAGTGTTTTTGCCTTTTATTTGGAATTTTAGACAACATGTGATGTACTGGGTACAGTTTTGAACTTGAAGAACAAGGTGCATCTATGGGAGCAAGCCCAGTGGAATACAGTCTGCATAGTTAGGGTGCTGAAATACCTTGTCTATGAGGAGAGGCTGAGAGATCTGGGTTTGTTCAGTCTTTAGAGAAGAAAGCTAGTTGAAGATCTTATTGTCATCATAAGCAAACTACTTAATGGGTGTGTATAGAGGAAGCAGATTCTTATCAGAAATGTACAAAAGGTAATGGTTACAGGTTACAGCATGGGAAGTTCACATATGGGCTGTTGCAGCTAGGGGTATTAGGGAAATAGTGTTCAACATGAGTGTATTCAGACATTGGAATTAATTGCCCTTGGAGACACAAAACTTCCACCTTTAACAGGTCTGTTGACCTTGACAGTGAAATAAGCTGAATAAGTCACAAGCAGAAGATAGTTTTGAGCTGGAAGGGAAGTAAACCTCCAGAAGTTCACTTGATTTCCCTCCTATGCTTCAGATATTCCAGAAAGTCTTGTTTGATTTTGTTAGATTTTGATTAGGCATTGAAAGATGTCATCTCATTTGGTGGAATGTTTTTGCCTCTTTATAAGTAAAGAGGTATTTCTGTTAGTAATTGTAATAGTAATTGTTAGTGCCCATATAAAACAAGAATTGATCTTGAATAGTGTAAATGGTAAAGCAACCTTCCAAACTCAATTCCACCCCATTTTAATGAAGTCATAGAAAACTGAACATTGTATTTGCTAGTATTGAGCTTATTGGTTATGGTATATAATATGAAATGCAATCGACCATTTCTTTTTATTCAATTGAAAGCATACAGGAATTCCCCAGGCAAAATTCTATAAGATTTCCATTGAGCCATCATTTGGATGAAGACAAAATCAGTACTTAGTAAAAAAAAAATAAAATAAAAAAATCTGAGTTCAACATTGAGTGCCAGGTCCAAGTCTGAGTGAGATGAGTTCCTCACGTAAACTTAATGCAATAAAATAATGATGAACTGTAAAGGGCAGTTAAAAATTACTACAGATTCCTCCATCTTCTAATAAGAAAAGATTATTAGTGTACAAAGCTAAGAAAGCAGATACTTGAAAAAGACTTTCTTAGCTGAGTTCAGTTGTGTTTCAGAATTTGCAATTTAATAAAAATACTTAAATCTGTTCTGCTAATTGACATTTTCCACTTCCATCAAACACACTTTTCCATCAAAAGTATAACAAATGATTAGTTTTGAACAAAATATAATACCTGATTAGCTTTATGAGTATAAGCATTTCATTTTTCCAAAGTGTAGGGTGAAAAGATGAGAAATAAACTGTTTTAAGATTTAGTGGTACGAAAGTACAAAGATGTGATAGACAGGTACTTCTGTGCATCTTGGCTCATTTTCACATTGATCTCATTCCAGAAGGAAGTAAATCACCACTTTGTTTGTGATTCACATCTAATAGTTTAGCAAGCTTTGTTTTCTTTTTTCTTTTCCCTTTTTGTGCCTAAAGCAGTGTCATACGAATAAGTAAGTGACAATTTTCAGGTGTACATCTGCATTTGTTATGTGTGTTTTTGTTTCTGTACAACGAAGGCAGATGTACCCAGACGAGTAATTGAATGTGAAATACATAAGAAGAAATGTCTCTTGTCAGGATATGGTTTGGGTGATTCAGCAGGTGACTCTTTGTGATAGGAACAAGAGTTCATTGCCTCCAAGTGTTGAAACCACAAGCAGTGTATGGTTTGGTGTGTGGTTGTTAAACTTCAAAGCCCAAGTGAGAGTTGATGTATTTGAACAACTGCTTATTTCCTGCAGTTTACATTTCTGTTTTAAAGTAATTGATAAAAGCTAAAGAAAGAAATTCTGTACAGGTGTTTTTTGAATAGGAACTCTGAAGTAAACTTCTGACATCAGCTGACCTGTTGCAGTTGGCTACCCATAAAAGCGTTGCACACTATTTGCTGCTCTGCTTCTTTATAGGAATGTCATTTGTAGCCATTTTGAGAATTCTTTTTTTCTTAGAAATTTCATTTGCTCAGACTCTGTTTAATTTGAGGAAAATGACTGCTGATGCACTAGAGGCTTAGAAATTCCCAGGCAGGATTTATCAATGACCCCCTTAGACAAGGACCACAATAACTTATTTCTAATCCTTTACTGTAGCCTATCTGCCTTCTCACTGCTCCTCAAAAATGGCTGCTTGCCTTTCCATTCCCAATAAATTCTACTCCATCTCTCAGTTTGGGAGTCCAATGGAAGTGTTCTAAATGAGAAGCGTGGATGTGCATTAAGGGGATGAGACTGTGCTATGTAGTGTTGTGGCAGCTTCAGATTTTATTACTTCCTCAAGTCAGGATCTGTGGCTACTGATACCAACTCTGCAGATAAAATAACTTTCGAGTATCTCACATACCACAGTGTGGGAATACCTGCTTTAGGTAGTGCAAGTGTTTGTGTGAACAAAGACTAAGTGTTCCAAAAGCAATCACTGAATTCTCAGTTTTGGAGGTAGGTGTTTATTGACTTAGTATGATGTTTCTGGAGTGATTAATTAGCATGCTGTGAACTAAGTTCAGCATCACTCAGTTAGTCACTTAAGAAAAAAAATATACAACTTAGTTGTTGATTTAGTTGTTGATCCTTCTACTTAAGAAAACATAGCACTTTAAGTACCACTTTGTGGCAACTGAAGATATTGTCCACCTTTTGTAAGGGAGACTTGTGCATTAATGCTCAACATTCCACACTGAATAATGTTGTTACTCATTCTTTTAAAAATCAACATTAAAAAAAAAAGCATGAGGGTTTTTTTTTTGTAATGAACTTCAGCCATCTCATGTAGCAGAGCTTGAGATAATTGTATTCTGATCAAACTGTGAGCAATTTGCTTGCATACAGTAGCTTTTCACATCTTTGACGTGAAGGCGTTTTTAATTTTATTTGTTAAGTGAAGGGCTTTTAAAACTTATTTCTTTTGTGCTGAAACTTCAGCTGTGTTTTAAGAATGCAAAGCTACTGTTGAAACTTTTAAAAGAAACATTTACTGTATGTGGGTGTAATATTGTAGGGAGAATAATCCAATTACTCCACAAGTTACATTTTGGAAAGCATTTTGCATGTGGACACAGCAGGCATTTTTGCATAAGTCAGCGGGATTGATTAACACCATATGCTCTGTAATGTAAGAAAGACTGTCTCGATTCGCTGTCCTTTTGATATTTTAAATAGAGGAATAGAATATAATGTAAGGTGTTGAAAATAAAATTAGTTCTATAAATAGGGGAAAAAAGTCACTACTGTTGCTCATAACTTTCCAGTTCCTTTTAGTCTGACTTGCATACTTGTAAGATATTTTAAAGCCAGCATTTAAATACTGAACTTGCTTCAGATCTGAAGAGCAAATTAGGTATGTGCTTCACTCAAACCATATCAGAAGAAAGGTCACCAGACAGTTTCAGTTGATAAGGTGTTTCCGTTACTATTTCAACCTTTTGTACTAGTGATACAAAAAGATCTGTTTGTTGAGAATTGGAAAAATGAAAAGCTGTGGCTGACTACTCAAACTTCTGAGTACTGTGTTATGCAAGGTGGTTTCCTTCTCAGCCAACTTCTATTTCCCACAGTAGTGGGAGCATGAAGTTTCTAGAAGTACTGAGTATGTGAAGCAGCAAGTAGCAGTGCTGAGGAGTGCCTCACATCGTGAAATGTGTTGCTTCTCTAGAACAGGTGGGCTCAGATGAGTCTGCCATGTTTATATATAGAGAGTGGTATTAGAAATTTTGCTGCACCTTCAGTTTTGATAGAAAATTTTGTGCTTGTACTACAATTAGCCATAACCTTCTCATTTCTCTTGGTACCGATCATTTGCTCCTCTCTTCTGTCCCTAGTACCCAAATCCTATTTCAGATTTTTCTTTGTTCTGGCAGATGTTTGATGACTCAGTTTTAATTCAGAAAATTGGGCTCAGTGGCATAAGGTTTCATCGAATTCATTTGCAAAGCATTTTAATTTGTTATCATTGTTATTAGCTAGAATCTTGAGTTCTGAGAAGGACATAATTACTGACAAAGATATGAAAGGCCACTACATTTTAGAGATATGGTTCTTAATTTTAAGACACTGTGAAAACTATCTGAACTGCAAGAGTGGGAACAAATTATCCTATGTCTGCTGGTTGCATGTTTTTTGCCACTGTCTGTCTGAGGTCTGGTAACTGGCAGTTAGCAACCAGTCCGCTGAGAGAGGAGTGAGACCCTCCATCTCTTTTAGCCTCTTAATTTACCTTGCTTTCCCAGTGTAAGCTTATAAGTGTCCCAGGCAGCAATGTAGCCATGTTGACTTTTGCGTCTTCTCCCAATAAGCACACACATAAATTTTGATCTTTCAGAAATCACAATTTGTCTAGATGAGAGTCATCAGTGGAAATGAACGAGGAGGGAAATAAGGTGAAAGAGGGCAGATGCTAATGTTATACTAGTTGATATTTTCAATCTCAGTACAGTATTGGTATGGTTAGGTTGAATTGTTCTGTAATCGTTGCTACCTTAAACCCATCCCACAACAGGGCCTTTGCAGAGTCTTTCAAAATCATGTGCTACTGAAAACAGCATGAGGTCTTCTCTGTGTGAGATCATTTGGGGGGGAAAAAATCTGTCTTCCTTTAATTTGGTAATGGCCCCAACCCTACAATTGCTGTCTTTCATAAAGTGGATCACATTTATTTCATTATTCCATAAAACATGGGTACTCTGTGTAAATATTTCAATACTTGAGGTATACTCAATTATTCAGAATATACTCAAGTATTCAGAAGATTCCTTGGCTGCATTAGCCAACTCCATGCCCACAGCCTTATTAAACTTCAAATTAGAGCCATATTGGCCTAAACAGAAAGTGTAAGAGAATTTCAGAGGAATTGCCTTAATATATATGTATATATACATATATTTTTTTTTTCCCAAACTATGCTTTCTACCTGTGTGCTTCATGACCTGCTCAGCAGGCACCTGTGTAGGGCTTCATCTTTCCCTGGAGGGAATTCCAATCTGGACAGCGCTGTTTACTGACTTAATATGTCATGACCAGAAATTCTCCTTTCTGTTTCTTTCTATCAGAGAAAAGAAATCTATAGATGATATGAGGGCCTTTCTTAAGGTTCATCAAGAATTTGAACTCCAAGTTTGAGACTTAAAGTGGAGACTGTACTACAAGTTGCTTGTAGGTACACTATAGGCCTGTTGATATGCAGAAGATTCTCTGGAAAGCTAAGCAGTCAGGCTTATCACTTTTGATGTCATCACCATGAAATGATCCATGGGAATTACATCTCCCCTAATTAGAAACTTAATGCCTAGCAGAGGGTGTAGCTTCTTTGGCAGCATCTGTAAGATGTCTAGGGAATTGCTTGTTTCATATTTTAATAGTTTTGTGTTTTTTCTTTGCAATTTCATCATTGTAATCAGAAGTAACCAAAACACTAAAACATTAATGGCATTTCACTAAGTGCAACTTTTTTAGTAAAAAAAAATCAACCAAGAGAATTAAAGTCCCTTGAGATGGGATATTTACTATATTAAGATACACATTAAGGCTACAAACTCTTTGCCTCTTAAGACATGTATAGTAATCATAATGGATTTACTCTTAAACTAAATTTGCTTCTTTTCCAGTAATTAAAAAATGAATCTCAAAATCCGGTAAATTAGCAGCCATCACAGTAAGTTTGTGTAACGTTGCTGCCACATCATTTTTTCCATATATTTCTCTGAAATTGTTTGTCTCCTTTCTGAAAAAGGACATAATGAACCACGAACTTTGGATTTAAATTTAAAATTGGTTTTAAAAGTCATCCCACTTTGACACCCTGTAGAAGTATATTACCTATTTCAGATAAATGGAGTTAGAGGATACAGATAATAAATGACTTTATAAAAGGTTATTTTTATTGTTTTTATGCCTTGCAACAATTATAATTCTAATCAGATGCTCTACCCAAATTTGATTTTTAGTTTTATGTACAAGATGAGCTTTTACAATAGTTGAAACATTTTACTGTGCTGCTTGCAGGGTAAGTTGCTTGCAAGAAACAGGTTGAATGTCAAGTATTTTGTCATTTGAATTTGTTCTGCAAAATTGGCAGCTTTATATTTATACATGGATAGTTGGTGTATTACTGCTAAACGTTTGGAATGAAATAGTAGATTTTTTTGGCACTGGAATCTAAGAATGGAAGTCTGTTTGGCACATAAAAGCAAAACGTTTAGTTACTACAGTACTAACTAGACTAAACACCCACAGTTCCTCTTCTGATTATTATGAAACACGTATTGAACTCTATCTAGGTTTATTTGTAATTCATCCTTGAGGTAAGCCAAGTTAAACTGGCAAATTAAGTTAAATAGTGTTGTGTTTGAGAAGAAAGTATTTGCAGTTTTCACAACCTTTCATGCATGAAGAGCAGAAAAAGAAAATTGGTAATACAGACACTATTTTTAATAACTTTTTTGGTTGCTAAAGCTAGGAGTAGGATAAAAACGTTTGTAGCAATGTAATAATTTTTTTTTAAATCTGACCTAGAGAGCCAAGCTCTCCTGAAGAAGGAATTCCTGTCAGTTTAATGTCTTCCTTTTATGAGACTGAACAGTATTAATTCTATTTCAGATGTTCTGGATATGCTTTGTGTAAATAGACCATAAGTATCCCACAGGTTGTTTTTGCTTTGTATGGATCAGAACCTTTTTCTGCCTGCATACTAGCATAATAATCAGTACCAATATGCCTTTTTAATGTCCTTTTGTGCTTGTGCAACGTACCTGAGACAGCAGTTGGAAGTCATGATTTCATTTAACTGGCTAATTTAAGCATGTATACACTGCAGAACTGGAGACAGGTACTCATTTTCACTTTTCCTAAATTGGTAAATAATAATAATAAATCACTAACATTTTTTTACCACCTTGCCACATGTGTGGGGTTGTTTTTTTAATTGGATGTGTTTGTTTCATAAAGAGTAAAAAAATGAGCTATTTATGGAATGTTGAAATTTATGGAGAAAAGATGACAGTAGTCATCTTCATCTTTTTGATAGATGATGAGTTAGGGATTTTCAATATTTAGTCATCAGATTTGCAGATATCATTCAGTGTCTATGGTGGGAGCTTGCAAAATCAGTAGGCTGCAGTTGCTATTTCTACTAAACTTGATTCAAGCTTCTGGCTCGAATTAGCTGTTGAGCTTTGGAGAAATGGCTGAAGCTTGGGTGGCTTTGAATGTTGAGTTACAGCATTCTGCTGCTGACAATATTAAGGAAGTGCTATTGTTTTTTCTTTACATGAACACCATATGCTATCAACTACCATAGCTTAAGGGCAAATACATCTCTTGTTAAGCTCTCCAGGTTGTACAGCTAGAAATACTCACTTTCAGGTGGGAAAGAAAACTGAGGGTAGTGTTGGATGACTTTCTTATCTTCACAAGTCATCTCCTTCAGTCCTTTGAGACACTGAATTTATTTCTGTTATTTCTTGTGTTATCATACTATGAGGATGAGATTCCCTCAACTTTACATTGATTTGGAATGCAGATATATAAAACTGAACTACAATAACATTTAGTGTTCAATTAGGCTGTATTGCAGAGTCTTATTCTTGCTTTCTAATATTGTATTCTATGTTAGCTGTAGAAACTGGCAGTATGAAACATTCCATTCCTTTTAGATTATACTTTTTTTTCCAATTTTAGCAAATTTAATTTAATGCAAACAGAACAAATGAATTCAAGCATATGAAAATGATTTGTAGCAAATCTTAGAGTAAGCTGGGTAAAGGTAATGGAATACAAGATTTGTTTCCTTTAGCATTGTAAACCAACACTGTCCCTGACAGCAGGCTATAATACGTGGGTGCCATGTCACGTGTGTGAATGAAGAAAAAATATTGTATACTTTTATTTGTGTTATACTAAAGCTATTGGACGTAAATAGAATGTTGCTGCAGATTTGTAAAATGAAATCTGAAATTTATTTGCATGTTAATGCTACCAAAGTCCTTTAAGAACTTTTCATCTCAGAGAAGTACACATTCTTTTATTTCCTTTTATATATTTATGTAATGAATTGTCTTGTAAAGATAAAATCATTTCAGTTTTGATTGACAGTTTTTAGTTATTTATTTTACAGTAATGATGGTGTGAGAGATAGAAAGGGAGAGGCATACAGCTCTCAGTGAAAATTCTGACATTGCTGGTCCTTCTGTGGGCTGTCAGGGTGATAAAGCTGCATTTGTTGCGCCCAGAGTCAACTGGTACTAATTTCTTCAAAACACAGCAGCTGTATGGTTGGGGAAGAAAAAGAATATCAAAATATGGTGTAATTTATGAGAACTAATTAAAAATCTTGATGAGTTTGGAATCTTCCTGATCAAAGGCCAGGAATGCAGGAAGGAAGTGGTGCTGCTGTCATTAATGCTTGCTCTCTGAGCCCTTGAGAACTCAGAATCATCTTGTACCCTGTTGCCTGAGCATTTTCCTGATGACCACGTTAAGACTAATAATAGGATGTCACTCTGTTTGATCAAAGCTAATCCTTAAACCGGTAGATACAATTTAGGACGCAAACAAGTGTCTTAAATTATAGACTTAGGAGTAAAATGAAGTTTCTATTAGTTAATAAAACAAAGATGGTGTAAAAACTTCCAATGTTTATAAAAAAAATAAAATTCCCATTAATGACAACTGTCAAATGAGTATATTTAAAAATATTAGTAATTCAAAAGCCCTTGTAAAGCAGATGGAGCCAGGAATACAAAATTATAAACAGAATACTTCAAAGTATTTTTGCACAATTTTTGCACATTCTATTTTGATTTTCTAAAGCAAAATGCATACATTTCTAGAATTGCATTTTTTCCTGTCCACTATAGTGGACAGAAGTAGTTTGATATTAATCTTCTTACATGAGGAGCAATTACATTAAGGTAACTTGACACGTGTTTTGGGGAGGAACTGTTCAACTACTGGAAGTGCCTTTGCTTTTCTTCCTGGCTGAATCCCAAGTCTTTCAAGCATGTGGAACAATTTAGCAAAAAATATGTAATTATCTAACAGATCTGTCTTTGCCACCTTGAACATTACTTCTTGTGGCAGGATAAGTGAAACCTCATGTTTAGATTTTCTTTATTTGATCTTCTGCTGTATTGGCAGGAGATTACAAAAAAGGGGAAAAAAAGACACTGTTAAAATATGAGTTGATTTGAGCTTAATCTAATAAGAATTTGAGTATTCTTGGTGAGACGTGGCACAAACTTCTAATTGAAATTTTATACCAAAGAAACTAAAATACATTTATCTTAGTAAGGCCCTGAACAGTCTATGGAATTGTAAAAACAAATTTAATATCTTGCAGGTGTTCACAAACAAATGTATGCACATTGTAGCACTTAAAATAAAGCTGAAATGAATTTTTGACTCTTAACTTGTTTCTGTTTTTCTTTTCATTGTGGAAGCCCAATACAGTGAATGCTAATTCTCCATTACAGTCTGCGTTCTGTGGGTATCTGTCCTTACCAATGTGGCCCTATCTGTAAAGAACACATTTTACAGCACAAGAAATATGCTGTCAAAATTAATTCGGTATGCTCCTGGTTAAATGTCTTCCAATTTCTGTTAATTAATTTACTTAAACTTCTTTCAAATCTGAGTTTTCTGATTCAGCTTATTCATTTCTCATAAAACCAGCTATAACATAGCTGAATGGCTCTTTCAGCACGGTCTGGATCTGGGACTGATCTTGTCCTCTGTGATTAGTGCCCCAGCTGAGAACCTGACTTCTAATTTCAACTTTCAGATTTAGGAAACTTTTTTATTCTTTTGTGTGATACAAAATTTTCAACAGGAAGGATGATAGGTATTACCTCAACTTGAACTTACTTCCACGGAAGTGAAAGGAGTTGGGATTCATCTGTAGCAAAGTGGGAAGTGTGGAACTTCAGTATATTATGTGCAGATACTAAAATGGGATAGATAATGTTACACGCGCATGTGTGTATATGTGTGTTGCTCTGAAATTAATGCCTCCTATTTATTTCATGGGAAAATAAAACGGATATAAAGAGCATTGGATGGAGCAAATTCTCAGGTACAGAACAGTATTTTACCATTAGCTATGAATTTTCATCAGTGATTAACAAGAGCCTGCATGCTACTTGTATGAAAAAAACATACAAACAAAAAGAAGGCCCCAACCCACCGAAGCTGCACCAGTGGAGGTGACCCAGTTTCACAGCTGCTATGGTGACATCATTGATAGACTGTGTGGGTAACATTTTCTTATCTTATACTTTCCCAAACAGATGAAAGTCAGAAGGTACCATAGTCAGAGTATGTAATAGGTATGGTAGGATAGTTCTGCCAAAATTGGCAGTGTGCTCTGTGGTCTTCAAACTGGTATAAGGTGTGGTGTAATCATGTTGTAGGAGAAAGGCTGCCTTCTTCTCTAGCCTGGCTCTGGAAGTTTGAACCTCCAGCTCAGTCATCATCATAACGCAGCGGTCAGAGTTGATAGTTTGTCTGGGTTCCGGAAAAAACAGAAGGATCACCCCTTTCCCATCCCAAAAGACAGCACACATTACTTTGCCCACTGAGGCTGTGTCTCAAACTTCCTTTTTGACAGAGAATTCACACGTTGCCATTTCATGGACTGCTGTTCTGAGTCTGGCTCATAGCATTGATGCCGTCTCTCATCACTGGCAATTATGCAATCCAGGCGACTGTCACCTTCATCTTTGGTTCAATAGGTCCAGACAAACTTATATATGGTGTTCTTTATGTTCTTCCGTGAACATTTGTGGAACTATTTATGTTACATCATTGCCACCATCATTTCCAATGCACTGAAGTTAAGATTAAGCTTTGTACAAAATTCCTGGTTGTAGTCTGCTGATTTGTGCAGATGGGCTGCTTGAGATACTCTTGACTTCATGGTGTGACAGCTGTGTGTGGCCATCCAGAATGTAGCTCTACTTTCACATCAGTATTGCTATGGCAGAAACATACCACCCCATTGCCTTACTGTGCTGACATCTGCTGCTTGATCTCCATAAATATTCAGCAAGTGCCGATGAGTGTGAATGGATGCAATTTTTTCCTCGTGGAGAAATTAAATTTTATTCCTTTGCTTCATACAAACTTCCATGTCAGACATCATTTTGTCAGGCTGCCCCTCTGCATGGCAGTGAAATGTCATTGAATATAGGTGGGGAGGTTCAACATCTGTTGCCATACCACCACCATCTGCCTCTGATGTCATGAACCAACATAATAAAATTAGAAGCATTACCTTCAGAGCAGTCCCTGTGTAAGTATGTGTGAACATGTATAAATATATATATATTTCCTAAAACAAAACAATCCCTGCATGTTTACTCCAGTTTCTGAGTTGAATTTAAAATGATTGAGAATCTGGAAGATCTGAGAAAGGGCTGTCATTCAGCACAGAAAATCAAGTTAGGGCTTACAGATACAGTTAGAACAGGTGTAGAGAAGTCCTGGAGAGCATATATTTCATTGAGAACTCTGATTTTGTCATGTTTAGCATAGCAAAGTGGAGGTTAAGTGGCTATGATTGCTGTCTATGAACACACCAGGTAGGATAATGCTGAGAAGAGAGCAGAAATATTTAAGTTAATGAGAACAATTGTCATAGTAAGACATAGAAATATGTTGGACATGATAAAATTTGTGCTGGTGTTTTGAAGGTTTCTAAAAGCAAAATGAGTCTTACTGTAATCTCAGAAGAAAAGAGGAGGCACTAGCAGTTCTTAAAATCCTGCTTGATATCTGTTATAATTATGTGGTTACTAGAAGTTCCTTTGCAGTTTTAAATTTCTTCAGCAGTGACCGAAAATGTTGCTGTCTCCAGTAAGACATTCTGCCTTTCAGCTTAACTTTCTGAGGGTACTTCAGCTGCAATGAAGGCTGAAAATGTGTCCATTTCTTTTCAAGAGGAAATGGTAATTACTTGCAGCCTTTCAGATGTCTATCAGCTTTCTTAGAAATCTAAATATGGGGAGTTCCCAAACAAGAACAGAGCGTGTGAAATGAATAGACAGCGAAACTGTGTATTTGTTCATCTAACAAATGCTCATATATTCTGTAAATCTATGCAATAATGTTCCGTGGAAATGGGTGGAAATCCCTTTTCAGTTGAGATGTTGCATATTATGAGCTGAAACTTCAGTGTGCTGTGACAATATATGGGTACGTTCTCAGCTCCATTGCAAGGTTCAGTTCTAGAAAGGTCCATTGTGCTGGCAGATTCTCACAGTAAGTTATATTTCTAAATAGTTTTAAATAAATAAATAAAACCCTATGCAAGTCCATGCAGGTTGTATAGTTCTTACAGAGAATGAAACTTAGACAAGAAACTGAAATCTTGCGCTAGAAATCTGAGATGGGATCTCATCCTTTGTTCTTGTGTGGTTGGCCTTCAGGGCAACCTACTCAAGGCAGGAGCTTTCTTTGTTTATGTGAATCATTGGTGCAATTAAATGTGATGCTTAACGAATACTGTTCATGTATCTGCCTTGACTTCTAAGGCTATGTGTTAACAGCAATTCCCACCTTGATTCACCAGGCCGTTTTATTGATAATAATTTGATGTTTTGACAAAGATGACTGTTGTTTCAATTTGGAATGAAGATACTGAGATAATTTTTTGTTGTCCTTGTTATAGTGTTTGCTATGAAAGGATGTGGAATTAGCAGGGACAGAGCCTTAAATTGACTGATTGTTTAAATCATGAGTAAAGGTCTAGATTAAGTTTTAAATCTTAAAATCATGAAAGGTTTTTAAAATATTATTAAGGCAAAGAAGAGTTCTGTGTATCAGAACTTCTGAAGTGTCCAGTAAGTCACAGAGCAAACTGAACTTTCATGCTATCTATGCTATGGCTGTGTTCACATGCTTCATGTTCAATTTGTTAGTTGCATTTCTGGAAGGCCAGTGTGTAAGTTGTCTGGCAGTAAAGCACGTGTTAAAGCTCAAAGTGTAAATTTTAGTAAAAATCCCTCTGGTGTTAGAATATATAAAGGAGCTTTGCAAGGCAGTGATACTCTGTGCTTTTTTCTTTTATCAGACCACTTCTCTCTGGGAAAGGAGGTCTTTCCTGTGCTGCCTTGCGCAGGCCTCACATCCCTTTGGGGAAGAGCAGGTGACAGAAGGCAAAGGACCTGTTCGCCTCAGTTCCTCCTTATTGAATTCAGCTGCTCTTTTGCAGGTCTCTTATGCATAGGGATCCCCACCTGATCTCCTTCCCTCTTCCTTCTTTAGGATCATGATGAAAAGGACACAGTTTTCTGTTATGTCACAGTCTAACCCTTAACTGCAATCTATACAGCGCTCACTGTTGATAATTCTGCTTTCTGATACTTGATTAAAAAAACCCAGTTTTCTGTCCTGTGAAAACAGGCTTGTGAAAACAGAAATACCATTCCAACCACACTGTGTTATCTCATATAAATTTCATATGAGGCACTATAATCTCTCTCCAAGGTTCCCAATTTTAGAATCTGACCTTCTGGATCTTTCCTGTATTTATCCTTGCAGCAGTGCTGTAGTCAGAGGTGCTCTGATTCTTGTTTTCTAGTTAAGGAAATGAAGCATGTGGAGCCTGTATAACTTCCACCACGTTGCACAGGAAGGCTCTGTCAGAACCACAAACCCATCCAGCCTCTCAACTTCTTTACATATTTTTGATAAATTCCTCATTGTCATCAACCTGTCTTCTCTCATTCACACGTGCACACATACACACTTGTCCAGAGTATCTGATATGAGTTAACTTATACTCCTGTATTTAACAGCGTCATAAAAGCATCTGTAATCACGTGAAAAATGCACTGAAGATAAATACACTGAAAACCTGCAAAAACCACAAGATTCTCTTTCTCATTTTTTGATACTTACTTAAACTGCCTTAAAATGCTGTCTTAACGTTGGAAAAGGTTAGTTTTGGAAACCACACCTTTCTGTTGCATTCAAAACATCACCCTGTAAGGATATTTAACAGTTTAGTCTGCAGTGTTTCTCCAACACAGCAATGGAAATCCAGAATCTTATCAGCTTTTTGGTTTGGGAAGCTACTGTATGTGAAACTCTTCTCAAATACACTGGGAAGGTAAGGTGTGCTCCTGCCCAGCTCCCTGCCTGTACCTGTTCAGCTTTCCATCAGGAAAAGAGCTTACATTTCTCTCATAATAGACTTCTTGCAGGTTAGAAAAGAACACAAGGGAGAGCAGACATTCCCATATTGCAGGTGTTATTAAGCAGAAGTTTATGGCTTTATTCTTCCTGCTGTTTGATATTTACCTATGTAGTTACGCACTTGATAGAACAATGGCTTCTCAGTACAACCAACCATTAAAATATATCTTTTATTTTAAATGAGTTTTGTAGTAGTTCAGTAAACATGTAACATTGCTTATAGTAAAACAGCAAGTAGATAACAGACTTGTTGGTTTGCCTAATAAAACCTTAAGACCTTTCAAAATGTTGTTTTGCATTTGTATGAACTCTTTCTGCAGATATGCCATTTAATGAAATTATTTAAATGATATAAAATATTTAGATGAAAATCTTATTTTATAGATACAGTATGCACCCTAATATGTATCCAAGTACAGCATATGAATAGTAGACTAAAAACAGGGATTAAAATGTTAATGTAACAGTGTTCCTGGATAAGAAGGTTTACGAGCAGAGAGTATACAGAAGGGCTTTAAAACCTTGTGAAAGGTTTTTCTGCTTCTGTTTGTTGTTTATGTTGTTCAATTTTATCAAGCATCAGTATATTTTATATATAAAACTGTAAGCTCGCTGTCACGTGAATAATCTTGTGATCCAAAACTGTAATTTCTGGGGAATTCACGGCTCCCTTTGAGTCTTGGCCAGTGAAATTTGATATAAGTTTAGACAGGAAAAAATGGTGACAGTCTTGCCAACTTTTTGTCACTTATGATTTATAGCTCTAAACATTAGAAATTTATCCTTGTCATAGATCTGGAAATCAAGTAGCACTGGTCTGAACTCACAGAGGTGTCAGTTTTGAAAGGGCAAGCAACAGACTTCCTCATGCTAAAAATATCTTTTGTGATAAATTATTTAAGCCTAGTGTTTGATCACAGATAAATGGAAAATTGTATTTCTGCCCTGTAGACCCTTTTTTTTTTTTTTGTATAATGAGGGAAATCTGATGTTATTTTAAAATTAGTTTGTTAGTTTAATCTGAAATATCCCAAGCTTGAAACCCATAACAATTTGTAATGAGAAAATGTTATGTGCTGTCTTTATTTCTCATGTACATTGATTAGATATTGGTTGCAATGAAGAGAATATTTTAGACTCCTGCAGCGATTCATGTAATGTGTGTTGCTTTTTCACTTTTCCATTGGTGAGTGTAAAATATGTATGAAGACTTGTCTGAAGGGTAAGTACAGAAGCCCCTTGGGAACTTCTGTACCTGTACCTTTAGTAATTTCAGTGCAACCCTGGCAAAATATTTACTGTTTTTTTTGTTGTTTCCTATGCTTGTTTTCATTGATGTTTCACGGAACATTCAAGGGCAATTCTTATTAGAACCTTTGTTTTAAAATCTTTATTCTGATAATACTAAAGTGTAAATCATTCTGTTTAGAGTAGAAAACAAATAAAGGTTTATTTTATAGTTGCTTTGGTTGCAACCCCTAAATGTTCCTTTTGTGTTCAGGCACTTCTAATGCTACTTTCAGAGAGAGAGAGATATTAACTTTCCTAGCATAAGCGGCTTGGAGTAAACACTACATTTCTTCCTCCCTTAAAGAAAATTTATTGTGGCCTCAGATATCCTCACAGATAGCTAGGCTTGTGCTCCGTCTGCTGTATCTGCCTGTACAACTGATGAGTATGCATTTTACTTGGGTTGAACTGTGGTTAGGCTAGAAGGTTCTGGATGACTGGAACTTCAGAAGTGCACGTGTGTAGAACTGTCATCATTTAAACAGTTCATTTGTGGTACCCAGTAACTCCAATTTGAGACACTGGCACAAAATTGAATTGAAGGCTAGAAATTTGTGATTTCTAGAGATTTGTTTACATCAGTAGGCAGTTTGTATCTGTACCACAGTTGTTGTAAACAGTTGGAAATTCGCAGGGCCTGGACTCTCTGTCCTCTCACTTTTTACCCTGTTCTGTTTCTTTTTTTTCTGTTCTTTCTCTCTTCATTTCTCATTAAACCTTGTTCTAGTACACATGCTATTCCCTCTCAGTCTCATTCTTTTCCTTCACCAGCCACAACCTGCTAATATTTACTTGAAAGTGTTCACAGTGACGTGGTTTATCCTCTTGTGATAGTTGCCTTGTGGTGTTGCCTCTCTCTTGAGCCAGGAATGATTTCCTGGAGGCCAAATAAAGAAATATATGTCTCACATGGCTCATAGGTTCCTTCAGTTGCTCATCCTAAATATGTGGACATCTTTATATATCTTGAGATTACCTTAAGATATGCTCAGGAATCAAAACACAATGTCCTCTGAATTCAAGGATTTTCTGTCACCATTTCATTTTTTTTCAACTCGAATTTGAACTTTGTTATGAAAATATCAAAATATATACAGCTCCTGAATACTGATGTTTTCTTGTTTTAAGATGTATCCTTTAAAAATTGAACCCATTATTGTCTTAATCATGGAATCACAGAATCAGCAAGGTTGGAAAAGATCTCCAAGGTTTACATGCATAAAAGGAAAAGATGCTCTGTCACCAGTCACTCCCAGATATGCAGTGCCAACCTCATTTTGCTTATATTTCTAAAATGTGGATGTTCCGCTTTCATGGCTACTTTTGTAATTTGTTCTTTGCATATACTGGTCTTGATTGTGTCAGAACTATTTTTTTTTAGTGATCTCTCTATATTTTATTATTTTGATATGAATGGAAAATACACTTTGTTGTCTATCAGATGTTCTGTAATTTATAAGCTATATTGTAGTGCAACTTACCAGGAAGACATGAATTTCCTCTTTAGACTTGGTAAGAAATGAAAATGCAGATACACATTGAAATGCATCATAACTTTCAGATGTAATTGCTAGTAGATGGAAGAATGATTGAAGGTCAAGATATCAGAACTAGGCAGGATTTCTGCAAGATTCAGCATTTGTAAGTATTCCAAATAAGGATGCTGAAAAACCTGATCATGTGAAAACTCTCATTGCAGAAGAGCAAGAGCCATCCAACCAAAATAAATGACAAAATGTTATTGTATTTATAGAATAATTATAATTTTAAGTGGCATTTAGTTATTTGAATTTCTGTGAAGAAAACAAGATAAATTGTCTACCATACATTGCTTTTTGTTTTTTCCTCCCCACTTCTGTGGAGTAAATAGTTGATTATCTGTTAGCAAGATATAAATAAACAATATAAAGCTAGCTTGAAAATTATTTAGGATTTCTAAATGAAGGAATAGGAAATGCAAAGTTTAATTCTGTGACATTTAAGAATGCACAATACTGAAAACGATTTCTTCTGAAGTAACATTTCACTTCTATCTGCAGCCCATACAGATCTTCCTTCTTCATGTAATGTAACTAAAACTTCAGAGGCCAAATTATGATAATTCTGAATTGTGTTTTTCTTGAATTGTTAAGTACGGAGCAGTCCTCAGCATGTTGACTTTATTAGTAAAATGTACAGTTTATATTCTGTAGTATAAATGTAGTTTTGTACGAAATACATAAAGTGCATCTACACACAATGCATCAGAAAACCTTTAACTGCATAGTGGTTTTTTTTCTTTTTATTAATAGCTTGTAAATATTTTCCTTTTATGGTCTCAGATGCAGTGGATGCAAAATATTTCATATAATGTCGGGTAATGGAGATGAGGTTGCAGAGGTTGCACATAGGTACATGGTTAGAGAGTATTTTCTCTCTCTTAAAATGGGTCTTCAGTCAGCAGTTTAGCATATGTTAATGATTTAGGCAGAAGTTTAATATTAAACTTAGTTTTCTCAGTAGTGCTCTCCTGGCCTTTAGAAATGTCTTGTTTTGGCTGGTGAACTTTGTGCAGGAGGTTAGTATTTGTTACTGAGGAGAGTAGGACTACCCCCTCATGAGAACTGTTGTTTGTTAATGTAATCTAGAACAGACTAGCTGAATTTATAATTCTACTGGAGAGGTTGTGAAACAGTCTAAATTAGCTCTGACCTCAAACTTTGACCTGTTTGGCCTAATTGTGGGAACTATGCCAAAATTTGATACAAAGCAGTTCTGGGAATCTCTTTAAGATTAAATTCCACAACTGCATGACTGTTGTGCTAATGATATACTTGTGGTATTAGGCAAGTGTTACTTCAATACAGTTACTGACTTGAGCAGATCATTCACCTAAACAGCAAAATGATCTCCATTCAGATTTGAGTGATGGTTTGTGTCACAATGTGATTTTAAAAGACCCAGTTAAAATTTTCTGTCTCGAGAGAGCTGTTATGGTAGCAAAGAGAAAGGATCCTAAATACAGAGTAGCTTCCTAAAATTTCCTGAAGCTTCTCAGAGAACAATTGCGTATTCAGGTGTATCTTGAGATGAAAAGTCTGTTAAAGTATACACCTTTTTCTTCACTGATTTAATAATAGTAAAAGATGTTTGGTGTGGAAATGCTCAGGTTTCAGTTGAGAATGATCTCTGCAGGCTCCACTGGTGAGCACCACTAAGTGGAGTGAATTTATTCATTTATGTCAGGAAAACTTTTTTCACTCAACACAGAAATAATAATACTAATGGGTTTTTAATCTATTACAATTTATTATGCTCTTTCTGATGCTTTGCAAGAATGTTTATTTTTTTCAAGCTTTGAAAGAAATAATGAAAGAGAACACAGTTTGACTAAATTTAGTATTGCCAGCACTATGAGATACAGTGCTGGCAATGCTCATCTCTTGTACCCTGGCCAGATGACAGAATATTTTGTAAGACAATAGTGTTGGTACAGGTACGGTTGTCATGCTTACCCTCCAACAGAGCTACAGTCCTCTGCGGTAGTAACTGCTTGTAAACAGAATGAGGAATCACTGTATCCAGGATTCCTGCTGAAGGTACTCAAGGGTGCAAACACTGGATAATGCATGGTCTTTCATTTTTGTAACCTGAACTCAACAGAATATGGGAGATAGGACTTCAAAGCAGCTGGCTCTCAAGTGAGGAAATAACAGAAGTTCTCTTTGAGAACAGAAGTGACAGCCTGGAAGGAAGAGAATACCAATTGTATGTTCCAGATGCCAAATAGAAACCCTAGAGAACAAGTTTTGAAGGTAGAAAAAAGCCTTTTTCATCCCGTTCTCGAGCTTCTATGGAAGGATCAGCAGCATCAAGATGAAATGGTGACAGACTATTTATTTATTTATTTAAATCATTGTTCTCATTGTTCTTTGCTATGCTTCTGTTGCTAGGAGTTAAGATTATTGCTTTACATATTTTTTTTTGTTATTTTGTTGACTGCTGCTCACAGTGTAGGTATGGTTTCAGATTGATTCAAAGAGTAGTTAAAGTTGGTGTTCAATGCTTCTTCAGTTCAAGAACCTGATTTGCAGAGATGAAGAATGTGAGAATTTTATCCCATGACAAGTGAAAGCTAAAGGACTTATATTGAGGGAAATGCAATTTCAAAGGTCATCTAGGACCTAGATGCACTATTATTCCTAAAATTCCAGAAGGATCAAAGCAAGTTGGTTGTCTGCATCATAATAAAGAGATTAATTTCTGAATGTCTCAGCAGTTAGTTCCTGAAATTCATCTCTCCTTCTTGTATTACTGGTTGATCCAGGATGCTGCTTAGGACTCAGGCATTTTAGTAGCTATCCCAAAGCACTTTCTCATACTGGATGTTATTCTCTGGAAAGAAAGAAGACTGCTTAATACTTGCTTCTCTTAAATAATAATGTGGTTTTAAAATGATTGATGGATCTTGGCAGTGATTAGAACTGAGTTGCTTGAATTCTGTTTCAGACCTGAAGAAGCAGTTATGTCAGAGATTATTTTTTCCCAGACACTGCTTGTATATATACACTACATTTCTGTAGAAATCTCTTACCACAAAAATTAAGTGTGGGGTATTTTTTTCCTTCCCCTTCCCCTTCCCCTTCCCCTTCCCCTTCCCCTTCCCCTTCCCCTTCCCCTTCCCCTTCCCCTTCCCCTTCCCCTTCCCCTTCCCCTTCCCCTTCCCCTTCCCCTTCCCCTTCCCCTTCCCCTTCCCCTTCCCCTTCCCCTTCCCCTTCCCCTTCCCCTTCCCCTTCCCCTTCCCCTTCCCCTTCCCCTTCCCCTTCCCTTCTTCTTCCCTTCTTCTTCCCTTCTTCTTCTCTTCTTTTAGAAGTAGTGAAAACAAATAGTGAGTTCTACTTGTAATTCAGATTTTTGTTTCATCTAGCTGGCTTTTTTGGTACATGAAACTGGCTTTTTCTCATACCAGCTAAGCTCTTTCTTTTTTCCCCCCAGTAAATGGCATTTAGTTTTTACAGTATAGGAATCAAATTTGTGAAAACCAGTGAAGAACACCTGCAACGTATGCACTTCAATTTTATAACTCTTTATTGATTTTGGTCAAGATGATAAAAACTTTTCGTAAATGACATATCCTTTCCTCACATAGTCTGTGAAAGTGTGGGTGTTTTAAAGCATCACTTAGTGATGCACCTTCAAAGTCTCAAACTGTGAAGTCCCTTGTGATGCAATCTCTTCACCCTATCTGCGGCTGTTCAGTGAGCCCATGTTGTGATAGAGTGGCCACTGATGTGCCTGTGATTTTTCCATCAGCGAAAGGTAATGGAGTGGGTTTATCAAAGTGTGCTCCTCTAATGATCTCTATAGCTGTGCTTTCCATCCTTATTTATATATTTTTTTTTCATCATGTACTGTCTGCAGCTTTTTATCCACGTTCTGGTTTCTCCAAAAAGGCTTAGGTTCCAATTCATCAAAGCACGTTATGTCTCTCTTTGTGCATGGCTTGCCAGCAGTGAAGAGTATAGCCACTATAGTGTATAGGCTGTATTGTATATACATCCTATAGCTCAGTGAATTGATCTTGATTTGGAGCAGAACATCATTCAGTAGATAACCTTGTGTAATTCCTCCCCCTCATTTATTATTTGCACATTATCAAGTTGGTGTAACTGCGTATAGTGTTTTTCAGAATGGCAGGCATGGTTATGCATCTCTACATCGAACTTCCAAAGTTCCTCAATAAGCATAAAATATAAATTAAAAGTATAATAGATTTTCTTCTGACAGGGGGTTTCAGGGAATTTCAGAAAATAGCCTGTATCTCTTTTTAAAATGAAACAGAAGAGGAAAATATTACTCTATCTTCCAACTACTTGAGTGAAAAATTAATTTGCTGATTGGAGTGATTCTTCATCCTTTACTCACTGAGTTGTGGGGGGGGGGTTTGTTTGTTTTTTTGTTACATGAATTATGGTTATTCATGGTTAAAGTAGTCTAGATGAAATGGGAAATTTTACATATTTATTTAAATTGTTAACATTTAAATCTGATATGTAAGAATTAAAAAAGCCCTTAATTTTGCTTTGTAATAGTAGAGCTTGATAATGGCTTTCTTTACTTAATGCTTTCTTTATCATGTAATATGCATGTAGGGTTCCTGTATGTCTCCTTCCTCTCTCTAAATGGGGCTTCAGATAGAGCTGGCTCTTATCTGAGGTACAGTAGTTAGATGTCTGAAATTAGATTAGTGAAATTATTTTTAATCTGATTTTAAGGCAGGATTATTGTTATGCTGTCTGAAGTGGTTGTATGGAAACAAAAATGTCCTGTATAAATAAGAGTGACAAACTACTAGTATACCTTGTAGTATGGAGATAGGAAAGAAAAAAAAAAGGAATTAGATTTTGATTGATTTCCATAATACTGATTATGTTGTGAAAATGTCTTAGAATCTAGATGAGCTATCTCTAAAGATAATGAAAATACCTTGACATTGAAATACAGGTCTTCCATTAGACAGATTTCATAATCATTTTTAAAATGTTTTTTTTTACACAAAGTTGCATAAATTTCTAGTGAGCTTTTTAAAGATCACTCAGGCTTTTTTCTTCTTATTTTCTTATAGTTGCATTAAAATCTTCAAACTCTACAAGACTAGAAAGAAATGGCATTCAAGAAAACAGAGCAGCAAAACTTGGAGAGGGAATGCAGATCCTGGAAGGAGAACTCTTACTGCAGGTATGTTTTGCAGTGGATCTACTATGCATTCATTGGATTAAAATAATGTTAGACTGTCTTCACCATACTATTTGTTCACTAGTGAAATAGAAAAAGGAAATGTTCCTGTTGTCAGATTATTGCTTCCTCTTCTTTAAGTTAACATTATGACATTCTTGCACTTTTAGCTAGTTGTACTAATGACTTTAAAGAGCAGATTTTAGTCTACAGGGAGCTATCGCTTAGCTCTTGCTATACGTCAATTCTTAGAGTTGTATTTTTCCATTCCTTGAACATATTTTTTAAGTCTTAATATCTCTACTGACCTCAATGAATATTGTTAGATATGTCAATTATTTGCTGCAAATTTGATCGCTATCTTACAAAAAAATGTTCTCCTTAAAAGACCATAGGCCTGCAGAAATATCTTGAGTTCTCAGAGGTTTCTGGTTTGAAAGAACCTAGTGCTCACAGTGTAGATTCAGGAGGTATTTTAAAGTACTTCCAGTAATTTTTAGCCATATGAATGACTAGAAAGCATTAATAAAAAATTGTGTTGTTTTTTTTTAATTATTTTCGTACACTAGCATGTCAAAGTATATGAAATACAATGATATAATATTAGGTCCAAAGGAAACTCAAGAAATGGCTAAGATAAGCATTCCAACATTCTAATTAGTTTCACAAAATATATTTTACTGAGATCTTCAACTCCATTTGAAGTATGTTTCTAACCTATCTTGTATGCGTATCCTCTCCACGGGCATATCAGAAGCGTCAAATTATTAGGTTGACCAGAGGCAGTGATTTGCTTAGAAGAAAAAAAAATAATTTACTGTTCAGAAGGTAGAAATGAAAACAGTTCCTAAGGTTCTTGCAAAACATTTACTGTAAATTTAGTGCTAATTGAAATGATTTTTCCAGCCAGCTGAAATGTAGGACGCAAGGGCACTTTTCTAACTTTATTAAAGTATTAAAGAATAATGAGGGAGTTGTTAGAGATAAGCATCTAGTTATGTAAAATATCTAAGAAGATACACTGGAATTATCTAATTGTTCAATACTAAATGTCATTACTTTTTATGACTACTAAGAAGTTATGTGATGTGTTTCCAATAGGAAAACAGAATAGATCGCATATTTATTACTGTAAATTCTAGCCCCTTGGGAAGTGAATAAGTTAACTGAACTTCTTAACTGAATTTCTTGATGTGATAAATATTTTATACTTTAAAAAATCATTCATGAGAATGAAGAAGTGGACAGACTTTTCTTAGGAAACGTAAGAAACCAAGTGATGACAATGGGAATTAGCTAGAAGATATGGAGTATCTGAAATATGTAAATAATCGTAACTGTCTTTTCTTCTGCCTAAGCTCAGGAGTATTTTCATCTCATGTATTTCCATATACTACTCCTGATGATGAATGTTTCCTTTTTATTCACAAATTTTGCAAAGGTGGTATGAATATATACTGTATTGTTCATTGCTCATTGCCTTTTTCTCCATTCATAAGAAGCAGGAAATTGAAATATCTTTACTCTCCAGAATAAAACTCATTTTCTTAGCAGTTCAACATATGATGGAAGTAGAGATCAAATACATCAGTGTACCTTCCTTAAAAGTCAGCTATATATCCCTCAAAATTACTTTTAATTATTTCAAAATCTTAATTTAGGTGCGTTGTCTAGTAGACTTATGATAAGATATGCAAGTGGAATTTCCAGCCTCTAAGAATTTTTTAAAACACTGCAATGAACAATTTTGTAATTGCCTTTGTATTTAGGAATAATTAGATTTTTTTTTATAAGCAAAAATATAATCACCAATGCTTCAAAATAATAACTTCAATGAGAATTTTCATTGTAGCTCGAAGAGAAATTATTTTAGGATTAGATTTTGCTAGAAGCTTCGTAATTATCAATAGTGGTTTTTATTGGAAGACATGGGTACCTGCATATGTTATGGAATTTCCATCAATGCTTTGCATTGACATCTTTTTTGCCTAGATGCCTATGACATCTAGCAATGTCATAGGTATCTAGGCAAAAAAATAGTAATAAAAAAAAAAAACACCTATTGGCACCTACTGTTTTACAGGATTTTTGGCTTACGTAAGGTATCTGATTTCTGCAGTAACACCCTCAAAATGAACTGTTTGACAAAGCCATTATAAAATATGATTGAATTCCACCTAAAGGAACCATTTGCCTTTTTCACAGATTGGACAAAGAAGAATCTTTCTTTGGCTTTGAAAGAAACAGAGCAGAATAAGTAATTTTAACATGTGGCACAAGGTTAGACACTGTACAGTTCACAGAAGTTTCATATCAACCACTTGGGGTGAAATCTACTGCAAAGTAGGTCAGTGGAGGACACAAGCACCTGCCGTTGCAGTTTTCCTACTCCTTTGGGATTGATGTGAACTTTATCGAACTCAAGGATTTTATGTAACTGTTCTGAGACACTTTGAACCTCAAGATGTCTTGGATCGGCTTTACTGTTTCAGACTTTTTTATTAGTTGATACTACTTTGAGATAGAATTCACTAAACTGATGTAAGGAGGTTTTAAAAAACTTCTGAATGATGAATTAGGATAGATTAAGAAGTTTCTGCAAATTAAATAGGAGCACTTCACAGAAATGTTATTCATTGCATCATGTGTACTTTATCTAGAATTCACCAGTCTTTTAATCAGATAGTTAACTTGTATTAATTAGATGAGTAAAAGAACAAGAAATAATAAAACCACATCCCTATGAAATACAGAAAATCGGCTGTGGTGGTTACCACAGTATGGTGTCATAAGGGTTAATAGTTGAGGACAAATGATGCTGTTTCATAAGAAAAAAATATTATTAGGTTGTTACAGTACCAGATAGAATATCTTTCACTTACTTTACATTTTCTGATAGTTATGACAAATTTGCATAATGAAGAGTTTTTTAAATGTTTTTTTTTTTTTTAATATGCTGGCCAAATCCAACTTTGAATGCAGCTGAGGAAATGAAGTGGCACAACATACTTAATTCAGTCCTTCGAGACAGCCTTTTGTTAAATCTTGACTGAAATCCATAGAAGTAAATCAGCACCTTTCAGATGAGCTGCCAAGTCACAAATGTTCTGTTTGCTATCACAACAATTGCCATGAACCATATTGATTTGGAGTTCAGATAAATGTCCTTTGCGTGACTTTGTACAAGGAGCCACTCAGTCTGCTTCTACATAGAGGGGGAAATCTTTTTGAAAACATTGTTTGCTCGCAACAGTCAACTTGTGCAGAGGTCTTCTATTTTAAGTAAGCTATAAAATGTTCGTTGGACTATATAGGGACTCTTGATCACTTGATTTCCTGTCCACTTAGACTTGTCTGTGCTATGAATAAGATTTTGGGAATCAGTTTGTGATGTTGCTCCCTTTTGTACTGCAGACTTCGGAATGTCCTGAAGGCTTGAACAGTGCAAACATTGTGAACTGGGGTTGTTACTAGATAAGCCTACAGCTCTTCATGCTGCTGCCCCTCGGCTCCTACAATCAGGAGTAAACAAGTCATCAACAAGTTTTGGCTTCTCCCCTGACTCATTTCCTGGAATTTTCCAGAACGTTTTTCTTCCTTAGATGCGGTTTTCTTTATTGCGTCATGTGTACTTTAGAGAGAGACGATGACGAATCCTTCTGTTTATGCTGTAAGATAATGATATGTTTTTGCATTCTTTACAATTTATTGTGACACTATGGTATAGGTAAAATTAGAGCCATGATTATTATCTGGAAAGTTATCTCTGAAGCTGACACGTTGATGTATTTCCTTCCCAGGCATTAAATGGCTTCGTATTAGTTGTGACAGCAGATGCTCTGGTTTTTTACGTCTCATCTACCATCCAAGACTACCTGGGTTTCCAACAAGTAAGATCTTGGGTATTTTTCTTTTTTTTTGTTTCAGAAACTTTGGTTAATTTCTGAGTGCACAAGTGTTTAGGGTCTGATGGTGTGATAAAATTCACAGTCAGATATTCTTAGTTGGGTTACTTTGAAATTGTGTTACTTTTCTACCAGGTTATGTAGAAATGGGATCTCAAGCCAAGCGCAACAGGAATACCATTTCCAAAGCTGTGTTAGGCAAGATAGGAAATTTTCACACTTAATTAGTCTTTACTGGAACAACTGTTTGAAATTTATACTGTGGTGTTACCCAGTTTATGATGCTGAATGAGACATAATTCAACGGGAAGGTAATTATTTTAATGGAAACCTTTCAAATAAAATTAAGTCCATATGGTCTAAGGCTTTTTTAAGAATCTATTCAGTAAAATTAGGATTTTAGTTCACTGTTTCTCTCCATTCCTTCCCACTCATTTATTTCTTAATTTAAAACGAGCATTTGTTAATTACAATTTATGTATGGCCTTGCAAGCCATGTACCAAAATAGTAAAGGCCAAGATCCAGTGATCACATGTTCTCTAAGAAATGCAGCTCCTGGGATTAGTTTATGTTAATCTCTGCTGGTTCTTATCTTTTTGTGGGAGTTAGGTAGATCACTGAACAGGCTGATCCAAAGATGATTCATTGATACTGTCTTTGGCAATCCCTTCCTGTATACACAATTTCTGTTAGCCAGTAGCCCTTGTCTGGGTGATACGGGGGACTGCACTTGAATTACCGAGTACTGCATAGGTGACACTGGTACATAACCTGAGTAACATGTGCTATGGCATCATATTTTTTAAAAATGTGGTGATTTACACATTATCTTCTCATTCAACCATGGGCTACATCTCTGCAAAATATATTTGTGTTTACTGCACTTCCGTGATGAAATACTTCCACATCTGTAGTTATCAGTTTATATCTATTTTCACATTTGTTGGGAGCTGGACAATGATAAGTTCATTTGATGCCTAAAAATAGAGAGAGACTGTGCTTGGTCTACAAGTTTAGCTAACTGATAAGAGTTTGTGGAATGTTTGTGTAAAAGAAAATATTCCAAGCCAAACATTATTATTACTTATGTTGCAGATGTTTTCAGCATTGGAAAATGAAAAAAAAAATGATTGGAAAAGAAATGTGAATAAAATTTGTATAGTAGTGCCAGTAAATCAAATATATTGTTTAGAAGTCTTGAAGGTCTAAAAATTTGCATTTCTGGCAATGATTTCTGGAAAATATTGATTCTTCTTTGAAATTTATCAAGGCAAAATTTGAGTTCTGCTTTTGCCAACTCATCTTAATTTCCTTAGATCTATGTTTTATTTTAAAATATTTAGTGTTTATATAATAATTAGAT
The DNA here is from genome assembly GCF_038088225.1 of Cyrtonyx montezumae. NCBI lineage: Eukaryota > Metazoa > Chordata > Aves > Galliformes > Odontophoridae > Cyrtonyx > Cyrtonyx montezumae. The sequence continues at coordinate 115,188,233 of NW_027072089.1, read as the reverse complement.
TTTTGATTTATGTAGAAAACAAGCACTTCAGTTCTTCTCAGTTGACTTATATTGTGGATGTGGACTTATATTTTCTCCTTAATTATGGTTAAGGGGATTGTCTATTTCTCCCAAATTTCTTTCAACAGTTGATCCTGAATATTGTAACTTTGTCATTTGTCATACTCCTAACCATGCAAATAGAAGTGGCATGAGAGATTAATAGTTACAAATTGTAATGCATTCTTAAGGACTGCTCATACTTTGAACTTGTGTTCAAAATCTACTTGACTTAGTTTTGGAATTTCTTTGGTCTTCAGTACTTTTGTATTCCTGCAGCAAACAGAGTGAGCCAGGTCCAAGTACCAGCTGGCAAGTTTTTTTATTTACCAATGTGTTGGATGAAATGATTTAAACAAAAAATAAGCAAGTCTAGAACTGTTATGCTTAGATAAAAACAGGTTAAAAAACAAAACAACAACAACAAGAAAAGCAACCTTACTTTGAAAATATGTTTTGGGGTTGGTTTTTTTTGTTTGTTTGTTTTTTGTAGGGTAATAGTTTTTATTATTTTTCACATGCTTGCAGTCATGGGTATGACTGATTACTTCCGTGCTGCCAAAAAGTGTTTCATGAAGCTTTTCTGTATGCATGCAAATGTATGTTTTTATTCCCGAGCAAAGATTATTTTGTTATGCCAGTAGCAATGTTGACAACCAGACAACTTCCATCACATTGACAGTGAGTTTTTTTTATTCTTCTTTCTTTCCTTCCTTCTTCCTTTTTGTATGTAGTCTGATATTATACACCAGAGTGTATTTGAATTGATTCACACTGAAGACAGACCTGAGTTTCAACGCCAGCTACACTGGGCATTAAATCCTGCCCAGTCTGAAGATTCTGGATCAAATGTGCAAGGTGAGAACACAGCTAACTTTCATCTTTCCTTATCAAAATTGTTTTTTAAAAAGTTGTACATTAAAAAATCATCAAAATTTAGATCCTTTTATATGAGCAAGTGAAGGAATAATGGCTTTTAAATTCACTTGAATTTTTTGTATATTTCAGCCAACAGTATAAAAGCACTATTTTTGATCTTTAAATAAGCACTGCTATTTATGGCACAGCATCACAAGCATATTAATTTTGCTCTACATTGAAATACTTTAATGTGGAGTGAGAATGACAGAATGTCTCATGTTGGATTTACTTACCATGGAAAATAGCGAAGTAGCTAATACTAGAAGTTTGTGTCACAAACTGTGAGAAGTGGGCAATTTCTTTTGGTCATACAATAAATGCAGAAGATTGTAGGTTGTTTGTTTTTCTTTTGTGTTCATGCTCAGTTATACCTCATATTTAATTGCTGTTTTGAATAGGAAAGTGATTTTCTCCCTTTCACATCTGCTATTCTTGATAACAGATTACGATACCAATTTTATTAGCTTCAGAAGACTGGCAGACAGTTGGGTATGACAGCTTCTTAAAGCACTTCAGGCTGGTAGATATATTCCATGACAAATACTAGTTGAAGTCTTATGGTGATATCGAATAGTGCTTTCCTGGTTGTGGAAAAGTTTTGCTCCTCCATGTCTGTTACTATGCTACGTGTGCTGCCATGTAGATCACTGCCTCTCTTGGGAATAAAAGATGATATAAATGAGCCTTTAAGACCAAGTATTATGCTTATTAGTTTCAGATTGTCACATGTTATCATGACTGATCCTTATGTGACCTGCTATATTGGGAAACTATTAAGGAAAAATACATTGCATGCAGATCAGAACAGAGATGTTTTTACCTGCGTACACATGCAGTGTGATAAGCTTAGTCAGATAAGTTAGTCTGCTTGACAATGATGACAAAACTCTTGAGTCAGTCTTAGTGCTTCCTTTTGCACAATGTATAATATGTTTAAATATATATGTTACTGTTTGATTATAAATTTTTTAATCCAGAAAAAAGCTGTTTTTTCTTTTTTAATAAGTCAAACATTGGTAAAGCAAATAAGAACCCTTAACAATTTCCCATTCATTGTTTTATAGTTGAGAAATGCCATGATTTGACAGAGAAACAAACAGCTGATGTTACTTGTTTGGCACACAGCTCAGCATATTTCAGTTTCTCATTTAGTGGACAACACTTACATTATCAGTGGATCAATCTACACAAAATCCAATGGAAAACATTCTACACAATTAATTAATATTGCAATTTAGTGTAGGAAACAGCTGCTGCCGCTCAGAAGTCATGTTTTTATGTGGTGGCTTTCTATTTACCTCAGTGTGAAAAGGTTGTGTTTGAATATTGTGATACCAGGCTGACTTGGCATCAGATTTTACTGAGCAATGGAAGTACTGCAAATGCTGAGCAGGATTACAAACAATAGTATGTTTGTTGTGTTACTAGCTTACTGAAAGCTGCTAAATTATTTTCATGCCTCAAATAGTGTAAAGTGTTTGGATGTTGAGGATTTTTAAACTAAAATTTATTTTCATAACAAAGGATAAATGCTATGATCATAAGGAACCACCCATCTTTGTAAATTTAATCTGCTTCCTTTTAAATGCATCCAGCAAACATTTTGTAGATATTTATAGATTTTATAATTGGGCTGAGGCTTAATCACGGATTCCAGCCTCAGTCTGGGAACTAATTATGTTCCAGTTGGCCTAGACTGGTCGCTCAGTGCTCTGGTATGCTGCTAGACCACGGGTTTCCTCAGCTGTTCCTGGGCCTCTCAGACACTCTTCCCAGCCCTAGCTCAGAGATTTTAAGATTCTGATTTTTCAGTCCTAAATATCTGTTTCAGGGCATCGACTTTCTCAAAGGGACTGTAGTCTTCCTGCCTCACTAGCTGGCACCTTTCTCAGTTGTAGTTGGTCCTGCAGGAGTGAAGTCCTGGAAATAGCAAAGGGACACAAATGTTAGGAATACTTTAAAGGAAAGACATTTTGGGGGCTTCCTTCGTGCTGATACTTGTTCAAATATCAGTGCTGATCAATGCAGTGTGTTAACTGTTTAGAGAAGACCTTAACAAAAGTGTTTACAGAAATTCTCAGGGATGTCAGAGTTGGCATTTTTGAAAAATGAGCTGAAATTTACATACTGTTTCTATCCCCTTTCTTCGTTGTGCTTGCTTGCTTCTTCAGTGAGCATCTGACTCATTTCAGCACCTCTTGGAGAAATAATCCCACAGATAACAAGTGTTGAAAATTCTCGCCTGCAATTAAGGAATTCAAAAAAGAAAAAAACAAAACATAAATAAGTCAGTTTTATAGTTGAGAAATGCCGTGATGTATGGATGTAGGGTGTATGGAAGTAAGATGTATGTAGGATGTATGGAAGTAAGTTTTCTTTTACCTGCTGAGAACTGTCCATATGACAAGGGAATTATTTTTTTTTTCTTTCTAATATCAAAGTTAGGTGGCAACCATCTTGAACCTGAAATGTCCTTATCTGTAGGATAGCTCAGATCATAATAATGGCCTTCGCTAACATACAGTTCTGCTGATGGCTGTAATATCAGCATTTTCCTTCTCATACTCTTTATCAACCAAGGCTCTTTTTTTTTTTCCTTTTTTTTCCTCCATCACTTGAGATCTGTTCATCAAAAATTGATCTTGCACAGTTGTTTTCTTTTAAGAAAAAATGGAAACTCCTAATGCTGCTGTCTGATGAGCTGGGTGACTCAGCATTCCTGTTAGATTTATACAGCCTTTAGTTTGCAAGGCCTCTTGCTTGAGCTTTCTCCGATGTCATTTGCCTCCAATTCAGTCCCTTGAATTAACAAAAGATTAAACTGAACTGGCAGTTACTTGTGATGGATCTATCACTGTACAAAACACGTAGCCTATCAGTAAGTTTTTCCAGCTGCCCAAAAGATGGAATTGTATTTATCCTCTTTTTAATTTTAATATGTATTTTAAACAAGATTGCTTTGCTAAATTTGCTTTGAGTAGACTTGCTTTAGTGTCTGTGTGTATGTGGTCTCACGCAGAACATATGTATTCTATCAGCAGCTTATTGATCTACCTTCTGTTTTTACTTTATATTCCAAATGTTTAAGTCTGTTTTGTAAATGCCACTTGGCAGCACATCCTGAAGAGGCAGAAGACTTATCAGGTTGTTATCCTAGTTGTTAGTCATGTGATTGGGCCATTTTTTAAAATATTTTTTTCTTTTTTAAGAAGAAGAGTTCCAGATTCTGGAGCTCTGGAGCAGTAACTATGACTTTTTGTTGATCAGCATAGCCCAGAAGAAGTATTTGCACTGTTTAGTAGTGAAATGCTGCTAATGTGGGTTTCTTTGTTTGTTTTTGTTTTGGCATCTAGTACAAAAGGTGCTCAGATTGATTTATTGTAGTGATTCTCTAAAGTTGCCTATTCTTATTTATTGCTCCCAACAGCTTTCATGTGAGTGTCTGGAGAGCAATGGCTTCACAGCTTGATACCATCTACTGAGCTTTTGAATAATCAGTTCTTAAGCACTGCTATTACTGAATGTCTACTTCACTTTGGAAGATCTGTCATTGTAGCAGCGGGGCTATATTCTCTGTCAGATTTGCTCTCTACAACTGATTCAGAATCTAGATTGCTAATTAAAATAATGTGGGTTTTTTGTTTGTTTGCTGGTTTTTTTTTGGTTGTTTTCTGTTTTAAATTGAATGCAGTTTTAAAATACTATAATCGTTAAAGTGTAATCCAGTTAGAAGAAGTGATACTTAACCTAGTGCTGTAATTGAGATAAGTTCTGAGGATGTTTCCAGTTTACATTGTTCTTGCTCAGGTCATGACCTAGGGCTTTGTTTATGAGGCGGAAGATGATTTGTTATAGATAGCCTTCACTAGGTGTTCTTCTAAAAATAATCCTTATAAATAATCCTTTCCTGTAGGAGATAATGGATTTTCACAGCCAGCAAACTATTATAACCCAGACCAACTTCCTCCAGAGAATTCTTCCTTTATGGAAAGGAATTTCATCTGCAGATTACGATGTCTCCTGGATAACTCATCTGGGTTTCTGGTGAGTTTGGAGTTATGTAAAAACTTCCACACATGCTTGAATCTACATTGTGCCCACTGTATGTACAGCAACTTTATTTTAGTTACTATAGAGATGTGAGGGTTTGACCAAGTATATTTCAGTTAGTAAAGCTAAATGACAAAGGTTATATTTCTGGGTTTCCACTTAACATATTGCAACTAGGGGCAAATTCATTTCTCATTTTCTTTGTGAAGTATGAGTAAGTTTTGAGGAGCACTATATGGTCTGTGGATTACAAACGACCAGAAAGATTATTTCTGTTGAGTATCTTGAAATCAAGGAAATTTTAGAGTTATAGTAATCAACAGAACTACAGTATTCCTTTACTGCACTTGCTCTTTTTTTTAATTCTATAGACACTTTGTTTAATGCTGTGGATTTTAAAAGAAATAATATGAGTTTATGATCTAAGAAACTTTGTGCAAATAGAATTGTTTATATAAGATTTTGCAGTTGTGCATAATTGTGTATAATGTGCTAATGACTGAGATAAATGAGAAGCTATGCTACTTGCATGTATGTATAATACTGTATTCATTAGAAATTTAAAAATCCTGAAGAACATTTGCTTCTCTTTGTACTTCTTTCACGAAGCATCCTTCCCACTAGTTCTTCCTGTAGTGAGTTTATAAATTTGTATATTTTTAAGATAATTAAGTTAAGAGGAATATCAGCAGTACTCAGTACTTGTTGTCTAACTTCGGTGTATGCCACGCTACAAATCTTGAATCTGATGGGTCTAAAAAAACCAAGTATATACTTTACTTTATAACAGAAATATCTGCATCTTATATATGTCCATCCTGTAACAACTATTTTTTTCATAATCCTAAGGCTATGAATTTTCAAGGACGATTAAAGTTTCTCCATGGGCAAAACAAGAAAGGGAAGGATGGTACTGCATTGTCTCCTCAGCTGGCTCTGTTTGCAGTAGCTACTCCCCTGCAACCACCTTCCATCCTGGAGATACGAACGAAAAACTTCATCTTCAGAACAAAACACAAACTGGATTTCACACCTATTGGCTGTGATGCAAAGTAAGTAAATTGTTCTGCATAGCATTCCTCTGTTTGCTGATGAATTTCAAGTATGGTTTTAAAATGTGAAGCAAGTTACTATTTCAGACAGTACTGAGTTAGAATATTTTATAGTTTTTCTTTTCAGCCCTGATATTACACAATGAGAAGTAAAGTTTACTTGGTGTGCTTTCTGGAATATTGGTTTCTCCCTCTCAGTCTTTTAGAAAACTAAAATTAAATTTAAAAAAAGACTAACACCAGACTCATTCAATCTGAATCATCCAATTCAATAACATAATAGTAATCAATTAGAGAAGAAGGAAGTTTTTGTTTCATCTGGTTGAAGCCTGGTTTTAGAAGTGATAGAACAAGTGTTTCATTTTCCTCTGGGTATGTCGCTCAGTTCAGATAGATGTGAAATACAGTTGAAATGTTATTCACTACAAATTAAGTAAATTATTTTGTACTATGACTTTAACCTGGTTCCAAACAATCATTTTCTTTTGCCTTTTTGAATTTTGGAAAAGCTATTCCATTGCTAGATTAACACAAGGTAATTATGCATCAACACAGCAAGAAGTCCACTAAGGTTATTCATTATGTAAAAGAAAAATCTTTCCTTCTTTCCGTCGTCCTCTTTTTGACTGATAAAGCAGAGTTTTCAGACTTGTTTCTAGTGGGATATATCATAGGTCTTATACTTGGGGAATAACTCAGAGAGTTGAATTATTCAGTGTTATTTTTACTGATAAACCAAAATATTTTTCTTGACTTCTATAAGGTGCTACAAATGAAAGTTGCTAACTGTTAATTAAAGCTTTTAATTTTCTCTTTTTTTATTTTCATTATACATTACTGAAAACCTTCAATTAATGTCATGTTTTATACTTCTTCAGTTACTGTTCCTGTTTCCTACTTTTTTTCATTCTTTTCACCATGCATTCCATTTCCTACTCTTCATTATTTCATTCTTTCTACATCATTCTATGCATCTCATAGCACTCTCACAACTGCTTTATAGTGTTCTCCATATCCCTGATGTGCAGTGAAGTCTTGCATTTTATTCATGTTCAATCCTGACAGCTACTGCCTGTACTTCTGTGATGTATCTCTTGGAAAGCTTAAATACAAGCCCAGGGCCCCAGACCATTCAGTAGCAAAAGGGTTGTGGTTCAGAGATGCACTTTATATTGAATAATTTTGACAAAATTGCAAATAATAAACTCTACAAAAAGTTTTGCATAACTGAAGTTAGGCCCCTACTTAATACTGTATGCAAGAAGTAAAAACAGGTAAATGCAGTGAGATGAGGCCTAATAAAAAAGTGTATTTCATTGAAACAAATGGGAGCTTCCTGTTGTAAAAGTATATGGAAGTGGTATAGTCATTTGCTCAAAAGTATGGAATTTAGGAGTCTAGCTGAACTGTAGATATATCTTTTTTTAATGATCTAACAATTTTGCAAACCTGTTTCTAGTCACTGAAGCCAACTTGGGGGACTGGTAAAAGTTTTACGATTTGTTAACTGCATTTTTTATTAGAACACTCATGTTTCTGCATACAACTGATATTGCAGCAAAAGGTAGGTAACGTTTATGTCTAAAATGTTCTAGCCATAATAATATTACCTGGCATTTGTTCAGTGAGATGGTTCATCAGCAGTGTTGCAATCTTTTGTTGTTACCTTTCAGAGGAAAGATTGTCTTGGGATACACTGAAGCAGAGCTGTGTATGAGAGGAACAGGATACCAGTTCATTCATGCAGCTGATATGCTTTATTGTGCTGAAAATCATGTCCGAAGTAAGCTCTGTTCTTTGCGGTTTTAATCCCCTTTTATTCAGGATGTTGTTACCTGTATGTTGTGGATATCCTACAATTATTTGTAATTCTGTCTTTTATTGCTTTTATTTTACTGATAATTTTAAATAGATTGTTTGAAAAGGGATTGATTGTCCTGTTGCACAAGGAATACATTATTAGGGCTGTACAGAAATAGGTGACTGGGGAGGTGAGATTGTACATTACTCTGCAGAATTCAATTACTCTCATGACAAGCCAGATTTTTCTATTTTATTTCACTTGACAGTAAACAGTATGTTTACTCTTTAACTCTAGTGATGAAGACAGGTGAGAGTGGAATGACTGTCTTCAGGCTTCTAACCAAAGAAAATCGATGGGCCTGGGTACAGGCAAATGCACGCCTTGTCTACAAGAATGGAAGACCAGACTACATCATTGCCACGCAAAGACCTCTTACGTGAGTCATTATTATATGAAGAAGTACTGCCCAGAAACTGAATTTTTTAAATTGATCTTGCTTACATTCAGAAAAAAGTTTTTCACTTTTGAATAAACGTTCTTTAAATCTGGAACGCCAAAAAGAAAACCTCTACTTCCTAGCAAACTTTAGAAAGAATTTTGATATTTCAGGACTTGTATGGCAAAGTTCTTGTTTATGGATGAAATTTTTGACATTTTTATTTCATGCAGGTAGCAACAGTACAAGTACCAAGTTATTCCTTCCAATGTATTTTTCATTCAGTATTCCCATTAGTAAAGATCAACAAGAACCAGCAGCAGTTACGTGGAGGAAACTGCAAAAAGATATATTTTAAGGTCTTAGGGTGCTTAATTGAATTCCATATAATAAGGAATTCAGGGTTATTATTGGTTAAATAATTTTTCAAGGGGAGTTTGTAAAATGATGAAAACCAGTACTTCATTGTTGGAAGTATTCATTTATTTGCCATGTCAAGAAAAACACAACAAATAGAAAGAAAGCCACTTACATTCATTGCAGCTACTAATGCACAGAAAATGGTGTATGCTATCTAGATTTAATTACAAATGTAATATGTAAAGGTCATATTACAGTGATAAGCTCCTTATTTCATAATCTGCCTCTTGGCTCACTCAGTCAAGTTGAGCAGGAATAGCTAGGAATTTGAAAAATGCTTTCCAATAGAATAGTTTTGGGTTTTTTTAGTATTAATTCCAAGGGGCAAAAAGATTATTGTAACTGTTGAGTGCTGCAGTATTCTGCTATATATATTATTTATTTTCAGAGATGAAGAAGGAGCAGAACATCTACGGAAGCGTAACATGAAGTTGCCCTTCATGTTTGCCACTGGTGAGGCTGTGTTGTATGAGGTCACTTTCCCCATGTCCAGTCTATCAGATGCCTCTCAGCCAAGGAGTAAAACCAGCATGGGAAAAGGAAGCAAAACTATGCTACATGGTGATTCTGTGGATCCAAACTCCCTTCTAGGTGCCATGTTAAGGCAAGATGAGTCTGTGTACCTCTGTCCTCCAGCATCACACAAACTTTCCTTTGAGCGGAACTTCTTTGCGGACAGCAGGGATGAACTGGGCAGTGTTGTTAGCAGTGACTGGACAGATAGTCTCCTACCTGCTGGAAATCACAATATACTCAAGCAGGAACTAATGGAGTGTTCCCAGGACAGTAGTGTGCCACTTCCTGAAGACAGTGCAGCGCTCTTTCAAGATAACAAAACAAATGATTTGTACAGCATCATGAAAAATCTGGGTATTGACTTTGAAGATCTGAAGTATATTCAGCAGGATGAGGAGTTTTTTAAAACTGAATTATCTGGTATGGATGATATTGGGGACATTGACATAACTGATGAAATCCTGACTTATGTTCAGGATTCCTTAAATAAGTCTGACTTCTTATTTTCGGGCTGTAACCAGCAGCAGCCCGTGGTCCAGAATGCTGGTTGCTTGGTACAGCAAGAATTAGATCAGCATCAAATTCATCAGCATCAGAAACAGCTCATGGAGCAGCAGCAACAACAGCAACAGCAGCAGCAGCTCTGTCAGAAAATGAAACATATGCAAGTCAATGGGATGTTCACAAATTGGAGCTCTGGCACCAGCATGCCTCTTTGCTCGCAGCAGCAGCCCCAGCAATACACATTCCCTGGCATGCAAGCCACTGCTGCAGAGTTTTCTTATAAATCAGAAGTAAACACTTCACCTTACTCATGTAGACAAGAGTTTGCTCCTTACAAGCAGCCCACAGCCACGATGCCACAGCTTTCTAATTTTCCCCAAATGGATTTCCCTGTGACAGGTTTTGACAGATCAGCCTATTCAGCTTCTTCCAACTTGGAGGATTTTCTCGGTTGCTTGCAACAGGTCCCTGAAAATCTCAACTGTGGGATAAACTCTGAGTCGGTTACGCTAACCCCACAAACATGTTATGCAGGTGCCGTTTCTATGTACCAGTGCACACAAGAAACACAGCCAAACTGCATGGATCAAATGCAATATGATCCCATGATGGCAAATCAGCAAACGTTGTTGAACAAGGTATGGTAAACAGCATTGTCACATTGCATGTGTTTTGAATCACATTTTTAGTTGTTTTGGATGGCAGCTGGGATGCAGGGTCTGTCATAGTTGAGTCACTGAGTTTAAAGCTGGTGAGTTAGTGGTGAGTGAATGTCCGTGCTTTATTTTTTTCATGAGACTGAATTGGATTGCATTTGATCAAGTTTTTGTATATGCATATTTGCATCCTGGTAGCTCTCTTTGGCACTAGTGAACTGGTCTGTTGTACCTACCAGTAATTTTTCCAGGGGGAACAAAGGAGAAGCAGGTTGGTCAAAAGCTTGAAATTTGTGTACATTTTTAGGGGATCAGAATGATGTCAGTAATATTTTCTATGAGATTCATCTTCATGAAATGTGTTATAAGGGTCTGGAAAAGTATCTAGCTATTTAAATGTTACAGTGTTCTCCAACTACTCAGATTCTTCAAAGTTAGGTAGGTATCAAATTAATAGTATTACACTGCGTAAAATATTATGAACTGTTGTATTTCTACATATCCAGCAAGAATATTGTTATAATGTGGATGTAAGAAGAGCCAGCTTGTTCCTCACACTTCTTTATAAGTCTATTGAAGGCTAAAGGGAGAGGGTAAATAATTACATTGACAACTTGGGCTTTGTTTGCACTATTCTAAACAGAGTGGAAATATAAGCAGAAGAAAACAGGGATCTTGCTCTAGCACAAACTACAATTTTAAGTATATTTTTTTCCATAGGTAAAATTAATTTTAAAATTAAGTCTAGTTGTTAAGGCAGTTCCTGATTTTGCATAGCCATTGTCTTTTAGTTTATACTTTTTATTTCTGTTAATGCTGTTTGAGTACAGAGTCACAATTCTTATTTTACTCCAATGAGTTTATATAGTAAAGTAGCGATCCTCTTGTAAATGCTTCTGCATGCGTATGAGCATTTACCGAATTAAAGTATTAATTAGCATTTAACCTGCACAAGCCAGAAGTGAGGAATGCAAGTAGAACATACCCATTTTTTTGGTATGTGTAATGTAAGTACAAAACATACAGTTCTTATGACTGTTAACTCGTGGAAAAAAAAGTATAATTACAGAATTACATAAATTTAGCTAAAGCAGTTCAGAAAATGTCCAAAGGCTGAAATATCATGAGATTACTTTGGTGAGCTGCAGGCACAGGCTTGTACAGCACTTGTGTGTTTGTTGCAGAGCTGTGGCCAGTGTTACTAATCCTAGATAGTGCTTGATAACAGGGATGCTAGGCATTTCCAAGATGATTCAAGTTCACCCCTGTAACAGGAAAAATTGTTATTTTCCTAAAAACTATGCTGATATAATTCATCATTTTTGATCAGCCAGTACTTAACAATTCCAAGTTTTACTAAGGATTAAGACAGCATCTTCTAAATGCACTAAATGAATGCCTTAATTTGTATTTATTGGAATACTCTTCTACCATAGTAATGTTGCTTTTAACTTGGTTGTCATAAAAGCAGGGCTACTTTTGTGAAAATACAGCCTTAGTCAGAGTGTAGAGGCAAATTCCACTCATCTTGCTATGAAGTGCACATGCTTTATGGATCTGGATAGCATTGCATAAGCAGATGCCTAATGAAGAACTGATGCTACTCTTCTGCATGTCAACTCCTGTTTACCTCTGAAGAGAACTGCAGAACATTTGTCCAAATAGCTTAAAAGAGTCACACAGTTCTTGATGAGACAGGGAAGAATTATTCCCTGTTTCCATAACAGCGATGGTAGCTATCTGACAGCTATCTCCAAGTCCTAGCAGGTCCACGACTTTCTTACGGGTGAAGTGATGGTGGGGAAGGAACTGCCTGTCCTAAACCACATAGTGTGATCTTCTGCAACCTGTATTGCTACATACTGGTCAAAAAGCAAACAAACAAATAGAACCAACAACAAGCAACAAAAACCCACGAGAACAACAAAACGAAAACAAACCAACAAAAAAAAAACCCCACAATCTTTTATATCCTTTTTTATCAGACTGTACTTAGTTTTGACCTTTAGTCTTATCTGCCAATTAACATTATTGTGAAACTGAGTGCAATGTAAGACTCTTCACATTGCTGAGAAATGTTTTAATACAAAGAAGCCTTGGTTTTATTTTATCTAGAAGTGTATATTGCAGATAACCCAGTGTTTATAAATGCTTGTGTTGCAGAGAGATCAAAGAAGACAGTAGAACTTTAAAATAAGCAAATTGATAGGAACTAGTAAGTTGGAAATATAGCTACTGCACTTGAAGTTGTAATGTTGTGAAGCATCATCTATACCAAAGCCATGATTCCAAATAATATATTTTATTATATTGTTAGTAGGAAGAATTTATCACTATATATAATAATAAAGTAAACTAGGTTTGATTTTACTGGCTACTGGTAAGTGTAGTAAGGCTGTGAGTGGATAGAAGGTGTCACTGCCTGAGCTGCAGCAGCACAGCCACTGGGTGTACTGGGGGACTGAGTCTGACCTCCTGATGTCACCTGGAGAACTCTGTTAAAAATTTTAGTGAGTGCACTTCCAATACTAAAAAATAACATTGACGCAATCTACTGCTTCCAGAAGTTATCCTAGCTTATGTTATGCTATCTATCCTTATGAGCGTGTCATCTTTGATTTAAAGTGTAATTCACATGACTGTAGTCTGGTCATTAAGAATTTAGAAGAACAACTGCATGTTTTATCAAATTTCCATGTTTGCCCAGCAGGAAAAAAAGAAGTTACCACAAAACCAGCATATTTTGATAGACGAATGAGTGCATGTGTAATATACATTTTAAGGACAAACCTTGAGTGAATGAATGAATACTTCCAATATAAGCTACTCCCAAAGAGGTGATGGAAATGTTTGAAATATTTCAGTTCATTTTCTTTGCATGACTGAGTGGAGTATTTTGTGAGAAAAAAAAAAAATCCATAGCATGACAGGAAGTATTGCATCAGATGGTTAAAATAGTCCTATGAACAATTATGTCAAGACTGATGAAAGACTTCCATTGCTCTTAGTTGGTGTTGTCAATATGCAGACCTTTTTTTAAGAAAGCCTACCCTAAGGTAGCTTAGCCTGTGGATTGAATGCAGTATGTTTCAGAGAACATATAGGACTGAATATGCATTCCTGGAAAACCTGTAAATCTAGATCCCAGTGCCAACATGCAGCTATGAAATAGGTTGCTTTTAAATGTAACAGCTGGATTTCAGATTTAGAAATACTCAAACTTTGCTTTCTACAACTGGAAGCTATATTATGCTTTAGAAAATGATGATGTTTCTTTCCTTCAGCTGTAGGAAAGCTCCCACTGACTTCAGCAAGGATGGGCTTCACTGGTGATTAAGCCCCTACTTTAACACAAAGTTTTAAAGCTCTTGACTGTATTTTAAGATGGGCTTATCTAGTCTGTTCATTCAGGCAGATTCTAAAAAATAAATACATCAGTTTTCTAAACTAACCATTTATACTGTCTTTTTTTTTTTCCCACCAGTTCCAAAATGGTTTCAATGGAGGAAATGTAAATGAAGCATATCCCTCTCAGTTAGATGTGATCAGTAATTCACAAACTGCCACACATCTTCAGCCTGCTCATCATCCAACAGAACCCAGATCCTTCTCAGATTTGGCATCTAGTGGATTTATGTAATTCAGATCTAGAGCTCCATCTGTGATTTTGTCTGGGTATCAGGCTGCTCTGAGGAAAAGCTTGATAAGTCTGTCTTTCAACAACTGAGGTTGATTGCACTATGTACTGGTGGATATGTAATCCAAGACCCTAACTTTTCAGGGTAGCAGGTGGAACTAAAACTCTTGACTTAAAGTATGCATGTGCTGTTTTCCATCAGACTGACTGTGTCATTGTGGTATGGATTACATATGTACTAAAGACTATGTCATGCTATACAACATAAGATAAGGCAAATGGTTTTGTTATTTAGAAAAATAATTGGGCACTTTAGAAATAGCATCATTGTCACAAGGAAGATAATTTCACACTTGGATTATTTCCAGACTTCATTTAAAAAAAAGGAAAATTAAACAAAAATTCATGAGAATTGAAAGCACTTAATTTACTGCATACTAAGCTCTTTAATCACTTATTTTATAAGTAAATCCTTTTGTTTTAAGTCTCCATTTCTAGCACTTTAATAGAAGGCTTAATACAAGGATATGATATGCAACTTCAGGTTTTCTATGAAACAGATCCCTTGCATTCCTCATTTTCTCATCAACCTTAAGTGCCTCACAGTTTAGCTACCTTGTTTCTGACAGGAGCTTATCTTAGCAAAAGTCACTATAGATGTCATCCAAATTCTGTAAACTTTTATCCACCATCTACAGTGCTACTGGCTGTATCTTCCCCCCCTTCCCCAAAGACAATTTATTTAGAGTATGACTTAATTCTTTGTCTATGGGTTTGTTACTATGATCAGGAGATACTGATGTTCTGAATTTAGTTCAGCTAAAGAGTTTTGGTTTATTCTATACTGCTTTTCTGCTTTCTTCAGGTAATACAGGGTATGTTAAAAATGCAGATTTTGCTGAGGGGGAAGAGCAGTTCCTCAGGATTAGTTTTAGATTATTAACGTTGAAAAACATGTGCCTTATCTTGTGTTAAAACACTCATAATGTTCTTTAGAAATAATACAAGGCTGCTCTATGCAAATACTTTCATTAAAATGGATATTGAAAAGATTTGCATTTTAAATAAGGGGGAAAGGAGTCTTGATAAAAAGTGGTATTGGCACTTTGACCACAAGTATCAATGTTCATAGTGGGAAAGGGGTCAGTTTGGGTTTCATTTTATTCCTAGCAACTTGCACTGCAAAGGACCGAGAGGCTATTCTTTTAACATACATTGGATCCACTTTAAGAGCTTTGTGCAAAATACGAAATTGGGAAAGGAAACAATAATTCATTAGAGAAATTCTGCTTTTAATAGGTTTGATTTTCAGGAGGAAAAAAAAAAAGAACAGACAAAGCAGAATTCTGGTGGTTTTTTTTGTTGTTGTTTTGTTTGGTTTTTTTTACTTGAGAGGATTTTTAGAATTGTAGACACCAATGTTTGGTGGAAAATAATAGTCTACATGAAAATACAGAAATGTGTATATGTTCAAAATATTTCATATTCTTGCGTGTTGTATAGTTCATATATAATAAAATGTCTTTGTAAAATATTTTAAACCAGTTAATTTTAAATGTTACATCATTACATTTTAAGAATAATTTTATTGCATTTGGTATATATAATATAAAGTGGTGATGTAGCCAGTTTAAAGCAGGCAAAAGTAAATAGTCTCCCTCCAGATGGTTGATAACATTGTTTAATACAAAGACAATCGCTTTGAATTGGAATGCTTTCTGAGATAAAACATGCTTTCTTAGTGAAAGGTCTTCCATTCTGAGATATTATATGTTAGGCCAAACGATTTGGTTAGAGTTTCTCCGATGACTGACTTCAGTTCTTTTAAGTAAAATTACTGTATATGAAAGGGACATTAAGAAATCAATTACTATTCAGGAAAAGCCTATAAAAAGACTGTGGGTTGTATTACAAGGTTGCTTTTTTACAAAAAACAAAGAAACTAACAACAACAGCAACTACAAAAAAGTTTCAGACTTTGCTTTCAGCAGAAAGATGTCACTAACAAATTTGATTAACGTCATTTGAATTCTTGGTCACCCTGTTATTTTTTATGTAAGATCTTGCTTTAAACCAATATCTAAAATGTCTTCCATATCTAGTTAGTGTATCATGTTTTAAGTTGAACTTGAAAATTAGAAGAAATGCTGGAAAACAAGAAGGTTTAAAGGGATAATACATGTTTTACATCTTACAAACCAGTATCAATCCTCTTTATTACTTTAGTTTAACCAAATACATGTCCTATCACTAAGTGCCAAGGCTGCAGTACAGCAATTGTGCTGTCCTACTTACTGTAAACAAATTAGTTGTTGAATATGAATATCTGCTTATTTTGTGCATTATCTTACGTGTACAACATTGTCTGCATTAGTGCACTCTTGATCTGCACCAAACTGTACCTACAGTACACAGATGTTTCTGAATTGGATCTCTCTTAGTCCTTCAGGTCTGTTATAAGTAAGATATAACTCAATGTTAGACAGTATTACAATCCATTTTTGTACAAGTTTTCCTAGCTCGTTTTTCTTTCCAGATCTGATCTTTCATCTGCTATGCCTGCACATACCGTGCAATACATCTTTTGTGTTAAGGTATGGTTTTGTAGCGCTGTTGCTGATCTTCAATAAAGTTTGTAAGGCATAATATATGGTAATAAAATAATCACTTGAATGTAGCAGAAATGTATGTTCTTTTACTGCAAAATGTTTGATTTCAGCAGTATATGAAAAGATACATTATGATGCAGTTACTAATATTTTTGGAAACTTGTCATCTAATAGTTTATGAAACTATTGTTATTTATGTCACTGTGGACTTTGCACTTCTGAATATTAGATGCAAATGCAATGTACATAATTTAGAGTAATGATCAAGTGTGTATTTGCCCATGGAATTAGTATTTTCCTTTTATACTTGCATGAAAATGAGTTTATTAATAAACATTGTAAATAGTAAGCCACAATTAGCACTTGAAAGGCTTCTATGTTTGTTGCTTAGTGAACATTAAATTTACAGTTCTGGCAGGGATAGATCTCTGCGTCAGTGTTGCAAAAAAAAATAAGGGAAACGTTTTCTGTTTTGAGTTCAGTTGGTAATTCATTGTTTATTTACTAAGCACTGATTTTATGTTATGAAAACAATTCACTTGATTTCTAATTACTGATATTACTCTTTAAGGTATGGTATGTTGACTTTGTGTGATCATCTTTTAAAATCAATTGCAATTCTAAAGCAGATGTTACCCTGTAATTCTCTCTGCAGTTACTGAACTTGAAATTCTTTTGTTTGGTGATTTAATGGACAAGACATTGTGTGTTCTCAAATATGCTATTATCTAATAAGGTATAAGACGCACATCTTATTCATAAACTCTGCACATAAGTCATCTTGTGTACTCTTCTTGCACAGCACAAAATAGATAAGCTAAAATTCAGAAGTTATTTAACAAGGCTGCAAATATTTTAAGTAAAACCTGGAAATAATCAATCAATAATATGAACCACGCAAGCCATTCTTTTTATAGTCTGTCTCACTTGTTAAAGAGAGATCTTCAATCGACATGGTCAGCCTGTTCATAGAGATGTAAAACCTTGCCATCAAGTTCTCTTTGAACGGAAGATATTTTCTTCTGTACTTAGCCACTTTCTTTTCATTATGGAATTCCATTTCTATTTCTGATTCAACATGAAAGGTAACAGTGGTTCAGAATCATCAACAATTCACTGCATCATAAGCTCAGGTGGTTTGTAGGTGGAAGTCATTACCTTACTCGAGACTCTGTAGAAAGGCTTTCCCAAGTAGCTCTTGGGAAGATGAGATACTTTTTCCTAGTGAGGAACTGCAATTTCCACCCACGCGTTTGAACTGCAAACTGCTTCATTTGTAGGTATTTTAATCACCTGTGGAAGGCCTCTCAGCTGGCTTATTAAATTAGATTAAATTACCATCTATGATAAAAGCCTGATTCCAGTTTTTTAATATTTTTCTTCTGCTGGTTAATTAAATTGACAGATTCTCTTACTACTTAGGAGGTCCTTCCACGTTAGCTAGAGCTAAGTTAAGTGACACTAAATCAAAACAGCTTTACTCATCCACGATACGAGTTGACTTCTAATCATTAAATTCTACCTACTGTATAAACCACTTTATCCGAACATTTAACAATTTCCTGCATGGGACACTGTCCACTTTTTCCCTATTTCTATTGCTATTTCTGTTTCTCCAGAGAGCACTATTCACTTTGTCTACTTACAATGGAATCTGAGCCAGGTCTCCAGAAAAACTTATTCTTCCTCTCAGGCAAGTACTGGTTCCATTGCTGTAGTGGTGAACCTACATTTTATAAATACTCTTATCTCATAAGGTTGATTTTTATGATAAATAGTGAGGCATTAACATTTAAGTGCAAGATATTCAAAGATTCAACTTTCAGTGACATGACATGACATGTTCCTCAACACTAAAGTCACTGTGGTGGTTATAACTTACACAGAAGCCTAGAGAGTCTTATCTTCTCTTGAATCCAGCTCAGCTGCAAACAGAAGTACAAGCAATATTCAGAAATTACTAAGTACACCAGATTTTATACACCATTGTAAAGATTCTTTGTGTTTGTGACTGTCTCTAAGACCCATGAAACAAAATCAGGAGATAAATATTCTCACAAGAATGAGAAAGACTGGTGGATGCTGGAAGCAATTGAAGTGTTTTGTGCTGCATAAAAATAATATTTAATATATCAATTCTTCCTATGTTTATGGAAAGACAAAGGAGAAGAAGAAAAAAAGGGAAAAGCAGAAAGCAAGAGGATGACTTCATCTGTAATGTACTTGAAATATATCTGAGGATATTTATATCCATTTATGGTTTCTGAATCGTGGAAAGATCCACATTTTTTGTAATAACAAAATTTAAATCTTCAAAGTCTCTGCTCAGCTGCCAACTACCTCAATTCTTCTATAGCTGTTCAGATCCTTGCAACACTGAACTCCTTGGCTATCAAACCTTTGAGAGGTTGCACACCAGGTGTTTCCTGCATCTCTGTGGGCCCCGCTAGTAAGTGGTTTCAGAACCTACTGAACTAATGTACTTAAAAGAAGCCATAAAGAAGGTCTTCTGTCAAAATGAACTAATTGACAAGGAAACACAGAAATCAGCTCCCTCCACTACCTGTTTTGGCAATATGAATGAAGTCATGATCTCTGAAATGGTTCATAAAATATCCTGAAATGAAACAAATGCTCGTTTAAAAAAATCTTCCACTTTAAACAAATAGTTCACAAATAATTAAGAGAAGAGGGGTCAAGAGATGTATCCATTAGTCTAATAGCTAGGGTATCCACTTAGGACAGTTGGGTTCTTTAGCAGAATGCACTGAATGTCCAGGACAATTTGTGGACCAGCAATTAGGGTACGTACTTACTCTTCACCAGCAAAATCTTTCTTATTTTCTTGAGGGGAGAAGTGTCATCAATTCTCAATGGAGATTTAAAATTAAAACAATAATTTTAAATTAAGAAGAACCTGACTTTCATGCTTATAAATCACAATAGATGAAAGATCTCTGTAGCTGAAAGATGCTAGTGACTTTAACTCTCCATGCTTGAGTGTATGATTTTAAAGCACGTATTTTCCAAGTTCATATATTATAACATTAATAACATAACATTATTATGATCAGAATTTTTTCTACAAAAGCTGCATGTTGCCGTTCCTGACTAGAAATGGAACTTCAGAGAAAAGTATGACTCGTAGATCTTCAATTACAGCTAGTCATGGTTTTCCATTAATCATTACTAAAAACAGAATTGACCTTTGCTTGCAGAAGTCCCTAAAACTACTGGACAAAGTGTTGCAGCATTGGTGCATCCATGATGGGTGGCAGGTCTGTTGCTGTGTAACGTGCACACACACAGAGGACACACTGTGATCATAGAAGGCACATGAGCATGTGCCAAAGAATGTTTTAATAAGGCTGGCGTCTAATCAAGCCTTTGAAAGCTAATAAGGGCCTGTGCCACCTCATTCAATTGTAAGTATCAGCCTCCAGCTTCAGCTCTGGACTTAAAATTGGCACATGAACTTGTTTGTATGTAGCTGTATGGCTCAAGTCTATTTTCAATCCCTCAGTACTTCTTAAGAAAATAAACTAAAATTTTTGAGCCAGAGAAAAATGTTGCTAACTTTATGCTATAATTTTAATATTGCTAGGTAAAATAACAATGGCGGGAACCTAAGGCCAAGAATATTATTGTTAAGCAGGAGAAATATGGAAATAATCAGTGAAAAGAATGTGAATAAACCTCATTAATGTTCTTCTAAAGTCAAACTTTTCCACTCAAATATAATTGAGTGAAGTCACGTTCATCAAGATGCTTCCATTCCCTCCCTGTTTTGGAAATATCCAAAAACAGCATTTAAAGTGTTTTTTGTTTGTTTGTTTGTTTTGGTTTTGTTTTTTTTTTTTTCTTTTTGGTAAAGACGGGAAAGATGCAGATTTTCTGATTCAGCTGCGACTTAAAACTTGTGGAAGTTCAAAGTGCTTTGAAGTCAGCTTGTCAGTTGCTCTCTAGTAATAAAATGTGGACCAAATTGAAACATGTGGCAAAAGACCCAGATCTGAGTGGATGCGCCCCAGGAGCATTTTTCAGTGCTTTTATTTATTTTTAGAAGTGGGATATTTGTGTAGTAATGGTCACGCCTGTTTGTATACTCTTGGAAGTCATGTAAACATTGCCTAGAACTTGCTCTAAAAGATTTTAACAGAATAAGAACAATTTAAGACCATCATTTAGGTGCTGCAAGTGCAGTTTGTATCCTCTGATGGTTCTTAGTTAAGAGAGCTGAGTGGGTTCTGCAGGAAGGGCGAAACACTGTAAGAGTTGTTCAGGTGGCCTTGGCAAGCAGGCCCTGTATGGCCAAGCACTTTGGTTACCCCCTGGGGCCTGCACAACAGGAGCTGCTTCACCAGCAGGGCAGTTCCTTGTTTCTCAGGGAGCAAGGAAATTAACTTCCTGCCACCATGCTGCTCGCAAGGTGGAAGCACAAGGGCAGGCAGGGCCCAGAAGTGCTGTTGAAGTTCTTAACCCCTTAATGAGCACAGCAGGACGATCCTATCACGACACGTACCTCTCCATGGCGGTTGGGCTTGTCTGAGACAGTCATGGGAAGGTGGTGACTCCCATTTACACAGCAGCCTTGTCACTGTGGTACAGCCTTCCTGCCAGGGCTGGGCTAACTGCAAGCTGTTCTCACAGTGTGGAGAATCTCAACAAGCACATCAGTTGAGTCCTGGCCAGAAAATTGGGATAACTGATCTATACATGTTGGTGCTCAAAATGAGCTGACTTCCCCCCTTGCAAACACAGATCAGTTGACAGACTTTTTTTATTATTTATTTATTTATTTAAGTAGGGGAGGGAGAAGATTCCAACAAGTTGGGAAAACGGGATGATTTATAACACCAAATGCCTAAAGCAAATACCAATCTATTTTAGAGTCTGTTCTCCTCTGGTGAAGCAACTGTTGGGTCAGCCCTTGTCTGCTTTGCAGCCTTCCATTCGTTAAGCCCTTTGGGTGACATGACCAATTTGCACAGCTGTTGGGTTTGTGCTACCTGCTATTTCTAGTTTTGCCACACTTTAATAACCGCCGTACTTTAGCGCTTTGTTGAGTGGTCATTTGCTACTGCAGGTCAGAGCAGGCATCCAGGAAGATGACAAAAACAAAGGCATCTAATGTATGGATTTGCATGTTAGCTTCAACAGCTTTTCCTGCTTTGCTGCATGCAGGGAGTTTCTGTATTTGCTTTAGCAGATTGCTTGTTTCAGGCCTTGGCTCAGCCTTACAGCAGAGCTGGCACGTAGGACGCCTCTTCTGCTCCATCACCTCCCCTCTGCCCTCTGCACTGTAGGAACAGGGGCCTCACCCTGCTGCCAGACTCTTCGATAGCTGAACGCTGCTTCTGAGTCAGATCTTCCCCTAGAGCACTCTTTCTCAACTTCAGTCTTCATGCAGCTTCAGTTAATTCTTCTGCCTGGGAAGAACAAAGACACTGCCAGCAGTGAGAGGTAGGTAGCAATTCCCTGAGTAAGGCAAACACCCAGACAAGTCCTGCAGCCCACTCATGTTCCCTTATAAGAGCTGAGCTTCTACAAACTGCTTCCACCCATCACCTCTTTGAAGCCTTTCATAACTTCATAGCTGTAACCTAAAATTTGAGAAATGCTGCTCTAAAAATACCAAGCAACAAACGAAGGGTCCCCTTCTATCCCTCAACAGACAGTATTTAACCTTTCCTTCACCATACTATATTTTTAGTAGTATAATTTCAGATACAATTACCAACACTCGGCTTCTGAAATCATGCATGAAGTCCTTTTTCAGAGCCCTATTAACAGCTAGCTGCTCAGTTTACTGGAATTGGAAACCGGATATGTTATTTTATTTACAATATAAAATCAGACTGCAGTTTTGGTGTAGATTGGTATAATAAAGAGAAAAGGTCCCTTTGGTGTTCTTTAATTTATGAAGCACTGTAAAACGGCCAGGCAGATTTTACCTAGTAGCTGAAATAGGAAAAATGGTAACTCTTGGCTGGAGATTAAAAAAGTCTCACCCGCTGTGAATGTATTTTGAGATCCTGAACATTTGGGAGCAAATCAACCACTTATCTGTTCCTGGGATCGTGCTCATTTGTAACCACAGTGCAGGCTCTGTGGCTTTTAAGGTTTTTTTTTGTTAGTTAGTCTGCCTAAATAAAATCATTCATATCTGATGAATGTCAGTACAGTGCCATTAAGATCACATTAAAGAGATCTTAAAGCCAGCATTTTTGGCCTTGCAGGATGAATTGCATCCTGTTCTGATTTTAGTGATTCTTAATGTCTCAAAGCCTGCTTTTTAGGCACACTGGAAGCTAAAAATAGTCAATCACTGTGAATTGCAACTACATTGTGCTCATTACCCTGAGCATGTACTCTTGTCATCGTTCTGCTGGAGTGTTTCCTGGTGAACTGCATAAACAAGCTAGGACCTGTGCCTTTCTATAGCTTGTGATAAGATTGTTGAAGCTGTCTTTATCAGTCAGAACCTTCAAAGTTCTTATTTCACGTTACAGCCTTGTGTAAAGGTATATCATCTGATTAATTTTAATCAACTGTATCAGCAAACATAAATACTTGAGGCAAATCACAGAATGATACAAAGACCTCTTACATCATCTCTCTCCACTCCCTCACTGACAGAACAAGATGTCTAAGATCTTCATCAGTCTGATTATAGCAGCTCTGATAAACCCTCCCCACTGATGAGTGAGATCAGCTGGTATAAGTTCTCCACGAAAAGAAGTTTTCCATCCATTCGTTGTTTCTTTTCTTGCTCTTCACTTCTTCTTAATCTGTCCCCTTAAGTTATTGTCTCTCAGTACCACCTCCCAGATGGGCACACAACAAAATATTTGTTGACTATTACTCTCTCATTTTGTAGTTGATCAGAATCTATTCAGTGACTGGTATTTCCATAGAACATGCAAAAACAGCCAGTATGAGAAGGCAAGTTAATGACCAATCCAGCTGAAAGGGCAGGTGAACAGCTGCTATTTTTTCATCAAAAGAAATCATCTTCCTCAAGAAAAGTCCTCAGTACTTTTCTTTTTTTTTTTAATCATTGTGCTTCTGAAGCATTTTATTCAGTGATTCCCCCCACCCCCTCCCCCCCCAACCCAAAACTTAATATAGTCCATTACCTCAGAGCTGGATGAGGAACCATTACTTGAATCATTTGTTCACCATATTAGAGGCATACATACATGGGAAAAACTCTTGCTGCTTCTTTATATAAGGAAATTTCTTATGCATGCCAGATTTGCATTGGTTTGGTTTTGCTCAATGTTACACTGCTAACTTATGTCAAATGTTCTCTCCAGTGTCTTGCTCTCCATCACTGGGAATCCTTTGTTTTCCTCGTACTGTGCAGTAAAAGCGTACTCAGAGAAACTTAGCTCAGTGATAGCTAAAAGAGGTGACAGCCTGCATTTCTCAGATGATAAAGAGGGAGAACTGTTCTGATAGAAGAGGATGCAGCAGGGAGTTTTTAGATAAAACTGTGAAGGAAAGGTAGACCAAAATATTAAGTGATGTTTGGGGAATGTTAAGAGATCCAGTGATGGCCCCTTGGGTGTCAGTGGGAGGTGCGAATGTGTTGGGCACTGAGAGCTCAGCAGATGGCTTGTACTCTGGGAACAGCCTATGTGGCTTAATGGATTTCTCCCATCTTTAATTCATGACTCTGCTTAGTCCATGGCTGAGGCCTTTCATTCTATAGGAAAAGAGTGTGTGTACAACCCAGGAGAGGATGTTTGCCCGTGTATATGTTTCCAAATTGCTTTTTCTAGGTTTCAAGTATTTCTGAAGGTCATACAAAACCTTTGGAAGCAACTCACCAAATTGTTTCAAAATGAATCCAGAGATACTGGAAGGGAGAGGTGTTTACTCCCCAGCTGACAGCCTGCATGTGTCATATCTGGGCCTGCAGAGGGTATTCACAGCTATCACCAGCATGCTCTCAGAGCAGTTGAGCATACATCTTCCTTTCTCTTGACATTGTTTTATCTCATAGAACTTGACAAACTGCAGCATAAATTTGTCCAAGATTCTTTACAGGAATTCCATGTAAAGTCTGTATTTGCTGCATTAAAATCTTTCTGGCATTGTTTGTGGAATCCTTTTTTTGTATATGGGGAAAAAAAAAAGAAAAAAAAAAAAAAACCAAACCACAGTATATATTCACTCACTGGTTCTCTGTCTTACTCTGTGTTCCTGACACTGTCCTCACCCCGACTGCTCCTCCTCACCTGGAGGCCCAGTCACGGTGGATTTAGTTCAGCCAGCAAAGTAAGAAAATTAACTTGTCTAAAGGTGACAGGTGGGTTTAGAAGCGGCCTACCTTACTTAGGAACAGTATGCCTCAGGAAAGAGTTCACTCGTGACTATCCATGTGGAAAAATGCAGACCATATTTGTAAAAATAACTCCGCTCTCCACAAGCACCTGAAAGAGTCCTGGCAGTTCCTAGTTCTGATTCATTTTTGAGTCTCCTATTTTGCTCCTTTTCCGGCAGTAATGGTTACTGCTTTGAATCTGGAGATGACAATCATTCACATAAAATGGAGAAAAGCTCTTATGCCTGTTTTAAGCACGAATATGGAATAAGGTTGGAAAAGGTCTATTTTCAACCCTAGTTTTCTGACTTATGCTACAACATTTATGGCACCAAAGAAAAGATGATAGAAAATATTACATTAGAACCGAAGCAGAGTTCTTTCCTCATTTCAGACCTCCTACTGCATTAGGTATTCTTCAAAACTGGCTATATACTACTTGGAGTGGCTGATGTAAAAGAAAGTATTACGTACATTATTTTCTAAACACCTTTGGAGGCTTATATTTTCCACAGATGGAGAAATAGGCTTTTGTGGGTTTTCTTTTACTTTTTTTTTTTTTTTTTCTCAGCCACTCGGCATCTTCTCAACATCTGTATGGTTTCACAGAACTTAATCCCTACCCTTCACTGAGAAATGGAAACCTTTGCTGTATTAGCAATCTACTGGCACAGCCTTGCTGGTATGCATCTTTTCCTCCTCACTCAGCGATAATGTCATCATCCATTTTACTCTTAACTCTGAGGAATGGAGAGTGACTATTTGAAATAATTCACTGTTGCAAAGGGAAAGGATCTGTTACTGCATGTAATGCTAGATGTAGCTTTCTTCTCCGTGTTAGGGAATATTAAGAACGTGACTAAAGCATGAGATGGAGATCAGCCATTTCATTACTCAGGATATATATAGCTATTGGTTACACAAATAAGTCTTGAAATTCTGGACTCGAAAATTTAATATCCCTGCCCACTTCAATGAATGACACTCTGGGAGATATTCAGGTACCTAATCACAGACATCTAGTACCATTTTAGCTGCTTTGGGTTATCCAAGGCATCTACATAAGCATTTCAAGGCATTTTAGAGCAGCAGCTGGTAGGCCAGAACAGGCAGATGTCTATGTCTAAGCCAGGCACATGAATCCCTGCCACGCTGTGGTATCTTCACATTGCTGAGAGACACTTAGGAGCAAAAAAAATAGTAAATCTCTTTTACATTCTGTCATGATCTGCATGTTTAGCATGTAAATAGGCCAGCCTACTATCTCACAGACCTGAAATTTAGGAGGGCAAACTGAATTTAGTAATATCCCTTTTTACTCGTATGTGATTAACAGTGAACTTGCACTGATTAAATTTTTTAAGCCTAAATTAGTGTGCCTAAGTTATTTGTATCTACAAATGTTACCACATGATAGATTAAGTACCTAACACAGTCAGCTGGGTTGCATCCTGCTTGTAAGTGTCCTGTCACCAAAAACCCTCTCTTGGGAGTTTGTTCTCCTCTCTGCAATGGGGGAAGAGAATGCAGGGCAGAAAGCAGTTCCTATGGCACTGGGCAGGCTATTTTCCAGCCCTGCTGGATGCTGCACCAATTGTTCCAGGCTGCCTTGGGCACACATGGCACCTAGATGAGAGAAAATGTGGTGCCTCAGCTCTGCTGGTACTGCTGGCACCCAACACAGTTTTCTGTGTTAATTCTTCTTCCTTTAGTTCTCTGATCTGGTGAGGGAATTAGACGATTTCTGAAGACATATTCCTGAAGTGAACTGTTTTAAACCTGACTGTGATCCCTGATGCTCTGCGTGTATCTGTGTAGCATCAGCTCACTGGAACTGTACTAGTTGTATTTCACAGATGACGCATCTACTCCTCTAGTGGAACTCCTGCCATAACTGCTCCTCTCTTATCTACTATTCATCATTCTGAGAAGTTTCTGTTTGCAGCTGAGGTAATGGGCCAAAGGCAAACTTTCTGACCAGGCCAAAATTTCTGTGAACTGTTCTGCACCTTTTTACATATTGGCTGATCAGTGACTCAGTCTCAGAGGGCTGTATGGAAAGGATCACCTGGGACACAGAAGTTGTTGTAAGTGATTAAGTCATGCAGGCTATCTATCCAAGAGAGGATTTTACTCAAAATAAAAATATGTTCAGAGAAGTTCCAGGAAGTGTACTGAAATGCAACACTCCCCAGAGTTCTCTCCTCTGCAGGCTTAACAAGCACAGCTCCATCAGCCTTTCTTCAGAGGAGCAGTGCTCCAGCCTTCTGATGATCCTTGTGGCCCTCCTTTGGACCCACTCTGAAAGCTCCACATCCTTCTTGTGCTGGGAACTCCAATCACAGTACTCCAGGTAGGGCTTTGCAAAGGCACAGCTGAGAGGACAGTCCCTCCCTCACTCTGCTGGCCACCCCTCTTGCTGCAGTCCAGGATATCATTGTGTCCTTCAGGGCTGCAAGTGCTTGCTGGAATAGGTGCAGTAAGAATCACGAAAGAAGTGTGTAGTGTATTGCAGAGTCCTGATTTGTACTCTCTTGTCACTTCACTCAGTAAGCCTTCTCCTTTCCCAGAATGCTTATTGGCCAAATGTGTGTACTGTCAATACAAGAGGTATTTTATTTTTAAAATACATGCAATTTACCTGAAGCTTTAAATTACCTTTGAAAATACTTCTGCTTCAAAGAAGTGCATAATAATTATCCCACACCCATCAATAATAACTTCACTTTCCCAAAAAAAGCAGTGCTACAGCATTTTTCTTTGGCTTTGAGCCAAATGCTGAGGCATTCATTAAGGTTTTACGACTTCTTTTTTTTATTATTATATTCTGATTTACCCAAAATACCAACATGATCTATTCCAGAAAGATCACTTGCTTAGGTTTTTGTACGACGTATTTTCCTTGCAGTCCTACACATAAGAATGACTTCCTTTGAAGTCAAGCAGCCACTATCACATGTGCCTGACTGTCAACATCGCTGATCTATTCCAACATCTGGGTACTGACAGATGCTAGATAATAGTGTCAGGCCTTCTGACTCCTTCTCTGTGGTTAGTGTAATGATAACATAATATTCTGCTTTCATCCCTTTGACTCACTGTAGTAGTCTTTCCCCATCCTTGAATTACAATTTCAAAAGCATCCTCTTCTATTTAAATCCATGTTTATCATGTTTTATCACATTTATCTGGATTCTACTATCAGCTAGGGAGCACTGGTGTATCTAGAGTAAATAAAAAGAAAATGCATGTACAGTGTCACATCAGGGGAAGTGTTATCAAAGTTTAATTCAGTTCCACAGACTTTTTTGAAATACCAGAAAGGGAAGTAAAAATTTGTGGCCTCTTCCTCTGCCTACTACAGTGGAAAAAGAGCACTTTGTGTAGAAAATGGAAAAATAAAGAAATGGGGCATAACATCCACTGTATCATCCTTATTTTCAGTTTCAAGCTAGAAGTGGAAAGATTTACTAGTTTGAGATCCTATTTTTTATATTTCCTTTTTTTTTTACAAAGAATTTCCAGTCTCTGCTCTATCTTCACAAATTTGCCAGAATAGATTCAGAGTAACGCAGCTCATTTTGATATATTCCCAAAAGTACTCCAGTCCTTTCCTGACAGAGACGGACTCAGGCAGGGAATCTGCTGAGTGGCAGTGACTGTTATGGGCCAGCACAGCTGAGGTCAGGGCACATGGGGTAGCAGCACAACTTCCAGAATGGAGGTAGAAGTTGAGTTGCTGAACACCCGAGATGATGGTTCTGAACACATGTACAGCAGGACTGGAGAAGCTGAGCTCAGGTCCTTGGTGACCAGTTTTGCTGAGAGAGGACCAGAAGAAATAAGGTGAAAATCTCCATCTGTGTTTGTGCAGGTATCATCTCATTCCAGCCCATTCCTCTGTTTTCTCTTGCAGAGAAGTCAGCATAGATCAGTTATAGCATGTCATTAGCAGAGTCAAAACAAAATCAGTTTATTTCTAAACCGCCTATTTTTTAAGACGGCATAGCAAGACATTGCTAATGCAACCTTACAAAATCAGACAGGAGAAAGTGCCGGTGTTCGCAACCTGAAATGGTGCAGGTACTGAGCAACTCGAGACATGAACGTTTCTAATCTGAGCAGGGGCTCTCATGGAAAAGGTCTTTTGTATTACTTTTATTGCCTTTACACCAGCAGATTTCATTCCAAAGTAAGTATTTCACCTTCTCACCCTCCATAATTATGACTAAATCTTTCAGTCCTGGTTGCACTCCTGTGAAACACTGACCTGTATAATGGGGTTGACCTAAAGCACTTGAGATTATTCCAGTGATAAAATATAACTACTCTCTAGCTCTCCATGCAAATATGAGGCATTTCATTTTAATTAAGATTGAGTCAAAAAACATGTTTCCATATTCCCTGAATGCAGAACTCAGCATCTGAGACTACTTTACCAAGCATTTGAAACTCCTTTTGATTTACAGATTCATGCATGAATCAGAATAAGCCATGCCAGCTAGTCTGCGTGGTCATAGCTTAGTGCTGTCTTAACTCATATTATGCAAAAAGTACAACAGAAATAGCAGCAGAGTGAGAAGGTCAGGACTCTGCACCAGAGAAAGCACCTAACTTTAGAAATCTACATGTGAGATTGGTGTCATTACTGCAATTGCTGTTGTCAGCAAAGATCTCAATCTGTAGTTAGTGAAGTGTGGAGAGTGACTGAGATATAGGAGTTCACTCTGGCCTGAACAGAACAGCTCTCCAGTTCCATCTAAGGAGGCTTTCTGAGCCACCAAAGCAATCTGATCAAATCATCCACTCATGATGAGACATTCATTGTATCTAGATAGGTAGAATTTTGTAATTTCTAGCATAAATATGGTTGTTCGGTGATTATTTATCCTCCAGAGTAGCAGTATTCACATTGTACAGAGACAGAATGAAGAGTTGAGAGATTTCCCCTCGTGCCATGCTACTCTTGCATTACCTGCACCTGACACTCTACTGTTTTGATTGCTACAGAAGTTTCAACCTATGATCTGACAGATTTTTGAGGATGAGTTGCCTCCTGTAATATCATTGCCTTGCAACACATGGAGCATCCATGAATTCATCATCTAATCAGTGGAAAATTGTGTTGACTGTATTTTCTTTTTTCTACCTCGTCCTTTGAACCTTCTTTGTACTGATTGGCGACAGTAATAACCATGAATGTTCCTGTAAGCTTCCAATGATACAACTCAGCAATATATGAGTTGTGTAACATCATTCCCATCATCATTAGTTCTGCCTTTTCTGAAGGTTCCAGGTAACTGCGTTTGTTTCTGTGTCAAAATATCAGTTTTCTTGAACAATATTTGCAAGTACTGTGCTTTTGTTTTTCATTTTGCTCCAGAAGTCATATTCCAGAAAATGCCATCTGCTTTTTCTAAACACAGCTGTCTGCAAAAACAGAAAATATTTTCTGCCTTTATTCTAAAAAAAAATTGAAGTTTTGCTACATTTTTCCTTTGTGTTGTGAGTAATAACTTTCTTGTAAATCAAACAACCAAACCAACCAAACATACCAAGTGGAGTCAAACAAAAGCACTGCAGGACTTATTCTGCAACTTCCACATTATAGATCAATAGCTCTTCCCACTATAATAAAATATCACCAAAATAGGAACAAAGTGAAGGCTATGAATGAGTCTCTTCAGTGACTCCTGTAGTCAGCCAGCTGACATATTTCAGAATAAAATAAATGGAAGATGACTGAGGCAGTTCTGAAACATAAAATACATTTTTAGAATTATCCTATTGCATTCTTTTTGTGGTTTTATACCTTGAAATATTATGCTGGTTGTTAAATTCTTGAATATGTTATTTGAAGAAGGTTCACAGTCCATTTATTGTTATTCTGTACAGTGATGTGATGAAATCAATGTACTCTGCACTGCAGGCATAATATAAAGCAGATGGTTTATCCTCAAGCAATAAGTACATTAAAATCCAAACTATAATACAATGTATATAGTGCTTCTAGATTAAAGCTCTTGCATGCCAGACTTGTAGCTTTGATTCTCCCTGATTTTAGCGCTTAGTAGGATTTATTTCAGTGATTCTGCCTTTGGGCCAAAATGAATCAGCTTTTATCTAGGATGATCATATATTGGCTAAGCCCTTTAGCTTTTCTTTTAATAAACATGTAACTTTAACCTACCATTACATGTACATAAAACATTACAAATCAAGCTTGCACACAACACTACAGCCAAAACAGAATCCATTAAAGTTCAAAATGGGGTTCATTTGCAGAATGAATGCTTCTAATGGGTGTCCTTTTCATTTACCTGATTGCCTTCAAGCTGTCTTTCTTACAGTCAAATTAATTCTTGCCCAAGTTTAAATTTCTTTGCAGGCATAATGGGAAAGCATTTTCTGATTCATCTTCAAAGTGAAAAGTCTTCATATAACAGCAGATGCAAACCAAGAAGTAACATTGTCATTTGGTGCAAAGTGACTCTGATTTTCTCATCTTTCTTGGTAGCACATACAGCAACTGTCAAAAATGTTTATGCACATTTATTTGGCTTAATTTCTTCAAACTCTTTGTTTTACAAAACTTCCTGGGCTTTGCTTGCATTCTTAAAAAACAAGATTTCTTGCATCTGAAATTATTATTCTTTTCCCATCTTTTCAAAAATGCATTGCCTTGACAGTCTAGAACATTTTGGTTTTCCCATCCCATGGGAAATTCCTACTCAGGCTGTAATCAGGGAGGGATATCACCAATTTGCTGTACAGTGATTCTTTGAGCACAGGCTGAGATCTCTGGGAATGTGGACTCTCTTCAGTTGAGAATATATTTACGGGTTCTGGAGCTAGAGGAGAATGAATAAGAAGTATGAGGCACACCGTCCATCCTGCTGTCCAGCAATGTAATGTAATTGTAATGTTCCAGGTTAATAAGAAATTAACTCCTTCTCAACCCAAAATGACCTACTGAGGGGTAGAACTGGTATATATATGTAACATTGACTATATGGTTCAGTTTCATAAATTTTAGCTCACGAACTCAGCTATTACCTGAGCAGTTCCACGGAAAACTCTCAGAGCTTTCTGAAGGAGGAACAACGTCTAGTAAGGGCTGAGTGACTCATGCTAAGGCTATAAAATGGTTTTGGACAGTCAGTCAGTTGTGTTGAAGGCTACATTTTATTCAGGCAAGAATCCTGTTTGCTCAGGGCTGCGCAGTGCTCCTGCCTTGCTACCACCCATTCCACCCTTTCCCATCTTTTTCGTAAAGCTACTTAGGTTCAGTATAAGATGTCATTTTCCCAACCAGAACATAAGCTCCTCAACAGGACTGCCTCAAGCACTGTACAACATGCTATAAAAGAAAATATTCTCATTCATACAGATAAATCTGTGGTGCCCTCCCACCCTTTTCTCCTACCTGCAGAGCTGAGACCTACTTATCATTTCCCTTAAGTCTTACTGCTCTGGGGTTTATAGTGACTCATTGCAAAATCAACTATACTAATAAGGAAAAAAGGCAAATTTTTCTCTCATATTTAATGCTGACTTCCTCTTGACTGGTTCAAACTCAGAGACAAGCACTGTAAGTTTCTCACGGAGTATTAATATAACCCAGTTATGAAAGAACAACCAACAGATGAAGGCAAAGTGAAGTCTTCCTGCACTCTTCAGTTTCATGAAAGATCATGCGGCATGTGACTGACTCCTGCAGTCTACATACTCTCAGCAGGTCTGTAGCAGGTCTTCAGCAAAGGTTAAATTAAAAAAAAAAAAAGAGAGAGAGAGAGAGATTTGAAAGTATTTGTGTATTTTACAAGTTACTTTAGCCTGGTTGACTTTGATGACTTCTGTCCTTCAAGGACTCCCACAAGTTTCCCTAAACCTGCCCTGCAGGGGAATATTTCTAGGGGTGCAAAGTAAGAATGCAGTCCTAAGTGCCAGACTCCTGGTACACAGAGCCCCTGGTGACAGCGAGAGATTTATGAGTTTGTGGAACTGAAACTACTGCTTTGCTGCACTTAGAAAACAGACTTCAGATCTTTATCGAGAACAATAAAAACTTATAGTTACTACTGACCCAGGTTTCTTTGTGCCAACTATAGACAGACAGAAAAGGTTGTCTTGCAACTTATCTATTGAAACCCTCCAGTCTGGATTGAAATATGATCGTTTTTAACCTCCGCATTGTTAGAACTTGTTCATCCCACCACAATTAATGCATTGAGAATGCATCTGCACAGCAAGTTGTTTGATCATGATTTCATTTTAAATGGAGGATATAAAATTACTACACTTCAGAAACTCCCTGTTTTGTTTTTTGTTTTGTTTTTTTTTAATTGAAGATCTCATTGTTTTCTATGAGATTAACGATGACTCTTCCATGTTTTTGCCAACATTTTCTTCTTCAGTTGGAACTGTTTTTTGCTTTTGTGACTGGCAGGAATTCTACTAACCTACGCTGACTTTGCTTCAAAGGGGTAATAACTGACTGTATCTGCCTGCAATAATAAATCCCACCTCTAATGCTGTTTTAGCTAGAAAAGTATTATCTTTCTAACACAGGAAAATCACATTTTCACAGAAAGAGGATTGCCCTTTGTTTGAATCTCAGGTGGAATGATGTGTTAGAATTACGTACTCTATTCTTGTTTGTCCTTTGTGCCATGTACAGTTTGCTTCCAAGCAACTCAGAAATTTCAATTTTGGAGAAAATGATCTGTTCATAATAAACCTATACTATAAAATTATAGAACATGTATTTATTTCTACCTGTGAAACTTTCTACAGCTGTTTACATTAATTTGATACTCTCTCCTGCAAAGAAAAAAGAAACTTTTTTTTTTCCCAGGAAGGAAAATTCGCAGTAGAGATAAACAAAAAATTCAGCTCCTAATACGAGAAGAAATAGAAGTTATAGGAAATGTACTCAGTACAGAGGTTATATTTGAGAGCATGGTGGAATTATTGCCTGTTAGTGGTATGGTATGATTCATCTTTCACTTGTATTGAAATAAACAAAAGGTAATAGATGTGTAATCAAAGATATTAAAGAGCAAAGTTCAAGTGACATTGGCCCATACATGTGCATATATACCTATGAATATATATTATATGCATATAATATCCATTGTCATTTTGCAGAAAAATGTTTATAGAGGCAATTTTCATCTTATCCCACCAAGCAGGAAATATAATGATTCTGTTGGGCAGTAATGGTTTCATTTAGAAATATGCTGTGGTTTAGTGTAGAGTTCATTTACTTGTTGTTTAAAATTGCTTGTCATTGCTATGCTATGTAGTTAAACATGTATTTGAATTGCAGCACAGCTTAGTTATGGTGGCTTCTATATTCAGGCAATACAAGAATAAATAAAAATGAAAATAAAACAAATCCATATGCCAAGTATGAATGCTTTGATACTTTACAACAACAGAGGAAGTGAAATGCGAATTCTTTCATGAGAAAACATTTGGGGAAAATATGTAATCTGGGAAATGGCTAAGTTCTACACTGTTTATAGCATAAACACATAATTGCATGAGGTTACACAATACACCATAATATGTTACCTGGGATCCCTTCAAGAAGAAAGACTTTTAGGGGGATAACACCCTATCAAAAAACCTACCCTAATTCACACATTAAAGCAGTCTTTTCCTCT
Organism: Cyrtonyx montezumae; assembly: GCF_038088225.1. NCBI lineage: Eukaryota > Metazoa > Chordata > Aves > Galliformes > Odontophoridae > Cyrtonyx > Cyrtonyx montezumae. Next base: position 115,153,586 of record NW_027072089.1, on the reverse strand, counting down.
GGGAACCAAAACTTCAGGGAAGAGCAGAGGAGTCATGTCATGCCTGGGAGATGATGGAAGGATCCTGACTGAAGCTTTGGAGAATAAGCAGAAATATCTGGATAATAATTAGAGCCAGATCAGCCACAGGTATAGTGCACGACCTAAGGCTGGGAGGGAAGGACAGGACTACAAGAAGGGAAATTCATTTTGTATGTTAGAAGAAAATTCTTTGCTCAGAGGGTTGGGAGGCCCTGACTCAGGCTGCCCAAAGTAGCTGTGGGTGTCCCATCCCTGAAGGTATTCAAGAGCAGATTGAATGGGGCCCTGGACAGCCTGATTTACTGAGTGACAAACTGCTCATGGAACAGGACTGGAAAAGCATGATCTTTAAAGTCCCTTCCAACCTAAGCCATTTTATGATTCTATACGAGGTCTTCCCATGGAGGACAGTGGCCTGCAGGAGAGGGAACAAGTGAGAAGAGGAAGCTAGGAAATAAAGGGATGGAGTTAGAGAGGACAGGGTGGTTCTGTTCACTATTTAGCATACTTCAAGAAAGTTGCAGCAACCAAGCCCTACATGCAATCTAGGAGTCCCAAGAAGAATGTGGGTGGTAAATGCAAAATTAAGGCACTAATATCATTACACAACTGTCACATAATCCTGCAGACACCTAGGCAATGGAGAGATTTTCCCCATTCTGCAGTGTTTCCCTACTGCTGAGCATCACATCTCAGCACATTCCCATGATGGGCCCATTTCTGACAGGGTCGAGCCACTGGGTGCTGGGCTCAGCTCTCAGTCACACACGGTCCTGAGGACTACTGAGGCCTGCACCCCCTGTGGAACAGGACCTGGAAGGCATTTTCAAAGCATGCCGTGAGCGGTCATGCTGGGAACATGATACAGATCCTGGGGTGGTGGTGGCCATAGCAAGGTCAGAAAAGGAAACCCTCAGTAAGTGTCAGAGTGCACTTGTGATGGCAGAGGCAGATCCTGGAAGCAAAGGAAATTCCTATTGCTATTTTTTTTTTTTTTTTCAGAAAAAGCACCAAATAAACCCTATTGGCCCTTTACATCATGTTGATTGATAACTTCACCTTCTTATACTCCTTTCCTTTTTTATCTCTTCTTTATTGATGTTACTCCCCTTGGTGGCATACTGTAGATGACAATACCCTAAGATTTATTACATCCACATATCTTTCTAAGATGTCAATCCATTTCTACAGTAACAGAAAGCAATAACAAAGAAATAGTGTTATCACAACCAATGCGCACAGTCACTATGGTAGCTGCTTGACTATCTGATTAAATACATTCCTTAGCCACTCTGCAACCTCCATGTGTCTCAGTCTTTAAACCCTACATTTGCACTAAAAACAATGACATCTCTGAACTTCTTGCTCTGTGACACTCAGACCACGCTTTCTCCATGGCCCCATAGAGGACAACCAGACACCGGCTCCTCTCAGGATGCAGCAGGAGGAGATTGGCACTTAGGCACTGCTGGCTGCTGCTCCTGCTGATGACCCTCACTGAGACAGTATTTTTCCACTGAAAAGATACTTCCCAACTTCCTTTCGATTCACACATCAGAGTGTGTGGGATGGAAGCCTGTTCTCTTTGACAAGCCCTTTAATAAGTTAGTCATTTATTTCCTTGTCCTTTCACCAGTCTTTCTGTCCTGAGATAAAAGTGAACAAAGAACTTTTTTATGTCTTTTAAAAACTACCAGTTATTTCTTGCACAAGATACTGTTCCACCAGTGGTGATAAATGTTTGGGAGGAAAAAAAAGAATGGAAAAGACACTGAGATGGGCTTAAATGACACCTCATTGTTTTATTCATAAAGGAAAGAAAACACAAAGATCTTCGAAGTATTTTTCAGATTAAATTTTGTATCCTGAATTGAATCAAGGTCCTCCACTAGGGCAATGCAAGTAGAAGAGCAGGTCAGGCCTATGGATGACTGTCAACATTCACACCTCCATAGAATCCTTTGGATTAAAAAACTATCTCCCCTCAGTGATCTTTGGAATTTCACCACAACTGGATTTATTTTGAGCGAAACAGGCAAGGAATCCATCACCACCCCTCATGTTGAGTGTACATAAATAGTGTTTTAAGGACAAGAGGGGTAATTAAAACATTTCTTGCATGTTTTGTCTCCAGGCAAAGCACTCTGATACAACTCTGATGGTTCCTGCACCCATTCTTGTAAAGCTACCCAACAGCTTTCCTAACCCCCAAGAAGTAGGCTACAGCTCCATCCTGGCTCTAGCTCTTACTCACTTTTTCAATAAATCTCAGGAAGAAGTTTTCTTCTTATAGGAAGGAAACATTACAAGAAGGCTAAGAGGAATAAAGATATATTTATTCAGTAAGGAATCAAAAACTACAATAATAAAAAGCAGCAAATCCTATAGTACTGTAATCCATTATTTTCATGAATGTATAATGCGTAACTCCCCAAACTTTGTAAGAGTGACTCAAATTAAACCAGCTGAGATCTACTAATAGCCTTTACAGAGTTTTAAAATGTACATGAAAGTCTAACTGAGATATCTGTAATCCACTGTGAACAAGACAAAACTTCAGTAGAAGTATAAGCCTGCAAGAGACACTGTATATGCTCTGCAGACAGCTTCCAAACCACAATATCTTAGCAGCTTTCATTTTCCAAAACAAAACCCAATAAACTGTATAACACATCACATCTTTGCCAATATATTTTCAATCATTATGGTTAGATAAGCACAAGTTCATCCAAACTGCATAAGCTAGTGTTTTTCTCTCTCTTGATTTGTGTGTGTGTGTCTGTGTGTATGCATTAGAACAAACATACTCATTTTTGTCTTATCCTCAGTGTGAAAGAATTACTAGTACCTCAGTACGCCACAAATAAAGTTTATAGACAAAAAAATCTAAATTAGCATTATTTTGGCTATTAGTTTTTGGGTTGTGGATATGTGGTTTTTTTTTTTCCATCCCAAGAAAAACAATGGAGACAGCTAGATTCATCTGTGGCAAGTCAATGTTTCATTACTTGTGTTTAAAGTAAATGAAAAAAGAGAGATATCTGTTCCATTTGAAACAGAATCTAAAGTGAAAGTATGTGTGTTAATCATTTTAGTTTTTGTAAAGTACGATCAAAGGTCATGTCTAAGGCATCAGCTCTACCTATTAATCCTTTAAATCAGTAAAACAGAACAGAACTCATACACAATGCTACTGCTAGCAATTTGAGTCAAGAGAATATACACTGTAATGTTTGTCACAGCAACACTGCTTAAGCTGACACATAAAAAATAACCAAAGTCGATTTGATTATGATGTTTATTCCCTGTTCAGTATTTTCTCCCTTGACACAAACCCACCAGTGTGTCTGAGAATTTCTGAGTACCAACTTTGAATCAGTGGAGATGGACTCTCATCTGCTGAATGTTATATTAATCATCTCCTTGCGATCCTGACCAGAACATTCTTTGTGATTGTTGTTTATGGCTAAAAAGTTTCATTTTTTGTAGGAAAAGATGAGTCAAATAGTTTCATTAGTTTACATATGAAATCTTAATAAACTTCACTTATAAAAATAGAATATGTAATGCATCCAGTTCTGAAATGAGTGTTGTGTGATACAACAGTGAGAAGACTCATCTCTCACTCCCATCTTCCATCACCAGGCTTGTTCTCCCACCAAGACATTTTTCACCTGAAAGTAACAGTTTCAGGGGAATCTTAAAGATTAACACTGTATGGGACTTGTCAAATAATAAAGGAAAATTGAAAACCTTCATGTGAGACAGTGCTCAGATTGAAACTGATATATTCTTCTCATTCCCACCTCTTACTGAGGTTTTGTTGAGGAAGTACTTGGTGAGTGGAAAGGGTATCAAGACCATTTTCTAACGGCTGAGTCCGCTATACTATGAATATGATGTTGAACCTGGCACATGCACCCAGTAACAACTCAAACCTAGAGAATGCATCTTCTCAGCTGTCTCTGATCTGCTTATATTCATGATCTATTAAGACAGCATGATGTGAAACAAGGAGTCCTTCCCTGGCACGGGTTACTGCTTTGTACCATTATATCTGGCTTTTTTGTTAGTGAAATGTGGCTACAGAGCCCAGGGAGCTGGTGCTACATATGGATCACATGCTTCTTATTTTTCTGCCAACAATAGATGATTCTGCTCAAAAGCTTCAAAATTGCTGTCTTGCTGTCTTTTAACCACAATATAAATAAGCTGAATGAGGTTTAGGTGTCTACATTACAAAACAAACTGCATCTTTAATTCCCTTAAGATCTTCAAAAATCCTAGGCTTTGCTCATGTGATAACGGCAGCATCTCTACCCATCACAATTTTCACAACTAAGCCTGTTAATCCTGGAATTAGCTCCCAATAATGCTAAGATACTAGGGAGCTTGATCAAATTTGTGCCTGTTTACCAGAAGGTTGCTTCCAGTGTTATGGCTTTGATGCTAAATCCAGCTACTATCAGTAGGCATTAGTTTCCCATGAAAAAGAACTGATTTTATAAAGCCAAAATGTTGGTTTTTAAGAACAAGATAAACACGGTTTCAATAAATTTTATGTTCTCTTAAATTGCTTCATCTTAGACTTGGTATTAATGTGCTAGAAACAGCTACACATTTAAAGCTTTTTCTTCTACTTTAAAGCTTGGGAAAATTCCAAGGTTATTTACTCATTTCTTTAATTCTTCTGATTTCTTAAAAATGAAAAAAAATGTCTTGATGGACTCACAGAAATTGTAAACATTGGGCACCTATGTTACTGTTCTCTAAATTTAACATGTTATGAATTTCTAGCACAGTCAAGGAATTGTAATTGTTGTTATTTGCCAGCTGGACAAGTTGAGACCTGGCATTCCATTACTTTACAATGGAACCAGCAAAGCACATGCTTGCAGCACAGCCAAACATTGTGTTTCAGGCTGTTTTAATTGACATTTTGGCAATCCATCTCTCTTCATCCAGGCAAATCGGTAAGTTTCTTGGGAAAACACCTGGCAATATGTCCAAAACTAGTTCCTTATTGCATTTGGAATGGAGTTACAAATGCTATGGATCAAAAATAGTAATAGTCTTGTGTTCAGTTACACAATTTTGGTGGGCTTTGGGTATATCTGACAGCCTCCTTTCACACTGTCTACACAATGACTATGTGTCAAGAGCTTCATCAAAGTGAAAAAGTTACCCTTCTATGGATGTGTCAGAGTTTCACATATCTTCAGCAGACTGGGCATATTTTCTTATCCTGCAGCTGCTGATGTAAGAGAAATTATGGGAACAGAAAGATGGAGAATTGCTGACATAAAAGAATCAGGAAGTTGACAATATCTATTGTTTGTATGTGCTTCCATATGATGGCACTTCAAAGACAAAAGGAGAAACACTGACTACAGCATGAATAATGTTGCCTTTTCTGTTCAGGATTGTGATCTGCAGACAGGAAAAATTCCAAATTTCTGAAGCACTAATTAATGATATACCACAGATATCTATGACTCCTTCTATCCTCTTAGTGGAAGTGAACAATATTATATATGTTTATATATTTATTAAAAAAAAACAAAAACAAAAACAAAAAACAAAACAGAAAAATCTTGAAAACAGTGCATACAAATATAAACAACATATTCCTACTGCTAATTTTTTTCTCAAGCTCCATGATAAAAAAGTGTTCAAAAATAGTGAAATATTTGTTTCAGGAGAACTAAAATTACAGTTAATTCTGCACAAGCATCAGGGTTTAGCACATTTCTATAGAAAGCAGAAGGAAGCTAGAGGGAGGTAACAGTCATTGCTTATTTCTTTTCTTATATATTTTTGGAGATTTGGGATTGAGATTGCTGGTACTATTTTTTTTTGTCTTCACATCAGGTACAATTTTAAATTTCTGACTCAAGAATGTCTATTCTTTGACTTTTCTGATCTTCTGATGTCTTTAACTTTTTCTGATACGCTGCACCACGTCATATTAGTAGGATTTCAGAGGGCCCACACACTTTCATGGAGTGCAGCTGAGGTGAGGAGATAAACAGATGTACAGCAGATAAGGAGGAGTTTGCTGCACAGATAAATGCACTCAGAATTGACACCACTAACTTCTAACAGTTTTGATCCTTTGTTATAAAAGAAGAAGACATTAAGCAAGTATTTAAGATACTGTTCTGCATATAATTTGTGTGTGATTTACTTAGATTGATTAAATCCCACTTGGACCAATAGAATTTAAGCATATGATTTACTGCATGCATTCTGAGGAATTTTATGAATATTTAGAAAACATTATTAGTTCCACTTGTTGAAGAGCTACCACAGGAAAAGTGTACTCCACATCTGGAGAATATGGGTGCTCCTGAGAGTTTTGGGTTTGAGATTTGTGATCACCAACAAAGATATCAAAGAAAATACATAGGTTACTCCAAAAGTAATGCAATGTAATTTCCATGGAAATTGCAACAGATACAAAGAGCACAATAACACTATTTGATAGAGCAAATTCTCAGCTACTGAATACTTTTTCCTCATAATCACCACAATTTTCTATGCATCTTCACCAGTAATGAATGAGAATCTGCATGTCTTGCTCATGTATTGCAGTCTGGAATGTGTCTTGGCTTTCATGTCTCATTCAGGTCTTTATCTCCACTGCTAAAATGCACCACCCACTGACTCACTGTGCTCACATCCACTGTTTGGTCTCCATAAATGTTCAGCAATCAGTGATGAATATCAATGGGTGCCATTTTTTCCACATGAAAGAATTCAATTCCACACCTTTGTTTCATATGCACTTCTGTGTCAGATGCCAGTTTGTCAATCTGCCCTCTTCTGCCTTCTGTTGCATGGCAACAAAATGCAACAGAATATTGGCAGAAGGGTTCAACCTCTCCTGCTATACCACTAACATCCACCTCTGATGTCATGGACCAGCATAATAGAATAGGAAGCTTTACTTTCAGAGTCTTCAGATAATAGAATCACAGAATGTTTTGGATTGGATGAGATCTTCAAAGATCATCTAAGGAGACTCCACCACCTCTCTGTGCAGCTGTGCCAGTGCTCCATCACTGCACTGTGAAGAAGGTCCCATGCACATTTGTGTGGAACTTCCTATGCTCCAGTTCGTGGCCATTTCCCCTCGTCTTATCACCATGCAGTGCTGAGAAGAGTCCAGCCTCGTCCCTTTGCCTCCTGCTTCTTAGATATTTATAGATATGGATCAGTCTGAGTCCATGTCATGAGTCCCTTTGAGTCTTCTTTTTTCAAGGCTGAACAAACCCAGGTCTTTCAGGCATTCCTCATAAGAGCAGTGCTCCAGGCCCTTTATCAACTTTGTGGCCCTGCACTAGACTCCTTCCGGAGATCCCTGTCCTTTTTGTACCAGGGATCCCAGAACTGGACACAGTACTACAGGTGAGGCCTCACCAGGGCAGAGTAGATGGGGGAGGATCACCTCCCTTGACATGCTGGCCGTGCTCTTTTTAATGCACCCCAGGATATCATTGGCCTTCTTGGCCACCAGGGCACACTGCTGGCTCATGGCCAACCTGATGTTCACCATGACACTCCAGGTTCCTCTCCTGAGTTCCTCTCCAGCAGTTTAATGCTGAATAATGCCCCTTGGAAATTTCTAGACATCATAGCATTTTCTGAAAAGACTCTTTATTGGCAGATGCATTGTAAAGGCTCTTTGACCAACTAACTATTGCTGAAGAGTAGCAACAGGAGGACATATAGAGAAATGAACCCATTTAACGAATCTTATTGCAGATGGACATTCCACTGCAGAGGGAGCATAGGCCATCCATGCCAGATAAGCCTGAGGTAATTAGAGCATGCCTCAAGCAAAATTCAAGAAGTATATCCCTACTTCGTGTTTGAAAAGTATTTTTCTCTGATGTCATCTCTTCCCATGTGATCAGTGCATCCCAACCAGCCCACTCACCATCCCCACAAATCCCTCTTCTTCAAACACTTCCAGCCATACACCAGCTCAAGCCTTATTGCTGCTTACACCTCTGTAGCATAATCTTACACATCTGTGTCTTACCACAGTCTCCAAGTACTTCTGGTGATATGTCAATGCAAGATGCTCAGAGCTAATGCTGTGGGCATGCTATGGCAGAGGAACTTGCTAAGAGATAGACTGGATGGGACAGGCTAAATAATCTTGGAGTACTCTAACACATGGGCTCTATGCAGCCATTTAAACTAGTTCAGTTTTAGGCCAGCTTTGTGCCAGCCTTGTACTTTTCTTATAGAACAGATGCTTTTTTTATGTTGTTTCTTCCATATTCTCTCAACACTGATCATTCTGAAATTAACTCCATCCATGACAAATGAAATCTGTCAGGATTCAGTGCATGGGATGCAGATGTAAATGAACAGCAGTACTTTGACCAGCTGGATCTGGCTGAACATCGGCAGCAATGTTTCTGTCAAACTCTGCCATTAAGAATCCTCACATCTTGTGATTTTGTGTGTGTGCTGCAGAAGCCTGTTCAAGAATAACAGTGCTCCTAAATGGGAAGGAGAGGGCTGTGATGGAGCAGCTGTGGCAACTCAACACAGCTTCTTTTAGCCTGTTCTCCTCCCACAGCAAATGCTAAATCTACCCTGTTAGGGAGGAGTTCAAGCCATGAAGATATTCCACAGAGAAGAGGATTATAAAGCACCATGATGAGCCTGGAATGAAATTAAAAATAGCCAGTGCAATGAGCGTGCTTTTCTTAGTCTGCTTTGAGAGGTTCCATAAAGATTTTTCTTCTTAAAGCAGCACTTGTAATCTCTTGTGGATAGATCCCAAGTTGTCCGCTGTGTAACAAATGTAGATAGTTGTTCAAAAAGAATGTTGCTGCCTTGCTGGGGTGTTTCTTTTGTGGTGCTGGGGGCGAAAGGAGTGTGTGTGTGCATGTGAGAATGTGTGTAGAAAGAGGGGACTCAGCCAGTCGATCAGATTTCATTAGGTTTCTAACTGCCAACTTTAGTCTAGTGGTTTTGGAATATTACTTGGGATCATTTCAAGTATTTTCAGCTTTGAAAAGCGAGTTGTAGCTTCTAATTAAAAGGGAAGAAAAAAAGGCCCCTCTGTCAGTTAATAAATAATGGTCATTGACACTTCAGTTCAAAAAACAGGAAACTCTGGAGCTTTCCATTCTCCCATATCAGCTAAAGGCTCCTGGCAAGAGGCATTGTCCCCAGCAGAGGACCACCTGCGGCTTGGGAGCAGCCAAGATCCTAGAGCTGCAATAGAGGAATTTTATATATGACCATGATGTCCACTTCCACTCCAGGCCATCTTGAGACCAGATGCATCTCGACTTTCGATACAGAAGTAGAGGGTGCCAGATTTATAGTATAAAACACCTTCTTTTAGCATTACTCAGTCTATGGGATCCCTGGCTGCTTATTTTATTCACCATAATATTGGAAAAGAATATGGATCCTGCCAAGTTTAATAGTTTCATGTAAAACTCTGACAAATAAGCTTAGATGGTAAATTCACGGGGAGCTCTCTTATGCCTGCAGAGTACCATATGCACTTCTGCTGAAGTATATGTAACATATATCTTCATGGACAGGGAGAAGATAAGCTTAAAATTTCTTTCATTTCTTGCCTCGTTCATGTCACCTATTCCATCATGTTGTGAATCATGCTATCTGTGTTCTCCATCCACTGATGCCAACAAGAAGGATAGATTTTCAGGCATAACTAAACACAGACTTCCTTGCTTTGTGGCAATACAGTTGATACAGGTACAGTTTTAAGGGTGTCTAATACAACGGTATTCCCAAAAGTGTGGCTTCTGTCTAGATCCAAAAACATTAGGCTGCTGAGGGCTGTTAAGCCAAGTGAGGTAAATCTACCCAAAGATGTTTTTCTCTCTCAGTGCTGAAGAAGACACCTGGGCAACCAGCTTGCACTCAGCGTGGAGAATTCATACTCTTCCCTAGTAGCATCAAAACTAACTTGTGTATGGCCTTCAGAATATTTGGAAAGCAATAAGGCCTTCATATCTTCTGATACATGGAGTTTGAGGTCCTTCTTGCCTGACTCTGTCAGAACTGCAGATGAAATTCAGCCTCAGTTTAATCAAGGAAATATTTATTCTGATGCCATAGACTGTCATAGATCTCTTTAGATGTTTAGAAATTTTATATGTAGAGATCTGCCCAGAAATTTAAAAGTAGCACTAAAATTAAGCATGAATAGAGAGAGCACCACTTTTATTGATTTTTCTTTAACACAGTGAGAAGTGTAGCCAGGCATATTTGTACCTGAATATGAAAAAGGCAGGTTAGTAAAAATATCTCTGGTCTTTTAATCACATCTCCTCTCTACTGTATTTCTTTGATAACGATCCAAAATAATTTCAAAAATCCCTTTGTAGAAGTTTTGCATGGCATCAGCTTTTCCTGTGACCAGCTCAAAAAAACTACTGTAAGAGGTATGTATGGAAACAATAAAGATCTACTGTTTCTTATGGAAGTGCAATGCCATCCAAATAAAATCCACCATCTATGGAAACTTTCATTAAAAACATAACTCTGAAAGACTCAGTACTTATGATTTAACAAAAAGAACCCTTGTTTTCCGAGTACAAGTGTGAATTCTGTCATGTCAGGGTTATCACAGAAAAAAAAGAGCTATTCAAAAACACATCAGAGAAAACTCTGAATGTGAAGATAATGAAGGACAGATGTTATCTCATGGAAGATGTTGAGCTGAAGATTTTTTGCAATGAAAGCTCAAGGGTAAGTGCTGTAAGCACCATATACCAATGCAAAATTACTATATATATTTTCACTACATTCAGTAATAAGCTTGTAATTTATCAAGAACACAGAACTTGAGTGAGTAGAGGCTCTCCTTTGGCTGCTAATGTGCAATAAACTATCTCCCCTCTTTTTCACTGTCTGAACACCTTTTAGTTCCCTGTACCCAACTCTCCAGCAGTCCCGGGGCACATCTGGGGAGCTGGAAGGGGAGAATCAGAGAATCATGGAATGGCTTAGGATGGAAGGAAAGATCAGATCTTGTCTGGCTAGTGGGGGAAAGAGGACCCACTCAATTCATAAAGGGTGTCTTGGCTTGGAATTAGCTCATCTACATGGAGAAACTTGCTATTGGAGGAATTCGGTCCGGGTTCTAAAGTGGTATGAATGTCAGTGGAACAGGCCCCAGTAATTCTCAGGAGAGATGAAAAGTTATTTTAGAAGAGCCTCAAATCCTCACACACAACTAGTGCCTGTTCACTGTGGTTAGATTGTTCTTATATATCTTCCGCACATGGAAAAGTAAGTTCAATTTTTTAGAATTACCTCAGTGAATGAACAAAAATAAGGTTGCTGAGTAAGTAGCTGAAAGAAATCCTAGAATTGACCAAAAAGAATAAAATAGCCTTTGAGAAATAAACTTACTACGAAGGTGTTGAAATTATAATAACTCAGCAAAAAGGACAACAGAAGAAATGGTGAAGTTCTGTCATGGATAAGAACTTGGTTATAAAGTAAGAAGAAATAGAAGAAGCTTTCAACTTGGGAGTATCTATCTTTAGCGAGCTGAAAAAGACCACTACAGTGTAAAAAAAAAAAAAGATGAGACAACGTAATTTATGAAACATGTACTCCTGAAACTATCACACTGAGGATCAAAGCTGGCTTGCATTCTTTTCGGATGACTAAATTGTTTATTTTTCTGGTGTTTTCAATTATGCTATTGAAGCAAAAGATCTACTTTTGGTTGCATTGAGTAATAGAATGTCTGCAGTGCTTTATTTGAAGAATTAGTCTGAGTCTCATAAACCATTATCTTTGGTGTTTTTCAGTGCCCAGACCTCCTAAGAATATAACTGCTACACATAATATGCTGATATTTTTCTTTCTTTCTTTTTTTTTTTTTGGATACTGCTGAGGAATCCTGTGAAAGAGTCTTTAAAACATTTAGCAGGGTTTTAGATAACTAAGTTACAGAGCATGGTTATCATGTAAGCTTACACGATAAGTACACTGGATTGGATAGGTAATATCTTGTACCAACTGTAATTGCTTGTTCTTGCAGATTGCAGAGTAATCCAGAAAGAATTCCATAGTCATTCTCCATTAACAGAAAACAGAAGAGGTTGCAGAGTGTACATTCCTTCTCTGATAACAGGCATAACAAAAAAATTAAGTAGGTGTGCCATGGACCTGTGCATTTCCCACAATACAGGCGGGTTGTTTCAAAGTAAAGACATCAGACATTACTGTGGAGAGCAGCCCTGGAGCAACGCAGCAAGTCCAGACAGGTACAGATAATAGCAAAACTTATTTACTGCATTTCAGGTGCACTGGCTGAAAGTTTAATGTTGACATTACACAGTCCTGTTCAAGGCTATTATAGAATAAGGTTGAAATCTACTTTGGCCTGGATAAGGAATTTCAATTTTAATAGAGTTGTTTTTTCTATCTTCGGTTGTTTTATTTTTCCAACATATATTCTTTCATCTGTTATTTTTTTTTAATTTTTGTGTGGTACTTTATCAAAGACTAATTTTTTGCATAAGTGACTTCTCAGTTTTTCTAGATAAGAAAAATTATCAGATTTTCTTATGTTACTGAAATTTGATTTGTTTATGGGGAATGACTCAGCTTCACTCACTGCCGATGTACACTTACCAACTTTGATATTTTTAAACTGAATTCCAAGAAAGATTTTGTAAAACACACAATCAATTCCTAATTTATTAATTATGAAATGTTAGTTTAACGAATCTCTTGGCAATACTTGTTCTGTGATATATTTCATACCTTAGAGCAAACATACCATGGAAAACAAAGAGGCTGTACTGGACATATGAATGTAAGCCAATACAAACAGTAAGCAGTTCAGCTGTGAAAAAATTAATAAATGAATTGCATGCTTTCAGTTTACTCTAACCTAAAATATTTTTGTGCTTTGAAGGATGACTGACAACTGTATTCCAAGAAAAAAACTTCTTCACTCATATTTAGAGTGTGCATGCAAAACAAAAGAGGAAAAGTTTGCAGAGGCTGTGCTTGCAGCAGTGTCATTAACATCATACATGATACATCTGTCAGCCCAAGTTTTGCTTGTGACTGCCATAAGGAGTGCAAGGTGTGGTGCTTTAACTGATAGGTTAGGCAAGTATCATGAGAGCAGTTTAGCTGCATTGGTACTGCTGACTATCTGCTGAACTACAACGAGGAGATTCTCTGGGGCAGAACACAACTTTCCCTTTTCAAACGGAGGTAACAAGCAGTAGCAAATGTATAAAGAATAGAATGTCCTTACATAGTTTGCCTGGAGTGAGATGAAGCTTCTGCTTTGTAAATGGCCTAAGACACCATACTTCTTTATGCAAATGTGAAGGGATGAGAACAGGAGACAAAAACACGGATTCTAAAAAAACACAGTCCTAAATAGTTTTTGTTAGAACTTAGCAAGTATAAGAAAGTCTTGAAGTCTAACTTCCCCTTATTTCTTGAAATGAGGCATGCAACAAATGAAAACATTGCAAATGTACTAATCCGATATTTGTTAACTGTTGTATTGCCGTCAATCACCTCATACTTCAACCTTCTTGGCCAAGAGTTTCTTGTTGCAAAGAGTAAGACTGGCAGAACCCACAGCTTTCACATCAGGCTAAGCCTCTCAGATTCTCCTCTACATTTTTCATCTATCTGAATGCAGTCTTTATATAAGGATCCCTGATTCAAGTGTTTCCATATGTTCTCAGTTTAGTTTTGACACAATTGCCTGATGTTGAGAGGTTAGGTTCTGTTCCAGGTGCTGTCACAGTGGAGTGAGATGCACAATATCTGGTAGAGCCCTGGGGCTCGCACTCTTCAGGTGCTGTCCCTGTTGAAGCAGATCACTTAAAAACATTTGATCTGTGGTATGCCTGGAATTGTCTCAAACACTTACAAGACCATTGCCATGACTACAGATTGAAGGCTGGAGACCTGGTGAAAGAGGCAGCCCTGTGAATAACAAGACTGAATAACTGAATAACGGGACAGATTTTCTCTGTCCAAAACATTCCTGTTTTGGTACATCGGTAAGTCTAGCAGGAATAAAAGATATGTGAGAGAAGATTGGGAGCTTTGAGACCTTGACACTGCAGAACTTCTGGATGAGTGCTCTCAAAGACTGAGGGCCCCCTACATTGTCTGAACCAATGCTGGAACCTGGACCAGTGATCTCTGTCTCTCTGTCTCTCCCTCTGTTGCCCCTCACTCTCTCTTTTCTTTCCTTTTCTCACATAAAATTGTTAAGTAACATCTTGTTTCTTTTGATTTCTTATTAAGTTGCATCATTCAGCCTCATAGCTTAGACAGGTATAATTGTAAGAGTGTCAATACTTTTAAGATAATTGTAGTATAAAGATTCTTAATAAAATTTATGATTGCATATAGAAATATATTGACCTTGAGTGTCAGTTTCATCTTAATCTAAGCAGGAGGAATTTGCAAATCTAATCACCCCTCCTTCCCTTCACGGGCATGATGTGACACTTATAACCTTCCAGAGAACCACTAGAGCCACCACATGCCTCATGGCTGGCCTGAAAGTGTATGGGCCAAACAGACAATCCCCAGCAGAAAAGTTACTCTCAGGCGACTGACACAGCACTTAAACAACTGAAGCTCTGGGGGCTCCAAAAAGACAATCAGATACGTGTGAGATGGTTTAGGCTGGCCAAAAGGGAACATCCAGGCACGGCAGGATTTAGCTTCTATCTAAGAGGTGTTTCATCACCTTTCTTGAGAAGAGGGACAGAGGATTCCCTTAGGATACATTTCATAGTTAAGAATCATATTAAGGAGTAGGGCAGATATGAAAGTATTAAAAAAAAAAAAAAAAAAAAACCAACCAACAACAACAACAAAAGAAAGCAAACAAAACAACAAAACCCAAAAAACTGTAATCGCAACTGAATTAAAAGCATCTAATACTCATGTTCTCTCTACATCTGATTTAGAACAAGCATTTGAAATAAAATTGTTTTCCTCCCCAGAGAGCTCCCTTACACTTAGACCGTGGAATAAACTGAGCAAATTCTTTGTTTGTTGAAGCTGTCCCACTTTATACATATTAGTAGCTGTGTGAGCAGAGGCTGGAATCTAAATATAGAAATTTTCACACCCTGTCCCAGTTCAATGAATATTTAAGTGTTTTTTTACACAGTGGTACAAGAGAGACTAAGATATCAGAACTGAGCCACCTCTAGCTTTGTTGTTAGAAGACCTGGCTTTAAAGCCTATACACAGACAAGGCAGAGGAAAGATCTGAATGTATATGTTCCCATTCTATCTCTGTCCTCTCAATCCTGACATTTCAGTGATGAAGAATAAGGGAAGGGCAGGGCTTTCTCTCACTGTTTTGCTTGAAAAGCATCTCCCTAGAAAGGAGTTACTAAGGAAGACATACTAACATATTTCCGCAGTGTGCTAGCATGAGGTACTTACTTGCTTGATAATGTTGGGATTTAGACAGAAAGATGTAAGAATTTAGGTCCTGAAGGTTGTAAGTACCAAAGATAAGAAGAAATATGAACAGAATGGTGAAAAAGGTAAGCTTAACCAGTCTCTCCAAGCTTTCCTAACTTGAACATTCCCTCTGACATAAACTTTAGTCCAGGATTTATAACACGGAAAATGGAGACTAATGAAATTAGGTTACTTTCTGTAAGCTTCATCCTAGGTCTGAAAAGTTCCCTTGTGTTGAACTGATGACATTTTCACTCTCACTTCTGAAATGGCTACTTAAGAGTTGTGTCATGAGTGATTACTTAGCAGAAAAGCTTAACTGCCTGAAGAGAACAGTAACTGGGTGTTAAGGGACCTGATTTACAAGCAAGGTTATGTATGCCCTTCAAAAGAAACATGGAGGTAATGCCATTGAGTATTTTCAAGGGGATACTCAGCTGAGGAGTGGTATGGGATGTAAAACTGTAAGAAACGTGGGGAAGGTTACACATCTCTGATTCAAGTCATACATAACATCAAGTAAAGTAAGTGGGTAGCAGGCTAGAATAAATAAATGGATATGTCACTGTATTTCCTTATCAAAGCTGCGGATTTCCTCTTTACAGGATGTTAAAATGGTCTTAAAAGGAGCATTAAACAAAAAATATCACTTCTGACTGTGGAATCATTGAGTTTCACATTGTTAGAAAATGTGAGAAAATTCTGGATAAATATTTCCACATTTTCTCTACAGTTAGTCTCCTCTGGAGGCAATAAGCTTTTCAGATTCTACCGACTTACAGATACCAGCTGAAAGACAGAAAACTGATATGTTATCATGTATCTATTCCACACTTGAGAGTGTGCACTATTATCTTCTACCGTTATCGTTCTACTTATGAGCTATGATATCATCATGTAGTCACCTAGAATTGGAGAGGAAACAAAGAGCCAACTTTCTGTTTAATAACTGAAAGATTTAAGAATTGTCCATTGTTTCAGCTGATAATAAAGGATTATATTCACATGATAGTAAGACACTGGAAATGTTGTAATGCTTAACCAGATGTGGTTTAACATACTGGCATCATGGAAAACAAGAAAAGGAGAACCACAAGTGACCTTATATTGATACCTGTATCAGGATAAATAGAACAAGGAACACAGAATCATAGAATCAAAGACTGGATTGGGTAGGAAGGGACTTTTAAAGTCATCTACTCAGAATCACCTTGCTATAGGCAGAGACACCACCCACAAGAAAAGATTGCTCAAAACCTCATCCAGCCTGGCTTTGAATGCTTGCAGGGAGAAGGCAACCACAGCTTCACTGGAAAACCTGTTCCAGTGTCTAACACCACCCTCAGTAAAGAATTTCTACCTAATAACTCATCTAAACCTACCCTCTTTCAGTTTAAACCAGTTTCCCCTTGTCCTGTCCCTAAATGCTGTTATAAAAAGTCCCTCCCCAGCTTTCCTGTAGGCCCCCTTCAGGTACTGGAAGGCTGCTATAAGATCCCCCTGGAGCATTCTCTTCTTTAGGCTCAAGAGCCCCAGCTCTCTCAGCCTGTCCTTGTAGGGGAGGTGCTCCAGCCCTCTGATGTCTTGATTTACAGTCACTCACTGTAATGAGAAGTTTACCCTGAAACAAAAATCCATCTGACCTCTGGCAAGAACTCTTGTGGTTTTCAAGGAAGAGAAAAATTCTCGGCAGGTTTATAGAAAAGCTGAATCTCCTCATTTGAATTCTGTGGCAGCCATATGTTAAAAACATATATACAGCCTATCTTGAAAGAAAAACATATTAGTAAAAGCTATATGATTCAGAAGTTAGGAAATGGTAGAATTGAGGACTGTGTTTGTGACCATAACCTAGCTGATTTGTGCAAATATATTAAGGTAGGATTCCAGATCACCCTTGTCTTGTGCAATGCTCAGAATGGATAGAGTGTTCCTAATAAGTAGACATTTTCTGTTTTGTTTTGTTTTGTTTTGTTGTTTTTTTTCTGTGCGTTCAATGTCTGATCCTTAGCCATATTTACTACCAACAGCTTAAGCTCTAGTAAAAACAGAATCAATTTTTTTTCTCCTTGGTATTTCCTGTGATCCTTGGAACGGTAGTGCTTATGTGGGACAGCATCTGTGTTTCCCAGCTCAGTGGAATCTGAGAGAATGCAGCAGGCTCTGGCATTGTGCCTCCAAATATCAACCTGAATGCTCTTCTGACAGGACCTGGACATCTTCAGCTGAGCTGTTTCAACACCAGTCTGTACAATTAACAAGTCATCAGGTCCTGGAAGCAATTGAATTAGCTAGTTAAAATCCCTATCGTCATATAAACATGAAGGGAATTGTTAAGATTACCCCTTTGCATGTTTCAGTTGGCATCTTTAATAATTTCATCACAGCTCTGTTATTTTTCTGGATTTTTTTTTTTACTTTCAGGACAAAACTTTAAGAGGTAGTAGGTCCAGGATGGTGCCTTCATTTAGAAATTTGAGTATCCTTTTCGGACAGCTTTCAACTCCAAGTACGAGTTCTACCTCAGTATGGTTCTCACCTCTTCACATAACAATACTTTCACAGTTGGCTCTTCTGCAATGCTGCCAGAAGTGATGGGGACAGGCTCTGCACATTAACATTTCATAGCTGCCATTTGTAACACCTTCTCTTGTGTTCTGCAAAAATATCCTTCGTCATACATAATATCCACTAAGCAGCACTTAAAGTTCCAAGTAAGAATTATTTTTTCTTGTCTTTTCATGCTGCTTCAGATCATTGCCACCTATTTCATCTATCTGATCCTTGTGAAATATTTCAGTGATCCCTGAACACATGATGAAAGTAAACTCTATGTTTTTTTTGTTTCTGATAAATCTTTTCATGTTTGCCCAAAGTACCAGATCCACCCTACAAATTTTCCTTGGTACTTCCCTTGACAAATGATGAGTGGACTTCAAAAGGCAAAGAGATTGTGCAATCTTTATCATCAATTCAAAGTAGAGATTCTCTGAAGAGCCTACAGTTTATTTTTAAAAATTCTTTCTGGAGGCATGTGTTATTTAGAAAGCTTGAAAAATGAGCAATTAAACTGTACAGTGCATTTAAGAACAGAAGCATGCTGTTTCTTTAGTGTTCTCTCAGACAACCATGAAAAATGCACGAAAAAAGGTTGTCTCATTGGGATACCTTAGCCTAGAGTACACCTGGAGATGCTTTCACTGCCTGTCTTTTTGGTATCCTCTCTAAGAAAAGGGCACAGTGAATATGGTTTCACAATTTACCTTAGCCTGTGGAGTCATTATGTGGTTTGACAAAGGGCTGAGATCACGTCCTAACCATAGACTGCTTCTCATGGGATTTCTGGCCGTCTCCTACCCCGATCATGGGAACAGAGTTCCATAGATCCTATTAGAATTGTGGTAAGCAGTGTTATTCTCTTTAGATCAAGGTTTTCACCTATTAATTTTTATTTGGAAAATCAGGTACTGTTGATTTACAAAACAGAGAATAAGTAATGGATGGATTAAGAAAAATATAATGTGAACTGTTGGTTATGTATGTGGGCTCCCCTCTGCTGCTCTGCACCTCAAATGTGGCAACTGTATATGCTGCTTGAGAGAATATTGCTGCTCTTGTTTTGAAGACATTTGTTGAACACTAATAGGAGAAAGTCAGATCTCTGCTTTTACATGAGGACAAAGTCAAGTATACTTACATGAAATCTGTCTGTAACTCGAACCAGATCCCAGCCCTGAACTAGTAGATGTCAGCTCAGTTTTGGTTATCATTTTGTAGTAATTTCCCCTTTTGTGTCCCTCAGTGTACCGGATGGATCCATCTAAAGTACTGAACGTTGCAGGCAAGTGGTCCTCATGGTTTGATGCAACTCTGTGTGCTGGGTCCTTTCTCCATCACCTCACTGGAGCCCTGGACATTTGGCAGAGGTTTGCCACCCTTATGGAGACCTACTCCTGAGACTGCAGTGAAACAAAAGAATCATTGACATCCAGGTTTACAAGGCTTAGTCAAGGGGACTGGTTGTCTGTGTTCACCACAAATCACCCAGTAGTGTTACAAATCACTAGCAATTAAAGGCAAAATCCTGTGTATTGTTACTTTCGATTATAAGGTCTAATGAAAAATGAAGTTGGGTTTCCTTACAAATGTACAGGGATTGGAAAACTGAGCTGCATTTGGGAAGAATACAATTTTATGTCTGATAACAATTTTGGGAAGTTGAACTTTATCTGAAAATTTCCCCCTAGTAATTCAAATTATTTTGCTAAATGACTTGGGTGACCTTTCTGTGGCAATGCTTATGTTGCTATGGCAAGGTTTGTGTTAATATTAAAAGGTGCTGTCAGACCACATGCCTCCACTGAGACATACAAACACATGAAGATGGGAAATCTGCCAAGATGTTCTATATGCTTAGGAAGAGGAATGTATGGTTAATCATTGTTTTGCTCAGAAAGAGGCCATGAGAGATACAATTATACCCCATATATACATCTCCCTTCATGCGCCAGTACAGGGCAAGGGTCAAAACTGCAGAGAGACATATGCAAATGTTAGAAAAAACTTTTGAAAATGCAAATGGTTTTACAGGAACTTTTCATAATTGCAGTTACCTGGGCTTACCCTGAAATAGAAAGCAAGGCAAAGCTCAGAAAGGCCTTTTTTTTTTTGCCCCAATTATACTTAATAAACCACACTGACTGAGCTTGCACGAATTTGGTGATGCATCAGAAACCTGTGAAAGCAAAAAATGGATAATATTTTTTTAAATAATTATTCTAGAAGGTTCACTGAAATGCTTAAGGGTCAAATCCTGCTTTCTTAACTCTGTGTGGCTCCATATTTAGGAAGAAATAATTTTTGGAATTACAGTCTTTAATCTGAACACTTTCTACATCCTATTTTCCTTAAATTTACTTGAACACCAGCCAGTGTATGTGGTTGTTTTTTGGATACATTTGATGTAACTTCCATAAGCATTAAAGGGTTAAACAAATACCAGACTTGGGTAATTGTTTTTGAGAGCCACAAAACCCAATTTTGAGCTTGGCCTGAAGGCACCACTGTGGGTATTGCCCAAAACAGTGGTGTGATGGATAGCAAACACTTCTGTATTTATAGTGGCACAGTGCCCAGCCTTTCTACTGTCTGCTTCCTCCTCTTCACAGCCCATGATTTCTTCAGTTATTTTTCAGAATTACAGTCTTCAGATGATACCAGAATGCCAGACTATTGCTGAGACATACATGGCTCCAACATACCCTCGCATTTTATGGGAAATGTCAGTCTCTGGATAATGAGCCTCAATAAGCTCTAATTAGCAGAGAGTCTCATTATATCCCTAGTAGCAGAATGGTCAATTGTAAATCAGTAGATGAGATCATTACTTTCAATCAGACTCTTCCATCAAACACCAAAACTTCATAGCTAAGAAAGCAGCGACTCCCTGTAAACCACCGACTTATTCACATTGTAAGTTGCATAGCAGAGTTCAAATGAACATATTAGTCATTATATTTATCTTCTCATCAATTTATTTTATAACTCTTCCAAAAAAAACTCTTTTATAACAATGATTTATAACGCAATAAACTTTCCAGTAAGCATTCATGCTACTATTGTTGCAAAATAATGATCTTTGTTTCTTAACGTTTTGAGGAAGTGAATATTTGGATTGTGAATAACTATTTTGGACCCATTAGCAATAAAGATCTGAATCTTTTTAGCTAGTTCAGTAAAAAATGCATCAAGTTTATGAACTAATATTTTCTGCAGACATCATTTTGGGTGGTGACAGAGGTTGAGGTAAAGAGAATTTTTTCCTTATGTAACAATTTTTACACAGAATGGGGAGGTTTTTTTTCTTTACTTTTACACTGTTGGGTAAAAATGGATTTTCTTAAGAATTCATATGCATTTACAATGTGTACCACTGAGTGCACATTGAAGACTGAAACTGTTTTTAAATACACAGAACAGATGTAACAGAGACAGTGTTTTGCAGAGAACCAGTTGTGTCTGTGATAATACCTCCGTCCCTATTTTTATCCTGCTCTGTAAATGTCAAATATAAAGCCAGACTGACATCATTTGCTGCTTAGATTTCTGTTATACCTCACTAGGAATTGAAGAAAAATAATGAAAAATGGGATTTTGAAGTTATTGGAAGATGGTGTTAATGAAAGAGAACTAAGGGTGAAGTCTACTGGAAGTTTCGTGTTTAGAGAATGAATGTCTACAAAGAAAATAATCCTTGCTGTAACATTAATATCAGGGTTTGCACTACATATGAAATTTCCTGATAAATGATAACCTTTGGCTACACAAAACCTAGGTGGAATATATATCTTTTTCATACTTCACATTGAGATTCAGAATGAGAGAAATGTTTATAACATAAAGCTGGGGTGTGGCAATTCTGCATCGGGATTTTGCATTAATGGTTAGTAACATTATTCAATGACATGCCATCAAAATGACTTTAGGGCAGAAATCTCTATTATGTTCAACAAAATTCACTGTGCATTTCTACTGATGTGATACAAACTTACAAATTAATTGGTTTGAATAAGTACAGCAATAAAAGTAATATGTAGCAACTCTTTAAACTTTCACTTAAAACCTATTTTTAAATCATATGCAAAACATCTGCTACAGATACACAAATATGTGGGACTGTCTTCCAGATGTGAAATAATGTTTATCAAAGGACAGAACAAAAAATAGTTATCATTGAAGTAGGTCAAGAAGGAGGTCCCTAAATTGCATAGATACAACAATGCTCCACAATAAGCAAGAGGTTGCAAAACAAACATGATCATGGTCAATGTGACTTTCTTGGCCTTAAGAACAGAGTATTTAACAGGACACATCGCTAAATGAGACAAGCTGGGACCTGGTGGAATACACAGTAAATAACAAATAACTATATCTATACCATCCATTCATATTGAACTTGAAGAGCAACTGTTACATTCACACCGAGATTAATTGCTGATCAGGCACAGCTCCAGTGTGAGCCTCACCTTCCCTGGAGGACTCTGGTGAGATGAAGGTGCTTTCCAGGGCTCCTGAGCCTGCAGTATGAATGTGGCACAAATATCAGCTGCAGGGC
This sequence comes from Cyrtonyx montezumae, assembly GCF_038088225.1. Lineage (NCBI taxonomy): Eukaryota > Metazoa > Chordata > Aves > Galliformes > Odontophoridae > Cyrtonyx > Cyrtonyx montezumae. The sequence goes on along the minus strand of NW_027072089.1, from coordinate 115,130,962 downwards.
TGTGCTTTGTCCTCTCACTGAGCTGGTTCCTTTTCAGTGATAAACCTTCTGTGAGCAGAAACCAGTTTACCCCAAGACTGAAGGCAGTCCTTACTTTAGAACCATGCTAACTAGTGCCACCTCTGCTTCAAAGGCTTTCTCTTAAAAATTTGGCTTCCAGCCAGATTAGTCTTTTAAACTCTATCCTCTCCTCTAGAATTAACTGCTGTGCTTTGTTCTCTGATTCACCAAAGCATCTGTTTCTTCTGTGCTGCTTTTACAGACTTTCAAGTCATCTAGTATATGCAGTTTTCTCATATTGTGCACTCAGTCATTTATTTTGCTGCTACTATTACTGAGTTTATTTGTCCCAACAAATGGATGTCAGAGTTTTAAAGGGTCATAGCATCTGAAGCATTTTAGAATTCTGAGATCATTCTGATTCAATCTTTTCTTGTTCAGAAGACAGTGCAGACCAGGGTTATCAACTGACCCAGTAAAGATCACAACTGTTTCACAATTTATTGGTGGCTCCAGAAGTCATGTGAAGCTGTAAATATTGCTTGTTTTCAGTGTAAACTTTCATGATTTTGAAATGAAATGTGAAAATTAAATTATAATGTCATGATGTGTATGCTCTTTTCACCAAAGTAAAGACAGTGCTTGTGTGGGATCATAAAAGATGAACTTCTGAGCATACACTGGATAACAGTGAACTGAATTAATGAACAGTGGTAGAATGCTACATTCCAATCAAAGCTGCTTTGATCTTTGCTTGTGATCAGAGTTTTTCTTTGTCCAGATACGTAAAAATGAGATCGCACTAGAATTCCTACAATGCTTCTCTAGGATATCCCATTCTGCATTACAAAGAAAGAATTAGCCTTCTGGAATGGCTCAGCATTTGACAGCTTCAAATCATTTTAGTATTCAAACGCTTCATCTTGTCAGTGGGGTGTAATATACTACAACAGGGAATGTAACTGCTATCAAGCAAGTAGGCATGAGAAAAGTAGACACCATCTTTCTGACAGTTCCACGGGTAATGTGAGCATTTTTCCACTTTGAGGTTTCAAACTTTCCTGCTTCCACCTGCATTCTCACTTGATTCTCAATTTCATGGCTCCCTGTTTTTTATGTTCAGCCCACTTCTAAAGCAAATCTTCGGACCCGTCTCCCATGGTTCTTCAGTAGACCCACTCCGTGACTTGATGGAGCTGGAAGATACAGTATTACTGGTATATTGAAGGGGCAAGCAGAGCTGCTTTTAATGTTCAAACAAATCTTCTTGGCAGAAGGACAAAAGAAAGGGAAGGAAACAAGTTCATGACCTGCAGGCAATTGCTGGCAGCTCGTTTGGAAGACTTCTGGATCATGAAATTAAAAAAAAAACATCATTACTAAAGGTTGTAGAGTACTCAGTGTAAAAATGCATATTCAATTTATTAAATCTTCGCTTGTAACAAGAATTTTGTTATAGTTTTAACTGAAGTTATAAAACAAGTTGAATTACTGATATATGAAACTGGTATCACCTGTATGTCAATGCTTACAACACAGCAATCCCTAAAAATGAATACAAGTAACACAGGATACTACTTCACATCAAAATAAATGCCACATTTTCTTATAAAACTGCCAACCTTTCAGAGATGGCTGCCAAACTCTGAAAATACAAGCTTGCATAACAAAGTATGTACACTTTTAATTAGATAAGCAAACTCTTATTTACCCAAGTAGAAAGAAAAACAGTTCCCCCAAATTCCCTCCCTTCCCTGTTCAAATGAATCATATGATCTCTAGCAACATCCTGGTTTTATTCAATGTTCCATCTGTGTTGACTAAGGCACCAAGAGGTCAAGTGACTTCAAGGGTGGCTTTCCCATAAAGGCAGAGCCAGCAGCTGTCTAATGGAGAAAAACATAAAAGCTGAATAATTTTGGTTGACACTGGAGCATTTAAGTAACTGCGGGCTGGAAGGAGATGACATTTTCCAGTTTCCCCAGAGCAACTAAATCTGTAGAGGAGTTGCTAGTGAGATAGCTATGAACACTGGAGGAAATAGAAGTCGTACATTTCCTAGAACAGATGTCTGATAACCAGTCAATGCAGTTTGGGCTGTAAATATTTACCTGTTCTGCACCTCCTATCCTGCTGCTAAACAGACATGAAAATCACTTTAAAGAAAAGAAGATAGGCTCATCACCCCTCATAAAATGTTAAAATCACACATAAAATATAAAAAAGTGCTAGACAAAGTGATGGCTTTTTAACTGGGTTTATTTTCTCTTTGATTCTTAAGAGCACTGCTAGACGTGAAAAAATCAGTGTTTGCCAACGTTTACTCAGTGACAGAGGCTGAGTTAACACTAATCCTTTCAGCCTGAAAAGAGGTATAATCTCCATGTGGGTGATAGCATGCAGAAGGTATGGGATCAGTCTTGTGCCCTGCCCTGTTTGAAGAGTGTGGGATGCTGGCAAGTAAATGGGCAGATGCCAGCAGCTTTGTTCACATGGATAGCTTTCTTCTTTTATCCACACAGACGAGCTAGTCACTGCCTGAGTGACAGCTAGGAACAACACAGCTTGATCTTAACAAGCTTCTTTCTCATGCCTATCATTTTTCAGCAATAGGCCCTGCAGCAGGCCTCAGGGGAGGGAGTCACAGAGCTGGTGGAGGACATGGGCACTAGCAGTCCCTTGGCAGCCACAGTGCTGCCCTGGTGCTTCTTTTTCAGCCTTGCATGCCCCATTTCCTTGCTCTCAGTGACCAGCCTGTGAGAGGGAGGGAGATTATGGGGGTCATGTCCTGCTGTGTGGACTGAACATCCCCCACGAGTCCAGTGAAGCCCATTCTGTGCCCTGACCAAACCTGCTGCCTTTCTGTCAATGCTGCAAAAGCAAAATTTCACACACACAATTTCACACTCAGAAGATTTTTGCAGAGTTATACATATATGTATATATATGTATATTTGGCCATGACAAATTGGCATCTGTTCTGCAACAATATCCAAGGCTGCAGAATGAGGTAAGAATTCAGATACCAGTGAAAGAAATTACCGCTTGGAAAACAGAGGTAGCACTGGCAATTTATGTAATTCCAATAACACTTAGAAAAGTCCAATTAATTGGGGGAATTATGGACAATACTGATAGGCATCAAACCAAAAGTAATACTTTTGATCAGGACAGTTTTATTTTAAAGAGCCAGGAGGGAAAAACATATTAGGCAGGACAAGGTGGACCTTTGAAGCAGTGCATGTGAAAAGAACTATGGGATGTTCCCTGGCACTTCGAACATGTGCCCTCTGCTGCCCTGTCCTGAGCCCATTTACTACATAATTAAGACAAAGAACAACTTGCTAACAAAACAAATTAACACAGCTGACCTACGGAAGCTGTTGCCTTAAGACCACAGGTTTCTTAGCTCAGTATGGTGTGGATGAAGACAGGAATGAGAGAGACAGACACCGTGCTAGGATGCTTCTACAACTGCATAGAGGGGTGATTACAAGAAAAGGAGACTTTAAGGCTTCAAGGAGGAATGGAGAAAGCTTCAGGACCTGTGGTCAAGATTGTGATCTGGAAACTTACTGGTATATTTGCCTCTAAAATTACTGATCCTTTACTCTATGTTCTCCAAACATTTACAGTCTAACATAGTCCTACTCTGAAAACTGTTTTACCTAATTTCTCCCCATATATGGAGATATTTCTCCATATAAGACTCCTGAGAATAATGATCTTACAGATCTCCTTCTCTATCAGGACAAGACTTCATAAAAAATTAAAGGTGATGATGCCTACTGATAGTTTAAAATATTTCCTTATGAAAAGAGAAGAAAGGTTAAGTTTTTTTTCAACTTGCCTAATGACAAATCTTTACTTTCTGTCTTTTACAAAAAGTTTTGCGGCAACTTCAGGAGTTTTTAGGACAGTACATTACTGTAAGTGAAGGAAAGGTTGGTTTACATTCATGTTAGACAGGAAAATAACATTCCTAGTGCACAGGATGAAAAATTCCAGTGCAGAACACTGGAAGGAAATATTCAGCAGAGAGTTAAGAGTATTCAGTTCAAAGATTCCTATTCCTGGTGTATAATCCTGGAAACAAGAGCTGTTTATGCGCTCTGTCTGTGTCATCTTATGAACTGTATGTGCAGCTACGTGAAAGGGATATGAAGGTAAGTTTCAGCACTTTACTGCTTGCTCTTGCTGTTCTTTTCTCATAAAACTTCAGTCCTTTCCTGATATCGTCACAGCATACAATGAAAGGATTGGAAAGTTCTGTCACCTAGAATGCCCTGTATTCTGGCTTCCAAATTGCTCTCCTGACTTGTGGTTTTGAACCCTTTCTTCCAGAGAGAGGATGTGATTTTCTTCAGATCATAGTTTCTGTCTGTAAGCTTTGGCTACTGATTCATTTAACAGGATGTCAGAGGTACCCATCTAGCTTCTCAGATAATGATCACACAGCCTTTTGCAGTGCAGATGGCTGGCAATTACCTGAGCAAGAAGGCCCTAAAGCCCAAATGAGGGAAATATCTGTGCTTGGGCAAGAGACTTTGAGATATGTCCTACTTCTTTCAGCCTGCAGCCTGAGTGTTCCTTCTTAGCCCTAAAACCAGGAAGGTATTTCTTGGTGTCTGCATCCTTTCTTAGTTCATGTACAGGACCTTAAACATGAAAGTCTAACGAATAGTCATCAACTACTGTTAACACTACTTACCTTCTGCTATTTCCCTTACCTTCTCTAGCAGAGTTTTCTTGCTCTGTTAAGAGTCCTGTTTGAAATAAATCCACTAACCTGAACCAGAGAGATGTTTATAGTGTAGTAGTATTCTGAGCAAGAACTACTTAAAATCTGTGATTTTCTTTTTTTTTTCCAATTTCATCCATTTTATTTATCGCATGTAAAAAATCTGTTAAGCCATACTGGAATATATAAATTAGTATGTGAAACAGACCAAGATAGAATTTAATTACTAAATTAATAAAATACTAAAAATGTTTAAGGACACGTATCACACATATACAAACAGTTCAGGCACTGAGAGTCAGAAGCTGTACTGATCACCTCCTATATCTTGTAATTTTTTTATGGCTGCTCAGAAAAACTGCAAAGAAAGCTTCCCCTCAGTTCCCTTAGTTTACAGCGTAACATATACGAAACTTATCTACAGTGACCATGGTATCAATTATCATGTAATTGGGTAAATATGGGGAGATGGCATAAGACTATTCAGAATTTGTTGGAAGTTGTTTTTGGTTTCAGTTCTCCTATATTTTTTTAAAACAGAAATAATTGATTAAGAAGCATTCAGCGAGTAAAGTAGCATAATTCCACACAATTCTTTATTCTGAAGAATTTATCTTTTTCTCTGAACGGTGGAAATCAGAACTTCCTTAATTTTTAGGGATTCAGGAAATAGTTTTCTTCAAAGTATTGTGAAGCTTGAACACTAGTGAACAGATCTGGTGTTAGCAGCTGTTATTGTTACAAGACATACAGTGGCCAGTCATCAGGGAAGGAGTTAAATGACCCTCAAAATCAAAATTTTATTGGCTTCTGGTCTGATTAAGTCACTGTACATGCCTACATTAAACAGCACCACGAGACACTGAGATCTGAGTATCAGCTGGTGTCTGCACTTCAACTTCCATATGATGGAAATACGTCCCAGAAAACAATTTAGAGCATATTGCATGTGGAGAGCCAGAAGTGACATGGGGTTCCAATTACAGCAAAATTGAACCATATGTCTAATTAAATATATATGTTTTCTATTGATCTCCACACTAATTGCTGAAAACAGATGCACATTTCATCTAAATAGCAATTAGCTATGGGTAGCTATAATCTACACTTCTCCCCATACATCTTTTTCTCACCTGCTGCTCATCTTACCCTTTGTAATAATATATAAATCTATTTTCCTCCAAGCTCTATGTTTCTTTTAACTTGGAATGTGTGTGAATTCTCACACTCATTCACGTGTCATATGTGATCAACTGCCCCTGAAAGAAAAGAATCAACATTTTCAAAATTAGAAATATGACTTTCTTTCAGTTTTAGGGGAGACATCTTAAGGATTTCCTGAGGGTGGTGCTAAGCACATTAAGAAAATAACCCATGCAAGATCTGCCAAATTAGGAATCCACAGAAATGTTGCAGATGTTTGAATGGAATTCATTTTCTTGGGTATTTCTTGATGTGGAAGATTTCCATAAAATTAGCTACCTAAAACTGTACAGAAGTAGAAACAACAAGTTTTCACTGCATTTTCAATTTCAGCAAAACATACATAAAATGATTGTCCTAATAAACTGTTTCTTTTCTTTTTTAAGCAAAAAATGCAATTATAACATCATTCCTTTATAGTAATATAAGAAAAATTCTATCATCTCATTGACAGACAAAACTCCAGGAAAATAATTTTCAGGAATAAATTACTGAAGTACTAATATGAGATTTTTGAGATTTGAAAAAATGAACCTTGAAATCATGCTGACCATTTGTGTTCTTAAATGAATTCAATTTTGCAAATATAAATTTAGCAGTGATGTAAGTTAAATTCTGAGCAGTGTAATATATTTTAACTGCTGCTCTCCAGCTATGAGAAGGTATAACTTGTGAGAGTTTTTCCTACTTTACATGTGACTGTATGTTAATGATTTGATATATAGAGTTCTATCCCATAATTTTTAAATTATCTTTACAGGCACTATGATGCTAAACATCATCATCTACAAAATCAATTGGAAAAAAAATAACCAGTATATTTTAAATCAGTCCTCTAAATAGTTTTTCAGTAAAAATTCACTAAGGTTTTTTGTTGTTGTTGTTTTGGGGGGTTTTTTTGTTTGTTTTTGTTTTGGTAAAAAAATAAAACCTTCTTGAAAACATTCCCCAAAAATGATTTTTTCTCTCACAGGACAATTCCCTTTATTTACATATATTCGCCATTGTGCAACTCAAAAAACGTAAAACACAGGCTGAAAATCAATTCACATTTATTAAAAGAATATTGTGATCAAAAAAAGCGGTCTCAGAAGGCCTGGAAATTTGTAGATAACTTGTGTGTTTGCTGAGAAATCCTGACTTTCCTAGAGACATCAGCATGGCCAAGGAATTACAAACAGAGAAATGACTTTATCCAAAGACTAATCTACATTCAGCGAGGTTTGGTTTCCAAGTTTGCAAGTCAGTTTATCCAGTGTAGGCAAGGGTGAGCCAAAATGTTTCAGTGCTGACTTAAGCAATCTTTCTTTCAGGTGACATTCATTTTCTGATTTTTTCTTTGATTCTCTTTTTGCGAACTGACATTTTCATAAAGCATCTCCCAGTGTTGCTGAAGAGAACTGAAGCCACAAACAGATTATCTCTACCATCTTGCATGCACATTTGCCACTGATAATTAAGGTTGCATAGATTTCTGAAGATGACACCAATTTTACCCATGTAACTGTCAAGGCAAGTAGACACACACATTTCATCAGGCATATTCATATAGCAAGATATTGGTAACATGAGTGAGGGTGACAAAACTGATCCTAGTCAATAGCCTGGTGAGCTGAATTCTTTAACATTATACCTTAAATAGTAATATGTTCGTATTTGTCAGTGCATACTCATTTCAACAGCAGAACCTTTTACTACAGACACAAGAGATGGAAACTGGACAGATACTGTTACATTTTATGCTTCAAGAAAGGATCTTGAATCAAATAGCACGATTACTCCACTGCTTGCAATTTTCATTTCTTTCTAGAAAATGAGTTTCAAGTTTCATGATACATAATATTTCAAGGGATTTATTTGACAAGCATTTTTATTCATTTTGCCTAATGTTCACTGTGAAATTTCAAAACTGAAAAATGCATCAGGCTACTTTGTTATTGTACTCTGAAGAAGACTTCCTTTTCTAAAACAATTAACTCCCTTTTGTTCTGTTTACACACCATGGGTCACAGGGAGTAATGCCACCTGCTGACAGAATTATGGACGAATGAGTCATGCACTAGAAAACCAAGGGCAAAAGATAAGAAATGTTCATGTTAAAGACAGACTAAAGGCCAAAGATCCTGCCTCTGTCAAAGGTCTGTGGCTGATATTTAGGGAAAGAATGCATGAAAACAGCAAGAACATTTGTCTCACAGTTCTACACACAATCTGTCTGAGGCACTTAATATGCCAGACGATTAGGTTTAACAATCCTGGATGGATTTTCTATCCGAATTCTTCAGTTAGATAAAGCTCTTTTTTATTTAGATAAAGCTCTTTTTTATTTAGATAAACCTATCTAAACTGACAGTTTAGGTACCAAGTGCACCCTGTGTTAGTGATCACCAGAGTGTAATTACAAGTGTGTGAAAGATACAACCTCTGCCTGTTTTTGCACTTACTCTTTCCTTTGAAAGAGCCCACCCCATCCTTTGTTATGAGTAACAGTTAATTACTGATTACTCAATCATTCATGAATCTCCAGAACATTTGGAAAACTTTCCCTGTCTAGAAGGTATATACATACTTAGGAAAATCTCCCTGGTTAAGACAATCAACTCAATAATGATCAAAATTTTCCTTTTCCTTTATGCTAAATGAGTTTTGTACTTCATACAGACAAGAAGTGATAAATCAGAAAATGGTGTGTAAAGAATGTGGGCAAAGTAAGTTCAGTAAAACTGAAATGATTATTTTTCGAGATCTCTATGAAAATTCAGCACTACATGTAAAGAGACTTTTTCAGCAGTGGTTGCCTTATCTCTAACTAGATGTGCAGCCTTGCATAAGTAAAACAGCAGAGGTTTTGTTGACAATATCTGACCTTAAAAGAATGGTTGGATTTGTATCGATTTTTCTGCCTAGACTACATTTACAGTTGAGATGATTAATTAATGAATTTCTAGTTCCAGAAAGAGATTATTGTACTTAAACTGATTAACACAGAAGTATTTTATGGCTTTCCAGCAATTAATCTTTATAGCTAAACTGACGTAAGAATATCTTTTTCACTGCAGCATTTCTAGTTTGTATAGAAACTGTAGCCGACTGTTACCATTGTCAACAAAACAATAATTCAGTTGTAACAGAAATGTAATGTGCAGAATGTTGCAGGAAGTTTTTATCATGTTATGAACAAAATGTATAGTAAGTCTACTGAGTTACATATAGAGTGCTTTGTCATGTATATTGCACAGATACAAATTTGTGCACATTGCTATGTTGATAGAATGATGATCTTCTACAATAATTTATTCATTAAGGAAGTGGAAAAGTATTCAGCTGGAACTGCATTACATAATCTACTTGTAACTGCGAGAATTCCATAAATTGTTGGTAGCAATAAGAACAGAACATTTAAAAGAGAAAGAGTCTCTTTAGTTCCTGAGAAGTAAGAGGAAAAAGGAAAATGGAAGACATTGAAATATCTCCGGATTTAATTTGACTAATTACGACCTGCTGCAGTGATGTGTTATATCCAGAAATTAATTTGCATTATACAACATAATTTTTAGGAACTGTGCTATACTGGATAACATCTCTGCATTTAAGAAAGAGTAGAAAATTTCACAAGGCTCTGCCCTTGGGAGACTGACTCGCACTGACCTAATTACTTCATTAAGCTTGGATTGAATAGTTGATCCTAAAGTAGATAAAGCTGGAAGCAGTAAAATAAAATTCAACCACTCTGTCTCTCACTGGGGGAAGAAATGCCACTATGATGTTCCTTTGTAACCTAAAAATCAACCTTACTGTGTGTTTCTATTCAGGAAATTGTGGTAGATAACAAATAATGTGACATCGTGCAGAGCTGAGATAATTCATGAAAAGAGAATTAGCCACAATCTTCACTTTGAAGTATGTGGCTACAAACAGGAAGATGTTTTTAATTTTGTGGTTATGGGCAAACAGAGAAAAAGAGAGAAGCAGTAGAGGACAGAGAAGATGGGATAGAGAGCTTGAACTCTCAGTAAATGTGAAGCATGAAGGACAGAAGGGAAGGACTGAATTAAAAAAAAAAAATCCTATAATAAATGACATAGGAAGCCAGAAAACAACTTTGATGAGAAAAAAAAATATATGACCCTCCATTAGGGGAGAAAATTGGAGAGCAGTGGGAGATCATGATATTTCTGTTGTTGCCAACTATAGTGCAGTTTATAAAAAAGCAGAAAAATTTCTTCTGTCACCACTGCAGTATCCTCTGAGTGGTCTGAAATTCCCCATCTGTTTGGGGATTATATCTGGTCAGAATAGCAAAAGTTCTCGGATTTCTCTGAGCATGTTTGCAACGTACACAGAGGGTACAGACTCTCTTTCAAGACTTCCAAATCTTTTCTAAAGATATCTGGAGCTGCCGCAATGGCTAAATTGTACCAGTGAAATAACCAGCCTACAAAACTCTTCACCTTATCACTGAATTGCTCAAGCTTCTCCTTTCAGACATGGGATCTTTTTATGCTTTCGTCAACTGTATCAGAGATCCCCATACTCTAAAACCTGACTTTCATAAATATGTGTAAGTAAGTTGCTTGTTAGCATTTGCTTCAAATTAAATCTATATAGTGAAATCATTATGTTTCTCTGTCCCAGTTAAACGACATCCTCACAAGAAGAACTTTTTGGAACTCTCTCTGAGAGTATGTAAAACTAAAGGTTATAGCACTGTTGTCTTTAGTTGCTTAATGGCAAGCTGATATTCCTTCGCATGCCTGTCCATATTTGCTCTTACCTACAGTGGTGAACTGCAAGCTGACACTTAGCTGCCTCTCCACCATGTCCAGCATGTCTGTCCAGCATGTTTCCCAAGCACCTCTGGCCAAAATCTGGAATTCTCATGGGAAAATCTGACATTTTCTAATTGTTGTTCAAAAGTTGAAATACCATGTGAAAGGAGAATAGTAAAAAAATAGTCTTAAGTGGCTCATTTCAGAATAGGTACTACTTTTGGAATCCCCAAACTTAATTTCCAATTCTGTTTTTCTTTCTATATTGAGGTTAATATTTTCACTTACTTCACTTTGTACCACACCGTACATCCTACATTCACTTCTTACCATTCCTAATATTGATACTTTAAAAGACGACATTATAAAATAGCTGAAATAGTCTGTCATATCTTTAAAGGGATTAAGAAACATGCTACTCAGTGCTGACTACATCTAATCATCTTCTTTCATAAATCATAACGCGTACTGTGACATGGATATTGCATGGCATTTGGATAATTTGAATAGACATTCTTCAGATGATCCTTATAGAACTCAGATTTAAATTCTACTAGGAAGTACATCACATGATATTTAGTTTTTTGTTTTAGTTGTTTGTTTGTTTACTTGTTCCTTTTTTTTTTGTTTGTTTGTTTGATTGACTGATTGATTGTAATATTATGGAATCACAGAATTTTAGGAGTTGGTAGAGACTTCTGGAGATCGTCTATTCCAACCCCTCTGACAAAGCAGGTTCCCTAGAATAAGTTGCACAGGAAAGCATCCAGGAGGGTTTTTTTAATATCTCTGGGAAGGAGAATTCACAACCTCTTTGGGCAGCCTGTTCCAGCACTCTGCCTCTCTCTAAGTAAAAAAGTTTCTTTCTCACACTCAGAGGGAACTTCCCACTGACCACCAAGACACCCAGGTCCTTATCAGCAGAGCTGCTGTCCAGCAGCTCAGTCCCTATCCTGTACATGTGCATGCAGTTATTCCTCCCCAGGTGTTGAACTCTGCACTTACCATTGCTGAACTTCATAAGGTTTCTCTCCATGCAGCTTTACAGCCTGTCTAGGTCTCGCTGAGTGGTAGCATAGCTTTCTGGTGTGTCAGCCTATCCTCCCAACTTCATATAATCAGCAAACTTGCTGGAGATATACTCTATGCCTTCATGCAAGGCATGGATCTACATGCTAAACAAGACCAGACCCAGCACTGACCCCTGATGACCACTAGCTACAGGCCTTCAATTAGACTCCACCATTCAGCCACCTCTCAGTCCATCTTACTGTCTACTCATCCCCTAAGATTACCCATGAGATTGTTATGGGAGACCATGTCAAAAGACTTTATGAAGTCAAGGTTCGCAAGATCCATTGCTTGCAGAAGCATAGGATCATCCATTGAAGTGTGCAGAATTTTCTTGTAAGGGCCTGCTGAAACTGAAACTGGTATCTTAATCATAGATGAAGAGCTCAGAAATAACAGTTTGTACATAATCTTGCAGAAAGCCCTGAAGTACATGAACATAAATGAAAGTAAGATAAAAAACAAACAAACAAAAAACCACAGGACTGGTAGTTAAATTTCCATAAGAAGTATTTGCAACCATATTCCTTGGGCTAGTGTAAATCTACCCTTGTCTCCTTAAAGACTGAAAATTTGCAGGACCCTGGAAAAAGAATTTTAGTTCTACAGGTGGAGGACAAACTTCAGTTTTGCTTCCAAACTAAACATTTTGAACACTAGTTGTTTTCAGGAGAGTCCATGGCATAAAAAATTGAAGGAATATCAAGATGCCTTGAAACATAGTTATACTAGGCACCTTTCTGCAATACATAATATACATATTTATGTAATGTACATAAAGACACAAATATCTCAAGGTTAAATAGACCCTTAATCACATTACTTGCATTTCAGACATGAGGAGAGAAGAATGCTACTGTATTTTTTATTGTTGTTATTATAAATTATTTTCCCAGAATTTGCTAAGGGATCTGCACAAGAATAACTGGTTAGCAGACTCCAGCCTGGCGGAGTGTAACACTATTGAGAAGCTCTGATGAATGCAAATGCTCCAGAAGAATGTGAGTAAACAAACATATTAATTCAACTCTTATAACTGTATGTTCAGGATCCAGATATTTAAGAGTGCATTATTAATGGATGACTAGGCTTGTATATTTAATTTTATGTTGAATGTTTCATTTGCTGTATTCTGCTATCCACGTGGACTGCAGGCCCAAATATGTGATAGCTATTTTAATTAAATAAATGGAGAAAATGAATAAAAAATATACTGAAGTCTCCTGCTTCCCCACTATTTTCCAAGAACAGAACTCTCCTGAGAATAGGACACTTTTCTCTAATTTTCCAATCATCCACATTCATGATTATATGAGATATCCCCATTTGCTACCATTTATTTGTATTACTGTTGCTCTCCCATAAAAGATTTTTTTTCCAGATTCTGTGGAGAGAGAGAAAGAGAAAGAGCAAGAGAGTGTTCAGGACAAGGCAGACACAGATAATATATAGTATTATATAGTAGAAATCCTGGTTCCTTGGTGTCACAGCTTTAGCTCCAAGCTGACTGATACCTGCCACATATATTGAAAAGAGAACAACTTTTTACTGTATGAGGTGAGCATAGTAAGAAATTTTGTTTAACTGAGAAGTAATAACCTTCTCAGTATAACAGGAATTAATGTTTCATTGAAGTACTGCTCTGTGTATCCAATGCCGCATTGTAAGATAAAAGCAGTGTCATTGACAGAAGATTTTCTATCACAAAAGTCAAAGAACTACACTGTAATATGCTTTAAAACTATGCATTCTGAGATTCAACCACAATAAGAACATTTAATTGCATTACTTCAGTATGAAGGGACATTAGCCAATGTACTTTCCAGTAATGTGAGTAGACATGGATGTTTTTAACTTCGTAACCTTCCAGTTATTGTAGATGGAAATACATTCTATGTAATTCTTGAGTCATTATTTTAGTATTCTGTGGGTAACAAATATCATAAATAATTAGTTGTAGAAATTTGTTTCGATAGAGGCTACAATTGAATCGTTAGCACAGAAAGTTCCTTTTCATTCACTTCCTGTGAAACTTTTTCATCTTATCTGCAAAGTTATTTATGGGATGAGAAGCTGTTATGATTATGTGCTCACTGAAGTGCTCTTGCCAGAGGCATGCAGCAGTCATTAGAAACACTTCTGTGGGTTTGGGAACTATCAAGTGGGACCAATAGGTAACTCACAAAAAGAAAACACAAATACATTTGCTGAGTCAATTGCTTGCTAATAATAGTTCTCCCTGTTCTAATGGCTTGCTTGTTGCTTTGCACTTATTGTTGGCTAGGAGAGAATGTCATGACCTATGTGTGTCAACAAAAGGAGAAGATACTATCCTTCAAAATGTAGCTTTAAGCTGTATTTCCATAAGCACAAGGAAATAAGAATAGAGTCACCTTGAATAAACGTGGAGCTGTGAAATTCTCAATAGTCACAACAGCCCTGACACTGTTACTGTGTCTGTTAAATCACCTACCTGGGCACAAAATCCTGTGCCTTTTTGGCAGTTTCTGTAGACCATTTCTCCTAAAGAAGGGCCTACTATTAGTGGTTTTACCCTTGATGTGACTACATGATCAGCTCTACAGAGAGAAGATCGTGTATTTGTGATCTGTATTTCTAATCAAGAATCAGTATCCAGCTGAATTGGAAATAACTAACAAAAATGTGGGTTATGGATAGACAGATCGTTGACTGTTTGAGTGATCACTGCTATCCAGAAGAAATTCAGACAAATACACATCTCATACATTAACAAATACCATGCAGGTCTGACATGAGTTATGGAGGCAGCAGACTTATTCCAGGTGACATACAATGGAGTGCATAAGGTAGGTACAAGTGGAATGGGAGGTATAGTGTAAAAGAGTAATTATGAAATTAAGGTTGTGTTCAAACAACTATTGATCATGACCAATAAAATTAATATAACTCAAATATTATAATTTTGTGCTGTGAGAAATGTGGCACTCACCTTTGTGCACAAATAGAACAGTCCTTCTTATCCCAGAAAATCTAGGAGAATAGAGTTGGATCTAGAGAAAATTGAAAACAGTTCTTATGTCTAAAGAGTACTGATTTAAGGCAGATGTTAATGGGGCATTGGACTGACATGCCTGAGATACGAGTGTTGAACAGAAATCATGTTCAGTTGATTACTGTTATTGTATCTACAAAGTATTGCTTTCTTTCCAGCTACTGCTTTGCAGAAACAGTTGCATGAAGTTTATTGAACAGTTTTCCAAATGTATCAGTGTAAATGCATTCATTTTCATACTGTTAGCTTTCATACTGTTCAAAGGAATACTCTGTGATCCAGGAAAAAAAACATAACTCTCAAGTCAAGAAGTCACTATTCCTGTAACAGCTATGATTTTTTTATTTTTTCTATATTGGTTTAGGCAACATTAGAGTCTTGTATTGACTATACCAGCATTGGGAGGTACTAAAGATCGAGTGGAGTCAATTCACTGAATAGCTGGTCTCTCCAGTAGATGCTGATACCCACATTATATGTTTTGGGATTTTTTATTTCAGTCTCTAGCCTTGTGATGGCTGGATTCAATCCACTCCACCCCTCGAGCAGGTAAACCTTTAGTTTCATACTGAAGTTATCCAGTTTCAGAAGACCTAGAAATATTGTTTGCCAGAGTATGGCAAACAAGAACACCTAAGAGACTGATTTTGACACTCTTGCTCTGAAAAAATAAGATGCTGCATAAAAGCTTGGTTTCTGAAAACCTGTGCTAGTATGAGAAACATTGTGATAGTTGTAATAAATCAAATGCCAATGACAAGGAATAAGACAACCTTTACTGATACCAGAGAAGTCAGACTGTGTTCTGTTATTTGCTTTGCAGCCTTGAAGAAGAAATAAGCAATGAGCTTCTCCAAAAAGATCAAACTACCAGTAACATATCTCAGGGAGTGGTTAGAGGAGTAGTTTCCCAGTAGATCATGAACAAATCTGTGCTATGAACTTCAAGCTCCCTTCAGATCTTAAAACCAAACATTGGTGGGGATTTTGTGAACTTATGATATCCCGACAATAAATTGCATTTTATGTCTGATAGGTTAACAACATGGCATATTAATAAGCCCTAATAACACCATGCAAACTGTTCAATCCCTAAAATTCCACAGATTTTAAACTAAGCCCACTTCACCCTGGCCCCCACACCTCTTACATGGGCTTCTTGAGACTAGCCATACCACCTCTGCCTGTGAATTCTGTATGTTAAGCAGTCTCTGGTATAGCCTTATCTTCCAAACCGAAAAGAAAACATATAGATATTTGGTGCTGGAGGCCTAGGATGAAGTTATTGAGTTTGGATTAATTCTTTTTTACAGAATTGTTTGTTGACCCTTGTTCCAAACTCTTATAGGAGGTTTAAACTTATTTTTATCCTCATACTTCAGCTTTTTCTCCTGAAGAAATCTTTCCCAAACAGATTTCTTACCTATGTTATTTCTTGGGATAAATAGAAAAGAGTAATGACCAGTCTGAAGGAAGTATTGACGAGGACTATTTAGTATAACTCCTCTCTAGAAGTCTGTATCTACCCTGGTTTGGTTTGAGGATATTGACCTTTTTCTGTGGAGAATTGAAGCTGACATTCTAGTAACTCTTGACTTTAGGAATTTATTGCATTTTTCACAGGATAGGAGGTGTGGTTGGATCATTCAGCCCATTTACAACTGTGCTTACTGGCAACTAAGTCATCAGACGGAACTTAAGTCTTCTTACAAATTCTGAGAAAAAACTTTTCACCAGAACCTTAATGGCCACAACGAGGGAGACAAGAAAAGTTACACTGAGACCAGAAACTTTGTGAAACTCAGATTACAAGCCCTTGAAAGGAAGGGTCATAGTCAAGGTCCCATTATCTGGATGGTCCCTTTGAAAACTAGTGGTGATGGCTTTGTCTTGACCAGCAGCTAAGTGATAACTACAAAATGCCTGTAATGTAGTTTCATTGACAAAACTAGAATTACATGCATTTATCCATCAAAAATTCTCTTAATAGACATTTAACTGTTCTGGGTTACTCAAAGACACTTGAGCAATTGACCCTATTATTTGTGTTTATAAGGTTTTTTGCAGACACATAGGTATTATGCAAGTATGTTTTTCGATATCTAGAGCATAACCCTTCTAGCCAGAGTGGCTGGTTTTATTGGAATATTTTATTTTGAATTTAAAACAAAAACAAAACAAAACAAAACAGAAAAAAGATGCTGGAATTGGACATCTTTAAAGGACTTATAGTTTGAATGGAAACAATACTACAAATTCTATCAGTGGAAAACACAGAAGCAGTAGAAATGTTGCATCTTTAACATGGTTGGAGAATTAGAAAAAGTTATTTCCTCCTACCAAATTCTAAGGCAGAAGTATATGACTGAAATGTACAAAATCCTTCTCTTTTGGGCATATGAAGGAACAGTCAACTTTAAACCAACATGTCCACCCCAAGGCCCCATTACCCCTAGACACTGCAGGTTTTACAAAATTTTCTGAATCTCACTTCTTTCCCTACTTATTTATCATCCAACTGAGAAACTTCTACTCTGCATGTAATGTCAAGTAAAACAATATTAAGCAACATCTTTTCACACAGATCTTAATTGAAATTATATTTGTGGTTTATTATTATTATTATTTGTGGAAGCATAACGCTGGCTTTCTCTTTCAGCTACCTGAAAGTAGGCTAAACTTAGTAGTTCTGGTGAAAGAAAATCATCTTAGTTTGATTTCTTGTCTGAATAGGTCTAGAAGGCATATACCCTAAAGCATAAACAAACAAAAAGAACAAGATATAGATGTATAGATTATTGGTGTTGAAAAGTTAAACACTGATAAACATACAGTCTTTTCTAGAAGAGTTTCATATTGCCATAATTTAATTTCTGTCCAAATCACTTTGAGTGTGTTTCAATCTCTAATTTTCCTTCAGTCACCAAAGAAGGGCCAGACTTAGTATAGCCCTTAGAATAAATTAAGTTTATGAAGGATTTGCTAGCTGAGATAGATTCTGTCCCCACTATTCATAATTATATGACAATTTCTCTCCTTTTTTTTAATTTTTTTTTCAAAATCCTATGTCAATATTTCCAGTGTTCTCTGAAGGAAAAGAAAGATAAAAAAATTGCCAATAAGTCTTGCCATACTAGCATTTAAAATTGTGTATTTGTTTCTCTGGTGGTTATCCGGAAGGAAAATGACTGATATTTTTAACATATGTCCAGATGTACGTACTGAACTACATTTAATACATCACAGACCTGTTTTCTATAAAATTCCTAAAGAAAAGGAGGACAGCACCTAATAGGCAGAGCTCTATGATTATAGACATTTCCACTATCCAAGTAGAATGTTGCATATTCAGGATCTATATACTCATAGTTCTCGGATCTGTGTGCATATTTAGTTGACATGAGAATCTCTGAGGATATAATTCACAAGTACTAGTGCCATTTCCACAGATCTTTTCTTTCATGAACAGATGAGTACTGGCTAGTATTTGCCTGTAGCCACATATTAACACGACATTTCTCTAAAATACCTTAGTACTTGGACCACAAGAAGTTTCCATAAAAGTTCTCAAAGTACTTCTCTGCACAAGGCGTTCCTACTTTAAGAAAGATTATCTTTGGCAGTTTAAGCTTCTGTACTTCTGTACTACCCTTCCTAACAGCTTTACCTCAACCTGTGAACTTCGTAGAATACCAATCAGAATACAGACATTTTTCCTTTCTTTAGAACAAGGCTTTCATCAAGTAAAATGCAAACATTTTAGAGTAATCTTAAAAAGACTATTCCTTCTTAGTATCTAAAGCACAACTATGTGATATTCTTAGTTACAATTTGCTACTTCAGTCTCTTTTCTTATGATCTTCTGTTTCCCTGAGACACCCTGAGAACCTCCTGGGATGTTTTCCTAAAAAACAGTTGTCTTATCTAACAAATTTGCTGTTCTCACACTGTCTGACTAAATATATCACTTTCTACAGGTTTATTATTATTATTATTATTGTTGTTTTAGATTTATGCAGGAAAAAATCCAATTCAAAATGGAAATGTGGTCAGTTAGAGCATCTTGGATATAACTCTGATAACTCATATTAGCAACCTTGTTTCATATTGTGACTAGGAGTAAGTTTTATACAAATACAGCCATCCAACTACATCTCTGTAGTGCTTATACTGAAGGCTGAATTTATCACTCTGTGAATGATACATGAAATGCAATTCATATCAGGTGTACCTAGAAGTAGCCTGGGATCAGACTTTGAATTTTCAAGGACATCTAAAGAAAACAGCTGCAAAATCAAGGACATCTGTGAAGTAGATTAGCTGGCTTAGCACGGGGTGCCTAAACACAAACCTTTCTAACATCCATATCAGCCATCTGTTACTCAGCCTTTCTAGCCTGCTACTGATTGTCGCACACAAAGCTGGATGATCGCCAGCTCTATTTAATCATGTGCATTATATCATAAACCTTCTCATCCAATCTTTTCCTGTCTCTGCTAGTGCTTTGTAACATACCTCCATTGCACATGTGGTGTGAGCCTACAACAGTAAGCTTTGCAGAGAATGTCCTGACCTACCATTTTGTATGGGTCTAACAATGTCATGCATGTCTATGGAACCTCAGTTAGCAGGAATAATCTTCACTGGTGGTAGCTAACTTGTAAGTTTGTTCAGTAGCAAACATAAACGTGTTTTTAACCTGTCAAGTAAGTCATGCCAAGGTTGCTTTAGAGGCAATGTTCCTGTCTCCAGACTGGTGTCAACGGCTATAACAAATTTGCAGTTTCTCCTGATGGGATGTACTTAAATTGAAAAATAGGACAGACATTACTTTAGTTGGAGCAAATAGTTTCCATTTCTTTTGTTAATGGCTCCTTTTGCATCCAACGCACTGCTACAGGAGTCCAATTTCTGAAGAATGGTGTGAACGTTTTTTTGGAATCTGAGTGATTGATACTGATCTTGGTTAAAGCAGTGCCATATACACTAAAGTATAACAGGAATATACAAAAGCAGAGGAAATACGTCATAGTAATATACTATAAAGATGAATTACAATAAATGTGAATGTAACATGAAGCCATAAAATCATAAAATGTCCCAAGTTGAAAGGGACCCATAAGGATCATTGAGTCCAGTTCCTGACTCTACACAGGACCACCCCATGGGAATCTGAGAGAATAGCATCACAGAGAAATTAGCGATTAGCAAACATTACGAAGATAGGATTTGACAAGCATATTTAATTGCTACTTGTTCAAAACCAGAAGAGAGACATTCTATCTCTCACATGCCTATTTTTTAACTCAGCCTTTCCTACTGCATGTCTGTTTATGATTTCACAGAGTCTGGGAAATACACATGGTGTGCTGACATATAGGTGCAATATTTCCGAATTCCATGGATCATATCAAACTTGATGTGAATATATATATAACCTCTGCACTTAGGAAAAGAGGAAAATAAGATACAAAAAGATTTTACCAAGTTACTGGTGGGGATGAACCCTTGCATCCCCAATGTAAGAGCTAGAAAGACTGTTAAAATAATAAAGAATTGGAGATATCACTTCATTTTAAAGTCAGTCAGGCAGCTTAAATCTGTAATCAGAATTAAGATGCAGTGCCATACAAGCCTCCTCCTGTTGCGGAATCTATAAGTAACATGTCATCTACTATGATAATATCAGTTCTACTGGAATACTTTCTGGTGAACATGAGAGATATTTCAGTAAAAAAAAGGTTGCAGAGCTAGGCAAAAGATTTGACCTAACAATCATAGTTGCAGATTCGTTCTTCCCTACACCAAGCTTCTTCTACAAGCTGCATGACTGTATACAAAATTGCCTTCATTATGAGAATTCCCTCACTTTGTGCACTTCCAGAAACCCCCATGATCTACTCTGCTCCAGCACGTTGATGGTCAAGGAAAGGAGTGCCATTCAGTAGAGTAGAAAATGGAGTATTGGGTCTGTCTCATAAGTGGGGAATGGCTTGCAGAGGGCCATTTCATTGCTCTGTACCAGGAGAAGCAGAGACTAATGCATAGCTAGGTGTCAGGGCCCAGATCAGGTCTCCTCTGAAACATCCAGGCAAGATGGAGAGGTGGCATCAGTGGGAGAATTATAGTAGCACAAGCACCTTCAATTTTCCCCTTTTCCCATAACTGACATACTACCAAACTAAATTTTTAATTTATTTTTACTCCATTACATTTACTATAGAAACAATATCAAGACAGATGCTTATGTTTCTTATTGCAAATGACTACAACATCAGCTAAACATTACAGGAGATATTTCAATTCACTTAAGCGTCCCCAGAAATAGAAATAAACCTCTCATGGAACTTTCAGCACTCTTTAAGCAGTGTCTATACTGATGACTTAGAGATACCATCTGACTGCTAATTAGATATTTGACAAACACTGAGAGCACTTTTACTGCATGTGAAGATTAAATAAGATGTTCTTTGTCAAGTCTTTTTTTATTTTTTTTAATGTTTCAGTGGGCTGGACGAAGGACAGGAAGTTTCTCTAGACATGTATTTTTATAAAGTAGATTAGAGAAGTGTCAGTCCCAAAGTTCCACTTAAAAAGTCTCTTGGAATGCATAGCTAATTTCCTGCAGACATGATTCTTAGGCTTTTATGTAGTGTTGCAATAAATCTTTGAAAAATCTGTCCAAATGACTTCTAAGCCTAGGATTTTCCCTTCCTTTTCTTTCTTCTTTTTTTTTCCTTCCCAAGTTCTATTCTGGAATACAGGCATTGAAGAAAAGTCGCAATGAGGAACTTACTAGTCTGTTAGAGATTCACTTACAAATTTTTATACAGATTTTTGGAAGAACATTACACAAGATAAAAAGCAGTCAGTAATTTAGAAGGCCTCTGTGATGGTTTTGTGGTTTTTGTTGTGTTGTATAACCCATTCCAGTAGTACTGATTTGTAAGAAAAAGTAGGAGAAACTATTTACTCAACTAATGTGTTTGCTAGGCAGTTGACACAACAGTACTCTCAGACGTCTTCATGTTTTTCTGATGAGCCATAATGGTAAAGAGCTACAATATGAAAATCTCATGATCCATCTACACAAAATTCACTGTGCGTGAATCCCATGACAGTGATAACAATGATATTCACTAGACTGGATTCCTGCAAAACATTATGGCCACTCCAATTAGATTTCAGAGATCAAATAGAATGAATTAGGCAATTTAATGGAAATATTGTAAGGAATGGAGCTGCAAAAATTCTGGCACTCATCACTGGGTATATCATCTGATTACACAATAGGGTTTAGTATTTCCTCCAGGTTTCTGATGAAGATACTGAACAAAATTTGCCCCCTTAGTAATCTTGAGTTACAGCCTCTTGTAACTGTTCTGAAAATTATCACCAGAATGCCACTTGCTTTCTACATTTTAAGTCACTTACCACTGACAAATCAGTTCTTCCGTAATCCTTCTATTCTGCCCATTTTATCATTAACTCTTTTGTGGACACAAGGAAATTCTTCAAACATGATACATACAACCTGAAAGTACATGCCAATCGTTTGCACAGTAAATAGATAATACTTGGCTAAATAATAATACTCTAAGTACCAACAAGAACTAAGTGAGCCTCACCTAGCCTAGAGTGCATCAGCCATGTCTCTGCTGCAACTTGGAATGTACTAGTTCTTTACCCTGATGGTCTTATAATCTCATAAATATTTGGGTTTCTTTTCTTTAGAATTATACTCTTATGTATCAGCACTCTTCCTCTTGAATCCTTGAGATGCAGATTATTACTTTCTCAACAATTATCATCTCACTCTTTTGATGTGTTTCTATTTTTCTTATCTTGAATGCCTTCAGTTCATGTACCTTCCCACATTATTAAAAACAATCTTCTTAGTTAAAACTGTGTTTAGACACAGTTATGATGCATGGAACATATATCACCAGCAGCTGAACCCAAGATTGAAGAATATATTTGCTCCAAACTTGTAGAGCAAATAACCTAGATTCTTTGGTAATCTTTGGTGTCGAACCTCAATAACTTTGAAAATCCAAGTTTTGTATATCTGGTGACTATTCTTTATCCATGTGCTTGTCACTGCATTCAGAGAGTACCTATAGGCTGATGTAGTGAGATTGCTTCTTGCAGAACCCATGCTGGCTCCTTTCCAACAGCCTGTACTCATTCACGTGCTCCTTGATCTTTTTCTCTGTTACAGACTGTATCATATTATCATGGAAGAAAAACAGACTCCGTAGTCTACATTTTCCAGGATCGTCCCCACAGCCTTGTTTGTAGATGGCAAAGGTATTACCAATTTGCACAGAAGCACATTATAATGATAGATAACACAATTAGGTCATCAGGTCTAAAATTTTAAATTTTGTTTCCTTCAGTATTCTCAGAAAAACATCAGAGAACTGCCGACCTACTGAAATTTAAAATGTCTGTTTCATCCAATAATTTATATACATGCGTTTCAATTCCTTCTTATCACTATGTTACAAAAAGCACATATTAAATACAGACTTCTCAGTGCATTCAGGAGTCAGTCCTGAATCAAAACTTCGGTGAGCTTTCCTGCTATGACCTTAGCATTCCCTTTATTCTGAAATAAGACATAATATTTAGTCATCATATTGTCCCAACAGATCTCATATTTGGTTTTCTGTTCTGATGTAACTAAAGTTTTCCTAACAGTTTCAACACACTTTGATAGAACTCTTCCATGTTTTTCTTTCTACTATAATTTTTTGTTTACATTTCATCTGCCACGTTTGCAAGGCATTCTTGTTCCCTTCATCAATAAGATCATCTTGGTGATTAACGAGTCTTTGTCCAGGTGGAGGCTGGTAACGAGCAGCATCCTCCAGGTGTCTTAGGACCAGTGCTCTTTAACATCTTTATCAATGACACTGACAAAGGAATCAAGTGCACCCTCAGCTATTTGACACCAAGCTGGTTGACAGGGAGGTGATTGCCCCTTTTGACTCTGCTCTAGTGAGATCCCTCTGGAGTACTGCATCCAGCCCTGGAGACTTCAGTACAAGAAAGATAGAGAGCTATTGGAGAGGGTCCAGAGGAGGGCCACAAAGATGATCAGAGGGCAGGAGCACCTCCTCTATGAAGCCAGGCTGAGGGAGCTGGGCTTGTTCAGCCTGGAGAAAAGAAGGCTGCAAGGTGACCTAATTGTAGATTTTCAGTACCTAAAAGGAGCTTATAGACAAGACAAGGGGAAACAGTTTTAAGTTGAGGGAAGGTAAATTTAGGTTGGATGTCAGGGGAAATTCTTTACTATGAGAGTGGTGTGGTCCTGGAACAGACTGCCTAGAGAGTCTGTGGAGGTGCCATCCCTGGAAGTGTTCAAGGCCAGAATGGATGAGGCCCTGGACAGTCTGATCTAGTATTAAACAGCGGTCCTGCCTGTGGCTGCGGGGTTGGAGATTCACAATCCTTGAAGTCCCTTACAACCCAGGCCATTCTGTGATCTCATACACTGAGGTGTTTTTTTTCTTCCTCTATTGCCACATTGCTGTTTCCTCAAACACATTCATTTTTTAACCTTTCAAATTTCTTGCTAATAGGCACGAAGCAGGCTCTTAAAAGTTCCCATAAACACAATTCATCACAGAATTTGACATCAAGTTACACATTCACAGCTCACATATTCACTGAGCTTAATAAATGTGCTCAGTGATAAGCTTGTGGTTAGATCCACAAGACTTAAGAAACATTTTTCTTATATGATTATATTTTTGTTTTCTTGAGCTTATCCTCTAATTGCATGTCTGACAATCATTTGTGTCATAACCAAGGTGCATAACATGTGCATATCCTGTACTGTGGATGCAGTAAGTATCCAGCATATAATCAGTTGTTAATCAGTTGTTTAACCATTCTTAAATATATCACTAATTATTTTCTTCATTTACAGAAATATTAAATTTGTGTAGGCATTCACTAAATGGGTCTTCACTAAAAAGTCCTCTAGCTTAAAAAATAGAAATATCTGAACTAATTTTAATCAGTGAGTTTATTTGTTGAAAGTGGATGGTAAAAAAAAAATCTACTTTCCACACAAGTAACTGGTTAAGTCATAAAGTGGTTAATAAAGCTTTTATGTCTCATTTGTTATTTTTCAGATTCAGATGAATTCATTTAGGTGTAATGATGGTTATATGAGAGTAAAGAAAATGTTATATCAGGTATCAAGTCACCTGAGGCTCTACGAAATTAAGAAATACTCTATTTCTTCCCCCACAAGTACAAGGAACTTTTCTTTGACCTGTCTTTAAATTATTCTGCAAACATAAGACACCAACACAGATGTTTAAAGGTTGTCATGTAGTCTTCAGCTTGGATAAAAGGGAGTATCATACTTTATGAATGTAAGCCTGGAGCTTAGAACCCACTGAAAAGGTGCTTAAACTCTACAATGTTAACAATTAAATAATGCCTGAACAGGATTACTATCTATCATTTCAGCTCTCCCAGCAACTAAGTAATTGCAGCTCAGGTAATGAAGTCCTTTCTTAACTTATCAGCTTCCAGGTACTAGAAAAGTAGCTTGAAACCACAAGTTGCTGCTTTTTTCTTTTTAAGGAGCAATTTCATACAGGTGAGATACATATTAGAATGTACAAATATAGAGTGTTCCTCCACTGCCCTACCTTCAGAATTTTCACAGTTGAAGAAAGTTTTCTGCCTGGTCCTATGTTTTTGTAGTCATCAGAACCATTTAAATCACTCAACTTTTGCATGGGTTAATCCCCAAATGATCTGTTATTGCACCTTAGACACTGCTGTAGACCCATATGTAATGTCATGTGAGCTTTGCCTTCCCTCTATGTCCTGACTAGACTCATTTTACAAATTAATATTAAAGATGATGTAGCTACTGATAATTCAATGAATTCCTCAGTGTATTCTACTATGATCTTATGCTTGAAATGAAAACCAATTCAAATTAGCATAGAGAAATACGATTCTCAGATGGAACAAACAAGTACTGAAATGAAAAACTGGTGTTCAATGTTATGAAGAACCCTTAAGGGATACTGATAGCACTTTGCATAATTTGCTGATAACATGGTCCCTCCATAAAACACATGGTGAGCTTGACACCCATTTATGTTGTCATGCTTTTTTAAATCCCTGTCTTGAGACACAGACTTAAAATAACCTCCATTAAATAAAAAAAAGGGGAAAATTTTAGAAGTAGAAAGTCAAGAACTTTACCCTTTATTCATGACCTTTGAAGACAGAACTATTAAGTAGTTCTGAAAGAGCAGCACTGAAGTAACCTTGGTGATCCTTTCTTTTAAATGTCACTTAATGGAAAAAAAGAATATTTCCAGGTTCATAAAATAAAGGTATGACAATAATGGTAAGTTCTTATGTACTGTAACATAAATAGGACACATTAAATACATTCAAGAAACCCTCTAGTTTAGAGGCATTCTCCTCTGTATGCATTCACCTTGAAACAAAGGTTTCCATCTTGGAGGGCTTAACATATTTAATTTCTTCCGTAAATAAAGATGGTGATTTGATATGCAGATTTCCAGTTTTTAAGAAAAAAGTTTGAGTTGACATTAGAGCTATACAATGTATACATTAACAGTCTTCAATTAACAGTCATCTTCATTCACCTTGATGTCCTAGCTCATGCAGAAAGAGACATTTGGAAAGAGACATTTGGAAAGCTTTGAAAACACATTGATACTTGATTTTGTTGGCTTTTCCATTTAGCAGCTTCTCTGCACAAATACAATTCAGCTTGAGAATTGAGTAATCTCTTTGATATTCATCACTTGCAAGGTGGATTGGTGGCTACAGATACAGATAACACATTTCTTTTTTAGATCAGGAGAGGAATCTTGAATTTCTTGCAGTTTCCCCACTATTTCCCCTTTGGACTACAGAACAAATTGAGTTCCAAGAAAATGACCTGGACTCCTTACTGATTAATCTAATTTAGGACACCACACAATACACACCTCTGGTTAACAGAGATTCAGTCCCTGGGACCAGCCTAGAACTAATCTGGTATACAACTCCCGAAACTCATGTTATGTGGATACCTGAACCCTGATATCAACTGTCTTGCTTTACTGATCAGACATTAGTGCTTTGCATAAATTGCTTGTGTAGATAGCCTAAATCAGAAGATTTAGATTGAGCCATGTTTAAGGTCTTATGCAATTTTAAAGATATTTGCAACTTCAGGAATTGATGTTATTTCCATTTAAATACAGAACTGCACAGAAATACATCATAATCCTATATCTGAACAGCTTAGAAATTCCCAAGGAAGTACAGAGCTGTGCCATACTCTGTGCATTTTGGCCTTCTTTGTGTTTCTTTTGTTAATATGTAACTGTCACCATGGGGAGAAAAAAAATAGTAGCCAGGGACAGAAACAATGTAGAGAAGTACCCTTACCACATTTGAGGAGCTAGAGAAGAACAAAGAACAGCATCTCCATTCATCTTGGACTCTGCAAATTTCAAGGCTAGAAACCTTTTAGCCTCAGAGCTGATGAAATTCCAGACACATTGGTGAGGGGCAGAGAGATATCTGTCATTTGGCAGAGGTGTGAGCAAGGTCTCTATTCAGCTAAAAGAAAATCTTTTATTACTGGGAAAAAATTGTTGGCTCAGAGTACATTTGTTTTGAGGGTACGCGTAAATATTGAAGTAAAAGATGCAATAGAGACTAAATTTGGATCTGCAATTGCAGACGGCTGTTAAATAAGTCACAAGTGAAATGACTTTGGCAGTGTTAATTCTTGAATACAGATACAAACTGAACATTCAACATGCCTGACTTCAGCACCTAATTTTTCACTCCATCTCTGTTTTCTGGGAGTCCTTAAACAGAGCAACTTCAATTTAAAATTTATAGTCTGCTGCCAAGAATTGATTGAAAAAATATGGTTCGGGGATAACACTCTCTAGGTGTATTTTTAACAATAGAACCTAACTTTAAAGGAGAATGCTATTTTATCACAAATTACATTTTAATGAAATTTCTTTGAATAGTTTGGAAAACTAAAGCCTTCATACCCTATATAAATGATTTTCTGCTAAAATACACTGAAGTATTGGAATTTGTATAATAAGTACCTATAAGCAGCAATATTTAATATTTTTAAAGCATATTATGAGATAAAGCATGGATATGTACAAAGAAAACTGTATTTTCATACGCATAAATTTTTTTTCTGCTTTGATTTCTAGAAATACTATTGAAAGGAGATCTAGCAACATCCCTCCAATAACACCACCATTGGCTAATGAACTCTTTCATGGATTTTTAAGTTTGTTTTTTCTCTTCTTTTTTCTCTTACTGGCTATAAAAGCTTCAACCATCCATAAGGCAGAATAGAACTGTTCCTTTTCTCTTCTTTTTCAGAATGTCTTAAAAAATCATTTACGTGTGCTTCTGGCAGAAGGCAGTTCAGTGTACAAGAAATTCACCTAGGGCTTGGGAGATCCTGTTCATTATTCCAGCCCAAGGGGCCACTGAACCAATTATTTGATCCTGATATTCAAAATAATGATATTAACCTTCCCACACATCAAGTGGACATGAAGACACTAAAAACATTCAAAGACTGCTGCCTTCCCAATCCTGCCTGATCTCAGCTAAGACTCCTTTACCCAGTGCAGCACTCATGGTCAGATGGAAGCAGATCAGCAGACCAACAGGAGCAGATAATCCACAATGAAGGAGACATCCAGTAAATCAATGTCTTTGGAAGGTCAAAATAAATGCTTGTTACAAATATAAAATATACTTGTGCAACAGGAAAATATAGCAGTGACACAAATCCAACTGGTGAACCAGCAAAGTGTTCTCCCCCAAGGAAATACCATTAAGAACAAGTAACACCTCCAAGAGTTTTTTTAAAAAAGGAAGCAGATGTGGCCAGATGCCACTTCTGAGTGAAAACCACTAAGGAGCACTGATCTTCATCAGTAGTGCCCACTTCATTCCTTCTTGTAAGTGAATTCCTCCCCCTTATCAAACTTGTTTCAGCTTTCAGGGGATTTGACCTTTCTGAATTATACACAAACCTCTTGTGTAACAGTTCTTATATCACTGTGTTTACCATCTGTTCTCCCTTTTCAAATGCAGACATGTGTTACTGTTTATCCACTATGTGTCACCAGTTTACTACAACAAATTCAGTCAAGTGGAAATCAGGTCAAGGTGAAATTTATTTCAGGCAGTTTTGTTCCACTTCATTTTACAGTTTGCCACATGCTAATCATGAATCCTGAACTAGGATCAAAAAAATAAATAAAATCATGCTCTGGCTTCTGACAGATATTTTCAATGGATTGTTTCATTCACCTTTTGGAAAACCTCATACTGCTTCACTGAAAAATGTAGCTGCTGGAAACTTTTAGCAGTTTGTTGGGCAATATGGAGGGTGAAAACTGAATTCTTAATGTAAAGCCAAAAGAAAGAAGAAAAAAATCTTTTTATTTTAACATTATACAATGGGGAAAGGCTATATACTTCCCCTCCTTTCCCCCATGTACTCTGAATGCCAGAGAAGAAATGCAACATCCTGCAAAGAACATCCACACCCATTGGGTAGAAACTTGTC
The DNA here is from genome assembly GCF_038088225.1 of Cyrtonyx montezumae. NCBI lineage: Eukaryota > Metazoa > Chordata > Aves > Galliformes > Odontophoridae > Cyrtonyx > Cyrtonyx montezumae. The sequence goes on along the minus strand of NW_027072089.1, from coordinate 115,101,521 downwards.
ACCACCCTAAAAGTAATGCATATTTTCCTTTGATTCATTGGGAACAACTCCCCTCTTTGCATATATATTAATGAACAATAGAACACCGCTAAGTAGAACTATTACTAACCTTAAATTTATGCGAACGTGACATGAAGATCAGTTCAGATGCAATATGACTTGAGAGGAAGAGGGGGATACCTATTACCTACAGCCTTAGTGACTGCTGCAGTGGGAGGAGCTGCTGTGGGAGTATTCATCCTTCAGCCCTCAGAGAGTAACCCAAGACATTTACTTGGATTGTGCAAATTGGCCTTAGCTACAGAAATTTCATGAACTGCTTCCCCCAGGAAAAGCAATTTTACAGACCTCAAAGTGCATACCAGAGGTATTATTGCAGTGCTTGTGCAAAGAATCTCTTCCTCCTTACATAAACATAAATTACTCGTTTCTGCAGACCCCTGGGAAAGTTTAGATCTAGGCAAGCATTAAGACATTGAAATTTAGTCAGGGAACACACTTTCTCCTTAAAACATATATGATACCCATTCTCAGTATTCGCCATTCTTCATCAGTTCACTTTTATCAAAACATTTGGTGAAAGTTTTCTCTTCCCTCCAGATGAGGGTACTTTCTGTTCACTTATTCTATTCTATTGCCATTCTGGATATGTCTCATAGCATAGTCAAGCTCATTTTATTATCTGTTCTGCAGTTTGAAGAGTTTCTAACTGCAAACTTTAAATGGTATCAACTGCCAAAAATGGAAATGAAGTCCTGAGACTCCAGGACAACTGCACTGTCCTCTCTTTCTCCCTTCTCCACAAACAGAAGGAACTACAAGAAAGTTACAGGAAGACACCTTTCACCAAAAAAAAAAAAAACATGCTGGAACAAGTTAGGTCAGTGTAGAAAACAGGCCATAGTTATGGAAGATGTTGGCAGACTTAGTGAGACAAAACATAGATTGAAGAATCACATTTTTCTGATCTGCACATGTGTAAGTGCTAAATATTTTCACAGTGCTGCGTCTCACTGCTTAAAGATGTGAGCTGTGTTAGGACTCACATGTTGCCATTTTTTAGACAAAACAGCAAAATGTTAATTAAACATTATTGCAGGCTGGAGTTATTTTGCCTGTGACTAAATACTTCCCTTCAAGGGATCTGAAAATAAAACTATGTTGCACCACTAAACTAGATAATGTAAAAAATATATGAAGGAAGTCTTTTACCAAGCCAGTGTGTGATCTATGTTTAATAGAATTTCCATATGATGGGATCATTGAAATTCCACCAGCAGGAATGGAGGGTGCAGATCACAGATTGTTTTTTGTGATTCTTCTACTTCCAATATTTAACAGAAATAATTAACAGAAATGCTGAATTCACCTGCTTTTTTCATAGTGCTCCCTGTACAGGCAGTGGAGTTAAGGTCTACAAGATGATGTAAAACAAGAGTTACTCTAGTCCAACTAGTTTCTGTCACGTTGCTTCAGTATGGACATTGACCAACTGTTAAGGAACTTCAAAATGAAATATTAATGCTGCTGGAAACAAAAGTTTTGCTATGTAAGTCCTGACATTGAAGTATGTGCAAACTTCTCCATCCTAAAAAATGTTCAGTGAAGAGCTCTGTTTTTTAACCTGGAATTATTTTAATGCATAGAGGAGTTCCCATGGAACTGCAAAATTCCTGTAAAGTTCAGCAAGCATTTAATCAGAATATAGAAATTGCTCAGAGACCACTACTAATCCAAGACATTCAGAGCAACTGTGATGTTTGAATTTGAGTTCACCTGTTTTTCCCAACACAGCATTTTGCAGCAGGTCATAGCTCCAAGTTGGTTTGCTGAGTTGGGAACCCAGTGCTCCTATAGGGTATAATACAGCAGTACAGAAACATAAAACAGATCCATAATTAACACACAGCAAACTATGCATTTCTGACAGTCCCTTATCTAAACTGGATTCATTGATCACTATATTACGTGGAATAACACTGTAAAATAATATTATATTACAAAATATTTGACATAACCCAACAATATTCACTCAGCACAAAGACACCATCTCTCCTGCATGACTGAGATCATTATTCCTGAAATCGGTATCAGTCATCTCCAATTGCAATCACTTTAAACTTGGGCTCCAAAAACTTCTGACCAGACAAAATTCAACCCCTGCCAGCTACTTGATATAAGAGGTGCTGTCCTTAGTATCTTTCCTCATAATAATCAAAACTTTTTTTTGTGGTACTTTGAATAATGTTCATTGCCTATACATGGAATCCATTCTAATCAAAATTCAGTGAACAATTCCCTAAAAAGCAGGTAATTAAAACAACAGAAAACATGAACACATATAGTAAAGAAGTTCCCACACTTATCTCCACTTGATTTTTGCTAACTGGTTGTGACTCTTGGTGGAGGATCTTCTGGCTCAGCTGGAAAGGCAGTATTGTTTCCTTTAGATGTTAAGAAAAAGGGAATAACTTCATAAGCATAATGGAAAAGGAAGGGGAAAAACAAATAGTTAAAAGTCCCCCCCCCAAAAAAATGTATAAAATTTTATGGTCTCTTACAAAAGAAGAGTCTTTTGTTTTGTTTGTACAAAATAGTTCTCTCTACACAAAATAATTTATTTTCAAATGAATAAAAGCTTAAAATTATCTATCACTATAAAGGCAAAGGGACCAGCACAAACAAGATGCTACAAAAGTAAGAAAAAAAAGAATGCTCACTTGTCTCTGAAGATCTAGGCTCACATAACAAGAACCCCAAAAGGAGAAGATCTTAAATAAATCTTTGCTCAGTGACAGTCAGCCCTTAAATGAGGTCTAAGAGGGGTTGAGTGTGACTCCACCCCTTCTGGTCACACATGTGAATTGCTTTCATCTGTGCTCCCAGGGCTGACTAGGTCTCTCCTTCAGGTGCTCAATCAGTGGTTCAGGCCATGACTCAGCAATCCCCATAAAACAAAAAAAATCCCCATCCCCACTTACAAAAAAATTAGAAAAATGTTTTATATATTTATGTGATAGTGTGATACATACTAATAAAGTTTGGAAAACAAATATAATCATAAATGACTGTGGAAATAACTCATGCATTATTTTGTAACCCAAGATGGAATGACGTAATACAAACCTTGTCACTTTTAAGATAGTTCAAAATAGTTCAATTGCTTTTAGTAAGAGTTACAGCATTCATAATTATACAGTACACACGCCCATTTATTGTAAGAAGTATTCCATCACTGATATTGCATATTATGTTTGCATTTAATAGTTTAAAGTGAATCAGATATCTGAAACATAAACAAGAGCCTCTTGACAGAAATTCAATTTTATTTGAGAGGAGTTCATGTTCTTAATTTTTTCCAATGCTATCTCTTTGCTACTTTTCATCTAACACATCTCAAACCCTCAGATGATCATTTTACACTTTTTCCATGTTTTTCCTTCAGTGCAACCACATCACATTTCTATATGACTGAAATAAAAAGCGAAAAAAAAAACAAAAAAACAACACCTACCATTTATCAGAGGAAAAAAATTGGTCCATTGAACAAATTCACCCTCTGATATTAATGTGGCCATTCTTCCACACTATAAGGAAACTTACATCTCCTAATAAACTAAATAACTTTATTTAAGGAAGCAAAACCACATCTGGAAGGACTTGGTGAAATATATTGGCTTCATGATTTAGTTTTTTTCACATTTAATGTGCTTCATTACTCTTATGTCTGTCAGCTATTCTTCCCTGCCTTCGTGGATTGATTTCTCCTCATACATGTGTATGTTTCTACCATGAGATCCTTTCTTTATTTTTTACTACTTGTGTACTACTTGTGACCCAGAAATACAGGTAGAGCTCACCTAATGAGTGCTTCCACACTAGCAGATTTATGGTATCTCCTCCAAGTTCTAAAAAAATCCAGAAACCACAGAATTTCTTTTCATGCACTCTATGTCAGGAAGAAAGAAGCTGATAGAGTGCTCCTAAGGTAGAATGTGATGTTTACCAGTGTGGATATCACAGTTCAACCTGGTTTCCATGACAAGGGAGCAAAGGGATCCACAGATCCACACCCTGGGGTGGTGGGGGGAGGCAGGGAAAAGGAAAAGGCAGAGAGATGAGCCTGGACAAGATAAACAGTTTTAATGAGTCAAAGAAAAAACTCAGTTCACTAAATATAGTAGCAGAATGTGAGATAATACAATACAACAGAAAATGATTGTAATTGAAGCAAATAAGTCAAATAAAATGCTAGAGAGAGAGAGAGAGAGAGAGTGTCTGAAACCGAAGTACTCTAATGCTGTAGGCAAAAAAGCCAGGGAGCAAAAAGAGTGAAAAGGCTGTCTCATGACTCTCAGTCAGTTTTATCTTTCCCTACAAACAGAAAAATGATATCTTCTGGGAGTTGTATTTAATTCTTCTCTTATGAGACCAAGAGAATGGAAATATCAACAGTCCATGGATCTGCAGCATTAACTCTTAAGTTCCAGCGCACTGCACTATGTTAGGATACGGAATACCGATGAAACCATGACAGCAAAGTTACTGACTCTGTCCCAGCTCAAAGTCCCTGCTTGAGCGTGTGCCAGCCACATAGTGCACCTGCAGGACACAGCTCTTGGCAGTGATGTTACCTGAGACACTGGAAGCAGTGCAGCTGTGTTGGCATGCAGCGCTGGAGCTGTTTCTGCTTGTGTCAGAACCTTTCTTTTTGTAACTTACTCCAGCATCCTCACATGTCTGCACAATGTTGTGCTCACATAGAGTTGTCCTGTTCTTTATCTGAAGGAGAGGCAGCTACTCCCAGCTGCAGAAAAGAGGACAACATGCCAACTGATGGACCCACATGCTGTGGTAGTAGAAGCCCAAAGGGTAGGTAAGGTAATATACACAAAGATACAGAAGATCCAAATGAAATTCAGTATTGAAAACAGTAAGTGAGTTTAAAGATAGTTTACTGTAATGGCAGCTCTGAAGTTTAGTAATTTTTATCCAAATATGTTTTTTATATTTTTTCAGAAAAAGTTCATCCTATTTATAGAAGAAAAGAAGATAGAAAAAGGAAAACAAGGCTTCCAAAAGGCCATCCTGATCAATGCCAGAAACAATATAAAAATTAAGAACTAAGCAGCACATTCAAATAGAAAAAAAAATGCTAACATAATGAAAATGTCTGTAACTATGAAGAGAATATACTTTGAAGCAACCTGCATATAAGAAAGTTTCACTTACTGGATTACTTCAAGTATTTAATAACTTGTAGTACAGCCAAAGCTCAGACTAAACTGTAGTTATTTTCCCTGTCAAAAACTATTCAGCTGTGCAATGTCAAGCCACCAGAAGTGCTCTTTATTGCATCCGTATGAGAAAATTTAACCACATCACATTTTTGTAGAGTAACAGTTTTCTTTTTTGTTAGCATGCTATGAATGTCTTCAGAGATCAAAAAGCTGTTATTTAAAACAAAATGTTAGAATGGTTCAAATTAAAAATAAATATTTATTTCTTTAACTGGGTAGAGGCAATCTAGGCATGTGGCTCTCTTTTCTCTCATATATTTATATATATATAAAATTATGATGTATTTGTAAAGATGTGTCTTAAATTAATCCTTTAATAAAAATATTCCCATTTTCAGGATATACCAAAGTCATTCAATTATGAAAAAACAAAACAAAACAAAACAAAACAAAAAAAAACCTTGCACAATATTACTGGCAAGTTTGTTTTGCTTAAATGTGAAAAGATTATCTTTTTATACAGTCAGGTCATCTAATGAAAGTAATGCACTTTCCATGTTTCATAATGCAGGAGAAGAAAATATGCGTGCAGAACACAAAGTTTTAAGTTCTCTGCCTTGATATTCAATGTGATTTTTAGGCTCCCATATACTAACTTATTAAGATGTCTTTGGAAGTGTGTTTAACCTCTTGTAGCCAACAGTTCAATTCAAAATGAACATACTGCAATTGATACAATCAGAAAAACTATGACATTATTATTACAATATAATATTTTTCTTGAGAGATCTTGATTGAAGGAAGACAGAGCCTTCTATAAAAGTGATCTGTGGTTAACAAGCTGTTGGAGTTATTCAGTCCTTTTACCTGCTACTTTAGTTGATATTTTTCTATTCCTTTAAGTAGCTTTGTAGTCTACATTTGCTTTAATATGTCAAAAAGCATTAGCTTGCACTTGTGTTGTCATTATTCCACAGTGTCAGAACTGTGGATGGAATCACAACAAAAGTACCTTCTGACTACTTTTCTTTCACATTCAGTTTGTCTATGATTGATGGACAAATGTGCACACAATATTTACAGCTTCCTTTTGGAATTGCTATGGGGAGTTCTGGACCTTTAACTAGAGAATTAGGAGAGCCTCTGCCACTTGGTTTGTGTACACCAATAAATAAACATGTACTTTCTAAGAAAATCATGCCAGCAGTGACATCCTTAAAAAGTATTTCTTCTACTGAGATTCATGTAACTATTATACACTTCTATGCTTTAATGCTTGGCCTATCTGTCTTCTCTACAGAAATGCCACATGTAGTGTATTATATTTAGCCAATCATAATTAGCACTTTTGTTTTCCATAATGTCAAGAGCAATAAAAAGTCGAAGAGAGTGCAATTTACAGAGGAGAAAAAATAAATCACCTTTAGAGACTTAAGGAAGGGAAGTGCTGTAGGAATAAAGAAAGCTGTCAGGAAATAGTTGCTACCAAAAGGTAAAGAAGAACATGAAACTGTCTGGGTGCTGACCACATGGAAACCATTGGAAGAAGGGATCAAGAAAAAGTTAACAGAAGCATTTACAAGAAACTTATGGCTGGTAGTGAAGGCAATACACACAATAAATTAAAAACAAAAGTCACAGAAGCTATAGCAGCCAATATTCAGAAGTAGACAGAAACCACCAAAAGAAAAGGTGGGTACCGCTTGTATTTCTGGGGACAACATGAAGGTGAAAGAACATATAAGTACTGAGATTTTAGGCAGAATATCCAGCCAACTATTTACTACATTCATATATAGCAAAGTTTACAAATAAACTTGTGTAGATGTTTATCGTTCAGCAGCTCTTCATTCAGTTTTGTCACACTTGTGAAAAAAACAGGTACTCCACAGATGCCTGGGTTTGCCACAAATCTGTTTCTGCACTGATATTAGACATTCCCTTGGTCATTCTCAAGAATGACATTTCAGTCATCTACTCTAGATAATTTCAGTGTAGATTCTCATGTCAATGTCAATTGTTTGTTTTTTTTCCTGCAAGGGCATAAATAATGTCTCTTTCTTGTCCATCCTCTGGAATACATTTACATTTAAAATGTATGGGCAGCCTATCAGCTTTTTTTATCTTCCTGAAATATTACCTCAATTAGGAATAGCAGAACCCTCTATTTTATGCTCTGTATTCAGTGCAGACTTCTGCTGAGCCCTAAGGGAGTATAATCCAACAAGGAAGGGAAAATATTCCTCTCTTCTTTTTCCATAAGGTTGTTTTCATTTCCTTCTGCCTTCCACTGGACATCAGAGCTTTCCAAGAGAGGCCAGCCTCAGAGTTTGAACGACAAATGTTCTAGAACAGAGAGATTTGTGGAGTTATTCTTGGTTTTTTGTGTGTGCTTTTTGTTGTTGTTGTTCTGTTTGTTGGTTGTTGTTTGTTCATTTTGTTTTGTTTTACATATATATGTGTATTTATAAAATATCTCCTGCAGATGAAAGCTATATACAGGAATGAAAGTGAAACGTCTATTAATTATTCCATTTAATAGCAGCCAGAAGCTATGCTATAAAATCATATTTATTTTACTGTACATGAAAACATGTACAAGTGAACAAATATTAATGTAGGTAGACAGAAAACAATGGTAACCGGCAGGTCAAAAGTGCAATAGACTTGCTGTGCCTGTCAACCTAGCTTGTCCTTATCACAAAAGACAGAGTATTATGCATCATTGCCAAGAAATGATACAAAGCAGCTACGACTAAATGGTATAACTAAACTTCTGTGTGTTTGAAATAAATGTTTTAAATTGTTTGGTTTTTCTTTACTAATACTTCAAAAGTCATAGGTGCCAAGCATTCTTATTTTGCTTCTACACTTCTGTATCATGAGAAGTAACAACAGCAGAACATGGTTCTGTGTTCATTGAATAGTATGACGAAATTATCACAGGTAATTTCCACATCTTCTTTTATTTCCATTTCAGAAAGCAGAAATTAAAACCCCAAAACTTTAACGAAAAATAGTACCAATGGCAGGAACTCAAATGCAAACTCCATAAAAACAAGGATTTAGTCTATGCTGCTCCAGGATTAAATTTTGCTTAACTTTTGCTCTGTATAAAAAAATTCTTTCACAGTTCCTGCATTCAAAGCTTGCTATGGAGACTGAGATTTATTCATTCTTATGTTCACAGTCAGAAATTTGCTTTTAGCTAAAGTCTTTGATCTAATTAATGAATATCTCTATGCTCCCAAAGGCTCTATTTCATCTTAAGCTATGATCCAGAAATCACTGATCCCAGAAGTAATGTAATTTGCCTGTTTCCTCTACTGAAGCTACTGAAGGAGGACTCCTAGATGCGTTTCAGACTTTCTGTGCAACTGAAGCAAGATGAAATACATCCCCTGATTTAAATATAGAAATACAGTTAAATGGCATGAAACAGATCTGTCTTATAAGGCTGTTCATTCTCACGGCAGTTAATGAATCTGTGCTTTTTTTAAGGTGAAGGACTTTGACAAACTGTGAGAAGGACTATAGATACTATGGGTGAGAGATAGAGATGGAGGCAACAAAGGGAGCCTTGTGATTGTTGTCTACTACACACTGTCAGACCCATGGAAGCCTGTTGATGAAGCCTTCTATCTCCAGCTACAGGAGAAATTGTGATCACAGGCTCTTGTCCTGTTGGGAAACTTCAACCACCCTGACATCTGCTTGAAAAACAGCACAGTGAGCTGTACGTAGACTAGGATGCTTTTGGAATAAATTCTTGTGCCAAGTAGCAGACAGCCTCACAAAGGCGAGATACAATACTGGACTTGTTGCTCACCAGAATTGAGCTATCTGGTTACATTAGAATTGGAGGATGTCTGGGTTGTAGTGACCATGCAATGGTGGAATTCATACTCCTGAGTAATATGGGACAAAGAGTAAAATTAAGATGTTAAATTTTAGGAAAGTCAACTTCCAGATCTTCAGGGAGTTAGTCAACAAAGTCTCCTGAGAAACTGACCACAAAGACTAGTGGAACAAAGCTAGTAAATCTTTAAGGAAGCTTTCCTTAGGTCGCAAGAGCTTTCCATCCCCAGATGTAAGAAGTCAGGAAAGGAAGACAAGAGACTTGCATGACTGAACTGGGACCTGCCGATCAAACTGGAGAGCAAGATGAAAGTGCACAGGTAATAAAACCAGGGACAGGGACAGACACCCTAATGAGCAATACAAGCAGGCTGGTAAAAATGCATGAGGAGAAGGGTGATGTAGTCAAGAAGTTTTTGCCTTGGTCTTAACTGGCTATTATTCTTCACACAGTGCTCTAGTGAATGGATCCTCCTGCTATAAGAGAAGATCAGGTTTATGACCACCTGAGGAACTTGAACATCTGTAAGTCTATGGGTTCTGATGAGATGTAGGTGTACATCACCTTTGAGATGATGATGTACATCACCTTTTGGCTGATGTAGTTGCCAAGTCACTCTCAATGATATTTGAAAAGTCATGCAATCAGTTGAAGTCCCTGGTGGCTGTAATAAAAGGTAATGTCATTCAATTTTAAGAAGAGTAGAAAGGAAAACACAGGGAACTACTGACCTGTCAACCTTACCTCTACACTGTGGAATATCAAGGAGCAGATCTTCCCAGAAGCTATGCTGAGGCACATGGAAGAGAGAGAGGTGATGCAGGACAACCAGCATGGATTCAACAAGGACAACTCTTGCTAGGCCAACCTACTGGCCTTCTATGATAATGTAACTGCATCAGCGGACAAAGGAAGAGCCACTGATGCCATCTATCTGAACTTCAGTAAGGCCTTTGACATGGTCCCTCATAACGTTCTTCTTCCCATATTGGAAAGATATGGATGTGACGGATAGACTGTTTGATAGCCAAGGAATTAGTCTGCAGGGAAATGATTCTGTAATCTGTCCAGAATAATACAAATTGGTTTCTTGTTCCTAGCAAACAGGCTTGATTATTTTTCCCAGAAAAGAAACAATTGCCATGAATGAAAAGCTTCAGAACTTGTCTCTGTACAGATACAAGAGGGTCAAATCAGTAAGAAAAAAAACATATAACCATCTTCCTTATGGTTGTGCTCTGAAGGGAGATGGTTGAGTCACCATCCCTGGATGTGTTTAAAAACTGTTTGGATGTGGTGCTCAGGGACATGATTTAGTGGAGGGTTGTTAAAATTAGAGTGGTAGGTTGGACTCAATGATCTTTAAGATCTTTTCCAACCTGAGTGATTCTATGGTAATAGTGCTTTGAATTTGTGAAAATATTTCTAAATCATCTGAGCTATCTTGAACTTATGACCAACCAATAAACTTTTTTCAAAGTAGTACAATCACAAAGATTTTTGGCAAAGATGTTTAATTTCAAAATTACCACTAAATATCTATAAGACTGTGGATTGAAAGAGATGAAGAATGCTACCAGTAAAAATATTAGCATAATCATATTTTAAAGAGTTATGTTAAGCCATAGCTTGTTGATAAGTAAACCAATCTGTAATTGAGGTTTATATGGCCCCCAAAAATATGTTCTATAAGGCTGCATGTAATGAGGATAAGCAATCCACAAGCTAAAAATGCTTGTGTGTAGTACAAGGAACGAGTGTGTTGGAAAGATGACAAAATTAAATATAAATTTTGGCTATTCCTGAAACTTTATGTAGAAAATATCTGAGCCAGGGGGATTTCCCATACTACAACAAAATTAAATCAATTGGAAAAACTCTCCAGTACTGGTTTCTCTCTCAATATGATGTATTGCTATGTAATTCAAAATCAGAAGTTTTATAAGAACAGTAATATGTATCTCTGTAGTACAGTCCATGATATTTATGCATATAGATATATACATACATATTCTAGATATTTACCATACACAAAACTGTTACAAACCATTGAAAAAGTTCAACGATTCTTTTGCCATGAATATCTGAGTATTTGCTTTTAACCTGCTCTAATAGCAGCTGCTTTTCACTTATGAACTCTGGTTCATGACTTGCCTGAAGAATACGATCACCATATTTAGTAAGAAAAATCTGAAAATCTAAAAAGCAACAGTGAATCTCTGAAGGGTCAAGGGCTCAAGAGTGACCCATTTTCTCTGGGAAAGAGAAGGAAAATGAGGAGCTACAGGGAAGAAGTCACAGAGGAACCAAATAACATTCCTATTTTGAATGTCAAGCACCAGGGAGAGACACCTTAATCTACATGCATAGTACAGGGCCATATCACTACTGATATTATGTGGGAAGGAGGGGTAAGGAGAGTAAAGTCTCTGGAAATGGTGCTGAGCCTGGATATTCATTCATCATTCAGTAGCAGCTGATCTGGCTGGCTCTCCTTGCTCTTACCAGCCCCAGACTGGAACAATGCCACCTGGCACTCACATCAGCCAACATAGCAGTGGTTATAAAGCAAAGCATAACTTCTAAAGAGCAGTACCCAAGCTTATCTGATCTAGATGCATGGAAGACCTCAGAAGAGGAAAAAATAATAATCAGTTCTATCAGTGGCAGTATCACACAATCAGAGCTTGTTGTGGTTTCTTGCATTTTCACTGCCTTCAGAGAGCAATGTATAATGTATTTCCAAAAGGCAGATATCATTTCTTCAAATACCCTTTTGACTAACATTCTAACCCTGAAGTGATGGTCAGCAAAATAACAGATTTGGGTTTTTAGCTTTAGAAACTGTTTTCTCAATGCATACTATATTGGTTACTTCCTTTACTGAGTTTTGGAAAATCTCTATTAAATTCTTCTTTCCTATCCTGAAAATATTCATTCTGTGTTCTCTTTACATGTCTTGCACTATCTTGCATCTTATATATGAGTCTAAGAGGAAGCCAAGATTTTCACATATTCTGCAGAAGATCACCTGGTAGGGTAAGGCTTCTTCTGTGCATACTTCGATATGCAGGTGCTGTTCCCATATCCCAGAGCACCATAAAAATAATATCCCAGTGATATTATTTTAATGAGCAGATATCATGTTATTCTGTCCATTACACACATTTTATCTGGAACTCTATGCAAGAAAGTGGCTGAAGTTCAAACTGGAAGGGCAAGCAGTAGGCAATCCATCCTCCAAAAATGCCTATGGTGTAACAGTTTGCCAGGAGAGCAAGAAACAACTCTGGAATTTGTTTAATTCAGTCTGACTCTTAGGCACTGCTGTTTCTATCAAACTTGTGCTACTAAGCCATCCAGAAAAGTAAAACTTAATGTTACTGACCATAGAACCACAGTCTGGTAGAAATGAAGACTGTTGCTAGACCCCCATGTTGATAAGATGAAAGCATAGCTTGATGTACTTTTCTGCTTGAAACTTGGCATAAAGATGTTTCTTCTAGACAAGAGGTCTCTGTTCTTTCTAAATTATGTGAATGGCATTCCACCACGAAGATTCTTACAGAAGGAAAGCAACAAAAGTTAAACTAAAATAGCTTTTAGTGAGCTGTTGGAGGCCATTTCTTAAAGAGCACACAGCTGGAAGCACACAGAGTGCATGAAGTGTGCACAGTGAGGAGAGGTTGGCTCAGCTGGTCTAAATCAGTCTAATTCCAACCTTACAGAGAGATTTCAAGTTACACCAGATGAGGATGCAGGTCTAGCATCAAGAGGAAAAATAAAAAGGAAAAGAAATGCAACTCTCAGAAATTAAGATATGGATTTGGCAAATTTTATTTGTACAAGTGATGCCTGCAGCCATATTTATCTTTTTTGACCTGGATCGGATTACTTTAAATGATCTGATCAAACTAATGTGTATCAGATTAATAATTTCCGTGTTTCCTATGGTTAGTCTACAGTGCCTCACAGCATAGTTTGCCCAAAGATACATAAGAGATAGGTAGATAAATAAATAACTTTGCTCTCTGATGTAAATAGAAGAAATAAAACTACAGATCACATGTAGGGACAGAAGTGTAAGGAAGCAATTAAAGATTTAAGATACACTTGAAATATGCAAAACACTAAATCTTCCAGGGACTGTCTTCCAGGGACAGCTTGAGGAAGTAAGATCTATTTTCAGAATAAATGCTAGTTCCTTGGCCTCAAGCATAGAAAAACAGGAAAGAAAGAGACATTTGGTTGGATGACTACCAACCAAAATTTCAAGATTAGTGAATTTTTTCTGCCATTGAAATTGATTACTAGTCACCAGGGAATGTAGTTTTCAAATAGCAATGCCTTAAGATTTTACTTTTTCACTTCTGATTGATAATACAGTTTTATATTCTTTCTACATGAAAATCAAATTAAACTAATGCCTCACTTAGCTTCTAGCAATTCTTCTGGATGGAATCGATTTGTATGAGAAAAAGCTGAGAAATCTTACTTTAAAATTTGATTCAAAAAAATTCTGTTTTGTTTCCTTTCGTGAACATGGGGCTTCATTAAGTTCTCAGTCATGCTTTTGAATGTACCAAGTTACTCTAAAAAGTATAAACTATATGAGGGTATGAAAGGCTGAAAGAAAAGACACAGGAGAAATATTTCAAGAACAGCATGCTGGGATAGCACCTAGATAAACAGGACACCAAGAGCCTCACATATGTCTGGATATGTAGGACGTCCAAGTCCTAAAAAGGACTAAACTTTTTAGGACCAAGTACAGTGAGCAAGTTCTGATGACAGAGGTGGGACAGGATTCCTACTGGCAGGGGAATAGCATAGCCTAAAGCAACTGATGGCTGCCAACCCAAGGAAAACCTAACAGATGTAAGCAGAAATAAGCAAATGGCATCCCTTTCCAACATCTTCACAAAGTCTTAGACCACGTGGATACAGCAGCTAGATATCTGCATGCTGAACAGAACACCTGTGTTCACACATCTTGTTGTTTATGTGGGACTAAGGGCCTGAGCATGAATAGGCAAAATTGGTTTTACTTAAGATTTAATTTTAAATAAAAGCATCTGCTCCTCCCTTAAGAGCTTGTACTGACCTCTGATAAATTGTTGCTGCAATATTTCAACAATATTTTCTTCAGCAGGATGTGAGGCATATCTATTTCCAATATTCAGATTAAAACTTACTCTTAGTAGCATAGTTGCCTGGAAGACATCAAATGTCCACACATACCTGTCATTCTGCTCATAAAATTACCCAGATATGTGTGTTTTTTTCTGGGACTGTCATGGTCTGTGTCACACTTCTCTTGCCTCTGGGGCATGGTACTTGAAATATGCTCTGACCAGATCCCACAAGAGTCTGAGCTGGGATAGCTTTAGCAAATCCTCTAATCACATTGCAGGATATCATATGTTTTCATGGGAGGCTTAGAACTTTCCTGAAAGAGTTTGTTATGTGAATTAGAGCCTGATTCAGCCTATGTGTGCAGTATATTTTGCATTTCCATTTTGGATCTATGACACCGGTGGGGAGCATCCAGCACATTCCCAAAATACAAGACTTATCCCTACTTCTGGTAGAAAACCATGCTACCACTGACAATGCTTCTGCTGAGCTCCTTGATATTCATACACACAAATGAAATATATCCAGAGCTAGATTTTATAATAACAGTCTTTTATCCAGGGGCCAAAATGCTAAGTCCTTCACCAACACTGCTGCTTTCCCCGCTCTGCCAGAAAAGCATACCTTCCAAGCAAATACTGTAGCATCCTAACTGGAACTCAACCTTACATGATGATTTCTCAGTCCCTTCTCTTGAAACTGTACCATCTTGTAGAATTACTTAAATGATTTTTGACAGAGAATAAAATCCACTTTTTCACTTTCTTTGTGTTCTTGACGTTGAGCATCATTTGGCAAGCAATGCAGGGAAAAGATTCAGCTTATCTTACATTCACGCTATCATCCAAACATTGAATTACTGAGTTAAGGGTGAGCATTGTAGCACCACCATAGCCACTGCATAGGAAATGGGTAAACAAGAGAAGCCATCTGATAGCATTCCACCAACAAAACAAGACGTTTATCTCAGTGCAAGCTAGGCGTGAATCTTTGTGGTAGTTTTCTCCAGTCTAGAATAGTCCATTATCCACTCCAAGTTTTCTCAAGCTCCTACTGCTTCAGGTACAAAATCTACCCTAGCAAAGGTTTTTCAGATTTATAATATATATAAACACATATACACATAATATATATATATATCTACTATGTATTATGTACTATATAATATACAGTATAGCTCCATATAGCTGATGTAGAACTTAGTTCCATGTTTTCACTGCATAGCAGATGGCCAAATTTTACACCTTCAGAGGAAGCAAAAACAAATCTACCATTGTGAAACAACACAGTCTTGGGGTTAATTAGTTCAGGAATCACATCATGTTTATTCAGCTATTTTGAAAAGCTGTTCGGCTTTTTTTTTGACCCACAGACAGTGATTTATAGTCCAAGTTACAATACCATGCCACACAGACTAACTAACTTCTTCGGAGGTAGTCTCAGTTTTCTAACATATAATTGTCTTAAGTCTAGTCATAACGTTGCTGATGCACTCAAATCCCAGAGGCTGTGGTAGAAACATCTTTTTACCAAATTCATCATGTGTTAGGCCAGTCTCCAAAGCAAAAGCGGTTAATTCCACACTACATGACAGCAAAATGTCACATGGCTCCTGTATTGTAAGAAATCATCTACAAACAGCATAGTAACTGTCCACCCTAAAATAAAATCACTATAAAAAGCAAATACTAAATCAATTTTCAGGATATATTTGCATATATTTTGATATATCTCAGGATATATTTGTTTCATTATATATATGCAATATATACGCAATGTATATGTTATCATGATATGATATACCCCACTTAGAGAAGTCAAATAGGGCTTGATTTTTAAGCTATATAGTTATGCCTGCTCAGAATTCAAGGTATACCTCAAAGGCATACAGACCTGCATAAAATTAGCATGCATCAATTTTTAACTTTAAAGGAGGTCATGCAGATTAACAACTCTTATCTCCTGCTGGCATTTTGGGGAGCTTTTCATCTTTTCTGTAATAAGAGCACACTTTGAAAAGCTCAAACAAACTCAACTTCTTGTTTCACATAGATATATTAAAATACAGGAAGAAAGATAAAAAATAAAGAAATAAAAATCATAGCTTATATATAGTTTGCATAATTACAACTTGTGGTTTGCATAAGACCAGAATGATGGCTCTCATGTAAGCTTTTTACATTTTTCCTTATTAAATGGGCCTAGCTTTCTCATAACTCTCTGCTGGTGGTCTGGTTATGTGACCACAGACACATTTTATTCTCTTACCTCATTGCTGCGAGTGCCAAGGAAAACTTGTATTTAGCTTTTCTGGAATGCATGTTCCATTTGCTGCTGGACTTAGTAGTTTTTTAGTAATAAATAGATCTCATAAACATCACTAAACCTGGCTTTGCAGCCAGAGGGAATGTGAGTGGATGGAATGCAGCAAAATATTGGAATGGTACACAGCAGACAACAGAAAAAAGCATGGAGCAGTACTGGGGAGTAGGACAAATACTGGTTATGGAGAGAGCAGCAGAACATCAACTAGGACAGGGAATTGACCCAGAAAACAAAGTTCCCTTTACTTTGAAAGATGTGTAAACAGGAGTTTAGACATATACAGAAAGTCTCGTAGATCACTGCAGTACGTGTGTAAGGGGCATAGTTATAAAAACAGGAAAGTAGGCAGAGTAGTCAGAGGTTTAAAAGGGACAGAGAAGAGCTGAAGTCTCCAAATGATTAGTTCTGAAAGGAACTATACGCTTCAGCTTCTAGTATGTAAACAACCAAATGGAATATTATATGTACTCAAAATTAAAATTTAGTTTTATGTTGGTAATTTTAATCCTGATAATTGTCAAAGCTGTGGTAGATACTTATTTTCCTTTTTTTTTTTTTTTTACTTCTTTCACCCTCTTAAAAATACAGTAAAGAAAAAGATTGGAAAACATACAAAATTTCAAAAAAAAAAAAAGGAAAAAGTAAGAAGTTAAAATATTATTAATGCACTAATGATGATCATTAAAAAGCAATGCATTATTGAATAAGCACTGTGAATATAAAGCATAAACACTCAGTAAAAACAATCAGAAAGTTATTTTGAGACATAATAATTTTTTTTTTGTTTTTTTCCTCCCTCAGGTACATCCTTATTGTTTTGTTTGTATGGTGTGTTAGTTGTTGTTTTCAGCTTGTTTTGGGGACTTCTTGTTTGCTTGTTTTATTTTTCTGTCTTGGCTTTTTTGTTGTTTGGGTTTGTTTTTTTTTTGAGTGATCTTATAAAGACTCAAAGGAGATCTCTAGAGTAGACAATAACTGAATGAAGATGAAAATGTTTCTATAACTTAATAGGTATCTGTAGAGAAAACTGTTGAATTCTTTGGAGTATATAGCAGGATGTTTTAATATGGTAAAGCATTCTTTCAGGAGTTCATCAGCAAGAAATTTCTGTGTTTGGCATAGTGAATTCTGGTGAGGTTTTTTATGACAGTCATCTCCAAGATATAGAGAGACTTCTCTCCTCTGAGCAGAAAAGTGGTTTTATCAGAAATTTGCATAAGTTTGAAGTTTCTTCTGCTGCAGTGCCACCCGTGACTGGGAAAAGCAGCAAATAACACCGGACAAGAACTGCCTTTAAATCACTGTGGTTCAGTCTGTAGTTGTTGCATCAGGATTAAAAATAACCACAGAAAGTAGTGACACTGGGAATAGATTGCAGGAAGATACCTGATTTTTGAAAATGCTGTCTTTGTTTTGCTAAATGTCACCACAAAATGTCACCTCACATTTAGAGATATAAGTTGGGCAAGAGGAAAGATTTCACAAAGCAGTAAACAAATTCCCAGGTCTGATCATCCCTTCCACTCCTGCACTTTTACAGATGACAATAATGCCAGGAGGCTCTCAACAAAATGTTCTCTGATGTGTATTTTAGCATTTCCAAGCCTTGCATCTCTGCCTTGAAATTTTGGCATAAATGTCCTTGTTTTTCCGCAGTGGAAAGCGAATCATGGAGATTTAATTATTCTGTTTACAGAAGATTAAAAAAAAATCTGAGTTAAAATACAGATATGGGTATTTTTAGGTTTCTCTTTCTGTTGGTACAAAACACAGAACCAAAGCTTATGGGAAAGAGTTGCAAATTGTTTCCTGTAGCTGGTAGAAATAGTTGCATTTCTATGTCTTGAATACAGAGCCTTCCAAATCAAAACCTTATCACAGCTCTCTGTGTCCTGATCACCTTCATTGCATTTTGTACTGTCACTGCTTAAGAAGTGCTGTGTGCTTTTGTGCTTAGAACTACTGAAACTTACTGGGGTTTTCATAGAATGCCTTGGATTTGTGCTCACAATCCAGACTCATTTACCGGATGGATGTATTAAATCCAAGGAAAATAATGAATTTTAAAACCTTTTATTTCTAAACAACCCACTCTTTGAGAGATTTTGAAGACATTTGTGGCCTTTACAGTTTGAGAAGGCTGGGTATTCCATCAGCTTCCCTTCTTGGTTAGAACACATGCGGCCAGCTGGCTGTCCCTGGCTGAGGGAGCAAGTTCTGCCTCCACTTTCTGTAAGGCTGGGTGAGCTATTTGTCTGAGGGACATCTTGGCATCTGCAAATAAACACTGCTCTCAGGAAAGCCTGTGTGTACACAGTCTTAGGCATTTACACAAGGACAGGATGCTTCTGAACAAAATGCTAAATTTAGAGTGAAACTTTTGAGTCACCAAAATTTTCTGCTCAAAATAAATCTTTTTTCTTGTGCCAAACCATTTTGAAATCTGTCCTCATGAACCCCTAAAATCATAGAATCATAGAATCTACCTGCTTAATGATTTTCTCCTCGAACAAAGCAGCATGAATATTTCAACTAGAAACAAAGTAAAGGTAAGTGATAACTAGAACAAATCTGATTTTTGTTCATCTGATATAGTCTTCACAGAATTACAGAATGACAGACTGGTGAGGTGGGCAGGGCCCTCTGGATCCATCTGTCCCAACTCCAGCTCAAGCAGGGACACTCAGAGCAGGGTGCCCAGGACCATGTCCAAAGGTGACAAGTGGTCTTCGAGCTAATTTCAGTGTAAACTGAGGACAGTGAAGTGCTTGTTTTCTAAGCAGATCACACTAATGCCAAACAATAAAAAAAGTTTAAAAAAAATTAAAACAAAAGCATGAAACAAGTTTATATATGTCATATATGTATATACATGTCATTATATGTACTAGGAACCAGCAGATATGCATTGCATACAAAGCAAAGGAAACTATTTTCTTTGAATTGAACATGTATTTCTCATTTCCTGGCTGCACCAAATTTTTTTATTTTCTCAAAAAACTTTCCAGTTTATGTAGCAAAATAACTGTATATTACTATATATATTGTTATACAAACATTATTAAATTTTACAGGAAGAAAAACAAATGTTACAGATGCAGAAAAAGGATAGGAACAGGTAAAACTTTCAGTAAAAGCTAATGAAAGATGTCTCTTTGAAGCCCTCACTGTTGTGTCAGCAATGTCCACATTGAGAAGATATTGATTTTGAAGTCATTCAGAATGTAAATATGTGGCATGCAACTAAAAATTTTGAAATCTTAGCTTCTGTTATAAGGATGTAGCTATAGAAACTGTGCATTTCAGTATGCTCATGAAACAGCTCAGTCACATGTGGCTTGGGATGTAGAGGAAGGTCCAAAGCTCACAGCATGAAAGACATCAACCCTGAATTCGTAAAGGAGAAAGAACTGTGCATTAATGCTATGACTAGTTGTACTAATACTTCTGTATGATCTTTCCTTCATCTTCTTGCTGGACAAATATCCTGATAAATAATGACAGGACAAGAGGGAATGGCCAGAATTTGTGCCGGGGAAGATTTAGATTAGACCTGAGGAAACATTTTTTCTCTGAAAGAGTGGTCAGGCACTGGAATGGCCTGCCTAGGGAGGTGGTTGAGGCACCATCCCTAGCGCTGTTCAAGAAGCGTTTAGATGAGGTGCTAAGGGATTTGATTTAGTAGTTGGGTAGGGATGGTGATAGGAGGATGGTTGGACTAGATGATCTTATAGGTCCTTTCCAACCTTATGAACTTATGAACCTATGAACCTATGACAGAGCATGCCCGAGTTCCCAACAGAAACTGGCTTCATTTGGGTCTCTACACAAGTATGAGAAGTGGAATTTATTGATATGTTGGGTTTTTTTCATCCTGCTGAAGCCATCACTAGATATTTTGGGTGTTATTATTAAGATTTCATTTGAATATAGTCATTCTGGTTGCAGAAGTTCAGCATGTTCTCCTCTCACGCACTAGCACAGATATAAACCAATAAGGGAATGTCTTCTTTGCATAAATTACAGAAGAGGAAATGAATCAGTAGTGAA
Source organism: Cyrtonyx montezumae (assembly GCF_038088225.1). Lineage (NCBI taxonomy): Eukaryota > Metazoa > Chordata > Aves > Galliformes > Odontophoridae > Cyrtonyx > Cyrtonyx montezumae. Next base: position 115,080,911 of record NW_027072089.1, on the reverse strand, counting down.
TTGCTCTTTCCATATTTGAAGTATGAGAGCAGTGAGTTATGCAGCATCTTCCAAAATAATTATAAAAATATAAAATGCTTTTCATTTTAAGAAAGCCGTCTAGTACAAATCTGTTTTTCCAGGCAGTATCTTAGAGCAAGATTGTATCAGGTCCGTCTCCAAGACAAGAAACTGTAGCAGAAATTACAAATAATATTCCTGTTACTGTGCAGTTTCTTTTTAAAGAGATGGTTTTGTTTTTTTTTCTTGTTTGTTTGTTTGTTTGTTTTTGGTTGGTTGGTTGGTTGGTTGTTTTTTTTTCCTAAATATGAATGTAATGGGTTATCTCAACAGCTAATGTGGCATTTCAGTTCTGAACATTCAAGCCATCTGTATATTTATGCCTCAAGCAGCAGCAGTAATTTCATTAGGCAGAAAATAATTTGGGTTTGCTGTCACTGATAGCTGGGAATAATTCTAAAGAAAGTAAATGTACAAGCTGTCCTTTAATAAATGTATTTGTATGGTGGAGAGGGTAGAATTAACCTGGCAGATGACATGAAAAATTCACCAATTATTTTTGGCTAAGGCAAAGCTTTTGCTACCCTGCTTACTCTCAGTTAAAAATCTCTGACTGTTGAAAATTTTGACACTGCATCTTCTTAAACAAGATTCTTCAGAGCAAAATTTCTCTGGTATAGTGACCAGAGTGGGGGGGGGGGGGGGGGGGGGAGAGGGGGAGGTAGAATGGGGCGTACCTCCATTTATGATGTGCAGACATATAGGCACTGGAACTTCATTCTTCCCAAGCAATGGGGAGAGAAGAGTAACAGAGCACTTCTTGCCTCACAGTTGCTCTTGGGAGGGCTCTTAGCATAGGTTTGCTCACTGTAGCTCAAAGCAGGGAGTGCAATAGGTTTTTTACAGCTACACTGTGTTATTGGCTGGTGTGGCCATGCCTTGTTCAAATCCTCATGCCTTTGGTCTCAGAAAACCTTATTTATAAGAGAAATCTTATTTCTTTCAGATCTACTTCCCTTGCTCATTCTAATAAGCCATTGTGAAGATCTGCTCATATTCTCAGAGATGTTGTATATAAACTTAATTTCACTCTAGAAATTATACACTTTCTCCATAACAATTCCACAGTACAAATCTTTGATTAAAATTAATTATATTTATTCAATCTAAGACGTAAAAACACTTTTTAAACAGATGTGAATTCAATTATTTTACTGCTAGTATCAAATAATGATGCTTTTAAACATAATACAGAATTTCACAAAGTATTCATCCTATGGTATGTGAGCATGGTTCCAGTATTTGAAGAAATTCTTTGCTGTCTGTAGTCTGTGATGCCTTTTAGGAAAGGTGTTGTATGCAACAGAGTGTCAAAGGGGAGTTTGCTTTCTGCTTTCATGTCTGTACTAGGAATTTAACTCCTGACAATTAAAAGTACCCTGTGAAGCAGGCATTGAAAAGCAGGATAACATTCCTGAGGGAAAAAAAGGATTCCTTCCATCTGGTTTCATGACCTCTAAGTCCTAGCCAGTTACATGCATTCAATAAATAGTGGTGAAATACCCATGCTCTGTATCAGTGACTTCTTTTGTGGTGGGAGCATGGATCTTTAGGCCCTTTATAATCTGATGCTACTCAGAAAAGAAGGCCTAATATAAAGTTTAAATGCTGGTAAAGCCTATAGTAAATATTTGTGATGTTCTTCAACTCCCTTCCCACAGTTTTTGTACAGCAGACTAAACTGTAGGAACCTCACATTTTGAATTGAGATGCAGAAACACTGTAATTGATATAAGTTTAATGTTATGTGCCTAATGCAGTGCTACCAAGATGAAGGTCCCTGTTCCAGAGACAGATGACCAACTTGCAGCTTAGTTCTCTGTTGAATCACAAAGAAGTTTTCCTAGTGACTTTGAAGGAAGTAGAGACCAGCTGCCATGACTTCATTCTGCATCTGAGACTATGAGGCTCGATTATACTCAACATTTCCCAGGGATTCTTCAGACCTCCAAGAAAGTACTCAGCACATTTTGAGTCCCACTCAGCCATGTTTCTTGACAGGTACATTAAGCAAATATTTGTTGGGAAGATATGGCTGTGACTAATGTACAGTTCGCCATTCATTTCCCAGAAATATGAGAACTCAAGTGGGTTCTGAGCTGGCAAAGTGGTGAGATTTTTCTTCCTCATTCTTTGTGACAGAGCAGGTGACATCCATGCTCTCTACTCTGGAAGCCCCAGACAGCACAGGATTCTTATCCTAACACAAGCAATACAGATGGATGTTGCAGAGGGTATTCAAATAATAATAAAGTCCTGCAACCTTATGTCTGAAATCAACTTGAAAATTTCTAAATATTCCTCACTGTACTGAACTTAATGAGGCTGCTTACCTTAAATATGTCATGGAAATGTGTGCATGCATGACTAGGGTCTCTGACAGAAATGTAGGTGGAAGAAAAATATCCTGGGTAAATAAGACAAAAGGCGCAACAGTCAGATGCTACAGGCAAGCCCAGCCTCCAGGCCATCATTCCTTTTGAAAAGTTATCACCGTTTATTTCAGTGGAGTGCATGGAACTCTGTTTGAATGGGCATGGCTACAGCATGAAGGAAAAATGAGTGCTACCTGGCAGGGAAGAGCACTGGTGTCATAACTGAGCCAGTCACTGGGAATTAAGAAGTAAAATGAAAAGAGAAAAGACAGCCTGAAGGCTTTCTATGCTGTTTGAACAAATAAATGAGTATTTGAGTACAACAGTTTAAGGTATATACAAATTGAAAAGGCATATATATGGACTGAAGATCCTTTGGTTTGAAAGTCCCTTGAATAAATTTCATTCAGTAAACTCATCAGTAAATACTCATTTCACACTGTATTTTCACAAGCCTTCCGAAATACAAAGAATTATCTTGAAAATGTTCACAAAAATGTTTTAAATCCCATGTGCACAAAAGATGTTGAGAGAAAGCTTCTTTTGTTCTTCAAATATGTCTAAATAATAAGAGGAGAAAAAAAAGCAGGGTTGGGTTTTTTTGTTTTTTTGGGTTTTTTTTTTTTTTTGTAGGGGAAGATTATGAGTGGTTGCAAAATGGTACACTCACAGAGCTTTAGTTTTCTTTTGAAGAAGCCCCTTCTGTAAAAAGCTGGAGATTGCTGTGATGATGTGTGCTGAGGGGATTCTCTTTCTGTGGGTGTCTATGTGGACAGAATGTGGGAAACTATACTGCAGAGAGTTTTTGACTGTTTTCTGGATATGTAGATCTCTCTTGCCTTCCTTCCTCTCCTTCTTCTAGCCAGGCAAATGGCAGGAGAAAAGTGACAATGACATGTAGCGGAAATGCTCAGTCGTGGCTTGAACCTGTGATTGAGCTCCTGGTGGGAGAGCAGGGCCAACCCAGGGGAGCTCAGGTGCATGCAATGCACCTGAGTGACCAGAAGGGTTAGAGCCAAGATCCACTCCTTCCCTGACCTCATTTAAGGGTAGGCAGTGGAGACAAGGGCATCTTGCTGGAGATCCCTGTCTACCTGAGGCCTTTCATGGATAAGCAAATATTCTTTCTCCATTTCTGCTGCTGTGTTTGGGTTTATACTCATTTGCTGCAACCTAGGACTGTGCCACTCCGCTGTTATTGCTGTGCTTTCTATCACATTATAGCATTGCAATTTGGAAGAAGGAATTGAGATAGGAGTGTCTGGATACCCAAACAAAGTCAAAGATGGTAATTTTTTCTTCAAATGCCCAAAATAATGGCAAAGAACTCTTCAGTTATTGCCCTTCAGCATGCACCATGCTAAGGAGTTCTGGAGGAGCACTCTCTAGCCACGGTTTGCTAGATGGAAAGGGTACTCATTGGGCATAAAGTTTGTTTTCTTCCCAGAGGAAAGCTTCTAAGACAAAAAGCCTCACTTTGCTATGGAGCCACAGAGGCTGTGTTCTTCGCACTCGTTGTTTACCCAGATAATTACTCGTGTGTGCTCACCTATGTCCTGGAATATTAATAAAGGAAAAATGAAAAAAGAAAAGGTAGCCAAGTAAATCCCAGCTCAGTGATGCACTGAAGTTTTAATGCTCAAGCAATTAAGACTTCAGAGTAAAATGTTTGATATGAAGAGCATTCTGCAAAGTACAACTGAAAAGCTTTGGTAAAAACTATTACATTAAAAAACAAACAAAAAACTAACAAGAACAACAACAACAAAAAAAAAAAAACATGAAAAACAACCATGTATGATCCTTGGTATAAATAGAAGTATCAGAACATGACTCTACTTTTGAGATGTGTGAAATGAAAAAATATCTGTAGGTAATCTTCATGCTTGCCATATTGCAATTCATCAGGGAGCACAATGTCTTGCTTTCTCGTTCTAGAGAGCAGTCCCTTGCACGTATTTTGTACTGGAAGGGCTCTCAGCACTGCAGGGGGAGTGTAAGCTGTGTGGTAAGCTTTCTGTAATGGACATTTTCCATATAGCGAATACAGGGAGCTTAGATTATTACATTCTCATTTTTATAGGATACTCGACACCATTTCTGTTTTTATTGATATGTTGATATATGCACACACTTGGAAATCCTCCTGAGCTGTCAGTTTTAAGAAAAATGGAAAGTTCATCAATAGTCCAAAAATGCTTTTTGTGAGCCATTGTTGTTTACATTGGACTGCTCACTGCAGGGGTTATTTTGGAATGTGCTTGCACTGGGGTTTGAGGTTTTTCAGGAAAGAAACTCATATATCTATTTTTTATTTTTTTTTACAAAAAAAAAAAAAAGCACCAGAACTATTTGTTTTCTGTATTTATCCAAGATCCATTTTATTCTTATATGTTCAGCTCTTTACCCTGCTGTGCCGTATCTTTCTGTTTATGACTTGAGTCTAAGACATGTTGTATGGGTCACTGAGGGATTTTATTTGTCCTCCTTTTTCCACAACACTCCTCTCCAAAAAAAATGGAAGTTGTGTTGTCTTGATAAAGGGACCAGTCCTAAGTAAATGTGGAATAATATGACATAGACCCAGCTGCCCACAGAGTTGTTTTGGAACAGAAGACTTTGGAAAACAGTGCAAGATAGGATTGAAATAATTTTCTCAAGAATAAATTATTTTAAAAACTATGAATATATTTGTAACACCCCACTTCTTCACCAGGAAGAAATCTCTTTAATCCACAAACAGGAATAATTGTATGTTGATTAGTTGTAGTAAGAGAGTCAGTAGGCTGTGGTTTGATGCAGACTTGTGGCCTTGTTTAGCTGCTATTAATAAATGATATCTTCACTACTGTATAGTTTCTGATTCCCCGTAAAATAATTTTATGAATGAATAATTTCCAAATATGCCAGTGGAATAACACTGTTAGGTCTAATATACATAAGTTACTATGTCTATTATAAGTAGAAGCAGAAATACAGATTTCTAGCAATCAAAATGATGCATTTCTACCTAAATAGCGAAGGCTTATGACTGAATCTCTATACTAAACTGAATGTTTCAGAGCTGAACTTCAGAGAATAAAACTTATAAAATGCAAAGGTTAACCTCGTTATATTGCAGCTTCACTCAACATTTCTTGTGGTGCAAAGGAATAAATTCCCTAACATATAATAGGAACACAACATATCCATTGCAGCCCAAATTTAAAAGAAGCATACAATTATCATGTTTGCTGTACACAAATGAATCTTATTTCAGTGCTTCAGCAACATCTATAGTTGACTCGGCTAAATAAAATTTACCAAAGCTTTGAAGAAGTTTGTTCTCACCCATATTATGGGAAAAAAAAGGGGGGAGGGAGGGGACTACAAATTGGACTGAAATATTGTTTCTTTCTGTGTTCTCCTTCACTAGGAGACAGAAAATATCTTGGTCAGATCAGAGGACCAGGGTCAGAGTATGCTTTTATTTCAGTGTGACCCATTTAAACTTGGGGGAAGGATATTGCTTTCAAATGGATTTTTAACACAGACCACAGAGAGGCTATTCTGCAGTTTAAATTAACAAGGACATGCCTTCCAAATTGTGCTCTGAACGGGATCTGGCTTTGGTGGGGAAGAGAGGTTTGTTGCTCCCACAACAAGGACTTATGAAACATTTTAAAAAACAGTAAGGCTTTCTCTGAAGAGAGAGCCTTGACAACGAGTATGCAGTACTCAGTTATATGCATAATACATCCAGACTGAATGGCCGTTGTATTTGGAGAAACCGTGGCAGACTAGTGGATGAAATCCTGATTTATACAATTGTGTGCTTATTGGAGTGGCCTTTCCCATGGTATCTTCTCAGGGGGTTTTACTCAGTGCCAGTCATTTTTTCTCCTGCCTTCTAATCCAATGGGGCCATTTTTCACCCTTTAAGTAACAAGGGATTTTGTGTGGGAAAATGTTATTTCATTATACCTTGAAAGATTCTCTAACTCAGAAAGATTACATTGTCATTAATTGCTCTTGAAATTTTATCTACCATAATTTTTACTTGTTAAGGTTACCAGAATATCTCATTTGGAAAACTTTTGAGCATAAAGAAACTATAGCTTCTTGAAAAACTCTACAAAATCCCAATTCCAATCCCAATTTAGAGACAATTTAGATGATCATAAATAAGTCTTGCAAGACCTATGCCCCATTCTAGGCTTTGAATACCTGAAGTCTGACAGCTGTTGAGATAAATCTGGCTCAAAAAAGCTGGATAGCAGAATCAGCCCTTCTGCATACAACATGGACTTCATGTTGAACCAGTTTAATTTTTCAAGTCCCAGGACAAACTATGTCAGAAGATACTGCTCTCTGTATCGGTACACTCCAAAAAAAGAAAGTATAAAATTTGTTTTGTTTGCTTACATGGAGGCTTAACAATGCAGAGACTCTCCTGGAGTTTGATTCCAAATTTTATGACTCACTGATGATGACTTTTTCATTTTGTTTTCCAAACTGTCTCATTGTTTACTTCCAAAATTTCCATTGACTTCAGAGGAAGTTGGATGGCGCCAATGAGGTTCTTGTAGTTTAAGAAATCAGTCCAAATTTGTCACTGGGTTAAGAATTTGGTTAAGAAGTAATTTTATATGTGGGCTAATTGCTGTGGTAATGAATACAGCCATTTGTATGTACCAAGATACTTTTGCCTCTGCTCACATTGAAATTATATGTATTATCTTACACCACTGATTAAATTAAAATGCTTTTTTCTTAACTCTTTATTTAATAAGCCCTAGTAATATATTTATAAGCTGTAAAGTACTGTCCAGAGTAAAACTGAAAAAAAAAAATACTATAAAGACCACTTGTAAGAGCATGATACTTTTTTTTATTGCTAGATTTCAGATGATGCCCCACTGACTTCATTTGGGTGGTCAAGTAATTCTGCATGACAAGTAATAAACAAATAATTCTACTCCCAATTCTGTTTTATTCCCTCTGAGCTGAGGTTCCTTATGCAAGTAGTTACACTTCAGTATTTAGGCATGCAGTTAATCCTAGCTATTTATATGGCTAGATACCACACCCTGAAACAAAAGATACCGTATCAGTCCATGTGTAAAAAGTAGAAAACTGACAAATAAATGTAAAAGAATAAAAATAAAAAGCAGAAAAATAGATATATTTGTGACTCAGACACAAACATAATTACATTTTTCAATTAAAAATTGAAATCCACATAAGATCTTAATGCTTTTTTTTTCTAGATTTGAAGGAGTATTCATAAAATTCAAATACTTATTTTTCTAATTGTACATTTTTTTTATAAATGGGTTATCACTGACACCTTTATATTTTACTTCGTTGTGTACTAGGTTTAACAAAGACTTTTTTCTGATATTAAAAATTAACGGAATATTAAGTGAATATTGTCTATATTGTCTTGAGTATTACATGCTTAGTAATACTAACCAGTTCTGCTTTTATTTACTTTTTTTTTTTCCCCTCTAGTAAAAATACTTAATCAAAAACTCTTGTTTAACTTTTGCTGACAGTAAAAATCATAAGATCCATAGGATATTCAGAGCCTTGGGATACAGGTCTGTTTCAGGAACTGAGTATCTTAAAATTCTGCCAGACACTGCAACTTTAATAAAAGAGAACTGTTGATATTCACTGGAAAATCTAGAAAGATTTACTTTATTAGTGTTTTAACCAAAAACAGAGTTTGGCAGCTAATCTCCTAAACATCTAAACATCAACAACTACTCTGCTTCCCCTTTGTAGCAAAATGTATGCTGTACTCTGTAGAGCAAGACACAGAATGTGAAATATGTATGAATACATTTTGATGTGTGCATAATCTGGCAAGGCTTTTTAGAAAGTACAACCACAGCTCAAATTCAATTAGAACCTTAATACTATAGTCCAGGAGATTAATCTGCTTTCCTAAGGGGTCAGATTTTCACCCCCCTTATACAAGCTAATTCATCAGAATTACTAGTGAGGTTCGGTGAGCATCAGTCAAAGCTGGAGGAGTCTCCAAACCAAGTCCACAGGGACAAAAAAACTCTAAAGGACACAAACTGATTCTTCCATCATAACCTGACTGGACTATACCTGAAGGCAGAAAAAGTGGTCAACCTTGTTTCACGTAAATATTTAGGAATCATAAGAAGTGTTATATGTGAAGATAGTTTCCAAACCTTTAATAAGGTACACATGTACACGAGTACCCTGCCAGCATACACTGACAAACAGCAGTCTCAAAGGATCCTGCTACAAATTGCCTTTTATTGGGAACACTTTTTTTTTTTTTTCAGATTTCAGTTTGGCTAAATCGAGAGTTAAGAAGAAAGATCCTCTGGCTGCTCTCAACCACTTTAAAAACTGAATTTAGAAAATCTTCTGCAGCTGTGACTGGCACTGCTTTTTGTTCTATATTCTTACTGAGTGCTACCATCTTGTCTTGGCTGGTCTTAATCAACTGTTCCTCTTAAATTAAAAATTTAGCTGAGTCTTGAAGTATCTTTTATCGTCGTAATCATTACTTTAAGCCATAGTAGTCATGGTAATTGACATAATAAACAAATAAACAAACAAATAAATAGTTGTTAGCAAGTACAATTTAAAAGCAGAACGTAACTATATAAAAGGAAGAACGTGCTATTGTGCCTTAAGATGAATTCCTACAGGAATAAGTTTCACATTGCTCCTTTATGTTCCAGAACAGTAAAAACTTATTGAAAAATGTATTTGAAAAACATCATTATTCACACTCTAAAAGAGAAAGTAAACTAATGGCTCTCCACTTCTGTGTGGGCACTGCCTTTCCACAGCAGGATTCTCCAGTAAGGTCCCTCTTTGTCATCCATAAAATTGTCTAAATGGACCAAGGATCATGACAGCTACTAACCTGGAAGGTACATTGCTTGGTTTTAGATCTACCCAACTGCCTGTCAGGATACTGTCCTGAATTTTGGTAGCTTAGCTTACCCTGTGTCAGTTCTACCTATTTTTTTTTGAAAGTTCAAAGCATAGACTGTGAGTTGACAGAGAGGGGTATTTTTTGCTTTCAAGAGTGAGCTGTGGTTGAGTATAGGGAAAAATTTTTCTTCCCTGTTTCTCTGTTTTCTTGCTGAATTCACTGGGAACAGCAGAATTTCAGCATCTACAAAAAACTCCTCTGTTACTTAAGTCATTTAAGTTGTTATAACTCAGATTCTTGTTGTCAAAGTTCATTAATTCAAATTAGTGTAATAAATTGTACATTTTGGGTTTGGCCCAAGGGAACCTTTATAGTCTTTCTTGCCTATGGATTCCTCAGATGCTAACTATTACTGTTTATTTTCCTGTAAAGTGGTCTATGAATAGAACAGCAATGAGGAGGGCTTGACAAGAAACAGAAGTATGTAACACAAAACACCAAAATACTCATTCTCCTTCACCTCCATTAATAGTTTCTATTTTTTTTTTCCTATGGCCCAGAAAGCAGAACTCTATAGCAGGCACCCAAAGGCTGTAATGAGCCTCTCTATAAGGGCAGCTGTTGCTTCATTTAGTACAGAGAACAGAAAGACTTATTTTTTTCTCAAATATAGCCATAAATCTCAGCAGAATGCATCAACTCCAGCTCACTGTGCCACAAGGCTGACTTTTTCAATTTCTTGGTTTCTTTGAAGTCATCTGAGTAGAGGAGGGAAGTGATTTGGGACATAGCTGTGCCCTGTGATGAAACTCATTTTTTTAGAGCTCCAAAAACATCCTCACAGAGTGTGCCAACCAGTCACATTATTCGTTTTACTTTAGATAGCATACATTCTTTTGAAGTACTAATGCATTTAATGATCTATTCTGAACACATTGCATTTTTCTCTTCTAAAGAAAAAGGTGCAGGACTTGAAATGACTTGTTGCCTCTACCTATACAGTGATGCTGTCAGCTCTACTGGCAGTATTTATGATGACACTGTTCTATGAAAGGTGGGCAACTATACTTTAAGGTCTACATGCAGAAACACATACTGCTATACTGATGAAATAATGACATGAAAACAAACCACAGATGCATAGCCAAAGGTCAGGGACTGTAGTACTTTTACTGCCTGGAGATTCAATGGAGTGTTACGGAAATGAACCCCCTATCATATGATGTGAGGTCTAATGGAGCAGAACTGAGACTAGGAGAGATGCACAGACCCTGAACAACTAGAAGACCATAAAGAGGCACCCAGTTAGATGCTCGCTATCTCCTAATATCCTTCTTCAACATGCCTCAAGAGGGCCAGATGCAGCACATGACTAAGGACAACCCTACTGTATCCCCTGTCCTGGCAATTACACAATTCATTTAACTACTAACACAGTTTTTAACACATTATCCTCATGTAGACATCCGAATGGAAAGATGATGGAAAACATTTTTTCAGTGACTCAGATTATCTGTATGCTTAATGAGGAGGAAAGCTCTGCCTTCCTTCACATGAATAAATAACCATCAAGTGCCTAAAATTCTGTCAAAATTATAAATATTTTATATGAAGATGTTTCAAGGCAGATGATTCATCTAAAAATAAAAATAAATGCTATTTCTTTTCTGTGAGAAGTAAAAATGTATCTGAAGACATTAAAATGGAAAATAAAATTATCTGGGGAAGCTCCTTCAATTAGAAGAGCATCAAAGAGCCCATTACTCTATCTCAAGTTAAGTAAGCATGATGTTACTTCAGCAGAGTAATTTTAATTTGTTCAAAATACTTTGATGGGATGAATTATACCCCAGTATTTCTTGCAAAGACACTTAGGAGAGTTAAGTCTTTCCTGAAAGGCACAAGAGGCTTTTCTTGATTGAATTTAGGTGAAGAATATTTACATTTATGTTCAATAACATATAATGAGCTGTTTAAATTGGTTAATCTAACTAAGCATCTCCAACCCAAACCTGTTTCTAGCTCTATTATTTTTTAAAAGGCCTTTTTGCTTTTTATTTATTTATTTTTTCCCTCTGACTTTGCATGTTACATTCACTGTTTTAGTTCTGGAGAAATTTATAGGATGGAACTTACAGGATGGACTAGGAACCCTGCTGACCCCTCAGTAGTAGGTACTCTGCTGCAGTTTGCTATCCCTTCAAACACATCAATGTAATTCATTATCAGAAGGGCTTTTTTATTTTTAATTTTATTATTATTATTATTATTATTTCAATTATCTCAGTAAAGCATCTTACTGAGCAGCCCCATGTGCTGTTGTTCTAATACAATGAGACTGAGGTTTCTCAACAGATCAAACCAATTTAACCAGCTTTGCCATGATTCTCCCTCCTTTCTCTGGAGTTCTCCACTCCTCTTATGCTGGTACTGATGATTCCCAGTGACTCAAAGATGGTTCAGATCAGTTAACAGAAATTCATTAGGGCTTTCTGTAGAGTTCTAGAGCTACCACAAGAGAGGTGGTGGGGGACCCAAATAAAAATATTAAATTGTGATTACATCTGTGCTGATTCATTTTGGCTTAATTTGTCACAGCATTGAAACCTGAGAGTATGGCAAACACTATCATGGGGGCACAAGCTGCCAGGGCAGAAGAGGAAACTGGAAACTTCTGAATCTGGCTTTTCTAGCTATGCCAACATCCTGAGTAATTTCATCCACAGGGGTAAGACTGGTAGAGATGGAGTCCACAGTCATTAACATGTTCTGTCACAGTTGGTCCCCTCCATGTCCCTTTGCTGACTGCTGCAGTAGAGGCAAAGGACCAACAGATTTTCCACATGTAAGAGACTATCATCTGAAGAAAATCTCTGTCAGCCATGTTCAGACAGTTTTTAGATTCTTTCCCCCTCTCAAGTAGCACAGTAATTGAAGACACTGCCCGTTATATCACTTCACTACTTGAGCTGCTGCCTTCTGCTCTTTTCATCCTCAGTGTATTAACTGCTCGCCCCATTAGTTGAATTTTTCCTTTGGGTGATTTTTCTCTGGAATAGCTTTTGTGCTTTTTTCAAGCAGAGCTGTAGATCAGAGTGAACATTCAAGATGCACATTCACCCAGTAAAGGCTAATCATAAGTTCATAAGTTCATAAGGTTGGAAAGGACCTATAAGATCATCTAGTCCAACCATCCTCCTATCACTATCTCTACCCAACTACTAAATTAAGTCCTTTAGCACCTCATCTAAACGCTTCTTGAACAGCGCTAGGGATGGTGCCTCAACCACCTCCCTAGGCAGGCCATTCCAGTGCCTGACCACTCTTTCAGAAAAGAAATGCTTCCTGAGGTCTAATCTAAATCTTCCCTGGCGCAACTTGTGGCCATTCCCTCTCGTCCTGTCATTACTTATCAGGGAGAAGAGGCCTACCCCCTCCTCACCACAACCCCCCTTCAGGAAGTGGTAGAGTGCAATAAGGTCTCCTCTGAGCCTCCTCTTCTCCAGACTGAACAATCCCAGCTCCAAATCATGGTCATGTAAAAAATATATAAATCATGGTCATGTAAAAAATATATAAAAGAATAATGCCATGTCTGATGAAGGAAGGAGGACTGTGGAGTCCTTTTTCAAACATAGCATTGCTAGAACAAGTTTTTTAAACTCTCTCTTAAGATGTAGGTTTAAAAACAAGCATTGCCACATTCTCAGGATTTATGCTTTAAGGGGATAATAATTTCAGAACCAACTCAGTCAAGGTTCATGGAAGGTTTCTTGGAAAATTCCTAGACAACTCATTAGAGTGAAAATCAACAGTATCATGGAGGAATTCAATTATGTTACATATAAATTAATCTAAAAGAATAGGGAAGGAAAAAAATCAAAATGATGTCACTTACATAAGTTGCTTGTTTTGGCAAACATACTTCTCTGTGCTACTCCATAAGAGCTGCCAGAAATTTTATGGAAGGTTCAACATTTTTTTCTCACTGCTTTCGGTCTGATTGAGAGGACAATGACCAGTGGGAAACATTAAGCATGCTTACTCAGAAAAATGTCTAAAATACCACTATACACTCTGGTTGTTCAAATGAGAAGGAAAAATTATTTAACTGCTGGCTAGAACCAAATGTGGATGACAATAGTTAACGTGGGATTCCCATCTCAGTAGAAATTTACTTCAGCATCTGCGACATTCAACAATAGAAGGAAATAGTGGACACTAATAGCAGGATTTCCTTTGACAATTCACTTTTATTCTTTCTTCCCTTAAGTCCCTTTATTCTTTCCTAGTAAAAATTGTATACATCAGTGGCAGCTGGAGAGAATGTAACTTTAGGTCTGAAAACACCTCAATCCATCAACAAGGAGGTCCAGCAGCTGGTCACTGTTGTCATATAGGAAGGAAATCTTAGCCTTCACTTTGAGCCATGAGAAGCAAGACAAGAAAGAAACATTCATGCTTAGACAGTGGACACAGTGGGGTCAAGACCCAGTGGAAAGTTGTGAGTAAAAGATGCCATCATGCAAAGTTGCTTAGTCACTTGTTTCCAGTAGATACCACTGTATATCTACATATGTTCACAACAAGAATTTGAGATGTTGTCTGCCTCCACATTAGTGAGCAGTAGTTCATAGTAGTAATATTTCTTTACAAAGAAAAGCTTACTCTAGAAGACCCAGCCTCCACTTTTTATTCACAGTGTTGTGAGCATAGTAGGATCTCAAATAGATCTCATTTTCTGGTTTGAAAGTTAACCAGTTTGATCAAAACAGACTTTTTGTTCATTTTGGAATGAACAAACTGCAAAAAGTGGCAATAACTGGAGATTCATTTCAGAATAGAGTTTCTAATATAAACAAAAATAAGATGGATGCTCCTATAGCAGCTCATTCTCTTCTTCAATAGTGAACAAGTCATAAGATCAAGATCCCAGTAATGGGCAGAATAGAAATATGCTGCACTTGAGAAGAAATTACCATGATGGACCTTTGAAGGTCTGATCCACTTTGGGGTCTCATCAGAGAGATCTCTTTGGATCAAGAGCTGTGAGAACGCAGCTAAGGTACTGCTGAGAATACCCAAACTGCTACAACATGTCACAAGCTCTCCACTATGACCAAAACCATCTGTGAAAAAGGGTACATAACTACGTAATACACTTCCAATGAAATCCTTTCCTATCTATTAGTTTTACATCATTTTGAAGCTACTTATAAACAAACAATAGGAAAAAAAAGAAAAAGAAAAAAAAAAGAATCAAGACAAGAGTTTCACTTGTTTTTCAGAGCTCTTGTAGTAGCATGTATGCAACCAACAACAGTGTTGCACAAGGCAGCTGAAGGATACTGTATTAGGAATTAGCTGGCTGCCTGACTTCTCTTGAATTAGCAGCAGGGTACAAAGAAAACACTTTGAAAGAGTTCAGAAAGACTACTTGGAAGAAAAGTATCATATGTGATAGTCTTCTGCCCATTGCCTAACAGTGACAAACCCAAACCTTTAAATAGGCACATCATTTTTCTTTAGAAAACTGCAGGAAAAGCAGTGCTTTTTGGAGAAATTGTGGAAAAGAAAGCTGGCAACACCCATACTATGCCCCATCCTGTTGACAAATCACATGAGAAATAAAAAAGAAGCTGACCGCCTTACACAATGAGCAGACTATATTTTATTATGTACTGTACAAACTGTAACTAAATGTTCCCATTAAAAAATGTAGTTAAACAGTTATAAAAACTTCGTTAGTGCTTTGGCTTGTATGTAGATAGGGTAAAGAAATCTAGAGTTGTGTCTGGAACTCCAGCCTCAACCCACAGAATCATTGGAGTTGGAAGAGACCTCTTGAGAGTCTCCTAGAGCATGTTCCCTAGAGTAGTTTGCACAGGAGAGCACCCAGGTGGGTTTTGAATATCTCCAGAGGAGACTCCACAAACTCTCTAGGCAGCTTATTCCAGTGATCTGTCACCTTCAAAGTAAAAAAGATTTTTTCTTACCTTTATGGAGCCTTTTGTGTTCTAGTTTGAGCCCATTGCCTCTTGTTCTCTTGCTGGACACTGCTAAAAATAACCTGGCCCCATTCTCATGGCTCCAGACCTGAGGATATTTGTTGGCATTGAAACAATTCCCCTCAGTCTTCTCCAGGCTGAACAATCCCAGGGCTCTCAGCCTTTCCTCATAGGAGAGATGTTCCAGGCATTAATCAGTCCTCTGGACTGCAGAAGTCCCTTGTCTTTCTTGAACTGGATAACACAGAACTGGACATAATAATTGTGATGTGGCCTCATCAGAGCAAAGTAAAGGGAGAGGATAAACTCCCTTGACATGGTAGTCATTCTCTTTTTAATGCACCCCAGCATACCATGTGCCTTCTCGGCCACAGGGGCATGTCTCATGGCCAACCTGTTGTCCACCAAGACACCCAGGTCCTTCTCCACAATACTCCTTTCCAGTAGCTCATCTCCTAACCCATACAGATACATGCAGTTATTATTCTCCAGGTGTCAGATTCTGCACTTGCCCTTGTTGAATCTTGTACAGTTCCTTTCTGCCCAACTTTCCAACCTGTTTAGGTCTCTCTGAATGGTAGCACAGCTTTCTTGTGTGTCAGCCACTCCTCCCGGCTTCACATCAACAAACCTGCTGAGGGTGTATTCTTTCCCTTCATCCAGGTCACAGATGAAAATGCTAAACAAGATCAGACCCAACACTGACCACTGGTGTGCACCTCTAGGCTTCTAACTAGACACAGTGCTGCTGATCTGCTCTGTCAGATAGCCAGTTCTCAATCCACCTGAGCCAGTTTTCATTCCACCATACAATGATATTCAGACTTACATTATAATGCTTGGAATGCTTACTTACTTAACAATATGTCAGTCTAGATAATTATAAGAAATTGACCCACTTTTTCATTTCCTGATTTAGCAAGGTTATTAAGGCTTAGGTGCTGCTTTTTCAAATTCATTTAATTTTTATATGATTTTTTTCACATGGAAAATAAGGTTGAGATAAACACCAAGCTTTAGCTACTGTCATTATGCCTTCACTCAGTGTATGTAAAGATACAGCCTGAAGTTCATCATGCATTATACATGGGGAGTATATACAGAGGACCCACTTGAATCCAGTATGAAAAAACATTAATGCTACTGATGCTGAGATTTTCCTTTGATCCACTAACAGAACAAAGACTGAGACTTGGTCTTGCATTTCTTCCTTTCTAACTTGCTGTGCCAATCTCTTGCCATTTGACTGCAGCAAGTGCTTAATATTTTTCAACCAGCATGAAGTTCACTATAACAAAACTTTTAAATGAATTATCATTATTATTATTATTATTATTATTATTATTTATTATTGCTACTATTATTTTAGTAAAAAGACAGTTTGCAATATCTATGAAATTGCATAATTTTTCTCTGTCTCTTTAGAGTTGCATGTTCATGAGGCAATCCTTGTTGTGACCATTCTCTTTCACACTAAATAAGAAAACATTTTCTGTAATGCCACAGCTCTTGTTTTTGACCATTTCTGCGACTGATGACTTCTGAAAAAAAGTCAGATTAGGTAAGAAAACCTGCTATCCTTTTATTTCTATTGAAAGATGCTTATTTATACTGTGTCAACTTCCATCTTTCCCTCAGAACATATTGTACTCTGGCCTGGGGGGACAGAGGGACCATTTGCACACTGGGGCTAAAGCATGTGAACAAACATAAGACACCTCTAAAGTCATCATGTGAGTTCTAAATGTCATTAATAAAAGCTGTTTTCTTCCATCAGTGATCAAAGCTTCCATTAAGACTAAATGACTTACGTAAAACAAACTCGCTATTCTAAGCCTCAAAGACAACTTCCAAAGCACACACTCACACACCACTGCTTTTCAAAATGTTTCTCAATGACTGATCTCAGTGCAGATCTATGGATATATCAAATCTGATGTGACTGTACCAAAAGTGGGGCTTAAAATAAGCAAATAAGCATGTGTGGACCAACTTGCCTCTCACACTCATATCAGTGCAGATTAAGACTAATACTGGATTAATTTTTTGACAAGTAGTAGAAGTTTTCTGAGCTACTAGGAAACCAAAGGTTCTCATGAGACTGTAAGTATTTCCTATTTCTAGGTTTAATACTTTTCTTTTTTTAACTTAAACTGTAGTAAAATATATTTTTCATGCAAAGACTGTTTGCAGGAGACTCATTGTAAAGGCGTGATCTTAAAAAAATTACTTAAAAAAAAAGGAAAAGCATGTACATTCAGCCACTTACCACGAAATCATACATTATTCTTGATTACTGAGTTCTTAACATGCAGAACTGATATTCTATGGACATTACACACCCACTTGATCTTGTTCACTCGAGAAACCTTCAGCCTGTTTCAACTATTTCCCAGTATCACTGACAGCCAAGACTAAACGATGCAACTAGAGAGATGACCCAACATCCTCTAATGACAACAGAAATTTTCCCATGCTTTAAAGGATTGCCTCTTAATTGTCTTTTGTCTGTGTAAAGCAAGAGGAACTTTACGTTCTGTGTTTAGTTCTCCTTGAGAGGCTCCTTAAGGGTTAAATAATTCCACAAACCATAGCATGAATTGATTTGTAATATTTTAAAAGCTGGTAAAATAGACACTTCTGTGATTTCATTTTCTTTGCTGTTTATCTATCTATCTATCTATCTGACAGATGAACAGCTATCCAGATTAGACAAGTAGATATCTGATGTATAGGAGGAAGAGGGGGAGAGAGATAGGAAAGGAAAAAAGCGAGATTGGTTTGATCAAGAGAGCAAGAAGCACAGATTTCCAAGGTTAGAAAATTTAATAACAGTATTAGAGATGTATGGACTGGATGGATTAAGGGCATTACTCTTGACTAAGAAATTTACAGAAAACACTCAGAAATGGGAAAACAACTTTAGAAACCTTTTTCTTTGATAAAAAACATTGAAGATCTGAGATATTTTTCAAGATCCTATCTAGCTTTTGCCAGACTGAGCACCTATTGAGCATTGTCATCACACATACAAGTCACTGGGAAAAAGCATGAGTGAAGTCATAAGAGTGAGTTATGTGTTGCCAGCTCTCATAAGGAGAGAAAGGATATTGCCAGGCTGTCACTATTAACAAGTTCTCAGACCTTTCATGCATGCTGTGAAGGACTAGGTCATTGTGTTGAAGCTGCAGCGCATTTCCTTCCCAAACCTGAGGCAGGAAACAGAAGCACAAGGGAACAAAAGAAGCAGCAAAAGTCCAGAGACAGTTCCACTATAATCACATGCAACTGCAAAATATTTCCCTTCTCTTCCTCCATAAAAATACCTACATTAAACAGAGATATGAAGCTGTTCAAGAAGGAGGAGTTCAGTCTTTCATGGATTTGCCCTTTTTTACTTTATATTCAAACATTCGACACATGATTGGTATTACTTATCCTTGCCAGCAAAAAGCCTGAAGTGCTTGGCTAGTCAACAAGGAAAGACTGGTAAATTACAAAAAAAGAAAAAGAAAAAAGAAAAAAAAAGCTCTCTGGATCCCCTCTCTCTGAATTTAAAGGGGATTCAACATATTTATTGCTTAAAAATATAATTTTAAACATTGCTTCTTTTCCTCTTTTCCCTGAGCAAAATATTTGCTCTCATTTTTTCCTGGAAAGATATCCACCCTAGTCAAGATTAATAAGCCAGTGTTATTGCTAAACCAAAGGCTCTAGAAGAATATTTGCACTCCAAGCCTCCACTGACTCCAGTAGGCTTTGTACTGAGATCTCCAGGGAAAGCATATTATGAGGCTAAACAGGTTTTCCAGTAATCACAGTAATTCATTATTCCTAGTGGAACAAGACCCATCAAAGATAATTATTAACCAAGAAACTTTTAAGATTTTTAAATACATTTTCTCCCAATTAAATGCATAGAGAAACAGCTTGAGGATACATTTTAATTTTTCCCCTCAGTATTAATCATTGAAACAAAACATAAAAAAAAATTAATTCACGCTTCCAATGAAATGGTTAAATGCCGAAAGTTATGAAGGACCTTTCCATAATAGAGTTGGCAGTATTACCTCTGGACTAATGTATACAGTAAAGGAAATTAAAAGTAGAGTTAGATCTTACTGAATCAATGGCAAAAATCCGTAGTGCTACACTAAGACAAGGACAAGACCCAACAGCATGCTTTTACTGCAAAGCCAAGAGAAATTTAAAACATAAGTAATGAAGAACAGCAAAACAGTGATGAATACTAAACAGATATCACATTTTTTAATATATAAAATAATTTTCCAAATATGCATTTTAATTTGCTTTTAGAATTAGTATGCAAGTTACTAATACAAATCTAGAATCTATTTTCTTAGTCCGTTTCTTTTTTAACACAGTATACATGCAGCATGAATACATTCATATTTGTGTCGATCTGCACCATGTGTGTCTGCAAAGAGAGAAGGACAATAGTTACATGGGCAGGAAATAGAAAATGTTCCATTTTCCAAACTTATCCTTGCCTCCAAATCATTACAATGCCAGATTTTATCAGGAAAGCTTCTTTAAAAAAATTAAAGAGAATTTCAGTTCCAGATGGAGTCTACAGTGATGTTACAAAGATAATAGAAGGAAGAGAAAGTGGAAACAGATGTGTCATTTTTGTGGAGATGGATTACATTAGCGTAAAACTCTCCGAATGTTATGTGAGTTGTGACATCTGCAGCAATAAGTTCAGACTTGAGCAGAACTTTTCCCTTCCCCCTGCAGATTTCCTGGTTCGAATGGACACTTCTATATTTTCAGCTTCATAGATTGTAAGGGATCCTCTAGCCTGACCTCTCAAAGACTACAGAGTTGCTAGAATTATTTTTTTTAATCATAGAATCATTAAAATTGTAAAAGAACTCTAAGGTCATCTAGTCCAACCATCCTTGCACCACCAATATTGCCCAACAAATCATATCCCCTGTACTGAGACAGGTTTGCCTTGAATTGCACCAATTGATAACCTGTGACTCTACTTGCTATTTGCACTAATGATTTTTCTTCTGCTAGAATGAAATGCTGCCTATTTCAAAGCTTCTTTTCTCCACGTACGTGATATTTGAGTGCAACTCTTCTCTGCAGTATACTAAATACTTCCCAGAGACTTTCACTATAAAATCCATAGGCACAAGGTCCTCAGACCTGCTCTTGAATCTGCAGGCCCTGAACATATCCTGAGTCTGCTCAAAGGATTACCACTGATTTTTTTTCAGATATTCTCTGTTGTATTGTCACTTAGATAAATGACCTTCAATTTGACCACATGAAAATATTTTTGCATCAGTACTCCAAGCCTTTTTGCATGGATATCTCATTCTCTGTACTTTCTGAAAATCTTATCAAATATATATATATATATATATTATTTTTTTTTATAGTGACTAAAATTTGACAAAGCAGCAAAAGGCAACCCTCCTCTGAAACCTGTTCTCCTGCTGGCTGCTCTCTGAGATGCTCACAATTTGAAGACCCTTACTGAGGTTTTAATATGTATCATATTTCTGATTGTCCATTTTAACTCTTGACCAGAATGCAAAATGTCAAGTGCTTTGGTGCCACTGTCTTTAGCAATATAATTTTTCTTCTTTTTTTTATTTTTTAATAAGATATCAAATCTGTTTCCTGGATTGACTGGTGCTGAAGACGGTCTCTTCATTTCTCACACAGAAATTATTCAGCATTCTCTCATGATTCCTCCATCTATTGGAAGCATCCTCTTACTTATTAAAAATATTGGTATTGGCACAATTTTTTTCCCAGTTCTTGATGAGAACAAATATTTAGATGGCACTTTAATCAAGCATAAATGTATCAAGAAAAGCAAGCATTCAATATCATTAAATATCAGACAATTGATGTGAATGTACCTCTTAGTTTTTTCTCTGTTCTCAGGACATGAATATTTACTGAGCAAATCTACTCCTTTGTATAATTATGACAATTCTCTGAAATTCTTTTAATGATGGACCAATATAATACTTGGATTTTGAATCAATAATTTTTAAAAAAGTTCCTTCTGACACTCTAGAGTGCCAGAGTTCTCTCTGTGCATTGTTCTTTCCATCTTTCTTAACAAGTACCGAAGAAGTCCTATCTACCTATCAAATTTCCCTTTTTTTTTTTCATTTTATATAAACGTACTTTTTCCTGTTTTGTTTTTTTGTTGTTGTTTGGGTTTTTGTCTTTGTTTTGTTTCATATCTGCTTTCACTTATTTTTCAAGGTTGCACTTTTTTTTAATATGTTTGTTTGTTTTCTTCTGGCTGTTCTTTTGTTGTTGTTTTTTTTTTTTCTTAAACCAATATGGTCTATTAATTATGGCTCCTGGTGTATTTTACAAAATATTCCTAAGCAGCTCCCAGTTATCATTCACAATTTTCTTTTAAGATGTTTTCTCCCATATTGTTCAGCTCTTTTTTCAGCTTCATCAAGCTGCTCTTTCAAAGCACCAATACAAGGTGGGGGAAGGGTGAGTATACTTTTTTGTTTGTTTGCTTGTTTTTACAATCTCTGATAGTTTGAAAACTGTTTTGCTTTCTTTAATATAATATTGCTAGAAATATATAGCTAAACATCAGCAATAGTAGTAACAGTAGTTTGAAATTCCCTTTTATCTGTTGAAGACTTTATGTTATGAAAGTAGAATTTTCAGAATAAAGAAATAGAAAAAAAAAAGCCTGCCACTTTAATAGTGTTGAAAATAGCCACTTTTGTCATGTAAAGAGTCAGACATCGAGTTCTATGACTCGGTGCTTCAATATTCTTACCATAAGAGCAAAATTAAAAACAGTTTTATTTGTGATTTGTTACCAGATAAAAATATTATTATTCTCCCTTCAAGACCGGTCAGATGTTTCCAAGAGACACTCACCTTCACATTGGAGATTTCTACCTTTTCTCTGACATGCATATTTTGACTTTTGACAAATGCTTGGTGGAAAGTCAGCCAGGCTTTTCAGTAGAGCAACTGATCTCTTTGGGAGTTGGTAGGGAAAGGGTCTTGTGAGAGCGCCATTAAATTATATATCTAAAGTCAATAAAGCTTATATATTCTAAAATAAAATAATTTATAAATAATTTATAATAAATAATTTTAATTAATAATTTTATTAAATTTAAAATAATTATTCAGTTGTAAATTTTTAAATGAATTTGTTAACATTATAAAAAAACAATACTCATAGACAAAATCATTCTTCTTTATGCTTTTGGTCAGTGTTTATACACTAGAAGCTGATATTCACTGCTTACTCTCTGGAACAGGCATGGAAATTTGTCCCAAGTGTTACATAATTCAATTATGGGCTTTGTTTGATGATTCAGAGCACAATTTAGATCATTTTTCTAATGATCTCCTTAATGAAATAATCTCTATTCTCTTCTTAACAGGATTAAAAGATATGCAGCAACTCACATGAATTACAAGAGAATTAGTTGAAGAAATCATCTGAAGATATCTAGCATGGAATAGGTAGAAGTAATTTTAATGCTCAGATCAATTTCTTTATTATTTTAAGGGAGAAGGTGCTTCTGAAACTATTCATGGTGAATTGAAAGACTGTCAAGATTATCCTGCCAAACTGTTTATATATTAGTTCGAAGGGATTACAGATGGTTATCCATGGGAGATTTGCCAAAAGAAGTAACCTTCAGATATACTAGTGTACAAAAAATGGGTACAGACAACTTTTAGGTGTGTGACGTGTTTTGACCATGCCTGGTCAATAATAACGCTCATTACAGAACCAAGGCACACACAGGAGGGAGTGCCTTTGTTTGCAGCATAGGCACAAATATATTATTTGTTCACTGGCAAATACATTGAGAATTCAACAACTTGTTACTGAACGTTGCTAGTCAAGGACTATTTCAAGTTAGAACAGACATACTGGTAAGTCACTTCCATTTTGTGTACTATCATAAAGGCACAAAATTTCTCAAAGTAATTAACCTTCATTTCATTTATCACGGCAGGAAGTGAATGGATTAAACAGATAAGCAGAAATGATCAAATGTCTACTTTCTTCTATTTGATGGCTTGTAAACAAAGCAATTTAGAGTGGTTAGAGAGAAAAATGTTCTTGCTGATTAAAAAACAAGGTTTTACTAAAAAGATATCACAAACTGAAAGCTTTTTTCCTTGAGAGAACATTCCATTCCAAATGTTTGTAGTAAGAGTCTCAGAAACAAAAACCACGTTTAAGGAGAATAATTAACCCTTTCCCTTGATAGCTCAGCAAGTAAAATAATTCCCAAACCTATTAGAAATTTATTAAGAAGTTTTAAATCTACCTCACCTTTTCCTTCATAAATGACTGAAGATGCAAACTGGTATAAGAGAGTGCACCCTCAATCTCTTACAGATATCCTTCATTTCACTGAAGTAATAATTCACAATAATTACAGAATGGAAATCTGTTATCCTATTTCCAAAATGAGGGATCTAATTATTAGAAAGTCTACTTTGTTTTTTTTTCCCTCTTCTCTGGTTAATATACATTTGGATAATTCACAGAAAGCAGAATATCTACAAAAGAGCATAGTCAGTATCAGGATTCTTAAAGATCAGCTTCCAAGGACAGATCATCCATTTTGTACATACAGTGTCGTTAAAATGCTTTTCAATTGAAAAATCTAAATCTCCAACTTTCTGAGAAAGTCCTCTGACTGCTTGCAACCATTTAAAAGACTGCCTAAACCCAGTATGAAAAGAAAATGAACCTCAATCAAACTGAATATAGAAAAACGATTTGAAGAAATATTAACAGTTGAAAATAAACAAAAAACAAAAACAGTAAGATGTAGCTAACCTTTCAATCAATCATATTTTTAGTAGTGAGACTAAAATAACAAGTAAAAATCCCTTTTCAAATTAAAAATTCAATTAAAAAATGCTTTCCTCGGGGGAAAAATGCCATGATATAGCAGAATTTTTATTTTATTTACCTTAGAAGTAAAGTTCCTTCTTATTAGTTTTCTTCTGATAATAAAAGCACTATCAAAAGGTGCTTAAGTTTTCATATTTCTGTGCAGGCTCCTCCCCCCACACACACTTTATTTTTACTGATGTGAATGGCAAGACTGGAACAATTATTGTACAGAAATTTCATCCATGCTTTTACCAAAGGAACAAGCAGAAGGAATGTTTCCATCTGATCAAGACACTAAGAATTAAGAAGGTATAAAAAAAATAAGAGGGAAAAATAAAACAGACTGAAAAAGTTTAATTAGAAGATCCTAAAGGATTGTGTCAGTTCTGCTTCTATTCAAATTTGACTCAGGTGTAAATCTGAAGCTGACATTTATGGAGTCACAATGACTGGGAGAAAATAGAGGGCAAATCTCTTTTAATTTCATTCTTATTTATGTATTGTTAAATACGAGTTAACTGGCTCTAGAAGAAATTAGGCAGTGGGAGAGATTTTAGAGAAGTAGCAACTCATCTGAATGACAACAGTTTTCCAGAACAAAGAGGAAAATCTATTTTGTTTACAAAGACTCAGCTGTTTGAAAGTGGCAGAATATATCTGCAAGAAAAAACTGCTATCGTGAACATAGTTGGGAGACTGAAGCTCTGCAACTGAAAAAGACTCTTCTTTAAATGGATAAGACATATAGGAGATCTCTTTCCTTTGCTGGTAATGGGCACAGACAGCGATGCAGCGTCAGAGCTGCCCCTTCCCCATACTAGTGACAGTAGTGATGCTGCTGATGAAGATGAGATTTCTTTGGATGCTCACAGTATTCAAAAACCAAATAGGAAGGGACAGCAGCAATGAGTTTTTTTAATAACCGTAGCAATGCTAAGGAGATTGTCAGGGAATACAGAGAGCCGCGGGGAGACAGACTGCAACGAAGGCTGAAGTTGATGTCTTGAATTCCTGAAGTCAAGGGCAAAACCTCTCCTAGCATCTGCAGAGCCAGGAGCTCACCCTCAGCATGCAAAATACTAAGGGGTGAGCTGTGCTCACATTGAGCTGACTGCAGAGCCCAGCCAGGCAAGTTCAGCTGCTCGTAACAAAAACTGTTCTCCTGAGATATTTTCATTTCTGAGAGGCGCAGACATTTGCCCCAGTCCTCTTTCCTTAAAAAGAGTGAGTGTAAAATTTCATACAGGAAGCAACTCATGGCCACATCAGAAAGAATTCCATCAAGAAGTAAACCTTAAAGCTTACATGAGCATTTAGAAGTAAATCTTGGGGTCTACTAATAGTGAGGTAAATGAAACATAAACTGATCATGAGTTAGAAGTCTCTGAGCTTGATACAAAAGCGCGCTAACTTGTGACAGCAGTTACTTCTGCCTAAGCTGAAAGATTTAAACCAAATTTCAGAACACAGAAGAGGTATGTCAGTCCTGCTGTGTCAAGGCAATTACTGTGGAAAACCTCCCTATATTCCCACAGATCAATATGAGTGAGGGTATTCCTATGTTCTATTAAAAATACCACATCTGTAGCCAGCTTGTCAGAATGCATATATTAATCATCCAATTTTACCGAGTAACAGGAATAACACCTCCACTGCAAAAAAAAAAAAAGCTTGTGAAATGGCTTTAAGAACACCAGCAATACAGAAAAGAATTAGCCAGGATAAAAGTCTAAGTCACAGTTTTCAAAAGCTTCTCCCATCTCTACTCATTTTCCTTTGTTGAAAAGTGACAGTGATTGATGTCTTCTCCCAACCAAAGTATGCCATGGTTATTGCTTCTTATGGTTAGAATTAAGTTAACAGCCCAGCTCAAACACTCACCCATCTAGATGAAGTATTTATTAGCCACGAATCCCTCTGTTCTTACACCACCTCAAAGTTCTTGTGTACGTCACTGAGAAAAACAAAGGGAAGGACTTTGGCATTCAGTCAGAGGACTCCAGCACCAAACCTTCTAATAAGACAAGCAGGCATGGAACGACTCTGAGGGAACAGATGTTTAAACCATATAAAGCTGCAAAAGAAAATAAAGAGCAGCTGAATTACAAAGGAGGGAAGGACACAATGTTTGTCTATGGTTAAACTACTGTAAACTTTGAAATCTGTATTATGGAATCCATTATAAAACCCATAAATTTGCTTTTAAAGTAATAGTCAGTCAATTTTTACTTCACCATTATTTATGGTATAATGAGAAGGTACGTTACTAGAATCCCACATCATAAATAGATGGATTTCATTAAAATTGTCCTGATACAGAGTAAAATTGAAGAAAAAAGGAAATTATTTTTATTTCATGCCAATTTAATTTCATAGAGTGGTTTGTGCTACAGAAACCAAGGAAGAAGAAAAAGATGGGGAAAACTTTTCCCTTCCTTCTATAGTTTAAGTAGAGATTTTAAAACAGCATTTGATAGGCGGAAATGACCTACTTCCAATTGTTTCTATATTAAGAATCTGGCCACATATTCAATACTTGCCTGAAGAATCAAAGCAGCATACAAATTCAGATCAGGATTGATTTGTCAACACATTGGTTAAACAGAAAATTTATTGCTAAGCGTGTGCTGTAAAACTGAGTACTTGAAACTCTGCCCCAGTAGGGTCCTTCAGGGACAAACCTCCTGGCTTGCTCCCTCCTGTTCCCCCTTCCTCTCTCTGTTCTGATGGCTGTAAAAGAAAAGTAAAAATTACAAGCAGATTATGGCTTTGTTCCCCTCTTTGAGGTCATCTCTTCACTCCAAAGGGACGACCATTAAGGTATGCTCAAAGTAGAACCTGGACCGCTGTGGGTATCATGCTTTCACAGGAAACCCGTTCTCCACTGAATTAAAGGAGCCCCAGAAACTCACCCACACCCCCACTCCTCCCCGAACTGCTTCTGCCATAGAAATTTTTCACAAGATGAAGACTACTATGACAGGAGCAAAAAGGTTGCGTTGTTTTTATGGATTCCATTTCAAAAGAAACAGGATTGTTTGCGTTGGATGGGTCCTTAAATACAATCTCCATCTTCCCTGCTATGGGCAGGGATCCTCTCACTGGAGTGCCCAAAGTCCCACCCAACCTGGCTCTGAATACTTCCGTGAATGGTGCCCCCACAGCTACTCTGGGCATCACCAGATGAAGAATTCCCAATGATGAGCCTTTTCTCTCCACTGGGAGCTCTTGCATTAGGAATGCTGCTCTCCTCACCCATCTTTCCTGAAAACACTGTGCTGTTTTATCCATCTGATATCATGAGACAGAAATCACCCAGCAGCACCCACCTCATGCAGAGTGCAAATGTGAAATGAATGAAGCATCCAGCATTTGCATATGATTGTCTCATCATGTAGAAACACAAGTAGGAAACAGGCCCTCCTAAACTAATAATTTTAGTTTTGTGTTGTAGTTACAGACATGATAAAGTCTGTAGCTACAGCACATACAAAGATTTCTGCCCCAAACTCCATCTCTCTAGTTTCCATCTCAAATGGCCCTATTATATCTGAGGTAACATCATAACAACAACATTATCTGCAGCATAAGCAGTGTTTCTCTCTTGCTTGACTTGCCTAAGCACACTAGTGCTTTCCCTCTTCCACCACAAATGAAGGTGAGCAGCCAGAGCTGGGTGCAAATTTCCAGGTGAATGCCCAGCCAGCCTCAGGTCAGACATGCTAAGGCTTCACAAAAAACACTTCTGTTTTATTTTAGTCCTTACTTACATTTTTCAATAACAGATCATAGAAATTGTCCTTTAGTCTACTTTCATAATTAGAGCTATCTTCCATGTTCTTGTTACCTGCAGATGCACTCCTGGCTTATTGATCCTATGTTTGAGCCTTTGCATTTCATTTTAATATTATACATAAGCACATCAGAGAGCTGGAGACACTCGTCCAACTTCACAGCACTGCATTCCAAGTCTTATGCACATTAACAGTATTTTCCAAATCTGTGTTACATGTTCATTTCTTAATAGCCTCTGATGTGTTGTGCCGAGACCTACAGCCCAATGGAAGCAGGTCTGCAAACAAATCGAACCTCACTGAATACCTGCAAAAGAAAATATTTTTGTTTGCAGCTCATGAAACTGTGTCCAGTGGCGTGCATGTGTTTTTCAGATGTGCGTCTTTGTGCACAGAAAATGAACATTAAAAGTGTGTCCTTTAACACAGCCCAATCATGTTGGTGATTTTGCACTCTCAACTATTTAGCTAGTGGTCTAAGAAGCTGAAGATTCTTTGGGATGAAATGTTCTCAGACAGACTGTAAATTCAAATTATGGAGAAACTTTGATGTTCCCATTTCATGTTCCCCATTCTAATGGTCTAAACTGTTGATGTTGCTTTATTAGGAGCTGAATAATTATTGCAAGAAAAGAAGAGCCATGAAGTCCTTTTCATGCAACTATTTTTAAGTCTGCAGGCTTTCTGATCACCACTGCCTAACAGTGACACCTTCTGGAAAAAGCTAGGAGAGAAGATAACTGCTCAGCAGAATAGTGTGCAGGATGGGGTACAAGATGGCTTGGGAGCAGTTGTTTCGGTCAGGATTTGGATGTTAAAATAACTGTCAGAGCACTGTCATGGCCACACTATGGTTTCATCTCTCTTTATGGCTCATTGTATCACAGCTTTTGACATAAGGCTTTAGAATTGTTTAAGAAAAAGTATCAAAAGAAATTTTCCTGTCTATATTAATTTCATTCCATAACGGAGTATTCAAATATAGGGTGGCAATATCACAACTGAGCAGTTGCTTTGAGTCTCACAGAGGTAAAAATAAACAAATAAATAGAAGTAAATACAAATAGAAAAAATATTTGTAATAGATGAAATATTCTTCCCTTTCAAATCCACTCGAAATATTGTAATCCGGAAGGGGCACACGTTAATACTAAATGTTTTAACTAGAAGTATTAATTCTTTAAACTAGAACAATAATTTAAGTGAATACACTTCAAGAATGGGTAAGTACGAAAAACAGGAAAGTTCAATCTTCAAAGTATCTTAGAGAAGCAAAGCAGAAGGTACAAAGACTTTTTCTTCTAGACAGTAGTTCAGCTGCTGACAATCCATTGTTGTGGCACAGTTCCCAGTTTCATCTGATGCTCCCTCAGTGTTAAATCAGAAGAAAGTTACACTTCAGGACACTCACAATAAACTGTTGTAAGAGTGGCTGTGTTATTTCTTGCTGGACTTACAGACGAGACTTACAAGCAAGAGGGGCTTTGAGGTTAGTTGCCATTTGAGCAAATAAAAGTTTTGCAAGTGAGGTCTGGGATCCTGGGATAGTAACATTCTGTTTGTTAGCAGCGCTGCTCTGAAGAATGGTTTGGTGAGAAAAGCGTAGGAGCAAAAACGTTGCATTACAAAAAGCTGAAATCTAACTGAAAGTTGAGTCCTAGGTCTACTCCACCCTTGCACACTCCCCCCCAAAGACTCAAACACAGTGATTTTTCACATTCTCAGATGTGGACATCACAAACAGGAACTCTAAGATGTCTCAACATCCTTACCAATGTAGTCACCAGTGACACCAGTGCCATGAGCCTATTTGCGTATTTATAACAGTACTAGCTATAAATTTCCAGCTTGTTAGTATACGTAAGCATGAAATCACCATAGCCATACTGATTTAAACCAGATGAAGACCTGACCTTTAGTTTGGACACAGAATCATGTAGGAGAGGAAACTGTATTAATATGGAAAATAGCCATTACAACTATCAGAACAGAACGTCAGTCAGGTGAGCTCAGGGGTTACTGATCTTATGGCCAAGTCCACCAAGCTGGCAGGCGCTCACACAGTCCAAAGCAGAACAAACTGAGTGTTGAACCTCTGAGAAACGTGGCAGGCTAGTTGTACAGTGTGTCAAACCCTGACTTATTCCATCACCTAGGCACTGTGCCCAGAAGTGCATCATGGAGACATCCTAGAGTCATTCAGGCTGCACAGTTGACCCATCCGGTGTTACCAAACATAGAGCCAGCACATGGCTAGAACTTGCCTTCAGTTTCAAGAAACTGAAAAACATCCAAGTGCTATCTCTAAGAGAAACTTGAATCTTTAAGAGTCTGCCCAACTTTGAGTCTTTAAGAGTCTTCCCAATTCTCATTCTCCTTTGTGTTTTGCTAGTTCATGTTTCTGATTCCATCTGAAAGATAATAAAACAAACTCTACTTACATTGCAAAATAGGAGTCTGGGAAACTTCTTTGCTAATACACTTCTGAGAAGACAAGAAGAGAAAAAATATGTAGAGCAATAAAAAAGATCTCATATAATCAGCATTGATCACAGGGTCTAAAAATTATGACATTTCTCGACTTGATTTTCAGTCAGTAGGTCTCCTTTAGCTAGGTCTTACAGCCTCATCTGAAGGTGAGGTGCTCAGGTGACAAATCAGAAAATGAGAGGTCCAAAATACTGGGTACTGTAGGATTTGCAGTAAAGCAAATACAGCAGGCAATGCTGATGTGAATATATATTTTATATATATATAATATGTATTCTTTGTGAATATAACCAGACTTCAGTGTACTACAGTCTGTGCCCTCTTGTAGGTTCCCACTATGATGGAGGTCACAAGGTTGGACTTCATACATGCATTATGGGGACTGTGATGCAAGGAGCCGTACTATAAATTCATTGTAATTTACGAGAGCAAAAAGGGAAAGAGGGAAAGCTAACAGAAATGAACTGAGACTCAGGAAGAGTCTAGCACAGTGATTTAAATGGAAGGGATAAGGGCTAGAATGCAAGCAGATGGCTATCTTAGAATTAGATTTTCTTCTTTAAAAAAAAAAAAAAAAAAAAGGTAATCAGATTTATCACAATAAGCTCAGACCAGTTTTGTAGGCTTGCTATAGCTTCCCTCGCTGAGGCTCTGGAAACACTACCTTAGTAGAAGTGCCAGAGAAACTGAAAGGAAATGCTTTTGTAAAGAACAGCTGAAAATGGTGGCTATAAGATCCCTGAGATCAGCTGAATGATAAACAAAAATTAATCTAGATACATAGGTGGCGTGCAGTTTTCCCTTATAATTATGAGAGTCACGTGGCTATAACAAGAAGGTATTTCATCGAGATCTAATCTGCTGGCCTTGAAATCACAAAATTAAAGAGAGATGGAGGCAGAGATAAGGTGAGAAATAGAGCATGTATTTGGAAAAGGGCACAATATGCTGACTGGCATTGATCAGGAAAGGACAGGGAGCCTTCTGTGCTCTATAAGCAATTACTGTACACTGCCTCACAGAAAATATTTAAATGCCAGTTTCTTTTCAATTCAAGAAGTAATCTTTGGAAAGGACTCTTTTACTGTAATAGCAATCTATATTAATTTACTACAACAATAACAGGAGTCAGTTTGCCACTTGGTGTTTTACTTTAAAGCTTGAAATGGAAACTGTGGCCTAATGAAAATTGTAAAATTCCAGTAAGTGGGATTAGTCATCCTTTTGTGTGCCCTAGTTCCAGTTATCAAATAACAAGCAGTGACACCCTCAGCTACCAAGTGGAAGCAAACATACTTCAAAAAGGAATAAAAAGCCACAGAGAGGATGAGTAACATTTGACATTTTCATCTCCGGAATTTCTGTAAATGTCTTTTTCCCAGAGGAAAAATATATTAAAAAATATTTAGTCCATTGTGGTACTACTCTTTGATGAAGCGCTGTGAAATCCAGTGGGGGGAAACACTTTATGAGAGCATTTTAATATTTAACTTTTTGCAACCTGCAACGATTTAACCATTTCTAATCAAGCTTGGTATAGCCAATGACAAAAAGGCATGGATTTCAACCTAGCAGCTTCCTTAATGCTGTTGAGAACTAACAGTGTCTTGAGCCTTTTAATTTTACCCTCAAGAGAACAATTCAAATGAATAAGAACCTATTGATTGTATAAATATTGCACGCCCAACCACTTTAGTTTGGATAGAGCACGAATTGCATCAGCCTTTAGACAAGATTTGTGTTTCCTTGTTTGAGCCCAGTGGAAATCCTAAATATCTGCACTCTGCACACTTTGATCACACAGTATATTAAACCAAATCTTGATGCATTCCAGTGCTTGTGCAATCAATTGCAAAAAGCAAGGCGACTGGTTTTAAAAGGTTGCATATGTAAGTTTCTGGAATAATTGTCAGTTGTTATCTAGAAAAGCACCTGACTTTCATAAGACTTCAGCACACTGAATGGAGCTTAAACAGATTATCAACACAAACGTGTTGCCAAGAACTTCTGTGTAACAGGGTTTTATTATTTCAATCCACAGTCAGATTACATGACTATAAAGTCACATTTAAAAAGTATAATTCCAAATTTCACAGTTTAGCAAAAACTGAAATTAACTGTAAGAAAACTAAATTATTGCAAGTGCTTAGTGCTTTTGTTATTCTAACTTCATGCCATGGATCAGAAGAAAAAAAATCCCAATATAATACCTCACTAGCATCAGTTAAATCCTCTCAAGAAATACTGCTAACTCCACAATGTTGGAGACACCCAAAGTCCTTTCTCTCAGTGCTGCAAGAAAACCACACTGCATAGCAATCCTGCACC
Organism: Cyrtonyx montezumae; assembly: GCF_038088225.1. Taxonomy (NCBI): domain Eukaryota; kingdom Metazoa; phylum Chordata; class Aves; order Galliformes; family Odontophoridae; genus Cyrtonyx; species Cyrtonyx montezumae. The sequence continues at coordinate 115,048,041 of NW_027072089.1, read as the reverse complement.
TGATGAATGGGGATCTGCCTCCAGAACCCTGTTTTTAATTCTGCAATGACAGGTTACAGCAGCATGTGCACTCCTACTTCCAAGTATGTGTATTTGGAAACAGACATGGTAAAGACACCTCAAATGGGCATTTTCTGCCTCCACAGCAGCTGGACTGTGGGATTGTTCCAGATATTTCACTCTGCCACATTTGCACGTGCAGAGAAAGCAAATGCAGTAAGTCTTAAAGGAAACTGCTAGCAACTTTTGGAGTTCAGCTTTTGTCATCGTCCTCCAAAAAAAAAAAAATATATATATATATATATATATATATATATATATATATATATATATATATATATATATATATATATATATATATATATATATATATACTTAAAGCTTTGTTTCTGTCTCAGCAAGTGCTGAGAAGATGTGGAAAACAAATCTACCCGGAAAGGAAATTATGTGCCTGAGCTTAAATAATAGTTAGAATTGAAATTTTCACTTCACCTGCTACCTTTTTACTTCTCGAGTTGTCTCTTAGAGACTATTAGCACGTATTTAAAACAGACAAACCACAACTTTGCTTTTTCGTTATGTGCCTCGGTAAAGAGCCATCACGGATCTGAACCCTGCACAGCTGGTACCTATTGCAGAGCCATGAAGTAAAAGGAGGAGGTCACTATCCTTACTACTCATGGCAGTCCTAATAGAAGGTTTTGTTTCAAACCCAGTCTGCATAGTGTGCAGCAGAAGGCAAATACACATGGACCAAGAAATGTATGGCAGAGTGTTTTCAAGTCAACCAGGAGATTGGAACTATGATAGCCACCTCGTTTGTCAGACTCTAGGATTGGAAGTTCAGAGCTAGATCCCAGAACAAGCTGCAGAGAAGACTATGTCTAAAGAGAGATGCTTTGTCAGAGATCACTTCTCCAAGCCAAATCCACCTCTTCTCCTCAAAAAAGACACCTTGCCTTCACCACAGGCGTAGCCATGAGCTTGAGCTGCACCACATTCTATCGGGAAGGATCAAATTTTACCTTGCCTTTTAAGACAAAGAGGAGAATTCATACCATCTAACCAAGTGTTCTGTGGACTTTTGTTTGAAACACATGATATTTTAGTTTAGTTTTAACAGGTTTATGCCACCCAGCTGAACTCTCCAATGCAGTAATAAATCGAACATGGAAAACGATGTCACCTTTCCAGAGTGTCTTCCTTTCTGGGCTCACAGCACATGCACTGGGAGAGCAGAGGCAGCACACATGTGCACAAAGCCCAGTGAACCCAAGCGGGGCTGCAGGAGAGCTGGCAGCCCTGCCAGCATAAAATCCCACACCCTCTCACCACCCTTCTATGCTACAGCTGTCTGCCAACTGTTTGGCATCTGTGGAGAGGAGCAGGAACAGGGGAACTTTACAATTGAACAACAAACACATAGCTTTGGTGCAAATAGAGAGAAATGCAGGAAGAAAGAAAAGACATTAAATATATATTGCCCTTTCTACTCTTTTATAAGGAAATTGAAGAATTGCAGGAAAACAACAGTCACTTGCAAACACGAGGTTTCTATACCTGCTGAAAGACAGCAGAACAGTGTGAACCATGCCGTTTGCTAGCTGAAGCAAGGATTGCAGTTCAATTCTTCTACAAATATCCAAAAGGCTCTCTTTGAATTCTACAAAATGCAAATACACAAATCCCAGAAACTTTGGTATTTAAAGAAAGCAAAGACATACAAAGAATTGACTCAGGACACCTAGATCAGGGCACAATTACCAAACCAGGCAAGACTCATTAGTACAGTTCTATGCCCTCAGCATCTGCTGATGAGTTGTATCACCCCTTAGGCTAAAATAAGAGGCACACTGGAGGTGTGGCTTCTGGGAAAGAGTTTCCAGTAAAGCCCCACTGGCATGAGCAGCACAGATCACAGAGTCTGACACAGAGCAGACCTACCACAGAACAAAAGTTATTATCAGAGCTTCATGTTCCCTAGACTGCTTGCAAAAAGAAGCCGGTAGGTATGGCATAGAAGAGGAAACCCTGAGCAGCATGTTGCTGCTTTTCTAAACTTACTGATATGGGAGACTGAAAATCATATGCTGATGATTTCCTCGTTAGAATAGCACATAGCACTATTTGCAGACTAAGTTACTACTCAGCATGTGCACTATGTCCCTAATTTGGCCCTTAATAGGAACATATTGATACGCGCTCCACCAGATGGAATACATTAGACATTAACTATAAAAGTTGTTTTTGTTTTTAGAAGTCTATGTAACTTCGCACACACACACACACAAATCCCACAGACTGTATATTAATCATGTTTACTGATCTCTGGAGAGTATTAGCACACTTTGAAGTTAGCCTACTGTGCCAAACCTCTGTCAGTTGCAGGCATAAATTTCCGTCTTTGCTCCTTGTGTAACTTTTTCTGTCTTCCCCCACGCCCCAAATGAAACAAGGTTAGATTGGAACTAGATGTGGTTTTATATTGGCCTGCAAGAGCTTGCTAAGATGTGTGAGTGGGTGACTTCACTTTGAAGGTACGTGTTCTATTACCCAAGCCATCTCTTCCACTCAGTTAACAACTCAAACAAGCATGTTTTTTTTTAATCTTTCTGCAAAAGAATGATTTTTTTTTTCAAAAGTACTGCTCCACCCACCAGCACATCAGTAGATAACCAAGTTTTGAACATAAGACTGCAAGTTACCTTTACAACACAGTCATCACAAATAAAGCATCTGAGATATTCCCTCACATTTTGAAGTGTGGTGGAAACACACCTGCAAGTGAATGGGTATTTTGTATCTGAAAACAAAAGATATAGGTTCCACTCATATAAAAACAACTGAAAGAACTGAGCAGAATCAGTCATATAGCATTTCCTTCCTTAAGACATGATGCCATCTAGCAGTGGAAAAGGAGCTATTGTTCAGCCCTCAGCTGGTGTAGGCATGCACAGGCAAGGCATCAGCACAACAGTGGTATCAGCCAGCCATTGTTCCTTGCATCTCACTGCAAATCTTGCTAGGGTGGGAATAACTCCTGGAAGTCTGTCTGAGAATTATTATGGATGCCATGCATCAAAGAACTTCCTGGACACCAAAGCATAAACACAGATTGATAAAAGCTGCACAGGAAAGTCAGTCTGAACTATGATTTCTTCTACTGTTAATACTATCCTCAATGGAGCTACAAGTAAATGCAGTACTACAAAAGTATAATCACATTCATTCACTCAGACAAGAGCCACAGGATGCATACAAACAAGAAATACACCCAGAGACCACAACTGTAGCTAGCAAAAAAGTCAAAGGAAGCAAATTGGATTTTCCTCTCTATAAGGGCCATGGTGGGAAGCTGCTGAAACACTTCTTTTCTCAACTGTTTGTAGGTTAGGAATATGTAACAGGCAAGAAGGACCACACAGGAATGGTACTGTGGCAAGAATATGACACAAAAAATTGCCTCCATACCCTGGAAAGTATAATTTACTCAGCTAAACCTGGAAAGTCATTGGTTTAACTTATTAAGCAGCAATTAAAAGCCTCTGACCATGCAGCCAAATGAGTATGAACTTTCTGAGTTGTGTGATCCCATACTGAGATCTGTGCTGGCTCACAGAAAGAAAACATCGTTTAAAAGGTATCTTTCTTTCTCTTCCTTGAGCTACCAGTTCTATGCTGTACCTGGAAGCAGTGGGTGTCAAAATTTTACCCCAACTTAGTATCCTCATCATTTTCTTAATTTCTTTTCTTCTACCAGATACCAGGGTACAAGAGACTTTAGAAAGAAAACTGTTGTTAAAGTGTAAAGAAAAATGCTGCATTTGTTTTGAAATTCTGAATAAAGCTTAAATTTTCTATCCCACTCTCTTCAAATATCCACCTACTGTAGGGAACCTATTTTAGCAGGGGGGAATGATGATCTCTAGAGGTCCCTTCAAACCCCTCAGTTCTGTGATTTCTCTAAACATAGACATTGACAAGAAAAAGTCATATGAAGAGAAAACTCAAAAATCATATAAATATATCTGTCTGGTCAGCATTACATGGTTGCTTCATGAAAGATCCTCCTGTTGAAAGAAACACAAAGCATTCACAAGGGAATATTATTAGGGTAACTACAAGGCACCTGAACTCTAAATTCCTATTTTGGGGTTTTCTATCAGAAATATAACTTGGCAGCAGTATAATTTGGTGTATTAAACAGAACAAATTTGAATAAATGCCCATCACCACACTTACTGCTGCACTGAAACAAGATTTCTGTCCCTATTCTCAACATGCCCAGAGTGCACATGCTCTCTCATTCACAACACAGTATGAATAACAGTAAAATATCAGAGATCTTTTTGAAGGCTATAGAATTTGTTTCTATTCTGAGTTAGATATCAAAGCTGTGATACAATTCAGTCAGTTTTCTGATGAATATGAAGTGGTTGCTCTTCCAGGCTGGGAAAGGAAGTTACTTAAAGGACTCCATTAGTCACCAGCACTTTTTTCCCTTTAAATTGTGCAAGTTTTTGATGTTGGAAGTCAGTAATAGATTGTCCATTTGCTGTTGATTTTGTCTTCCTGAGGACTCGCATCTTAATGCTTGAGCTGATGTTTCCCTAATTTCATTTCCTTATTTGAACAACTTATCATGGTTCCACACAAGAAGGGGTTCAGCCAAACTGGAAGTGCTTTTTGAGGAACTCAGAGACAAAGCCTGCTCCATTATTTCTGCCTGGGACAGGCCTGCTAAGCAGAGCAGTCACAGAGGGATCTACTGTAGGGAACCAGCTTTGACAGGAGGTTGGAATCAATGATTTCTAAAGGCTCCTTCCAACCCCTACAATTCTGTGATTCTCATGTCCCCATAAAACTAAACAAGGGGATCCATTCAGAGCAAAAGAAAGAAAGAATAATAATACACAACTAAATCAGAGTAATTCCACAACATGTTCTAGATAACATGCTGGACTACAAAGCCCACCACTTCACTCTTTGTTTGCTCTTGACTACAGACAAGAGCATACGATAACCTAAATTATGAACATGAGTGTACAAAGAGGAATGACAAAAATTTCTACAGAAAAAAAACAAAAAAAAAGAAATCAACAGCATTTCAAGAAAGAAATAGATAAAATTACTTCCTAAATCATTCAGCAGGCACTAAAACAACAGCAAAAAGTTCTCTTTCATCCCTAAAGACCAATACATCAGAGCAGTAAGCAAGCAGTGTTCTTGATCAGTGTTCAATGTGTGTTTCAGATGGCTTGAACAGAAAAAAAAAAAAAAAAGGAAAAAAAAGGAAAAAGAGGTAAACTCTGCCAAATACAAATACAACAAGCAATCATTTTCCCTTGCTCTTTCTTCTGTGTTAATTGAGTCGTTCTTTGTGTGCGTATTTTAAAGTAACTGTCATAAAGGATCATTTGCATTCATCCAAGCTGTGAAGCACAAGAAAGGCAAACACTGAATATTCTGTATATTCCTTTTGCCTATGTGTAAGACAATGTGAAGCTTAGTGTAATGTATTAGTAGATGTTGTGAGGCTTGTGGATGTCTGATATTTTCCATTCTTCATAAATTAAAGTTTTGCCTATGTGTAAGACTGCAGCAGCTGCACTGCACAACTCTGCGCAAAGTAACAGCATCAGGCTGAGATGGAGGAACTTAGTTTCAGTTTAACCTGTCAGCTGAGCATGCCATTATTAGACAGCGCCTGAAGTTCACTGTTTTAAAACCAGTCCCTCTAAGAACAGAACAACCACCATAGATCACCAAAAGGATGATAGGTACAACATATGCTCTTATTTTTCAAATCAAATATGATTTCTAAACCTTCCTTTTCCTCAGTAAAAGCAAGCAAACAAATAGATAAAGCTTTGTTTGATTTCTCGTTGTCATATCCTTAAAGCCTGCCAGTGAAAATGTCAGTCAGGACAAGCTTTACATACACGTGCTGCTCCTGGGCACATGCAAGAGTATTCGGCCTCTTACACCAGGTGGCACTGTTAGTCCGTCCTCCATTTGCTAACGAAACCAAAGCCCATAGGCATTGACTCACTGTCTGTCTGAAAAGCCACATTACGTTTTTCAGCCTTCTTTATGAGATCTTCTGGGTTTTAGCTTGGCGTGTGTGAATAAAAACCACAAAACGCAGCATCTACCTTATATTTAAAGTGACTTGAATGGTGCTAAAACCACAGGTTTTTTAGCAAGGTAGTTACTCAAGTGTCCTGTGAAGAGGACATTGTGTAGGGGTGGGAAAGAGGAAGGGGGAGGAGAGAGAGAGATAAAAGACAAAAAACGAGAAAAAAAAATAAAAAAGAAAAAAGAAAAAAAAGAAAAAACATCTGACCCAACAAAAAGTTTTAAGATTTTATACACTTCTAAATGCTCATTTGTGCTGTGGTTAAAGAGCAGTAATAACAATACATGATATTTGCTTTATTTCTAGCCATTCAGTTATTGATTACTAGAAATTAAAACAATAGATGAGGTAAGAGCTTTCCTAATCTTCATCAAAAAAACTGTGTGAAAATCAAGGTACCTGAAACTTGGAGCCAACTTTACCTGAAGAGCTAATTATGCAGGACTAAAGCAGTGCTTTCCACTGAGAACAATAAACCAGCATATAGGGCAGCTGTGTCAGCCAAAGCATTTCCCATGAAGGAGTGTAGCAATCCTGAACATACAGTAAAACATTCTGAAACCCACCAATGGCCTCCAGTGTTGGTTGAGTTGGCGCTCAGCAATTTGCAAGACTGATTTGAAAAAGGAAGGCAGAAAGAAAGAGCTGATTTTGCTAGATAACAAAGAAAAGCAGAAGCTCATTTTTAGACTCTGTTGAAGGCTCATAATATTTCTTGAATACTCTTGGTAAATTACTTTTCCTTCAGATCTCCACAGCTTGTTCCTGGGCCACAGGTGTGGTGGGTGCAGTCAGGAGATGGCATGGTCTGTCCCCAGCACCAGACTGTTGTGAAAGAAAACTGAATAAGAGCCAAAATAAGAAATAGCTGTGGTCCTTCTCAGTACAAACAAACCCATACGTAGGGGAAGAGGCACACAAGCACTTAGAAATGCTTGTGAAGGCCACAATTCCTGTCCAATTGGAGTGCCACGGAAAGTGAAGACCCACTCACGCATATGTTCCAGACTTCATAGAGGACAAATTCCATCCTTGCTCCAACCATGCACCAGGTTTCCAAGTGACCAAGAAGTTTTTGGAGGCACTTTCCTGTTACTTCTGAGAAATCTGCATCTCAGGTGATGAAACAGGAGTTGGAATAAGTCTGCCCTGAAAAAGATGCCTGAGTTTTAAACACTAGAGATGAAAAACTCTGTTGACTCATCCCTTATTCCTTCTAGTGGTTTCAAGCAGCGTCATTTTTTATTGAGTCAGATATTAATATTTACAGGAATGGGTGCTTTTTAAGGTATTTATGTGAATTTTTCTTTTCCTCTTCCAGTTTGTCACTTGCTTGCATATCAGAAGTTTAGAAAAAGACACAAAGCACCACTGTGCTCACAAGCAGCTCTCTGAATAGTCCCTCTGCAGATGTAACTCAGCAGGAAAGCTAAGCTGCTTGGATGTGTTAATTAGTTGGCATTTTACCTCAAATTTTCAGCAGCAGCACTTAGTTCTACAGGGCTGTTTCCAGGCGTACACTTTGGTTTTGTTTTTTCTCCAAGCAAACCCTGTAAAAAGGAGAACAAACATTAAGTTTAATAGGAGTTAATGCATTACTTTACAAGCTCTTCATGGTTGAGCCTAAAGTCTTCCCTTCAGTAATGTAATTGAAACAGCTGCAAAAAGCCAGTAATGACCTCGGCTAAATGAATCAGTCAGTTCAGCAGAGCTCCCAGTAGATAAATAATGACAGATATATCTACCCATCAGCTATTTTACCCAGCTTTGGGAAGGAAATGCTGTATATGAGCCTCATCCTCCTGTGGCTGCGCATGACCAGCTGTACTAAAGTGAACAAGGGTGAGGTTAACCCTGCAACCGAGACCCTACAGCCACAGAGCAGCTGGGTGCTGCTGACATACAGCCATGTGGAAACAGGGACAGCATCCGGCATGACACTTAGCTCCAAAAACGTGGAAACACAGCTTTCTGTTATGTTTCTTTTTGTATTAGTGGCTTATTACATCACCTCAGCCAAATGCATAGATAAGTAATAAGATGGAGACTTTTAATTGATGTTTTTTGTCTGTTTATTTAAATAAAATTGCTATCTGCAATAAACAGTTAAGTGGTTCTAACGATGGTCTCTTTCAAAGGAAGGTATTTAAGTGCTATTTTATACCTTTGCTGATTTAGTTTAAACACATTTTAGAAAACCATACTTAGACTCATCAATAAGCAGCAAGAAATTATCACTCGCTATATTATTTCCACTTTTACATTTGGGACTTCACTATGAAAATACCCACAGAAAAGTTTCTTCCTTGAGTAGCATTATGTCTGCAGTCTTTTCCTATTGCAGGGTAGTATCACAAAAGGACTTCAGTCAGTTGTATATAGATTTGAGTTCAACTCACTTTACCTTAAATACAGTAATCCACAGTCATATATAATTATTTGTGCTAATACTAAATAAATGCATGAGGCAAAATTAGAATACAACATCACTAACACATTCAGAGGACAGTTAAGATAAATGAGCATATACAGTTTTGTTTGGATGATACTGCATCAAGACACCTCTCATCCACACTGGCTATGTGATGCCCTTGGATAAATGAATGTTTGCACTTCCTTCACACTTGAAAAAAGGGACAGCGAAACAATTTCACTCTTACTGAGCAACTCTGCATGATGATATCACATATGCGCCATTTCTTGTCCCATTCAAACTCCAGAAGAAAAACACGTGAGGTGACAGTAAACATGTCCAATCGAAACAACAGGTCAGGAAGGTAAATTTATGGGGTGTTTTTACATACAAAGTTGGAAAATTGCAAAGAGCCTGACCAGTTGCAGGCTGTACCAGAAGCAATATGTAATTTGGAAAGTGAGGAAAGGAGTGGCCACTGCTGCCCTTGCTCATGGTGAAGGCCCTCATCAAGGACTTCTCTCCATCTGCAGGGTCCCAGTCAGGCATATTTGAAAACATACCCTCCAGAGTGATTGGGTATAAAGTCTATTTACAACAGTTCTGTAGCCTCACTTATTCCCACTGATACATATGCGCCTTTAAAAAGAAGTATCTGTGGTAAGAAGGAAATGTGGCAATGGTTGCTCCATTACAGAAATACTTGTCTAGCTGGTCACTGGCATGATTCAGTTCAGATGGTGATGTTTCTGATTTTTAATGAAAAAACATTGAATTCTGTGTGATTTTGTGATTTAGAGCTGAATACGACTGCCAGTAATTAACTGTAAATCTATACCTTTAATATGAAGATATTATCACAGTGCTTAAAACAGTCTTTGCTGGATACATTTCCAGCCACAATCAGGAATTAAATAGGAATTCTGAAAACAAAGTGTTATGAGAAATCATCCACATTGCTCACCACTGGATTGGCCAAGAGTTAGCTTAATGAAATTAAACATGAATCATTAGTTTATTCCTATCTGCCACTTGAAGCACTACTTCTATTATTTTTAATAATAATTTTAAGAAGCAAAAGGCATTTTTAACTAGGTCTTTAAAGCAGTTTAAATTATTTATTCTAAATGCTCTTGGTACTGTGGGATTTTCATGAGGCCACTGAGCTGACACTGATATTGAGCATCCAAGCAAAGTTCATGGAGGTCTGCCCATGGCACCCTCCCGTGGTACCGGGCCTTAGCACAGCGAGGGCACTCAGCCACGCAGTCATCTAGCACACAGCTGCAAGGGCAGACATGAATACTGGCTGACAAATACTCAGATCTGCTAATAGCATCCTAAGATCAACGTTATCTCGTTCACTCAGCTGCATTTCAGAGCCTGCCCAGGCGGTGGCAATCTTGTCTCGCATTTGAGCCATTTCCACCCGACTCTAACAGCTGGCACACAGCCCATGAACCCACGGGATAAAGAAAGTCACAAAAACAAAAAGATTTTAAACTGGCGGCTACAGGCTTATTATAGGCACAGAATCAAAAGAGAAGAAAACAACAACAACAAAAAAAACCCCTCCTCATCTCTAAGGACAAAGATATTGCAAAGTTCAGCCTTCTGACTGGAAAATATTATTAAAATTGTTCTTGGTAGGTAGAATTATTTTGTAACTGTTACTTACAGTCACTTTTCAGGACTGAAAAGCTGATAGATCTATTTTCACGGACTGGGCATTTTAAGCATGCCTAAAGTCTTTGTTCCTTCACCAAAGGTTGTGTTTGCCTACATCAAGAAATGCATACGAAAGAGCTTTTTATGGGAATGACTCCACACGTTTTACTTCCTGGAAGATCCTAAAGTAGTACAAGAGTAATAGGTGTGTGAGCATACATGAAGTTGTTTAGGTAGGTATTTGAAAGCAGAGCACTCCACAAAGCTGAGCAGTCCCAGTTTGCATTCTCACAATTGAAGACAAAGAACTATTTCTTGTACAGGGTCTTATCCCACATGCAATGCTCTGAGGAAAAACCTCAGCGAGGTAAATGGGAGATTTACCCCATAGCAAAGTCTGTGATCTCTGCTGGACTGGCAGTAACACAATTCCATGGTAATACTCCATCCATCATGCCTGCCCTCACCCAAGGCTTCCCCGTGTGTCTCAGGACACTCAGGCCATCCCGTCCTTCTGAGGCATGGGCTCAGTGGGCCACTTTTGGTAAGCAGAACTGGCACTGCAGGATGAACCTTCTCCAAACTGAGGACCTCACAGAGAAAGAAATCCCTTTTGCAATTTTCATATGAAAATGAGATCAGTCTCTATAAATATCTAATTAGATAACAATAAATAATTGAAGATTTTAGAGACGTAGACCTTTTACATTAAGTCATCTACAAACAGCACCAAGAAGTGGGGGTTTCTCAGGGGCACTCAGCAACACACTCACAACCAGGGCTGCTCAGGGCTGTCCCACTGATGCAGCTAAGCCAAGCCTCAGTGTGTGGCTGTACTTCAGACCCCCACAGGGACAGCAAAGTGAGCTACTTTCCCCAAATCCAGTAGTGCTTTGTGACAGAAGATTTGTCATCATCACATATATTTTTCACAGTCCCTCCTGATACTTTAAACAGTCATATTTCTAAAGGAAATAAGAACATTCTAAAGTAAACTAAGAATATCTTTGGTTCTTTGAAGTATCAACTACTCAAGTCATGCTGCGGCTGCTGAATCAGAAAAGTTCTCATTGCCTGGTTCTGAAAATACTGGGTTAATTGTTCATGCTGGGTCTGTTAGAGTATCAGTCTCTTTGTTCTCTATGAGAGGCAGTGGGCATTGGTACAGTACAGTAACAGTACTGGATGGAAAGCAAGAATGAGGTCAAAAAGCCTGAGTGCCAAAGCACAGCCATCATTACGTTGCACACAGGCGTTCATTTAGCTTAATGAAGAGAGAGTGAAGGTCCTGAGACCAAAGGGTGTGCACATCTTCAGGCTCCTGCAGACATGTAGCAACAGAAATCACCCATCTCCACATAAGTCCAAAATAAATCACTGAGATAAGAGAAGCTCTCTCCAAGAGAATGAAAAATACTAGAACATCTGGGAAGAACAAAAAAAAAAAAGTTGAATGTGTGTTTTGGATGCTTTGTAGGAAAAATATCTGCAAGAGTCTGTCTTGTCTTTAAACACCGAATGCCGAGACGCAGGACATTTCCTGAGCATTAATAACTACTGAGGAGAGTTAATGGCCCAGAGAAAAGCTGAGGGTCATTAAAACCAGTCAGTCAACAGCTTGTCAGGAAATGCCCTCTGCTGAGGCAAACCTCAGCTTGGTTGCTGCTCAAACCCTTCCCTTACTTTAAATTCAATATGTCCTGGAAAGCCAGAAAGCAAGCTCTGCGGACATACCTCTGTGAAGGGAAATGTTTGGGGGCACTATCACTATGACAGGATTTCCTAAGAAGCAAACAAAAATTCTTCCCTTGCATTTAATTACATCACTTAGAAACTGAAAGCAAATAAGGTAACATTTTCAACTGACAGTGTACCTGATGAGCTATTGAGGGTCAATGTCAATAACAAGTGCAACGTGTTGACATGGGACAGAAGTTCTGCTTCTCCTGGCTATTAGAAAAGCAGAACGTCATGGGCAACTGGGAAAAGGGATTAAAAACTTTCTTTCAGGTTTCTGTGCATCCCCAGCCAGAAACACAGCTTGACTGACTTTATGGAGTAGTTTAAAGTCCGCCCACAGAAATGTTTCTAAACCTGAGAATGGTTTCTCACTTTTGTACTTCTACTCAGAGCACGGCCTGCAGCAGACCCAACCCCAATCTAGCCCTTTGTAAGCAAGAAGGAAGAATAAAAGAAAAATAATACCCATCAAAGAAAATATGGTGGCAATGTACACTTCTTTTGAAGTTTTGTGAAAATAACCCTCCTTGGTGCTAGGACACAGAGACGCAGAACATCACTGTGAAGGACACTGAATACATCAAAGCAAGCAGCCATACAAATATTTACCAATAGGTATTTCATTTACAAAATGAGATATATACGATAAGTCATACACACATATATCAAGATGTTTCACAAGCTTATTGTTTGGGAACATGTAGTATGCGTGTTTCTGATATGAAAAATAGTATTATATCACATTTCAAAGATTTTACATTAGGCAAAGTTGTGTCTAGAAAGCCTTTGACCTCTTTATAGTAAATGCCAAGTATCCATTGGCTGAAATATTACTTAAGAGGTTCTTTAGATAAAATATTAAGTTACTACTAACTGTACTTGAGGTTATTAATAGCACTTTTATCAAACAAGGAGAGAACAGGCTTCTGGGACCTGAACATTACCAATTGCCTGAAGACCCTGGTTTTGCAATGAGCACTGGGAAAAATGCAGTGATTTGAACATTTCATTTGCCTGAAAGTTTACCCATTACAGAGGAAGGTACAAGATAGTCAGCAATCACAGCCACGCGTATCTTACCTCTCTTATACTCAGCTTCCAGAGCTGGTACATAAAAGCGCTGTCAACATGGTTCTGGAAAAGCAGCTCTTAGAGATACTCCTCTAAGTTAGGATGAGAAGCCATAAATACTTGAGATGGCAAAAATTCCTTTTAACAGGCAGAAAATTTGGTAATCATAGAATCAGTGAGGTTGGAGAAGACCAGTAAGATCAACTAGTTATCATCACCATGGCCACTATCCCATGTCCCAGAGTTCCACATCTACATGTTTCTTGACCTCCAGGAGCAGTGACTCCACCACCTCCCAAGGCAGTCTGTTTTAACACACTACCACTGAAAAGCTCGGCTGCGCTGATCCCCACTATACTGGGATAGGTAGCAGAACTACATGTGAGTGATTTAAGAAGCACAAGGCAGGAGCTGTTCATCTCAGGCAGAAAAAAAAAAATCAAATAGACACTGCAGTGTCTGTGCAGTAGGAACATTCTGTAACAGAGAGGCAATTCTTTTGCAAGTTTTATTTCATTATTTATTTGGGTAAATTATTCAGAACTGAAAGAATACACATCTTATTTTATTCTGTACAGAATCTTGCTGTACTTTCAGTAATGAAACTTCCTTGCTTCTCTCGACTGAAGGAGTTTGGCTCCTCTCAAGAGAGACATTCCACTCTCTTTTCCTCCGCTTCTCAGACAGGAAGAGGATGCCCTGCTCTTCATGACAAACTGTGTTTGGAGTTACCCGTCATCAATTTTCAAGATATGATAGGGGTGAAATACTAAGGACAGCAACTTCTTTTATTGAAGGGAGAAGGCTTATTTTTAAGTGGTTCTATTTTTCAACCAAATGTCTTAATCTTTCAGAAATGTATTTCCCCAGAGTTTACTTTCCTTCCAAACTGTTCTTTTCTGTTTCAGTGTGACAGCATCAGCATCCTCTATAAGACAGCACCAGGCCTCTTACCAGCAGCAGCAGCCACCCTGTACCAACACCCCAGTCCTTGCTGTGAGAAACACGTGCTGTATATAGAAAAGCAGAGTTAAGAGGCGTAGAAGGAAGTAGAGCTGGGAGAAATCCTTGAAAAAGTCTCCTGCAAATCAAAATGAGCATGTGGTTCTCTTTAATAAAAGAATAATCTGGGAAAGGCAGCCTTGCAGACTTTGTTACACCATAAATTTTCCTGCCACAATTAATGTTTAGACAGGTTTGGGGGACTATAAAATGATGCACTGTGAAAGCAGCTATGGCACTAGAGCAGAAGAATGATAATGGTCTAAGTTAAAAATATGATCTTTGTGACAGCACTCTGAAGAGATAAGATTGCACTTGTCAAAGCCAGTGGGAAAAGCAAGCCACAATAACCTCTATGATGATAGCCTTGATGTGAACTAAGGTTCAAACTCGGAGCAGTAACTGGCTGCAACAGGACTGACTTCTAAGAATTCCACTTTAGTCATCATGTATAAGCAGAGACCAACAACAAATCAAAATCTGAAGACTAAATGTCTGTTTCTCTTCAAGTATCAGCCCCAAGTACACAGAGTAGAGCATGAGAGGAACATTTTAACACACACAGGCACTCTAGCACACCAGCAGCTTTTACAGACAGATGGAATCGAGAAACATATAGAGAAGAGCAAGAGTGAAAAACCCACTGCATGTAAACACAACACTGAGTCATTACTACTGCCAACAAGGCAGTTGTTTTGGGGGTGGCAAAAGGGTTTCCAGAGCTTCCCTTTCCTACAGATATTGTGACCTGGCAAGACTGATAGCTCAGCCACAGCTTCTAGCCCAGAATTTGCCTTTCCCACCTATGAGATCCTGAGCCTGACACCATCGGCAATCACAGAGTATACTGCCCAGAATTCCTTTTGAATTTAGTGTTTCTCAAAGCAAAGGTTTTCCAATGAACTCACACATAATAGCAAATAAACAAAATCTCCTCAGTTCAGTACCCATATTCAGAAATGTGTTTTCAATCTGGTTTACTACTCAGACAGCTGCTACTATTCACTCTCTGAATCATCTTATGGAAAGTATGGAAAGGTAGACAAGAAAATTTAACACAGGGAATGTACTACTAAACAGTGCTTTCTCCAAATTAAAACTAAAACTTGCTAACAGGAGTCGTTTACTTGCAGTAATAATAGTGAACTAGAAATAGTGATGCTGAACAGTGAGCTTGGAGGGATGGAAATACACTGAGTTTACAGGTTTCTGTGGTTACTCAGAGCTGGTAATTTAGATTAGCTTCTGTAGAACAAATTAACAGCCTCTTTCACAATACACACTATCACATACCAAATCTGTCACTTTTAGAAATTCACTGAGCTGACAGAAGAAATGAAACATTTGTCCAGGGAGAACTGAGCTTGGCAATTTTCTTCTTTCTTGACCTGGAACGCCCAAATCCTCTCTGAGGGAGTACTAGAGATAACACTTGCTTCTGTATCTTGCAAATTCATCATCTTCCCGTCTGCCTGTTAACTGTGCCAGACAGCTATGCATCGTATTTTTGAAGATAGCTCTTACAGGGAGGAAGGATTAAGCTATCATAGCCTGAAGTCCAAGAAATTGAAGTTGTTACTTCTCTGGACGTCACTTGGGGACTGCCTTAAACTTTCCCGGGGCACAGGGGTGGGATAGTTGGATTTCTCCTAACCCAGTGCTTTTTGTGCCTGCACATGGGAGGGAAAGAGAACAAAGCAGTGGCATGCGATGTCCTCGCAGCGTGGCTGCCAAGCACCCTGCCCTGCTGCAAATACCATTAGAAACAATTTGCTCAAAAAAAAAAAACACCTAAACTTAAATCAATATTAGCATTGTAATTATTGTGAAGCTGCTGAATGGACCACTCTGTTATCGAAAGTCTGTTTTAATCCCTAAACAACATAGTTAGGATGGGAAAGAGTTTTTAAAGGAATTTGAAATATGCATACCCCATTTCAGGTCCTGAGAATCAAATTACCAGCCCGTAAGGGAGATGAGGCAGCAAGAGTACTAAGATCCACCCTCCTCCAGGCCTGGCAATTTGCTCGGCTGGGTCCTCAGCCCTACTAAGCCCCACTGACAGCAGCT
Source organism: Cyrtonyx montezumae (assembly GCF_038088225.1). NCBI lineage: Eukaryota > Metazoa > Chordata > Aves > Galliformes > Odontophoridae > Cyrtonyx > Cyrtonyx montezumae. Next base: position 115,031,938 of record NW_027072089.1, on the reverse strand, counting down.
GGAACGTATGCGGCATGGCCCCAGACAGCTGGGAGGAGGAAAGGCCAGCCACAAATTAAATTAGGAGGTGTAATATGCTGTGAGAAGAAAAACAAATTGAGATTGTGAAAACAGGTGCCAACTGACATTTACTCAGTACTCAGCCACACTTTCCTTTCTCTATATGTGATTAGCAGCTAAGCTGAATTAGGATAGATTTCATGCTTCTGTGACCTTCCAGAATCCCCATACAGAAAAAGAAAGACACCTGTAGCTAGAAGGTTTTTTGGTTTTTTTTTGCAAGAGGGTAAAAGTGTCCAAATATTGCAGAGCTGATAAATTAAGGGTAAAACCGGCCAACTGTCCTTCCCTAAGGAGTCATTACTAAATCTTTGCATAAGGTGAAAAGTCAAAGGCTTGAGATAGAAAAGATAAGTGACATAGATAGAACTTTAGATTGAATGGTAGGGTTGGTATGTATTTAGGAGTAGAATCTAATAGTCCAAGTATAGAGGGGATAAAATCTCTCAGCACTGCTTTCCCAAAGGACCTCTGAAATGGCAATGGACCTGCAGTCAATCCACCATTCTCTATTGACCTGACTCAGGTGTCAAAGTCCTCAGCACAGCAAACCCCTCTGAGACCGCAATGCTATGGAGATGTGCCAGGTTCACCTGCTACAGTTGTGAAAAGCTCCTTGCATACCTCAGCCACAGTAATTTCAGAAAAGTCTCCTTTGAAACAAAGACATTTATAGGTCTGTTAGGTAGGGTTTGTGACCACAAAGCAACTTGCAAAGCAGAAATTCCCCTTTCCTCAAACCACTAGAATTAACAGAAAAAATGCTGTCATTGCTGCTTGCCATTAGCAACATGAGGATACACCACCAAGGCATCACTCTTGGCTTGCAAGAAATAGCAGCACCACACAACTCAGTCCCACTCACCTCCTCAACCTCAAACCTAGTCATTTATCAACCCCACAAAACCCCCAAAATGCTGTGATGCACAGATCCCAGTTGCTTCAGGTAAAAAGTTTAAGCTACTGCTTTCACTCCTTTTGAAGCTTTTACATGACAGCATAAAATTCTGGGACTCTAAAATGCAGAAGCGTTGCAATAATGTCTTTGCCTCTACATTCCCCATGGCTGACCAGATGATGGCAAACACGTACCATAAGACCACTGGATAAAAATGTCAGGGGCTTAGAAATAGTTCACATTCTCTGGCCTTCAGTTTCATGATCATTATCATAATAAAATGTTTCTTTGCTTATTCCCTGCACACCTGCTGCATGTCAGTTTCCCATTACTGCAGCTACGCCACCACGTGTGCTGCTCAGACTGACACAATCACCTTCCTTACACCAAACAGACCCTCACTACTGCTGGCCCACAACATCGATAGAAAATAGAGCACATAAACACTTTGTAAAGAGAGAGGAATGTAGTCTGGGGATGTGGTTCAGGGTTAGATAAAATGAGAACAGGGTTCTGGAACTCACTGTCATCAAGTTTTGGATCAAAATTCCTAAATGTTTCCGAGGTACTTGTTTTCATCTCTTACCACCAACTCTCGTTGTGAAGCATCAGCAGCAAAACCAAGCGAATAGATTTGCTCTTCGAATTTTGAAGTCAAACCATAACTTTCTGCAGGGACTGGAGAGGACAGATGGGAGAGTGTACGTACAGGATTACAGCCTGGCTTCTCCCCAGTTTTTCTTAAATATTTTGGGGGGAAGGAAGAGGGAGGAATGCATTTGGATATTCAGTTCCTTCCTCCCAGCTCATTCTCACTACTCTCCGTACATCTCTGCCTGTCCCTGGGTGCCTTATCACATGCACCTTATCAACAAAAGCCCCTAAACCCACAGTATGCAATCTCCTCCAAAATAAATTTGCTCTTAGAAGAATATTGTTGCTATTGCTTAAATACAAGCCATGTATCTGAAAAAGAGCACATTCGAATCACATCGTGGAATCACAGGATGGCTTGGGTTGAAGGAACCTTAAAGACCCCATACTTCCAACCCCATGCCATGGTCAGGGCTGCCATTCACTAGGATCCCAGGATCAGGGTGCCCAGCGCCCCGTCTATCCTGGCCTTGAATGCCTCTAGGGATGGGGCATCCACACCTTCTCTGGGCAGTGTTTTTGTTTGTTTAGTTTTTAAACAGGCTACACTAAGCACATGTTGAAAATCTCAGGTAATTAAACTTGCAGTATCAGTCAAAGCATCAGTCAAAGTCATCTTTGCTAACTGCTTGTAACAATTCCTTCAAATTCTTTTTTTGATTACGAGAAAACTGGAAGGAGAACTGCTGAGAAGAGTTTTACGTACGCATTCTACCAACTGTAGTGAGTTAGATTTTAACATTTTTAAACATTAATGTTTGCTCTAACTAGCTAGTAAATATTGAAACATGCCAACCAGTGTTCAGTCAACACTGGTAGCAACAGCATAGGAGAAGGTTTTTGATACAAGCTTATCAATTCAGACTCTTGATAATGACATCTGATGTTTCCTTTGCCCTGGTGATAAATGACATTCCAGTTTCACATTGCATTGATAATTACCCAAGACAACAGAATGCTGAATTAAAGCTCCCATTCTTTTTTCCTCCAAAATCTCACTTCTAGTTTTACAATAGATTTAATGGTTAAACAATACCATGCTTGCTTGCAAAATAATGCAAACAAAATAATTGAAATCCAGAAATTTAAATCAGCATAGAAAACCAAAAGGGTATGGGTAAGATGTGAAGCTAACTTGTAATTTATTTCTTTTAAGACTTTCAAGCGATATGTTGTATGAAGTCCTTGAAAACTATACAGAAAATGTCTTTCATGAAGATGAACTCCACTTCCAGACTGAAAAAGAAGAAACCCGCGGTTTGCTAACATGACATTTTGCACCTACCCTAACACTGGTTAAAAGAAGAACAACAAAGTTTCTTTAAATTTCTGGGTATTTTGTGTATGTAGTAATTGGATCACTCACACAACATTGAGACTACGCAGAATACTGAGCAAGTGTTCTCAATTCCCACTTTGACCAGAAACTCTTAAGATTCCAGTAGCTGCTATTTGAAAACTCCATCTCCTTTGGTTTAATTCAGAACAAGCACGTTTCTAGACTTCAACCTAAAATATAGAATAGAAAGACTCAAAAGATTACTTGGAATTTGCTTTTAAATTGCTAATCCTTTTAAATTGATAAGAAAAAGAAAGTCTATTTTAAAAAACCTATATTCCTCACTCCCAATAAATAGCAATTTATTGCTAATAAATGTAGTCTAGTTCTGTTAATCTCAGAATTAACTTAGCTACCAGTTCAATTAGGAAATGTCAATTGGGAATTCCAGTTAGCTCTTTCTAACTAGATATCAAATAATTTAACTGACACATGCACATTTTCCATATCCCAACCCCAACATGCGCCACAGTAATCTAAAGAACCGCAGCATGGGAAAGTTACTTGAGATCCACTGTTCCCTCGTGTTCCACATGAATGGCAGGGGAACTGCGTAGGCAAGGATGTTTCAAACTGTTAATGAAAAGAAAGCTTTCTTTGGAAATCCTTTACAAAAGTAAACTTGTTTCATCCAACAGATAGAGCGTGAAATTTGTAGTTAAATCGCATATAGAATGATGCTGGTTATTGAACATTATAAAAACTTCAGTAATCCTCACACAGTCACTAAAAATAAAAAAGTTTAAAGCAGATAATGTGGTAGACTGTTAAATAAACAGTTAAACAAGCCATAGGCACATTCAAAACTCATCTAACAAATGACAGGTACTTATAAGAATGCATTAAAGAGAAATTATAATGGAGTGAATTTCATGCCATGAAATTATTCTACGATAACAGCTACAACAAATAAGACTTTGGAGTCAGAAATGAAATTACTGTGTAGCAGAAGTGTGCACGTTGGTAAAAACAGTAAACATGTTACCCCTGGGTCAAAGAACTAACATCTCTGTAGCTGAGGACATCTTTTTGATGAATGTGAAACAGCTGGAATAAATACATGAAGGGTAACAATTGTGCTCCCATGGTAGATCCAGCTGCTGTGAAATGAACTCAGGGGAAAAAAGTAAAAAAAAACCCAACAAAAAAAAACAATAAAAAGAGGCATACACCATATAATCATATCATGTCTGCACATATCTTTTTAGAGTACAGAACAAGAAAAACATTGATTGAAAATCACTGTGGTGATATCATTTGTTAAAAGCAAAACGAGCTCATAAAGCATTTAAATACCAAGGAGTGACTTTTTCTCCTTGTAAAGTAGCACTTTACACCAATATTCACCATTAGCAATTTCTTCTTTTCAGACCACAGAAACGTTCATACCTGCTGGTGAGAAAGTTAATTTAAAAATAAATGTTAGAGACTGATAAAAATCCTGTTAATACTTTATTAGTGTAATTTTTTTTAACCTTTCTATTGGACAGAACATAAATGCAAACTCCCCCCAAAAAAATAATAATAATAATTCAGAGTCCTCTGCCATCCAGTAGAAGTGACCCTGGCAGTCTGTTACATGTTCATTCTTTGATACGGAAACAAGAGGATGGGGAAGGGAGGGAAACAGCATCAACAGAACAATTAGGCACACAGCTGACACGTACTGTACAATGATATGCACAAGTAATTCATAACGGCTATATTCATGAGATGAGCTCTTTAGATTTTCCCCTTGTAATGTATGAGCTATGCTCCCATGAGCAAGGACCATTAAGAACAAGGGAATTAACAGCGGAGTAACAAATAAGACTTTTAAAACAAGTCCTTAAATAAACTAAAGCAACAACAGAATGCAAAATTGTTCAGCTGAGAACACATTTTTAACCTAGACTTTAAAACATTAAAAATTCATTTATTTTACAGTTATTCAAATACACATGCATTAAATGAAAATATTGCACAAAATTAAAATTTAGATTGTGGAATTCATATATTTTTATTTTGGTACACATTCTGGTAGCACTTAAAATTTACGGTTTAGTTCTAGCAGACACCAGCAGCACAAGCTTGAGGATGAACCAAATGAAAAATTCAATTGCTCATTTTCTCTTAAAAATAATTAAGGCTAAAACAAGTGCATTTGTTGACAATGGCACAATCTTCAGTGGCCAGTCACAGCACCCAAAGGCCAGAAGATACACCCAGACACTTAAGTGCTGTATATTAACATTCAGTTTTGGAGACTTTATAGGATAACAGGCTGCATGGTTGACAGGGCAGGTATTTTGAATTGACAAAAGGAAAACCATTATAAAGACACATACAAACTTTTAAATCAAAAGTATTAATTTCTGATCAATCTTGCCAACCAACAGGCACAACTGAATTAGGAAGCCACATTCTGTAACTAAATACAGAAGACAAAACATTAGTACATATATACATATGCACACCTGTATGTGTGTGTATAAGTATATATATGTAATAACTTCCAGTAAGTAAAATGACTAATGAGCATGGTGTATTATGTTCAGTTCACATTCCTAGAGATATTATTTTCTTTTTCTTTACAGAAATGTACCAGATAATTAAGAAAATCCCAATCTGCACACCACCACCATTCTCTTGAATTTTTTCATGGTACCTGCAGATAGATAAGAGGTTCCACAGATTTGACAGAACAGCATTTAAACTTCCCACTTTCATACTGCATAACAAATTCAGTGATTTAAAAAGACACAGATTATGTTTGGTAGCATCAACGACGTAACTACTGTATCGCCAAGAACAATTGCTGAACCATCTTTCATCAGTTAGATGTCAGGAATACTAGCTAGAGCATACACTGACATCAGAGGAAGATACAGGCATGTAAACAATGGTAGCTGGCTATGCTGAATACTCCACACAGGAACTCAAGAATTTTCTTAAATGCAACAGCACTTAATCACACTTCTACGAAATCTGCAGAGAAGAAGGGGGAAGGGTTGTTACATATCTTCCAACTTGTTTTCCTAGTAATTTTAAAAGGAAGGGATTTAACTTACAGCATTTAATTCCGCAATAAAGGAAAGAAAACAAAACAAGTGCACTTGAGCCCATGCATACCGTATGAGAACGTTAACAGTACAATACGATTATCATTAAGTAGTATGATAAAAGGCTACATTGCGTGAATAGAGTCCATAAGAAAAAATGATTTATATAGATGCTTCAGCCAAATTAACTAGTCCTTTGAGAGCCTTCTATCTTCTCTTAGAACGCTTTAATAAAAGGTCTGTGTCCCTCTCCCACATAGAAAGATCATTTGTTCCCATTCAAACACAAATTGCTATAAGGATCCTTGATCAATAGTTGTATCCTGTGCTTAGCGTTCTGAAAAAATATGGACTCCACACAAGTACTTTCTATTCACTCAGATAGTAGTGCTCATAAAACAGTAGGGGACTATGAAAAAGAAAACACAAACTGAGGTATGCTGTGGCCAAAACGAACTATGTCTGTTCTATTATTCTTAATTAGACACAAATTATTTGATGGAACTCAACAGATGGATGTGGGGTCTCGATGTCAAATTTCTATTAAAATTTTACACTATGCAAAAAATAAAAAAATTATTTAAAAAAATATTGTAATTTTATCTCCTTTTTATTTTCATATATACACTAAAGATGCGTTAAGGAATTCTCAAATGTCTACAATATGACTAATGAAATATTTTATTTGTAAGGAACCATCAAATTCTAACATTTTTTTTCCATGAATCTTATATGCTCAAAGGTAAAGGAATCTTTCAATTAGGTAGGACATAGTCTTTTGCACCCCAAAAAGTTTCAGATTTTAGTTGGGAATTGTGTGAGAATTGTCTCTTAGTGCAATTTCCTCATCTCCTAGTATGATGTCTGTGCTCTTTGAAACATGTACCCCCTTCCTTCTGCAACAATGATCTTGACATATGCTCAAATACACCAACTGAACATAAATATGATGCTCCTTCTTCACTGAAGTTACATGCAAAACTGTATGCCAGGTGCTATAAGAGCAGAGAATGGCCCTTAGAGCTACAGAATAATCAGAATAAAGGTTTTATTTCTACTGCACCTTTACTAGAACCCCCTCCAACAGATCTAATGTTAGCTTATTTTTCAGAACAGAAAAGGTGAAGTTTGTGTGGTGTAAAAATCACATTACCTCAACTTTACTTGAATAAATACGCTTTTATGATGGGGGTATAACTACTTCTCCCCTCCCCTACAAGTCTGCTGTTCCAGAGACTGCTTTTCACGTTAGCTCAGCCTTTAGAGGAATGTTAAATAAGCCCTACAGAGCCTCAACAGACATAATATAGAAAAATTCCACCTGATTCTCACACATTGCACTATCTCCCAGTGCCAAAACTTATTTTCCACCATCGTATTACCACAGTTGTTTATGGTTCACTCAGTCTGGCACTTTTCATTGCTGGCAAACATCGCCTCAGGAACGGAAGGAATCAGCATTCTTATACAGTGGGCCAGTTTTCTTCTCAATGTTGCACGAAGACGCACCAAATCATTTAAGACACACGAACCCTTCTGCTAGTGGTTGAATTACAAGTGAAGATGAGAAGATCCACAGGTCTTGCAGATGCATTAATAATCTACTATGTGACACTAGAAGATTGGTGCAGAAATAACAGGTTGTGAGTTTGAAGCCCCAGAGAATCTGCCCAAGTAATTAGTCCTGGACAAACATACACCAGCTTAATAGGTTTAAAGTGTCACCTTTTCTGCAAGGAAGGTGCTTGAGTAGAATGTAGTCTCTGTTTATACCTCTGCATCTGCTTTGACCGTGAATGCAGTTTGTTGAAGAGCTCATGGAACTTATTTTGTGGAAATAAGGTTTCTAGAAATCTCTCCAGAAAGACGTATACCATTCTCTTGTTCAGTTGAGTATGCTGAAACATCTCAAAGACCCGAAGAATACCTTTCCGTGTTGTCTCAGCACCAATGATGTGCTTCAATTCGTCTACAAGAATGAAATTTACATGGAAGATTAAATTAATTCAACACTTCAGTTAACAACACAAATTAAGTCTTTCAGGTAATTTGTCCAGACTTCCTTTCAAAAACTATGCAGCTTGAAATCTGAAGTAACACAGCCTCTATTATACATAGTATGTTAAGCTAAATGTTCTCTCAGAAACGATCTCTGAAAACTACATCCATTCTACAATGTATATAGAATCACAGAATGGCTTCAGTTGGAAAGGACCTTAAAGATCATATATTTCAACTCTCTGCATGGGCAGGGCTGCCACTCTCTACGGTCAGGCTGCCCAGGGCCCCATCCAACTTGGCCTTGAACTCATCCAGGGACAGGGCATCCACAACTTCTCTAAGCAGCCTGTGCCAGAGCCCTGAAACCCTCTGAGAAAATAATTTCCTCCCTGCACATTCTCTAACACTCCCTTCTTCGAATTTAAAACTGCTCCCCCTTGCCATACCACTATCAGACTACTGCAAAGTCAATCTCTTGTTTAAAAGCTCTTTTGAAGTACTTGAAGGCTGCAATAAGGTCCTTCTGAAGCAACTTTTCCTTCCAGGCTGAACAAGTCAAGCTCCTCCCTCCTCTGGACCCATTCCAACAGCTCCACATCTTCCTTGTGCAAGGGGGCCCCAGACCTGGATGCAGTACTCCAGGTGGGGCCTCATGGTGTACTGGAATATGAATTTCATGTACTCAACTTAAATCCTCTAGTGAAACTAAATACTGGATTGGTTTTAAGAACTGAAGTTGCAAAGGTCACCACACGTGGAAAATTTCCAATGCTTTAATAACTAAAACCATTCTTACTTGAAAGTCAGCATTTCTTTTCAGTATTTCAACAAATCAACAAGAATAACTCAAGAGCCAATATACAAGTAAGAATTTTTTAGCTTCAATCTCAAATCCCCTTACCTGGCATTATCTCCAGTAATTTGGTCTTCCCTGCTACTCTTGTTCTCATTCTAATAGCTTTGTCTCTCCGTGGAACAGTCTCTGCTAAAATGCCATTGGGCCAAAAAGCATCTCTGTAACAAAAGCAAATCTGTCAAAATACATTAAAATTTTAATCAAATGGAAGGTTATTTTTAGTCTTTCCAAATTATCTCATAAGATAAATACGTGAAAGTAATTTGTACAGAACCAAACAATACTTATTATTAAAGAAGGGAAAAGGGGAAAATGGAATGATCGGAAGTAAATCTATGATACACTAAATCTATTTACAGTTGCTTCATGCTACTTAGCGTGGAATCAGTGGAAAGAAAAATTTAAGAATATATTACACAGCAAAAAACATCCAAATATCACATACCACATCAGCCTCTATTGTCACTGACAGACTTCAAACTATTAATTATTTCAATAAGATCTTTGATGGAGGTTAAGCCATTAATAAGCCAGAAGTGAGATGAATACACTTCAGTCTATTGTAATGCTCCATGCAGAATACAAACCGCAGCATAAAAAGCTGTTTTATCCTCAGTGAATGACATTATTTTTCCGAGTAAGACACATATGTTCTTAACTCAGTATTAAAGAATAAAAAAAGTATCTCTGAAGCATGACCTTTTGACTACTAGATTATTCTACTTCATATCTTTCCTTCCATGCAAATAAAAGTCATGGAGGGGTGTTTTGTTCCAACAAATATAGCTGAAGACATTAAGCATTTTAGGAGAGAGAATGGTGAAACAGACTTTTCTAAAGAGGGTTTGACAATTTCAAACTCAGAATTCAGTTCAATTGTTCGACCTTGTATAGAACACATACTAGCATGGAGCTAGAGTTTTTAGTAATAACAACTGTTTGCTTTTTAAGATTGGACAAGTGCATGCCTTCACTAAGGTTAACAAGACAATTCAATCCAGTAACATGATGAATTCCAAATACCCCAGCTCTTCAGAACCAGTTAAAGAAGAACCTTCTAAGGAAAAGGTGAAAACTCCAAAATATTTTTATTTATGTTATGAATACTTTCTCTCACTTAAAGCAACCAAAAAGCTGGGCTTGGTCAAACTGGATTTATATACAATAATAATTTCCTCACAGAGAAAGAACAGGAAAGATGCACATATATTAGACATCGATTGGCAAGTGCTTTGCAATTAACATGTACCATTAAAGATATACCTGAAGCGTTTCACAGCATCTGCTACTTGTTCAGGAGATGTCATCCAGTCAACATGATCAACTATTTTCCTAAAATCAAAGCAACAAGTCTCTTATCTTGTTGTTTCAACAGAGGAAAAGAAAAACAAGTAAACAATTTTAAAGAGCATTCTAGTGCAAGTGCAACTTCAGTTCTTCTCCAATGCTATCAAGTAGGTTCTATAAAATGGCACATTATGAAAATGAGCACTGATTCTCAAGATAAAAATGTCAAGTCCCTTATCACTCTCTGAGCACTACTGAAGCTAAAGCCTTTTTCCTATTTGAGTAAATGAATGATGACCAAGCAGGCTGGAAAAAATGACATTACATCTCACTATTCAAGTCTGGTATGTTGATGGAAACTATATAAACATCTGTGCACCATTAAAAAAAAAAAGAACGTAATTAAAACCTGTAAGAATCTGCTGTATAAAAGTTCAGCTAGTTATACTACAGTTTGAAAACAATAACAGTGTTCACAGTTACTGAATAGTGCAACATGTATTTGGTAGCACAGGTTTCAAGGTAACTCTCATCTGGCAACCAGGAATAATTTGAAAAGGACCCGGTGCTATTCCTATTACCTAGTGGTGTCACTAGTGATAGCACAAGAACTGAAACAGTGATGATGAAAACATTAAGAATGTACTCCTGGAAGAGTAATAGCAAATTACTTCTCACCAGGCTGAAATTAAGTTTCTGATCCAAGGCACTAGGCCAAATTGACAAGTAAGCAACTAATTACAATTCACCTAAATTTGATAGTGCTAGTGTATCATTTGTAACACTAGAGAGACGAAACCAGAAATAAGGCAGAAAGAATACTACCAACAGTAAGAAATATAATGTAAAACATAGGTCAAAAGGCATATATAACACCAGTATTAGGTTACATTCACACAATCATGAACTCTTCTGGCTATGTGAAAGTGGAAATTCTCTGACATGTAAGTAGTACCAGAATTTGTCTTTCAGCAACTTTCCATTTATCACCTTTTACATCACATTTGCACTTGGTTTCTTCATTCTCTTTAAAGGGAAAAGCATGTAGCAATTTAGCAACGTCAAAAAGGATGTCTAGTCAGTCTATATAACTTCATGCACATAATAGCTCTATATAAGAAGAACAGTACCTATTAATTGTGTCACCATATGTTGCTCTAATAAGCTGTTGAAGTAGATTCTTTATGTTTCTTCTTAACCACTGATTTCTTTCCTTTAAATCAAAGACTTCATCCATAAGGAGGAGCATTACTCGAAGTGGAATATTGTCATCCACCTGATCAAGTGAGTAAGAACAGAATCAGTAAGAATATTTCAGTTCACAACAGGTACAGTTTATGGGCCAAATGCTTCTGTATGAACATAACAGGGTCAGAGACACTTTGATCGGTTGTCTATTACAATACGAAATCTTCCTTAAATCTTCCACAACATCACCAACAGCAAAGAAAGACTGAAAAACAGGGACAAAATAGTCTTATATCCTCTTTTTTTAGAAAGGGTTAATGTATTCAAGTTGAACAAAGTTAACAGAAGAATGCATGAACTGGAGAGAACTTGTCCCCTTGCTTTTTCTTTGGTAGAAAAATTCAGAAGCAATGAGAAACAAAAACACTTGACTGCAATGAATTACTTTTTAGTATTATTATTTCAATTTGAGTGCTTTTGTCAGCGTAGATTAACAAAAGTGTCATAATTCTATTTTTTATTAAAAGATGTTACACTGACTGGCTATAGCTATGGAAATCCTAAAATGGATTCACTAACTGTGAAATTATTTTTAGTAATAAGTAGAGTACGTTTTCAGTAACTGTCAAACTTATTGTTACCTTTTTTTGAAGCATTAAATTTGAGGAAGAGTTTACTGAATTCGAGTGAGAATATTCATTTTTATTCTTCTTTTTCCCCCTACAGAAATAAGATTAGCTTCTCATGGCCTCCTTTTTGGCACATGCCAAAATTTAAGTCTATACGTTGTTAAGTTACTGCATGTAAGATAGCACATGGAGTTGTATTACAAAAGAGAACACAGTTATTTATCACAGGTACAACAAATGAATTTTTTGACTGAGTTGTAGCCTAAATATTAAATTCATTACTAATACTTCATAGAATAGCAAGCTAGAATTATCTTAGAAGCTACTGAGAATTGTAGCTCCTATTCACTTTACAGATCAGTGAAATATTTGCAAAAAAAAGCTGTTCATGTATTTGAAATATTTAGCTTTGCCTGTGCAAAAACAGAAGCAACAAGAGTGTTAGAAGATGTATGTTTGTAACAACAAATTTACAGACACAGTCTGATAGAATGAAGAACAATGAAGGAAAAGGAAAGCCCAGAAGGGCTCAAGTCTGATATTTGAGTAAAAATACATCTAGCAAGCCATCATAACATTTATGCACAAGACGACAAACAGGAATGCTTTGATGTGTTCAAAAATCTAAAATGTGCATGGCAAAACAGGTGCAGACTTATGACCGTGGTAAACTGCATATAATCACTGATAATCTTACAGCATTTCTGTCCTACTTAAATGTGAAAGTTGTTTCTTTTTTGTTGTTTTGTTTCCATGTATATGATCAACGTTTCAACCAAAATAACATCAAAATACCACGTTATGACAATTTCAACTTCACTGACAAGTTTCTTAATATTACTACTTAATTTATTTTTGGTATCCACATACTGAAAGTTTATTACTAAGCAGCATATGAACTCTTTTTCCTCTGTCTAAAAGAAATGTGTAAAAGACTACTTATGATTCATTAGATGAAGGCTCCCTGAAATCAGTCCTAACTGAAATTATACTGACAGTCTGGTATCATGCTTTCTTTGAATAGAAAGAAATAGAAGGAAGATAGAATAAAAACTTCAAGTAAATCTTTAAATAAATAAGTACCCAAACACCAAAATATCATCACGTGAGCTCTAATGTACTGTTAAGGCATCTTGGTACTAAGAAAGAAGTTAACCTTAGAAGGAAACATGATTTTTAAAAGAAATTTAAGCGCCTTAAACACCTGCTTCTAAGTGCCTTGTTTATTTATCAGTGTCAGACTCACACTGTCATCAATTGTTGCTGCAACGCGGCAATGGTCAGGATCTGAGTAAGTTTTCTGGATCAAAGGAGGCACCTGCAATTTAAGAAAAGGTAATTTTTATGAAGGACAATACTGTAGAACACCAATAAATCAGATTCATCATCATAATCAAGATGATTATGAAAATAAAAACATTTGGTCAAAGGTCAGTTGCATAGTGCAGCAGATTCTCATCTTCCAGTAAATCAGGTCTTGTATGACCATATAAATTTTCTCAAGTGCCTAGTGCTTTAAATGAAAAACTCTAAGTCTATGTGGGACTGATATTTCTTATTTCCCTTTTATCTCAGTTTCTGCTTTGTCACAGTCTTCCCAGTGAGTACAACTGGCCACACATCAGGGAAGCTGCCAGCAATGAGAAAGTCCAGAGGCAGTCATTCTTCCACAAGACCAAAACAAAGAAAAACAAAAAACCCCAAAACATACTCCACACAACAACAGAAAAAAATATTTATTATTCCCTTTTATGTGTAGCTCATCTTGGTTACTGTTCTACATCTGCTATAAATAACTGTTCTGATAGTATAACATGGAATGATCTCTGACCAAAGGACCTTACAGCAAGAGACAGAAGTACAAGTGTGAGGGAAAAGAAGCTAAGGTAAACACATTAGGTAGATTTCTACTATGTGGTAATTCCAGATAGTGTGTCTTGCTATGACTCCATACCTTTTTGGTGTTATATTTTAGGAATACATTAAATGAGAAAAATAGTAGATGGCAGGACAGGCAGGAAGAAAATGTAATCAATAACAGAATTCAACAAGGAATAAGCAGAAGAGACATTATCTCCTTAGAAAGTTCTGATACTTCGGCAAACAAATGCAGGGACTGCAGCAACCTATCAATGACATCTCCACATTGTTCTCAATTGGCTGCAGTGACCTGAAGATGGATCCCTGCATAAATTCCATCTTTCAATGTTCTACATAATATTAAAGAGAACTCCACATTCGCAGTGTAATGACTGCTGAATCTTGTAAAAATGGTATGGGTATAAAACAGACTGCTCTCCTGTCCAAGGACCTGACTCTTCATTATAATACAGAGCAAGTTAAAATGACTTGATAGTCTCCTGTTAATTCACTGGTATGTATTAACTACCAAGTATTTTCTTACCTTGAAAAATGATTGCTTTATGTCTTGTCCCAGTCTCTCTGACATTTTACCCATGTTGTCTGACATTTTAGTCATTCCCTCTGCCAGGCTGTCAGGGAGAGACTTGACTGCATTTGATACATTTCTCATAGAGTTACGCAGTGGGTTTACAAATGTGTCCATCTAAAGGAGAAGATGTTGAACCAGAATTGTACAATCTATGAGGACACTAGTAAATTAATGTACTATGAGAAGTATCACACAGTTCTGGAGAACAACTATATAAAAGATAACTGTAATTGTTTAAGTTCGTTACACACTGCAGCAAAAAGTTTTAATTTCATTTTCATTTATTTCTCAATCCTTACATCCCTGCTGCAAGTCTTCACATCTTTCAACAGATCTTTTTCCTGAGCCATTTCCATTTGCTATTCTTTAGCTTTTCATAATTTATATTTGCTTTCCTTTTCTTGCCCATTTAATGCCACTTCTTCCCTCAAGGACTCCTACTTCCACAAGCATTTAACTTCTGCTTTCAACTCACCATCTTTGAAACACGGCTTTCACATATACCTTATATTCAATCCAGAGGTACATATAGTAATGTGAAGCCCAAAAGATCAGGGGAAATGTTTAAGTTAAAGCAAATCTTAGTCAGTCATTACCTAAGTAATGACAAGAAGTGTTTTACCGTGTTCCGGTGTTAAATATTTGAGAAATACAACAAGCTTGAACTTACAGTTTTAGATGTTTTTTACATTAAAAAAAAATCATTAGAAGTTTAGGAATAATTATATTTGCAAAAGCAGGTGCTCACTCAGACTGGTCAAGTGAACAAAGAATCATTTCACTGAAGGGAGTTCTAGTGGCTTAATAAAATAAATGCACTGTTCAGAGCTCCAAATTTGATCAACAACAAAAACACACAGCAGCTGCTTTTGAAAGGAAACATATTTCATTTCTTGGGCTAAAGAGTGGACAGCATGTAACAGCAGCATATACAGAGTGAAGGATCGAAAAAAGATATTAGAAGAAACGAGTACAAAAAAAAAATCAAAGATGTCACTGACAAAGTAAATTGCAACAAACACAGTTTATAAAAATTCTTAGTGCAATCCGTGTTTCTCCACTTCCTCAGATACTTTTTAAAGTGTTTTGAAAGTGCAGCTTAATATATGAAATATTTTATGTACGAAATATATGTTCATATGTGAATATCACACATTAGTACATAGTACATATGAATATCTGCTTAATATCAGATCAATATCTTTGTCTAACACAGCCATCACATTTAGAAAAGCTCTAATGAAGTTTTTGTGATGGTGTAAAACATTCTTACCTTCCGTGCAAAATCCCCCTTCCCTTTGCTGTAGGCTTTATTCTCCAGAAAGTCATACACATAGTGGGCTAGAGCTGGAGAAGCTTTCATCATTTCAGGATTTAACAGGAGCTGAGTAAAATATATTTTGAAAAGCACTTTTTAAGTGATTTTGAAAAGAGCCATGCAGTTCAGTGAAAGTTTACCGTGCACACAGTTATATTTTGCAACGCTTTTTTTTTATTCATCCTCTAAGTTTTATTCCAACACAACTATTCTAAAGATGGAAACTATCATCTGAGAGGTGATTACTATAATTTTAACTAATATTTTAATTATCGCATCTCAGAGAAAAATACATTGAATACATTTCCATAACTGTTAAAACATCCATTAAGTCACATACTTTGGTGTTAAGTGACAGGGAATACCCTGTGAAGTAGAACACAGTTCTCATCCGAACGGGGAAGCTGTGTGGTTGTGGTACTTAGCAGAGTGGGCACCACACCAACCCTTATGCAACAGCACAAGAGAAAGTAACCAAAAAAATGAGTGTAATGGAAGAAAGTTCAGCAGTGTAGTGATCAAAAAAAAAAAAAAAAACAAACAAAGCAAAAAAGAAACAATCGGAATCTTATCAGCTCAAATAAGTGAATGCAGAAATGGCAGAGAATAAAACTGAATGTCTTACAGCATACTGTTTCGGATGTACCTCTTCATGATTTATTTGGGTGAATTTTGCTAGCAATTTGAGTAACAATCTCAGAAAATGAGCACCTACACATTCTATAGTAACATCAGGAAGTACCAATGACAGAACTATCCCATTCATTTCCATTTACTCACATTATTCAAAATTAAATTTGTCATTTAGCTTCAGCTGAGACACAATATTAATTACAAAAATTGCAAGCAAATTTCTACCATAAAAAAAAAGAATTTCAAACAGAAGTCATAACAGCTTACCTGCAAATATGCATTTAAATCTTTCTTCCTCTTTTCCAAGAATTCTCTGTCCATATTGTTAAATGTCTTTTTGCCAGGAAGTTTCAGTATATTTGCCAGATTTTCAAACTGGAAGAAAAAGAAATATTTTGCTCTGCATTCAGTGGAAGTTCAAATCACCATGTAACCTCAAAAATGATAAGATGTTATATTCCCTTCTCATTTACCATATAATGCCTGACATGCAATTTCTGCAGCAAGCCCAGAACTCAGATTCCCTGCAGATGCTGAAATGTAGGTTGTCAAGAACAAGAACATGCCAACTCTCAGAAGATGGTCAAGGGCAAAAATTAATTTCAGGAGTTTTTAAATACAGATTTATGCAAGTATACTCTGCAAATGCAAATTATTCATGTTCTAACATCTGCTCAATAAGCTTAGGTTCAAGATTTATCGTTATTATTTGTGCAGAAGTCAGAAGGGTTATGACTATACATCAAGATAACTCATATCTTTCTAAAACATCTTCCCTTTCTTCTCCTCCTATTTCCTACAAACTTACTAAAGAAATTAATTTTTTAATCACTGGAGTGTATTGCAGCACCCTGTTTACACAGGTTATTATGCACCAGCTGATTACTTCTACTGTTTCAGTTCTACAATAAGATCAGCTGATCCAGTGAAACAGTATAGAAAGATGAGGCTTAAGCATTTCAGAATGTTGAAAAATGTTGCTACGATTTTCAAGAGTTGAACTTTAAGATTCAAGATTATTCATGGACTGAATCCAATACTTTCTCTAAACCTTAAATAATTTTTAAGGGTAAAGACAGTATATAGTATCTGATCTCTAAAAGGCTGTATACTTTCCTCATTATAGAAGATCATAAAATTACATATTTAATGAGTGTTTTATTGCATTTCAGGCCCTGCACATTGACTTTTTGTGAAGACAACAAAGGAAGGACACAAAGGTTGTATAACATTTATGGCCTACAGAAAGCATCACATAACACTTGTTACCCACGTTACAAATCTCACTCACACGCAAGCTGAGCAGAATGTGGTCTAGTTTTTATTTAGATACCTGTTATCTAAACAGAAGCATGTAAATAAAGAATAGCTTCCACTTTATAGATATTTACTTTGAATAATATTACTCTACTGAGTAAAAAAAACTAGATGTGAATCAATTCAGCACTTTTTTCTTTAAAGTCATAGAATTATAGAACTGCTCAGGAAATTAATTTCAAAATAAAGATTCAAACCTTTACCCATAAGATGCCAATAAGATCAGAGATGAACACAAAAAAAGGTTTCAGTGTGCCTGTAAACTCAGTAGGAATGCTAATTTTACTTTCAAAACAAAGCAATATTTGTCGGGCATTTGAGAAATCCAAATCCACTTCTTGTTCTTAAGAACACTGACTTTTTGATGTCAAATTTTACTCTGTACAGTTTACTTCTGTGAATTACAAGTGTCTCATAGGATGTCTCTATTAGGACGTTTAAGAATGTGAGCATACAAGTGTAGCAATAGAAGTTCAGTCTAGCAGTACACATCTTTTTATTAGAGGAATTACATAGACATCATGTACTAAACAGTTGGACCAGTAAGCAGCTCAGTACATATTATTACATGAACGGTTGAAAAGCGTGCATTAATGCAAAATACAGTGCTATTACTCCACATCTCAACCCAGTTTGAGAAAGCCAGTGTTGCACCACACCATCACACTGGAAAAAAAAAAAAGTCCTTTCAAAGAAACCTTAAAGACTTCAAGCAGATGAATTACCTGCTCAATGATCCTCATGTGAAAGTCATGGAAGTCACTGTAGCGCCGATACGTCTTCCATGTTTCTTCACTGTTTGCATTTCTCCGATGGACTGTGATAGCATACAGTGCATATGTCTTGCCATGGTCATTGCACACTCCTGCCACAGCATATGGGTCATAGTCAGCACAGACTAGTAGTTTAAAAACAAAAATAAAAGAAAAGGAACAAACAGAAAGAAGGAAGACGAGAGGACACAAACGTGAAGAAATGACTGAAATGACAGATTTGAGAAACTAAAATGGACATGCAAGCAGGAAAGTTTATCTGAAACACCACAAGTGTTTGAACTTAAATTTAACTCCTAGAGATTAAGTAGCCTTAAAGATAGACAAGTTTCACTCACATGCAAAACATGAAGAAACAAAAGAATAGGAAAGGTTTGAACTTTGATGAATAGAGAATAGATCTTAAAAAATAACTTCAACCCCAAAGAATTCAAGACAGGTGAAAGACAACTGTGAAACTAGAAGAAATTCCAGTCTCCAAAGTACCTTCTCATTGTATTTTAGAAAGCTTACAATTACAACAAAAAGCACTAACATCATAAACACTGATTATTTTTTTTTAGCATTAGGAGCTGCTGGCTAAAAGATAAAAAAAAAATCAACCCCCACATTATTTCTCAGTCAACAAAAATTATATACACAAAGATATACACAAATGCATGTATTCTGTATGTGTGTACATGTATACATATTCTTTGTATACACACACATTTTATGGAGAAGCCAATTTATAAATGGAAAGAACACAGATGGCTATCTTGAAAAAGAAACATCATATTGCACTCCATGGAGTATTCAAATTTTTCTGTCTACATTTTTTCCATCCCTACAAAGAAATTGTTCCAAAAACTTTCATCAAAACTACAGAATATCATAAACACAGTACTGTATACACTGCATGCGTTTATACTGTTAACATGCTCAAACTCCAAATATTGAGCCAACAGCCCTCAGCTAGATGAAAATATCTAAGTTCTATGAATTTATTAATGTGTTCAAACTCCATGAAATGCACTTTTCTGTCAAATCATCAGCTCTAACTTCTCAATATCTCACAGGAACAAGGCTGAGGTCTAAGCTGCAAAAAGAGATCAAGGATAGGGGCTAACAAGGTAAGAACTCCTGACTAGTAAAACACACAGTGGGAATGCAGCATCACCAGTCTTCTCTGGTGTCAGCCCTTTAGAAGAATGACAAGTGCTGAATCCAAGAGTAAAAAGACAGGAAGCCATTGCCCCATGGGTGCTGCACAAAGCATATCCTCTAAACTCAAAATGACCACTCTGCCATGCAGCCACTGTACCATGACTCACTGACCTCCAGGAGGACCACTGACAGCCAGGAGTAGTAGAAAAAGTAGAAAAAGAAAGCTGCAGTTCCCAGCCTTACATTGCATCTTATCAGTTATTTTGCAGCACAAAGTAAGCTGAATCCTTAACGAGCATGGAGTTCTTGTAACATCCCCTCCCCCCAATTTGAGCACAGAAAAGGCAATAAGCAGCAGAGGAAAGAAGTCTGCACACAGACCACACTACACATGGGAGACTTTTATGTCTTGCTCAAAAACAAGAGAAAGGAGACGTCTAGTTTAATCCTTACGATATGAAGCAAGAAATATGCATAGGTTCATATGAATTATTATGGAATGATGGAGTCAAACTGATAGCAAGCAGGACTGCTGGCATCAGACTATAAATTTAACATAATTCACATGAGGTTAAGCTCATTTTATTTTCCTTGGAGATCAAAACAATGAAACTCCTAAATTTAAGTCAGAAAACAAATAAGGCCTGCTATTTTAGTACAAGAAAAATTGCAATTCTTAACTTTTAGAATTACTTTTCCCCTTCTCTGACGGCCAACTATATAGACTATTGGATTGTACCATGCTGGGTTGCAGTAAATTTTAATTAAAATGTCAGCTAATGAATTCTTGCCCACAGCTTTCAACTGTGCTATGTAAATATGCAGTTTAAAAAGTTTACTGCATAGTAAACTCTACCAAAGACCCACTGACAAAACCATTTTCCAGTGGAATTTTGTCTAACTACAGTATTTGCAAACAATAGCAGAACTTTACTATTTGCTAACATATATTTTAGCTTATTAATAAACAGAAATTTGCTAAAATAACCAAAAATGCCTCCACTGTTAGAACTGAACTCACTACCTTAAAATTGAGCTAAGCCAACCAGGAAGCATAGAAGAAAGGAGATTATACCATAGGACAGGAAATGACCACTTAAGAATTCAACTTGTGACCAAAAGAAATAAAGTTGGCTTTCAGAATGTTTCTTCAAATAACTGTCAAAATAAATACTCAATATTAAATTTAATGACCGACAGTTTATTAACTTTTTCCTGTCATCCATATAAAGGAAAAATAATGCTGTAAACAGCAAAAATTAAATTTCATTTTAGGTACACATATAGTCTCAAGTTACAGCAACGATTCTGTATGGAGCTCCAGTACGAAGACTTCATGGGGAGCATGAATTCAATGTTTTATGACATTAAAAAAAGGAAAGGATTAGGAATTCACGTATCTGTAATATTAAAAATAAAAAACAAAGAAAACAACACTCAGAAGTTGGAAAAGAGTAAGCAGCTGTTGTAACAGTTTAACTTACCAGTATCCGAGATATATGCATGGAGTTGAACTGTCTCATCCGAAGGGACATTTGAAAGGTCATCTAAGGACTGCAGGGAGAGAGGGAGGGGAGAATGAAGAAATGAGCAATGGATAACAAGATCATAGGCACATCTCATTTGTAAGATGCTTTTTGATTAATCTAGTTAATTTTCAAACTTCCAGTTCACCATACTATTACAATAGCTTAATGCACTTAACAACAAAATCACGTTTCTATTACCCGGTTACTAAAGTATTTCCCCTCCACACACACACACACACACAGTTTCACATACTTTTGTGACCACTCAGATGCATTTACCACTTTCATTTGACATCTCAGTTTAATAGAAGTACAGACACAAATGGTCTTTCACCAAGCATTTGAAAAACAAAAAGAACAGTAGTACAGCTATGGATATACAGCTGTGGTATAACGGAGGTATCACTTATTATTACTTATATCTTTATACTGTTTGTTTCTTTCAACTGACTGCCAACTAGATAAAGGTATAGCGCAGTATAAGTTGAATAACTTCTCCACTCTATCTAAAAAAACAGAACAATTTTCTCAGATATTCTCCCTTGTAAAATATAAACATGTACATACTCAGGCTAATACTGTCTCCATGTTCAGTAATTATTTGGGATAAAAAGAAGCTAAATAGGTGTTTTAAAGATGCTTTGTTAAATTTAAGATTAATAAGAAGGGCCAAAGACAGAGCTACTGAAACAGAATTCATAGGCTTTCAGATCCCAGCAAATTTAAGCAACTCTTGATACTTTAGATACTATGCAATCCAGACATTAAATGTATTTGTTGTATTGTTGTAATGTTGTATTTTATTTTTTTAAGCATTGTTATTTATTACTTTCCTGCCTCCCTACATCACCAACCTGACTCTTTTTCTTTTTTGTTACTGCACAGAGTTCAGACTGATACACATTAATGAACTCCAGAAGATCAACTCAGGTATTTCTGCTGCTACTCAAGGCCTTGGTACGTACTATCTTTGTGACTTATTTTATTTGCTCTACGCAAAGTGATGTATAAAGTTCAGATTATGGAACCAGTTAGACGACATTTGCAAGATGCTAAATGTTCCACAACTGTTTTATACTGCAAAATGTACCCTTACAGGTTTGGTGTACTAGATGAAGGTGTCAAGTTAGAAGCAGAAATTAAGAAGGTAATTTTTCCTTAAAAGTTTCAAACAATCTTGAAAGAGAGGAATATAAATACAAAATTGAAATGCAAAACCCTCATGCCATAACCTAATCTTTCTTAATGCACTGTCATCAGGTAAAAGTACAGAAATTCCAAAACCTTTAAAGTAACCTTACCAAGGTCTATTTCATTTCATGCAACAAACTAGCGCAAGGGAGCAACATTATTTGCAAAGAAATGTACTCTTGCCATGGAAATCAGCCAGGAAAAACTAACCTACCAGTTCTCAAACACCTGTAAAAGCACTGAAAAACCCCAAAGAGCACTGAAGAATAAGGAATACAGAAAGTAAAATTTCTTCTGCCTAACAGTTTATTAAATATTTCAGTTTAATTAAACATTCTGTATAAAGAATGTTTCATTCTCTATAAAAATAATAGATGTTGAATTCTGCTAATATACTTTTCAGAGCAAAAAAGAAAAATCAAGATTCTCAGCAATCGCATACAAATATATTATGCTACAGTGCTTAGTAAAGGTGTCAAGATTTTCCAGCCTAATTAGAAAAAGACACACAAAATGAAGTAGCACATTAAGTAGCACACTCACCAGATGATCTATAACAAAGAGAAACCCCTATCCACAAACTATAATTCTCATATGTCAGGTTATTTTTACAAGAATACTTGCAATATTTGAAAATCCCCTTATAGAAAGGTGAGTTACAATAATCTCTTATAGCACTTTATCAGCATTGTATGCAAATCAAAAATGTTAAAAAACCCTAATTTTTATTCTGTATCTAACAGGAGTTTGCGCAAGTTTCCACCTGCTGACCCTACTCTTCATATTTCATCATTTACATTTTGAAAACAATAGAAATCACAATGACAAAAAACCACCATGGAAACTTGATAATATTTACAGTAAAAGTATTCTTTTTAAAAAATAAACTCTATTTGTCTGCACGCTGGGCATGATATAACACACTGCAACTCTTACAGAGCTACAGAAGCCTCCAAGAAAGAAGAGGTTATGAGTCATATAAGCCAGGAAGGCACAGCTGATTGCAAACCTTTCTAAATTAAGACTTTGCAAAATACTCTCAAATACACTACTGAGCCTTGTTTATCTTGTTCTTTTGAATATAATTTAAGAAAAAAGTAAGAGGGAGGGGAGGAAATGTATCAAAATTGTTCTTTTTGCAAATTTGTGATTCAGTGTTTTTGGGTTGTTTTTTTTCTTTTCTGAAGTTTTAAAAGAAGTAGGCAGTTATGTTATGCTTTATAGTCCCCTAATCATCAGTCATACATCACTTCAAATCTTTTACATATGAAACCACAAGTTTTCACAAGAAATATGCATGAAGCATACTTCAGACAATGAGATAGATTCATGTTGCAAAGAAAAGGTTCCAATGAATGGAATTGCTTAAAAATACCAGAATATGATCTAATCTGGCCACTTGCAAGAAGACAAAGATTTATATTTTGAACAGATAAAACTCAGATACAAATACCCCACTAAATTAAAATTAAATGCTTATTGGATATTTGAGTTTCAAAGGATTTGTCTTCACCTATTAACTCTGAATTTACGTCTATTTTAACATAAGGAACAGGTATAAAGATGTACATTTTTCATAAATTAACTCTAGTCTACTAATACACTCTTCCTGTGAGAAACTATGTAAGCAATTCATTAAACTCAGGCAAAGTACAAAAGAGGTTTTATCTTACAGATTAACTGAGCCTTAATGTGTCTTTTAATACGATTTAAGAGCATAGTGGACTTTTTCAGAAATTAAACTGCAATGAATTAACCCCTCTAACATGTACATAATTGAAACTAATTTACAATACTCTTTACTGTTGGGGATGGGAAAAAAGAGCACTTACCAGATTTATGCTGCTAGTAGGAGACCCATTAAAAGATTCTGGGATCAGTGAGGAATGGGAAAAGGAAAAAAAAAGAAGTTAGATTTACTCTAGTGCAGAGCCACACACAAGAAACAAAGCTCCTCATAAGTTTTAGTCTTTTCATTTCTGTGAAAAATAGTTATTGTGGTACTGCAAAACATTTGTGCTTAACACAAATACTTCCAGTTCCCAGTAATGATATTTAAATGAAAATGCATGGAAGTTTCCACAGCGATAGATATGAAATAGCACTCCAAAGGATGAGTTTTTATTTTAATCTCATACCACAAGAAATTGCTTCACTAAGGAGTCAAATTAAAAGCTGAATAATTTTCATTAGATTTGAGTTAAAAGTTAAGGAGAATTATTCAGTTGCAAACTTCCCTGGGGCCACAATGTGTCAGAAAGAAGATTTAAATATTATTAAATATTTAAACATTTAAAGATGAAAATGTTTATAAATATACACACACACAGTTGGAATATTTTTTATCATATGTATGTATTCACTCTGTATTAGAATATAAATATCATAAGTATTTATTCATACAGAATATTAAAATGTCTAATTAAAATGATTTTTTAAATAAAAAAATACTGTTATCTCATCTCATTCAATAGAACTGTAAGCAGCTAACCCTTCGACCCAAAAGCACTCGTATGAAAAAGCACTAAGAATTAGATTACTCAAGGAAGAGGAAGAAAAATAGAAGATACTATAGTTACCCTAACTCTTAAGTCATACATAAACAAATTCACATAAGGTCAGTATATTATTTGCTCAAAAATAATTCATTTTTATGTCCCATCCAATATGTTTAACAGTAAAAGCAAGTATCATACTACTTCAGAAGATTCAGCTACAATTAAGAAAACTCAGCAAACTGAGGATACAACAACAAAAACAGAAAGAACACTTCCCCCTCCATGATAATGTGGATAGAAAAGAAATTGACATTAACATTCTTAACGTGAAAGCAACAAAAAACAGCTACTCAGTGTAGTCAGCGGTACACTTGAGCTCACTAGCTAACAACCAAATGCTGCTAAACACCAAGTGCTAGCAGGAAATTACAAAATACCACCAGGCATCCTTCATCTTGAAGTCTGTTTAATCTCCAAAATACTTATTAAATGTCCAGGCTGTCTGATGGACTTGCTTTCATCCTTATGCAATCTAAGATTAAATTATCTTACTCAATTTTCCTAACTTCTAGTGGTAGGATTACATCCAATATGCTAATGACTTCATTAAATTTACAAATTCAAATATGTTGATTCAAGAGTGATCTAAACGGTAACTAACCCAGTATAAATTTTCTCAGAATTCCCTGCAATCTCTTGCAGGATTTAGAAAGCCACAATAAAATGAAAAAAATTTTAAGTGAAGAAATTAGAAGTCATAGAATGAAAATCCATGAAAATTTCTAGTTCTAGTAACAAGAGTTGGTCTAAATAATACAGAGAATAAAGCCACTAAACGAAGAACAGGCAAAAGAACAAATAGATAAGACTAGCTAGGGGAAAAAAAAAGAGGGTTGTAGAAGTGTTATCAGGTAGTCTGTATAATAATGTAAGATCTGCAGATACCAGAGGCGGTTCTTAAGTAGGAAGAGCAAATCTGATCTTTTTAAGATTATTCAGGCATTAACAAAATACATCACTAGAGGGTACCAAAGAACACAACTCTCTTTCAATCTTCAATTGCTCTTAAGAATCATAGAACGGCCTGGGCTGAAAAGGACCTCAAAGAACATCTAGTTTCAACCCCCATGCCATGGGCAGGGTCACCAACCACTAGACCAGGATGCCCAGAGCCACATCCAGCCTTGCCTTGAATGCCTCCAGGGATGGGGCATCCACAGCCTCTCTGGGCAACATGTTCCAGTGCATCACCGCTCTCTGAGTGATAAACTTCCTCCTAATATCTAATCTAAATCTCCCCTGTCTTAGTTTAAGATCATTAACTAAGTTCACATAAAACTGTACCTTAAGGAAGTAAAAGCAATATTTTATTTATAAGCAGAGCTGTGCTAAAATTCTTCTTTACATTAATATTGTGAGTAGAGAGTAATGAGAAGGTAGTTATAATCTTAAAGTTTGCAGGGAGTTGATTAAGAAATACAATGAAAAAATTATAAAATGAGAATTCTAGAAGTGAAAGGTCCCTAGCTTTGAAATTTTAGTTGATTTTAAAGCAGGAAAAGAAATATTTCCAGAAAATCTCCCTGACAGGTTGAGCTTACCTCCCTCACCGTCATCTGATCCTCGGAAACTAGGATCCTTCAGCATATCTAGCTCAGCTAACATGCGGACATACAGTACATTCTGTTTGAATGAAGGGTAGAATCTTTCATCTCGCAGCATCAATTCATATACCTTAGTGAAATAAAAATGCCAACATTAGGAATATTAATGTTATGATTTTTGTCATTACAGAAGCTTTCATAAATTCTATTTGAACAACATATATTATTGTAGTATGAGTGTCTTTGGGCTTCCTTTAAAGCTATTATAAGTCTGCTATCACCTGGTGAGAATTACTCTCAAAGCTCTGTGCCACTCTGAGGAAGTCAATTTCTTTCATAACATGTAAGAATTCTATGCTCTCTTCAACTGGAATGCAAAGCCCCTGTAGTGTACTTTGAACAATGCACATTTTGTAACATGCTTTCATTGGTTTTAAATGCTGTCCTTATGTACAACAGAGTGATTCTAAGTCCTGCAGCTTGTATCACTGATTTTTAGTACAAATGAGAACGTAATTAATGACTAAAAATACAGAAATCTCTCAGACTGGATATGTTAATTACTGACAGAACAATCAATCACTCATTTTTTTAGAATAAAAATATTAGGCTTGAGTGATAATGTCTAAGTACTCCAGTACTGAGAAGATAAGCTACATCTTTGGTATTTGCTGCATCTGTGAAGTCTTAAAAGAACAGAGCGGGCCAATTAATTCCCTGAAAGGTAAAATTTAATGCAGTAATACACTTAATTCACCTCTGAAAATAGAGAGCTAATGACAGATGAAAACTGTACCACTTACATGTCACTTGCATAGGCACATTTTCTGAGATTGGTGGAGAAACACAAATAACAGTCACATATTTTTCATGCATGCTTCATAATTAATTTCAGTCAGGATGCCACCTCTTTCTGCTGATCACTTAGAAAATCATATGCTACATATGGCTAAGCAGAAGGTGGCAATGTAGAATAAGATTCTTATAGAAGAAATTATAGGAAAGGCAAATAGTAAAACAGGTTTTAGGCTTTTGATACTTGATTTTCTTCCTCTGGCTGCAGTGAAGTTTAATATCCCCTAATCTTAAAAATGCCAATGAAATACAGTAAGAACAAAATATACCTTTCTTTGAATGTCATCAAATATTTCAGGTGTTGGATCCTCATGGTTCAGTGTTTCTGCTAGTTTTGCTACCAAGTTGTCATCAATATTAACTCTTGGAGATGCCTGTCACAGAGATGCCTAAATCAACTTTTGCATTATAAATATAAAAAATCTATTTTCACAAATAATATCCAATACAACTCTGCATGTATCTAAGAAAAATATATAGCCTCTTGATGGTTATTTCTATGTCTAAGACAGTTTAGGACAGAAAAAAGGAAAAAAAAAGTGATGAAATTGAGAGTATTAAAACTCAAGTTTCAGAATACTAGAAAACAATTCAAAAAACAATTTACGCACATCAGCATGAAGCAATACACCATCCAGACTTACACAGATTCAAGCATAGTCTTATTTATGAATAGGAAGACTCAAAATTGGAAATAAATTACCCACTAAAAAAAAAGTACATGGATGAAATCCGAAAGTGGCAAAGGAAAAACTAACAGCTTGTCAGTTCTACTAATTTCTACATGCTATCAGGAGCTGAAAGCACACTAGCTTCTTTCACAGACTGTATTACAGCTACCAAAAGAGACAGCCATCAGATTCTCAGTGCTCATTTGATATGACGTATTTGAAACTACTGCCAGTTAAACATTCTTTTAGATAGACCAAGCTCACATAATTTCCCATTTTCTGCAACAGACACAGGAACCAGCACTAAACCAGACCCAACACAGCTGCTCAACTGATCTATTTAGCACAGCTGAGAGGCTGAATTGGTTGGCTTCGGAACAGCTCTGGGATTACACAGCTCCTGATTTCAAACTGGTGAGTGCTCAGTCAGCAGAGCAAGATCTGGATAGCCTAAAGAATCCCTGCCAATATGCTTCCGAGGTGAAAAAACAAAGTTGAATGAAATAATGCAGAAAGAGAAACATTGCCATAGACTTAAGGGATAATTTGCAGGGGGAAGCTTTTGAGTAAGTTGAAAGGTGATTTTTATGCGTACACAAACAGAAGAAAGAACAATTCGGAACAAAGATGCTTTGCTCTCAAGTCTGAAAACAGGCTCCAAGATGGCCAGAAAATGACCACTTTTTCCTGTATACTTTTCAGTCAACATTAATATATGACCTGCAAATTTTCAAATGGAATGTATTGAGTTGCAATCAGAATTTCAACTCAAAGAGCTGAGCATGTCCCTCTACCAGACTTTTACAAGCCCTGTCTTAACAGGGAAAAATACCCTTCGCTTCACAGTCACACTTTATTCATGTCATAGCTTTTTAGCAGCATCCACTTTTGTGAACAACTCTTTTTCAAGCATAAAGCAGAGAAAAATTTCACCACAACTCTCAGAAGAAACCCTTGAGAACTCACTAAGAATTACAACCATTTCCATCCAACCAGAGAGATGCATTGGTTTCACAAAAAAACAGGGTCAAACAGCCCACTAATTTTATGTTTTAACTGGCCTCTTTTTGATGTTTTGATAAAAATATAAAAAAATCATAAGTTTTGATACTCATATACATTAACTACAGTAAATCTTTTATGAGGGTTGCTCTGAAAGTAATGCCTCCTATTTTATGATGTTGGCTAATAACATCAGAGATGAATGTTGGTGGTATGGCAGTAAAGGTTGAACCTTCCAACCAATATTCCATTACCTTTTGTTTCTATATGACAAATAGCACCATTATTGTGCTCTTTGTATGGGCTGTATTTTCCATGGAAATAAATAGGAGGCATTCTTTTCAGAGCATCCTACACGTACACAGCCCAAGACTATTCCTCTTCACTCAGTTCAGCCCCGGCAAGCTGAAAGGTCGGGCACCCATGCACGAGAGGAAGTAATTTCTTATTACATGTAACATTTAAGATTTTTATCTAATACAGAATTGTTATCTATGAACACACTAAAATTTTCTCTAGTTTTCCTATACACTATTATAGAAAGAAAGCATCTGAGGGACACATATTCAGTGCTTTTGGGAAGACAGTCAAAGAAACTGAAGATATTTTCTTAGCACTTGACATAAGGAAAGAGCCCTAAATGTTAGCCTGTAAAACACTTGTGCTGTATCAAATCAACTTGATATTAACGTAGTCAAAAATACCACTCAACCATCTGTAAAAACAACAAGCTTCACACAATTCAGATGTGCATTATTCCTACCTTTTCTGATAAATATTGCTCATAAACTCCAACTGCAGCTGCTCTTAATAGACCCTTGGTTTGATTAGTCTGATGTTTTCCATCTCTTTGCCGGCTTTGAAGTACCTCCAGCTGTTGCTGTGCTGTAACCCTGTATCCTTCCACTGTCATCCAGAAAAACAGATGTGCTTGGCCACCAGTCTGCTGCATGTAATCTAAGAAAAACAAACAAACAAACAGAAAACATCAAGTAAACAAGCATCTTAAAGTAAGAATTCTCTAAAATGTTAGCTAAAATTGGAACTCCAGAACATGGAGTTACTTTACAGAAAGGCACTGGGATAGGCACCCAGGGAGTAACAAAAAAAAAAAAAATTGATACTCTTAGTGATGATCATCAGGAACACTATTTATTTGCAGAACAGCAGCAAGCATCAGAAAATGATAAATATGAATTATGCAACATTTAAACTATCATCTTCTTAATTATATAGCAAACCTAAAACAGTACATAGATTCCTGTTGTATTTTAGGTTCTCAGACAGCCTTCAGAAGTTCCATAATCATTTAAACATCTACCAAACATCCATAGTCATTAGCTCCATTAGTTTCCATGAGGCCAGCAAAAGACAAAATAGCAATTAAGGTTCAGAATTATGTCAACTACAAAATTCGAAGCAATTCGTTTCTAAACAGAACAAATTTCTTCGGTGACATACAAAGAAGAATTGCAAGATCAATCTTTTGGAGGGATCAGTATTGAAACAAGATTAATACTGGTATTTAGAAGTGCAGAACATGGTGTTCTGAACAGATAATTACAGATTTGTTTGCAAAAATAGGTTTTGGTCACCTCTAGCAAGGACGTCTTTAACTCTCAATAAATACTTATATTTAGGTACAATGTTATAAGTCAGTATACTGTTTCAAAATAGAAATTCAAGATAAACTGACACCTACCCATAAAAAATTGTAGTGCAACATTGTCTACCAGGATATGGTCCAGAGGGACTGTGCAAAGTTTTCCAAAGTTTGCTGCCAGTTTCACAGTATCTATTTCCTGTAAGACAGTGTTCATTTTTTCTTAAACTTTTTAAAAATTTTCTCTTTACCATAAAGGAGGCATAATAGCAATAAAAAGATTATAGACAGTAAAACAGCTTATCTATGGATAGTTACTTTTAAAGTCACTAATCAGATCAAGATAATGAGGTCACTTTCTCATAAATATTTGGCTTCAATTATTTACTGCTATAAGAAGGGCTAGCTTTTAGCTGTTTCAATCATGTCACGCTATACAAGTCAAATTAATTCCAAATATCTATTAACTGCTTACAACAGCATGAAAATACAGTAATGAGATCAACTAATTTCAGAATTTTATGGGGTGCAGATCACTTATATTTATGTTTGTTCAACTTCCTTCTGTTAAAATGACATTTATTGGTATTAGTGTAGTGCTTCAGAATCCAGCCACAGAATATTTTAAACATTTTAACAGTCAGTATGCGCAACATTACATTATCACTGAGACACATTAAAGTCCAGTTAAGAGAGTCATGAAACAAAGCAAACATACTGACTTTGTACAAATATAAATCAAAACAAACAAGCCAACAGAACAGCATTAGGCTCTCAAATTTAATGTCCTAGTCTGTCTCAGGCTTTTTACGAACTAAAGCAGCAAGAGAGCCCATAAGGCACTGTCAAATAATCAAGTGGTACTGTTATCAGCACAGTAAGAAAATTTTGCCAAAGACTAAACTTAAAGTGCAAAAGTTATACACTAGAACAGCAAAACTGAAATAAAATCTCACCCAAATCTAGGTGCGTAAATACAAAGATGCTTCACGTATTATCTACACATCATTTCAGTTTAATTCTTATACTGAATCTATAGTTTAAGGTGTACTGACCTATCTAAACTACTACAGTCAGATTCTAAAACTCTCTAAATACGTACATTAAAGACTGAGTTTTATAATATATCCCTATAATTGTACACTTCAAATTTGTTCCAAAAAGAATTAAGTAGTTAGACTGAAGTATCAAGTCTTTCACAACCTCTATCTCTCAGAACAAAAAAATCATTCTAAAATACTTACTTTTCCTGACTGCAACCTCTGAATTCTTGAATCACATACTTTAACAACATATAATAAACTGTTTATTTGATTTTTTATAGTGTTGATATCTGAAAATAAGCAAAGAAACAGGATTAACTAATGCAGATGAGTAAATGAACTCTTGTCCTGAAATACAAGATATATTTTAAGAACACGTCAGACAAAGAAGTGAAATACCATACAGAAAACTCATCAGATTCGCAAAGGTTTTCAGTTAAAACATTTCACTGACAGAAATCAACGAGAAGAAATTCTCTCCATTTTCAGGCTGTTAGCTGACTACTGATTAATACTTAGAGTATTACTGAAATTCATAACCATCTGTGAGGTAAGTTTCAATTCTGTGGAAGTATACATATCTAATCAATTTTCCAAATTAAAAAAAGAAGCAAGAAAAAAAAAAAACCACCCCCAAAAACAACAACAACAAAAAGAGTAGGCTCTAGGTAAGATGCACTTTTACCAAAATACAGATGGTAAAAGTGATTTGTTTTTAAACACACAAGAAAATAAAAAAAAAAACACATTTCACATTTTGTAAAATAACACAGTACTAACCATCTCCTGCTGTATCTAGAGATCGAAGATATTGCAGTTCTTCGCTTGCTTTATCTTTGACTGCTTCCAACTCTCCTATATTATCACTTAATTTAATAATATTCATAAAGGCCTCATAGTTACAGTTGGAATCACGAATCTGAAACAAAATTTTACAGCATAAATAAAGTAAAACGAATAAAAGCAAGTTCTGAATCATTATGAATTACTTTGATACATTTTGATATTTCCAGGTCTTCTTTTAATGCTAAAATGTCATACTTCAAAATTTTCAGATATCCAAATGATAAATGAAACTGGACATCCGTGAGCCATCTATATATTTCTACTTTCTATTTCTGTGGGTCAGTGGTAACATTCCACCTCACTGCCCTGTCTGCCAAACATATCCAACCTGTCTCTAAGCTAGAGCCAGCACTGCCAGATGATTCCTTCCAGCACTAAGTACTGTGATTTAAAACCTATCAGTTTTAGGACATAATCGCCTAAACATCTGACTGGGTTTTTTTTTCCTCCCCAATAAAAACCCCAAAGCTTTTCACAATATTATTAAAAAAAAAGTCAGCTTGAAGTTATCCTTGTTGAACATAGGAGTCCGGCTCAAATCAGCATTCAGTTCATAGTCTTCCCACTAAATAGCATAAAAATTTGAATGCAATCCGATTTTTTTTTCCATGCAGAAACAGTAAAAATAAAATAATGAAAATAGAAATCAACAATCTCACACAGAGATTGAACACCACTATTCAGAAAAAATACAGACTCACAGGAAAGGTTGCTTTCCCTGCAGCTAGAAGAACAAAAACCTTAGTTCAGAACAGGTATTACTCTCACCCATAAAGCTGAGCAATTCTACAGCAAACTGCACATTTAACTCAAGCTCTCTTCTGAAGTTTTTGTTTGTTTTTGTTGTTTTGTTTTTGCAGCTTGTTTGGGATTTACAGGTAGGGTTTGTTTTTGTTTCTTTTTTAATGCCACTTCAACCAATGAGACTCAGTTGTTCTCTAAGAACCATAGAAAAAGAGCCTGAAATTTTCTCTAAGCTAGATACTAGCAAGCTTTCCTCTTTTTTTTTTTTTTGTTTCTTTTTAAATCAAAGTCTTATTCTTACATATAATTACTACTGAATTCTTCTGAGCAAAACATGAACACTGACAAAGCCAAAGCTACAGAAGTTTGCACAACATAAGCTTGCTTAGGCTTGTTCTCAATTTTCCACACTGATCATACTGTGCCCCAGACCCCTACAACCAGCTGTGCCAAGCCTTGAAAAGGGAAGGAATCTTTTCCAGGGATTTTAACTTCTTGTAATGCCCAGATCACAGAAAAAAAAAAAAGTATCCAGGTCAGTGAGAAAACACCAAATGACTGATGAAAGCCAGACCAACAGAGAACCAAGCAAGCAGTCCTGGTTTAGATTTAGACCTTACCTAAAATTGTAGGTAGAAACTCATGTGACCACTGAAAAGATTTAAAATTTGTCAACTCCTACGTATTTCCCAATCTACCGGTGTCTTAAGATACAAAATTAAGAAAAGAAATTAAACATCCTATAATGAAACCATGACCTATTGGAATAAGAACTAGAAAATGCCTTAAGTAATACTCCCTGCGAAACTCTAGTTCTTGATACCCTTGTAAGTACTGCTGAGCTATTTCAATATATACTATTATCCCAAAGCTTGCTGTCCTAATAATGCTAAAGGATAAATGCAGTCTGCTACAGGGACTTGAAGGAATTTGTCCAAATAAAGGAAGCTTGCTGCATTGTTGAGATCACTGGAAATGGAGTTAGGAATGCAGCATGGGACCTCAGGAACATTGGCAGCTTTACAGCATGTGCATGCAGGTGCAGACAGTTGAGTCCTAATGCTGTCTTTAGTATCCAAAGCAAGGCTGGAGAGCAAACCACAGCATCCATGTCTGTCATAAACACTCACTATCACACGGAAATGTATCAATTGTTCTGTACTGCCAAAGAGCATTGGCAAGAGCTGCACAGAAAAGAGACTACGAAGCACTGATTTCTTTGATCAAAGTTACTTAAAAGCATATTTCTTAGAAGTTGTAATTAGATGAACTTTCAGGTTCCTTCCAACCCAAGCCATTCTACAGTACTACTGTCAGTTTCTCCCATGTAACAGTAAAGGAAATAGTTGAATTTTAAATGTTTTATTAAAAATAAATAAATTTTATAGCAAAGAGAGACAAGCTTTGATTAACTTCTAACTTGAAAACAAAACAAAACTTCAATATAAAAGAATTAGTATTAGTCTATGGTATGCCTAGAAAAGCAGTATATTATTATTCTCATTCAAAAGAATCAATTATTTTCTTTTTGAATCTGATTTTATGTTAAACATTCTCATTAAAAAATAAAAAAAATTGTCCTATCTTCTTTAAAATTTAATTTCTCCAATTTTATTTTGTAAGGCTTGTATTAAACTTTTGAAAGCATTTCCCATTATACATTAGAATCTTTAGCCAGAATCTATACCTCTTCATCTCAAAGAAATTATTAAATTAACAACTGGGACATTATCATAACAGAAAGCTTTATAAAAGCCTCAGGATCTATCTTTGGATGCAGCTAGAGGCAGTGTTCAGTAAATAAAGAGGCCAAGTTACTAAAAAAAGAAGATGCGTAGGAGGAAAAGGGAAACAAAAATTGAAATGAGTACGCATAAGCAGCAATGATAGTTCATACTAAAGCAAGGCTCCTTTAGAAAAGCACCTTGAAAATTGTTACATAAAAAGAAGATTTAAGAAAATAATATAAATGTACAGCAGAAGCAATTTAATATGTAAAAAACAAACAAACAAGGGTGCTTTCAGCATAGTCCTGGAATGTGCACTCCAAGATTAAAATATACAAATGAAAGTAGAGAAAACTTGGAGAAGGAAAAGATTCAAATAAATGTGACTCATGACCCACAAGGAAAACAGGATAAACTTAAGTTTTAACTTGCATTGTCAGGCAACAACATTAATTAAAATGAAAATGTTGTATGTATGCTTTAATTTTTGTACATTATTTGTATATATTTTCAGACTACAAATTTTGTACTCTATGGAGGGTTGTTGTTTTTTTTGTTTTTTTTTTACATATACATTCTAGAGATTTTGTTTCTTCCCACTGTGTTAAACTATTAAGGATCACCATAAATATCCTCAAAACAAATCCTGAGATTCCTTAGCAGAAGCAAATGCTCACACACACAAAAACACTTGTCAATCTGGAGGTCTCTTCAGCTTTAGAGTACACTTACAAAGAAGGTTAAGGAAAAAAATCACATTCAAGGTTACCACTATATCTCCTGAACAGCCAGGCAACTTTTGCCAAAGAACCACAACACAGAGTACAGATAGTAAAGACAGCATATATGCATGTGCATAAACATACACACATGCCAATCAAAGTTATTTCTGCCAATATTACTTTTTTACTCAGTACCTTTTTGGCATGAAAACAAGGGAACACAAGCAAAGGCTTACATAAAAACATCAAACCATTATAAATCTTACCATCCATATGACATACTGATTAATATAATCAGGATCACTGAGCTGGTTTATTAATGGAAGAAGAATTCCTCGGGAGAGGATTTCCTACAAAATAAGAGAAATCATTTTCAAGTGTGATAATTTCAGTATCATTGTACAGATGTTAAAGAAAACAGGTATCATTCAATGGACACCAGCATATTAACTTCCCGACTAACAGAAGACACTGATATATCACAGAAAACAAAATTCACTTTATCACTTTTCTAATATTGCTGCAGGTTTAAAAAAAGACCTTGTGCATTTCATATAAACTGATACATTCTATTAAACAACTTTTAGATTATATTTCATTTAAAAATAATTCAATGCTAAGTTAGATGGATTTTCTAAAACAAAAGAAAAATTAAAAAAAAAACAAAACACAGTTTTAACATTTTTTGAGGCATTAAAGTAAAGAATTAGGATGACTTTCAGAGTCTGCATTTACCCTGACAAAGTATCGCATGATCTTGTTCTGGAAGTCTCCAGGAGGTAGCAATATATACAGTAAGACCTCACACAGATCCCTTAGGAATCCTGTAGAGAGAGAACAAAATGAAAAAACCCTCAGCACAAATTTCTACTATTTTGTTCCACATTTTACCTGGTATCATGAAAACCAATGGATAAATCCTTAAAACAAAGTAATACATATTCTTACAGTCTAAGCACCATAGTAACATCCTTCAGAATGAATATACACAGCACTGACATATAATGCAACAAAGATAACTACAGTTCCAAAGCCAAGACAAAAGAAAGCCAAATTCCAGGAATCAAACAAGTAGTATTTCAATTTATTTTCCTTAATATATATAGCGTTTTTTCCCCCTGCATACATTGCCCAAACAGTGATATTTCATTAAGTGAAGATTATTGAGTAGTGGTAAGGATAGTAGATCTAATAAAAAACAATTACCATCTGCAAAGCCATTCCCTCTGTGCCAGAAAGCATTATCTTTTTTCCAATGAAAAGAGGAATAG
This sequence comes from Cyrtonyx montezumae, assembly GCF_038088225.1. NCBI lineage: Eukaryota > Metazoa > Chordata > Aves > Galliformes > Odontophoridae > Cyrtonyx > Cyrtonyx montezumae. The sequence continues at coordinate 114,995,040 of NW_027072089.1, read as the reverse complement.
AGACATAGATACACTTATTAATATTATACAAGTACAAATTAGAGGAAATGTACATGTATTGTAGATAACCATGCTTTGAAAGTCACACACTAAGGTTTCAGTATTTATCGACACTTAAAAATCAATTGGAAGCATTTTAATTTAGTCTGCTAAACTACAATAGCTTCAGAAGAATATTGAGAGACCTTCTTCATCTTTGGGAGAAGTGCAGACTAGGTCACGACAGACTTCTTTTTCCATTTCAACTTCAACCTCAAAGAATGTATCTACAAGTTCCTCAGCTTGGTCTATACAAAAGAAAATAAAAGCAAATATACTTTTCTGTAAAGATCAGAAACTTGAGAGTAAAGTTGAATTATAAAGTTAACTATATTTCACACATGTAAAACACTTGCCAACTCAAGAATGAAAATAAAAAAATGTTTCAGCCACTATATTACCTTTCATCTGTTCACCTTTCTCTGCTATTCTTTGCTGAGCTTTTCTGAAAACTCGAAGATGAGTGCCGAAATCATCAACAAGTCTTGTAGTGAAGTAAGGCTGCCAGTCTGTTTCCTTTGACCTACCAAAAAAGTGACCCATGGAAATTAATTAATTTATCCTGAATACAAAGAGCAATTGCAAATTTCTACTTCTCATTCCCCCCTGACAACAGTCAGTGACAGCACAGAGAGTAAAGAAAAAAGCATCTTCTCCTGCTCACCAAAACCAAAGGAAACATTGTAAAATATCATTCCTATATCTACACATTAATAATTATGCTTGAATTATTTTCAAGTCAACAAGTCAAAACTGATACCTCAAGTAGTCTTCTGATTCACAATACCTTAAAATATCTGCTGAAAAAACCTCATTCAAGCCATCTCAAAGCATCTACAACTTAAAACTAAAATACTGCATAGGTCTTTTTCTTTCTTTTTTTTTTTTCTCCTCTCCTTTCTCATGAATCTCACATCCCTGAATCTCTTGGGAGATCTGAGGGAATCAACTTGGAATCTAAGGGAGCCAACTCCCCTACACTGTAAGGGCAGAGCAGACCCAAGATCATCTCATGAACCTGAGTGTGTACAAGTCTATGGGCAGCCAGATGACTTGCATCCCAGGGTCCTAAAGGAGCTGGCTGCTGTGGTTGCCAAGCCACTCTTTACCATATTTTTAAAGTCATGGCTGTCAGAATAAATCCCCAGAAAATGGGAAACATCATTTTCATTTATAAAAAAGGGCGAAAGGAAGACCCAGGAAACTATGGACCAGTGAGCCTTAAATCTGTGCCTTGGTATATCATGGAACAGATCCTCCTAGAAGACACGCCAAGGAACAGGAGGGATGAGTGAGTGATCCTTGACATCCAGCACAGCTTCACCAAGGGAAGGTCACATCTTATCAATCTGGCGGCTTTCTGTGATGGAGTGATGGCACTGGTGGACAAAGAGGAGGCAACTGATGTCACCCACCTGGTCTTCTGCTGGATTTCTGACATGGTCTCCAGCTACATCCTTATCTCTAAACTGGAGAGATGGACTTGAAGGGTGGACAATTTAGTGGATAAGGAATTGGTTAGAAGGTCACAGCCAGAGGTTTGTAATCAATGGCTACACAACCAGCCAGAGGCCAGTGACAAGCAGCGTTACGCAGGAGGGGGGTACTGGTCATCTTTAACATCGTTTTATCAATGACATAGATGATGAGATTGAGCATATCCTCAGCAAGTTTGTCCCTGGAGGTTTTCAAGGCCAGGTGGAATGGGGCACTGGGCAGCCTCATATAGAATTTGATAATGTCAGTTGGCAAACCTGTCTGTGGCAGAGGGACTGAAATTTGATGATCCCAGAGGTCCCTTTGAACCCAAGCCATTCTATGATTCTTTTTCTCCCACTGTTTTGGAAGTCATATGAACTTTTTTTTTCTTTTCTGAATTTGCAGTATATGTACAAGTAAGAAAACACACAATTCATTTGAAACTATCAATGACCTAATATTATCAATTATTCCACAGCTTACACAAGATGCAGTTAGCATGAATCACTAAATAAGCAACACACAAAGAGAAGTGTTAAAAAATAGTCACCCATCAGCTTTGAATAAAACCACTTAACTTCTGGTCTAAGAAAGATGCAGCTATACTGAGATGCCCATGCCTTTCAGATAGAGCCAAAAAGCTACATATTACAGGTTTAACGAGCTGAACATCAGTGATGATATACACTCTGCACTAAATATTCCATTGTCTAAATTCTCTCATATAACTATTATAGCAGAATCCTTCTACAACACTTTCTTCTTTGTGTTTATTTTCTCTTTCTTCCTCGAAAAAGCGATAAGGAACTCTGGTAGAGAAGACAGCCCAATACAAAATCTAGATGTGAGATTGTGCAGTGGAGCTGCCTAAACGGGCAGTTAATCAAAACCATTGATAATCCAGAGCCACCAACCATACAGACAAGTCACACAAAAACACTAGGTGGCAGCCTTGCAGCATTGTTCTGAAAGAGCAACTCCAAAAGAGATTGAAAAAAAGAGTCTGCTGTACACACTCTCTCCAGAAATTCATAGCATATATAAAATCAGAGATTATGAAACTAATCTAAGACTGCTACAGCTGTAACTGGCCGCAGCCATTATAATACACTAGATCATTTTCCTCTGATAATAATCAATTGCTGCAGCCCTAAGAAAATGGTAGGATTTGTACAGGAAGAAGAAAATTGCACAGGAGCAGTGGCTATTTTTGAAGAAATGCAATATTGTAGGAGGAAAAATTAAGCTAGTCATAAGTTGACCTGCTCTGACACAAAACCAGTGCTCAATATAGCTCAAGGAAGTAACTTTACCCAACAGACAAAGCTTTTGAATTTCAGCAGTCAAATTTATTTCGTACTTAAGAACAGGACTGTTTCCCGTAAGGTATTTTTTATTTAGCCTATTTTCAGACTTGTTTACTAGGTTTTCCATTATTTCATGATCAATGTGATTTTATCATCATGAACTTCTCCTAGTATTAAACCTATCTCTCCATCTTCAAACTTCCTTCCCAGAACCTCTAACCTGTGTTTTCAATTGAGAGAGAACAAAGCCTTAAAACTTGCTGAGAAGTTTGAGAAGCCACCTGAGAAGGTGACCCCCAACCTCTTAAAGAGAAAACATAATTACTAAAGTGAGATAAACGCTTGAAATTATTACTTAATAAAGAAGTATTGAAGTTTACACAGAAATAAAATACAGAAGGCTTCTTGGGCTGAGAAAACAGCTGTACTAAAGCCAGTATTTTCCTACTCATTCATTCCCTGATTTTCTACTACTTGATTAAGCAACAACAGAAAAACAAGGGACAATTAATAAACTATCAGTTTGTTATAAAAGAAGCAATAACTAAATATCTTTAAGACAAAATTAGATCTGTAGAAAGAAATGATACATCACATTGCTACCCTTTTGAAAACATTCGTTGATACATACTGAACAGCAAGACCCTGTTTTCAAAGTTACCTGAGCTGATACAAGTCTCTGAAATCAAGGTCTTCAGACAGACTCATCTTCAGAACAGCCCTGCTGTTTATTGGAACCTGACTTGCATACTGAACCTGACTCTAAGTTGCAGAAAAATAGCTATTCAGTAATTTTAGGCATTAATCAAAATGTGGAAAAGACTGTGACAACAAATGTCACTTCCTCTCATTGCCTAAGGGATCAGCAAGGCTGTACTTCTTTCAGATTATGATCTTAAACTATGTTAATGTTCTTTCTGTATAATACAGAGAACTCTGTCAACAGATAAACTAAAAATCATTTTTATCTATTACCATATATCAATAGAGATATTTTTCCATTTGCTTGATAAAACACAAATAATCTTACCTGGCTGAAAACTGAACAAGTGCATACTGAAGAGCTTGCCTGATTTCCAGAAGGAACGATTCATCATCACTTAGTGTGTAATACCAATACTGCACATAGTCTCTCAGGGAAAACTGGATCACCTGAAATTGGAAAAGGAAAAAGATGACATAATGAACAAAACAGGGCAAAAAAAATGTGCTTGGCAACGCAATATCAGTCTGCTTAAAAGGTTCACTAATTAACTTATTTATCATTATAAAACCATGACTGAAACGATAAATACTGAAAGCTCTCTTGTTGATTCACACACATTCCCACTGCTGTGTTGAAAAACTCGAATATACAGAAACAGACAAAAAGTACTGCCCAACATCTTGGCTCACCCTTTATGTTTTTTTTCACTTACCAGTCTCAACTTCTATTTGTCTCACAACAACTTAGATGTTACAGACTCGATACTTGGAAAAATAAATTAAATAGTACTGGCTAGAACTTACCTGTTGCAAAGGCTCATCAATTATATTTGCACCTGTAAGCCTTCTGTCAATCTTAATAGGTCTGGCTTCACGTTTCATTTCTTCTATGCACTTGAAAAAGATCGGGAAATTTAACTTTGTAGTTTTTAGTAGAGTTGGTTTTTAACTATAGCTATTTGTGATATTTGTATATTTCCAGTAGCAACTTTATGTAACCTTTTTCTCACATTTATATCTTATGTTCTATATAGATGAATAACCAAACTTTTCACTATATAGTAAATAACAGTGATAAACTGATCTACATTATTTCTTGTTTACCGTTAAGAAGCAAGTTCACTAAAATAACAGATTAGAAGGGAATAAAACTCAAACAACAGTAAAAGGGTAGAGGAGAACAGCAGCACAAGACAGTTTGTGGGCAAGACTCCAGTTCCATGCTTGATTATGAAACTCATGTACAGCCTCATGCACGTGACAATTTAGGTTCCCCCACATGCTTCCTTTATCCTTTTCTGATTATTATGTGCTGGTAGAGAAATTACTCTTTTGTACCATCATTACTTGACAGACAGCCCTTTAGAAGTAACTGATGAGGTTGGTTGGTTGAGAAAAATGACATATGTGCATCAATAATCCACCCTCACACCAGAAGTACAAAAATTGCAAGGATTACACAAAAAAATACATTCATTTATAAAATAGCTAGAGCATAGATACATATGGAGATCAAAAAAAGGAACATCAAGAAGTTTCATACACTTAGAGTAAGTTTGAAAGAGCAATTTTCTAAGCCCGCTCTCAAAAATAAATTTTTATTTAGTTAGAGACATAAGCAAAACTTCATAATCAACATAACATAAGCACTGAAGCTACATAGGGCCAAGAACTTCAGTCCCCTAAAATGAAGTTTTATTAAGTAGAACAGGATTCATTAGTTTGCCTACTCCTTTTTGAACAGTAACAATAAAGCCTTAAACTTATCATTTACACTGAATTTACACTCAGGTTAGAATATACTTGACTTGGTTTTTGTGTTTAAGATTCAACTGGGACTTAAGTGAAAAGGTAACTTACCAACTGAGTTATGAATGAGTCCCAAAATCTTCAATTAGAATCATAAAGCACATTTTTAAAATGTGCTTGATAAGTGCTAATAAGAAAGTTGAAACTTCCTCATCACAAACAGTAAAATGATTGATTATCTAATGGCTGAAGGATGTCTTAAGGGAAACATTCATGAGATTAATCATCATAACATAACGAGCAATCTTTAGGTTCATGCATTTTCTCTATTCTGAGTTCAAATCAATTAGGGCAAGACATACCTGTCAAGACACACAGGTTCATAAACCAGGAATATATAATAATTCTACATCTTAGTTAGCTATTAAGAACCTGTTCTAAACAGATGCATATTTATGCAATTAGGAAGCCTGAATTTTGAGCTACTAACCAAGATGGTCTGCTTGTTAACATTTCAGAAAAAAAGTTGGAAAGGGGATCACACTGCTCCTCCACATTCACAGATGCATTTCCATTATTTTCCTTTGGCCTTAAGGATAGTCAAAAAGCAAGTCATTTAACACAATGAAGCTAGAAACAACACTTGAAAGAAACTTCCCATAACTGCTTAAAATGTTGGTATTTCCAGAAGGAAAAATCTTGCATTTCACTCTCATAAACAGTTTTGCACTGTTGACTGAAAATATAAAAGTGGGATTGTTTAATTTCTGAACATTGGTACACATATAATTTTTAGACTAAAATTAATTTCAAAACTCATAGGTTCAAAGCTACAAAATCTGATCTACAAGTTAAGGCCATTAAAGTCTCCTCACCTTAGGGATACCAACTGATGTACAAGGAAGAAATGAATGTTCACACTGCTCAAGGTACTTTTCAGAGTTGTTTTTTCCAAATAAAAGAGTAACCACAAAACCCCTAAAAGTGAAAAAGAAAAACCAAATAGAACAACAGTCATTTTTCTCTCCCCATTAGAAAACTTCACACAGCAATTTATGAAATACCAATATAATATAAATACTGACTTTCATTGTTGATTATACATAGGGCAAGGCTCTTCCAGTACATTTTGTTACACAAAATAGCTAACAGTAGTAAACAAGAAGTTTCCCAGTCTTACCATGGAAGCACAGAATGGCTTAGGTTGGAAGGGCCCTCAAATATCACCTAGTTCCAACCTCTGGCATGGGCAAGATTGCCACCCACTAGATCAGGCTGCCCACAACCTCCATCCAGCCTGGCCTTGAACACCTTCAGGGATGGGGCTTCTACAGCTTCCCTGGGCAAACTGTTCCAGAGCCTCACAAGAGCAAGAAAAGCATCAGGAAGAAATGGATATATCAAGCGTAGAAATTATAAGAACTTACGTTAAACTAAAAATATAGGACATAGGAATAGAGAGAGAAAGAAAAAGACTAGAGGAAAAAAGAAGTTAAACACAATGGAGTTGCGTTTTTGTTTTATTTAATTAAGTCAGCATATGAACTCTAAAGACAAGCATACTCCTGGACCATTTCTTTTTTAAAATATTTTATATTAGAAGTTCATTATCCTCACAATTCCACAATAATATCTAAATTATGACTTAACGGTTTACCAGGACAACAGCTAATTTTATTACTTTTTCTTTGTGATATAATGAACGCACAAGGGAATATAACTATTACAAGGAATTCAATTTTGCTGCAACAGGAATAATTTATGACTTATGACACCAGGGCACAAAAAACACAAGGCCAGTTTTAATAAGGAACAGTTGAAAACCTAAAGACTGTGCCAATTATAGCACAACTGAAGTAGCCTTTGAAAAGTTAAGCACGAAAACACAGGCCAACTGATGAACACGTGACCACACAACCCTTCAAAGCAGTCCCAGCCTAGAAATGTCCTGAAATAATGTTATTTTAGTATAGATTTTTCCTGTTATACAACATTCTTAGTATATGATTAGAATATAATTTCTAAGCAACACATCTAAAGCAGAAAAAAATATCCTTTTAAAGGTTTTAATCTGCAAACTGGGAACCATTCCTTATAAGCTCTTTAGTGGTTTGTAATTCAGAGGTAGAAAGGTTGTCATTTATATTCTAATATAAAAATAATACAAAATTATTATGGGTAACCTGATGAGGAAGAATATTCCACTCAAAGCCCTGATTCCCTTACGACCTACAGCACCCTCTTTATCTGCCAATCACAAGCACTTTCTACACATGACTGAAGTACCATAAATTATAAACCTTCTAAAGTTCTAATTGTTTTACTGCTCTAGATGCTCCCAGATAGCTTTGAAATCATAACACCAAGAGTGCCACTATCATCTCAATTCAGTTCAAGGACAAAAACTTGCTTAGAAAACTGAAGTATTTGTTTCATTATGCTAAAAAATGTTGTGGGTTTTATTTATTTATTTACTCATCAGAATCTTTAGGTTTACTTTATTTGTAGTCTGCCAATTTCCTACTAGAAAACTCTGCCTGCTTTTAAAGAAAAAAGTATTCTCAAAACACCTTTTTTTTTTGCTAGGAAATAATTTTACTTATCAGCAACATGTAAGAGAAAGAAGGGCAGATATAATTCTGTTAATTCAAAAGGACTGAGGCCTTGAAGGTAACAAGCTATAGGTTATGAACCTTTTTTCTCTCAAACATTTTGACACATTTTGAGTCTCAAAAATATTTTATACTCATTCAAAAATATTAACATGCTACCAATACAGTCGAAACGTACATTCACCATCCTATATATAAGTATTTTCATTTTTAAGCTAGAAATGCTATCTGCTTCTAGAACACAAATTAATACATCTTCTTCTTCAACTTAAAGATCTTGAGTACGTTAGATAAGTTATACATAGCCTGACTACCTACTATAGCTGTTAGGTAATCAGAAGCTTCCAGTGTAGATGTTAATCCAATTAATCAACAGGATATTAAATTAGGTAAATGCAAAATCATTTTAGCCTTTTCTAAAAAATTATGTAAAAATTACTGGAACAAGGCTGTAGTTCCCAGTTTGAAGTTCTTCCAAAGATATTGGAATATCAGCTTTTCACGAGGATATATTAACATTGGAACAATGGTGAAAGACAGAAAAATGAAAACAGATTTATCATTTCTCCACCAAGTGTGAAAAGTAACAAGCTCGGGTGAATGCTTTGTGGAAGCCAAAATGGAGCTTCACAAGCATTCCCAATATGGTCAGGAATTAAAATAATAAGCATAGGCAGCAGACACATACACGTGCATATAACTAAGTATTGATAATAATGCTTTTTATAAAAAGCAAATTCCTTCAAATGTCAGTGACTGCAGATCTAAGAAGTTTTAGTTCTGACATCATCATAAGCTTAAAGCTTTTGGCTTAACTGCAAATAACATAGTTATTTTACTACTTTGAGATTCAAAGACAGAAGAAAGAGTAAGGTAAGGTAAGAAACACACCTGATACAAAGAGAGGACAGGAAAAATACAGGCGCAGAACTAATGTTAATGAAATTGCACCAATAATTGAAGCAGAAGCAAAAAAAAATATTTGGTGAAACTTAATGCCTTGTAATAGTCTGGCTGTAAAGGTTAAGGAAACAAAATCTCTTCTTCTTTCATGGAGAGAGCTAAGTGAACTCCCTAAGTGACCAATTTTCAAATCCCAAATTGAAGAAAAGGGTATTAAAAAACATGCAAACAACAAAAACTAACATTCTAGAAATCAGTGCTGATAAAAAAAAAATTTAAAAAGATGACTTGATTTAAAGCTTTTATTCATACACAAAAACAGTTTCAGTATAATTTTATGCATGCAAATAACAATAAAACACTCACTACAATCTAACTGTGCTCATAGGAAGAAATGTACATGTGAGTGGCAACAGGACGAGGGGAAATGGCCATAAACTGATGCACAGGAACTTCTTCACAGTGCAGTGAGAAGGAAAGAGGACATAATTTCTTAATAAGTACCTGGGATAAGAACCAACACAGTAATAAGAAATAATGAACTGAAGATAACATTGGTGTTACGTGAATATTTGTCCTCTACTAGCAGTTAAAAATAGATCTATTAAAAAAATCTGCCACCTTTTTCCTCTTGACAAAGATAGTATGAGCACCATTTGACCAGAAAAAAAAATATATCTGAATTTCAATACATTTCAGATCTCAAGAAAGTAAGTAATACTTAAGCCATAAGAAGCCGCTTAAACACACACATAATTACACAGAAATCATTTCAGATTTTCAGAGCAAACTGCTAACAGAAGTTAAAATTTTACCACAACTATATAAAAACGTAAGTAGCATACTTACCCACCCACAAAGCAGAGGATATAAAATGCAAAGTAAAATATAGCGAAGGGTCCAAAAGTTATTAGAAAGAGCACAACACCAAGACTTCCCCATCCCCATATGGAAAGACTGGTCTGCAAACAAGAACACACAGGAAAAGAGTCATTAATACATGTACAGCTTGGAAACCTGCAAAGCAGTAGTTGTAGTTACTTAAAAGCTCGATACCTTTTAACTAGTCAGGAAATAACTGTTTTACTGATGAAATTGAAACTTTTTAATAAAAAAAAAAACATTTTGCTATCAATTTACACTGTGAGCTAGTAGTTCACCTTAGGCAACATTATAGCATTATTCTTTTGGTTCCATCTCTCATTTCAGATGCAACTATCACCCTTAAAAGTGCTATTGCTTTCTGCAATGCAGCCAGCAAAGATTATATAATGTTAATTCATTCTATTCTATAGTTCAGTAAGGAAACTGTGTTTCAGCCAAATCCCAAAAGTGTGAAACTGAAGCTGACAAGAATTTATAGGCCACAAAAACTGTTCCAGCTCTAAGGTTCTCAATTTTTCTTTTTTTGCCTAATTTACGCCTTTCCTACCAGTGATCAAATGATGGAAACACAGACAACTGCAATGTCATCAAGTAACACTAAGAAAGTATTTAAATAAACTTGTCTTGCAGTTTGACATTTAGAAAACAAGCAAAGATCTAGCAGAGAGCATACTTGCAGAGAGCTCTTTCAGTTTTTAATGTGAGGGATGGGGGGGGCACCTGCCTACATTTCTCATCTTTCTGAAGGGACTATTTAAATTTCAGCTCTTCCTCTTAGGCACAGAGCTCAAAAAACAGCACAATAAAAAGAAAGTTTTAAGGATCCGATGAACAGTGATAAGTAATATAATTCAGCTGTATACAATAAGGAAGCAGCAGGAGCTCTCACTGTACATCTACATTCTGGTACACAAAGATGATTCCTCAAATTCATGCCCTCAGAAATACAGACATTTTAAAATCTCTGCAGAGTGCTACATACAACAAGATGTGCATACAGAACATAACATTTAATCACGACCTTCTTATATCAAAATATCACTACATTTAATAGCACAATTCAAAAAAGTTGAAGTTCTAAATATGGAATAAGGACTCCAAATGACTTAACAAAACTTAATTAAACAAGATAGCGAGACGCATATTCAGAGACGGGTGAATGCATAATTAACAAAGAAAGTTCCATAATAGATAGAGCAGTGACCTTTTGTCCTACACTCCAGTTTTGCAATTTAGCATATGGCTACAGAGATTCAAATCTCATTTGGTATTTTAATAGGATTTCTTAAAACTCACACAACTCAGCACACTGCAGTACGTACAACAGACACTGGCCCAATTCTTATATGTTTTTGGTTTATAATCTTGGGATTTTGAGAGAGACACTCAAAAGGATGGAATGATCAGAACAGTTCAATCCAGGCTGACTGTAAATAAGGCTTCCTGTAACTTCATGCTTCACGAAGGGCTTCACACTTCTTATAGTTTCCAGCCATATGAATCCTGGACAAAATTGAAAACCAAGTCTCCTCTCCCATATCATAAAAAGGAAAGAATGTCCAACTACTACTTAAATATAACTGTGCAGCTAGTACTAACTAGTACTTACTAGGAAGTAATGTGGAACTAGTTGGAGTATTAAAAAAAAATAAAAACATCAAACCCCACTACTTCACACTTCTTTACAAGTTAGCTGTATTTTAAAGACTAACAAATTTACTGAAGTTTTGTCTTGTCTTACTGAAATTAATTGTAGGGTGAATATTTCTCACCCCTAGCAGAAAGCACAAGCCAGTCTGCTGAAGAGATGGTATAACGGCATTTAAGTAGCAGGTACTCAAACCTTTTAAAAGACAAACTTCCCAATTGAACTGTCAAAGTATTAGTTACTGAATTTCAAGCAACTACGGTCAGCTGCTTAGGATCAAAGAACTAATACAAGCCTCAATCTTTTAGGATGCACACATGTATATAATGCATACACACGCTCACAGATGAATGCTCTGCATTCCAGACAAGCAGTGGTTCCGCCTCATTAGTTTTATCCACTTTTGCTTAACATCACTTCAGATGCCATATGTTTATCTTGCTACTACTACATCCCATTTTTCATGCCTCAAATCCTACAAATACACTGCAGAAGTCTTTCTCTGTAAGGTCAGACACATCAAGGGCTAAGGCAGCACCACAAAAGATTCAGTAGCCTTCTTCCCATGGTATGGAATTGCTTTAGCAAAGTATTAAATGCAGTATAGGCTATCTGTAAATTGAAAGAGCACACTGAAAAGCCTCATCAGTTACTAGAGAGGTGAATATTCACAGGCTTGATGCTGATGACAGAATTAAGGAAGTATCACCTCTAAACTGAAAGAAACACAGTAAAACTTTGCTTTCTTACATTTCCCTACTCATCCTTCCTTTGATTTCAGCTATCTAGCTTACACCACATTCTGACGGTTCCCACTGCACATTGCTGTTGTTTGACACAGCTGAGCTGCGACTGATTCATCACCATTCACTCAGGATTCTGTGTAAATCCACAGGATTCACTACCTTGAAACTGTGTGCAGTTTATAGGCCACAGAGACCTGTGGTATTATAGCTTACTACTCATGAATTAGCAAGATTATTTTGCAGGCAAGACAGCAGGAGCGTGGCAAGGATTTAATGTAGCAGCCATAACAGCAACGAGGTACTCCAATAACTAACTGTGCCTTACTGAAGTAGCTTCAGTAGGCTTCTCTCTCATAATCCAGCAGACAAGCTGTCAGAGCTTTGCCTCTAACCCATCTTTAAGCAAAATCCTCAGCCCTGATACTGCTTTCACTGCAAACATTCACTGAGGAAAGTACAGCTGTGCTCTGCTTGGATTCAAACTCGTGCTGCCAACTCTCATTTCCAAAAGCAACCAACATATACAGAAGCATTTCTCCTTTCATACAAAAGCAGCTCCAGGTGTTCCCACCCACAACCGACCCCCAACAGCCGCTCCTCCTCTCCCAGCTCACCCCTTGCCCCCAGGCAGCCACACTCATACCCCTGAGGTCCAGGCAGCCCTGCTCTCCCACTCCTGCTGGAACCTGAGCACCTGACTCATCACACTTGGCCCCGCAGACCTAGAATAACTATAATTGTGCTGCCAAGTCTGGGGACAGGGCAGGGAGAAAGGACAGAACAGCAAGACAGAAAAGCTGGGCTCAGAAATCATCTGCTCATGCATCTTAAGCTTCAGCAGAGAACTCTGAAGCCTTACAGCTGCAGCATCCAAAGGGCCGCTTTGCACGCTGTGCCACTGCTGCTGACCACCCTTTGTGACTGCTTTCACACTGAAGTTCTGCAACATAATATTGTGGACTCTGAAGAAAATCACACTTCCTCACCCATGGTTCTTTCACTGTGTATATCCAACCGCATTTGTCTGGTAAAGTTTTTAAATGGCAGCAGCTGTTATGGCCTTAGCTAGATGTTGATAAGCAAACTAGCCTTTGCTCTTTGGGCACTTATAGCACTTATTTTTCTTTTTTTCTTCCTTTTTTTTTTTAATATGATGTTTTGCTAAACGTGTTCAATGTCATCTGTGGGCTCACATTAAGAAACTGTCAAGAGTAGATGTCAAGTTTAATTTTCTGTTAATTCTACACATCTGCGCTTTCCCTTGACTTCAATTTTAAGTGTAAATGGAATGTGTTCACGTACAAACCTTTCTATAATTAAGGCAAGTGTCATTTTTGTCAAGTGATTAAAAACATTATTTTAGGATTCAAATTACTGCACCCTTACAAGCATGACAAGTAGGACTGGAAAGTACTATCAACTGGAGTACCAATCTCAGATTTAACAAGTGCAAAATAAACCATTACTATCACGATAGATACAGTCTTACTGTGTACTAAATCTACAGCAATCAGTGAAAGATAAAGCAGAGGGAGTTTTGAAAAGAGTTCTGCATATCACTGTATAGTTTTTTTTAACTCCTTCCACACTATCCTTTTGCCCACCTCAGACAACTGGATAGATAAAGCAATACTCTACAATCCATTTCTCTCTCAGACTATGTAAAAAAAAAAAAAAAAAGAGAAATCTTTTTTCTGCTGTAGTACTTAGAAGAAAACTCTTGAGAAAGGTTTAAAGAGAAGGATTTTCATACAGTCTGTTTTGCTTCTATTGTTCTAAGTTTAATGCATTTGTTTTTCTTCCCCGAAAGTAACCCTAAAATATTAGAGGATATAAATATAAACAAATCACCTTGTAGACACAGAACATTACAAAATGCTGAGTTTCCTAAAGCCATTAAGTTTCTTCCGGGTAAGAGCAGAATTCCTGCTGATCCTTCCTGGTCACGCAGCTGGAAATTCCTCTTCTCTACTAACCATGATCCCATCTGTCCCCTCTCCACCTCAGCTCAAGACATGCTTTGTATGTCAAATGGTTTAATTGGTTAACAGTTGGATGAATTCAAGAGCAATCATGCTTAACTCTGTTTAACTGAGATTTTCCTGCTGCTTCTCAGTGCTCGAGACAGAATAATTTTGGGAAAAATTCTCCCCTGCTCCTCTCCATTACACAAGCTGGTCTAACCAACTGCTTCAGAATGGGTGATAACCTTTGGTATACATCCAAAATCACAAATACTGCACTGCCTCTTAAAAATTGACTTCATAAATCAAGTAAAAAGTACAAACCTTTAAATGTAAATATATGCTGGCACTTTCTTAAAGAACACAGTACAGTCAAATTTAATTACAGTTTGTAATTAAAAAGTTTAAACAGTATTCTGTACAACATTGCAATTTCAGTTTATCAGCAACAAAATCCGCTGCCTTACTCTACAATATTACTCTCAAAATGGCAAAATTATGTACTATATTTCGATACGAATGTTTTATGCACTGAAGCCGAAGAAGAAAAATAAGTACTTCGATCAACCCTTGTTCCTTCTATCAAAAGCAAAAGAATTTTCAATGGCAACCTTTGCTTTCAAGTGAAAAAACAGCCAAGCACCCTGGATTAAAAAGTCAGGTTCTTCTGTTTGGTTTTCTCACACCTGTTCCTTCAGTATTCCTGATGACAAAGTGAAATCAGGATGACTATTTATTTGAAATGAACCAACCTTCATTCTTTGAACAATTATTCTCAACACTAACAGATATTTTATTAACATCAGAATTAAATGCAAGGGACAGAAAGACACAGCCATATTTTGAAAGTGGAATAGATACTTATCTAACTAGTAAAAACAAGAGGCCAGCTTCACAGACACAAACATTTTCTTATCACATGCTTGCACTGAAACCCAAATCCTAAACTGTATTCTTATTAAAAGAAGAGGTAATCATGCTCATGTTGAAAGGAAGCACTTCAGCATGTTAGATGTCAATGGGAAACAAGATACTAGCCCATTTCCAGCTACCTCCTTAAATCTAACAAGTACTGACATTCTCAAACTCATTAACTTCCTTTTAATAATAATAAAAAAAAAGTCACATGTGATTTTATTCTGACTGGTATCTAACTTAGTTTAGCAAGTAGACAGAAAACAAGAAAAGTTGAAGAAGACCAGACAAACAGAAGTCTTATTGCTTGACAGGATCATCTTAAGTTATCCAAAGTAAGAAAATAAAGTAATCCACCTAACTCAAGTTTGAATTCAAGATAATGAGATAATCTAGACTATTCTATGTTCAGCTCCTGGATAAACAGATTACATCTATTTCACATGTTGCTAGTGCAAAACTCTGGAGAAGGAAGAGTAGGAGAAGGCCCCGAACACTATCAAGCAAAGAAACCCATAGTCCCAAGTGGCTAAAAACTATGGAGTGACATGTCAAGAAACCATCTTACTGTATATTTCAGTTCTGATTACTGGTCAAGAAGCATTTACTTTCACTTTTTGCTTTTTTGTCTAAACTGAAGCAAGGAGTTATTTGAAAGTTTCATTTTCTTTGCTGAAGAAATCTAATCCCACTCAATGAATTTAAAGAATCATCAACTTTGCTTCAAGTACAAATTTCTACCACTTACGATTCCCAACGTACATTTTGACAGAAATTTGTTAGATCACTCTCACTCCAATAGAGTCAGAGTAAGGTGGCTGTCTCTTGATGCTCTGGCTAGTTGAAAGCCATTGCACAGAGCTCAGTGCTACCATGGACTCTGTTACACAAGATACATTTTTTAGTTTTCTTCAAAACTCAGTACCCATGCAGTTTAAAACTAAAGCTCACAATGCGTGTTAGTGATAACTTCTGTTAAGCAATACACAGCTGCTTATTCCTTGCTCTCAAATCCCAGTAGCCCCACAAAAAAAGGAAGTGACAGAATTTGTCAGCGACATTAAAGTATAAAATAAGCTCAATGCCATAAAATTACATTTTCAAACTACACACTGCTGCAGCAGCTATTGTGCATTTTCTACTTTGCTTCTTCCTAAAAATCTCACTGTAAAAAAGTCAGGTGTGAAACACAGCAGACAATACCTTGAACTTTTATCCCAAAAGCAGTAAGATGCTTCTACCATCTGCTGACTTGCTTAGAAGGATCTATAAGCAATAAAATTATTTTCAAGCAAACTTCTTACAAGTAGCTTCCACATTTTCGTGCTCTACCTGCAAATGTGTGTGATTTAACACAACTGTATTTATATTACTCATATATGTAGATATTGAATTTGTATATGTACATATACCATCCAGTCCTTTCTGTTAACTGTAGGACAATACAGTTATTAGTACCCTGGGTAGAGAATTAATCACCTTTTTTTAATCATCATTTTCTGGTCATCTGGTAATATTATTCTACATCCGTGCTATTCGCAGCACAGTTGTTAGAGTCCACTGAAATATATTTATTTACAACACTTATTTTGAGATGAAGCTGTTTTGGACACTGTAGCATTGCATTTCATTTTTTATAAATTATTTTATAATAACATAATACAATCTAATGTTCCTAACTAAGCAATATTCCTTATCTAGATAAGAAAGTTACTTTAAAATATTAAGTTAGTAACATAACTTTACAGTACTTTATCTGAGACTAGGCTAAATATAATGAGATACCCTAATGGCCTTATTAGGTCAGGGTAAGGATGTGAAGGAACATAAGCAAAAGAAGATCATTCACACTACCTACCACAATTGCCAGAAGGATTCCTCCAGAAATAGATACACACAATGAGACCAAGAATTAATTTCTATATTATCCCTGGTGGGTACGGCTGCTATCTCTAACTTCTACCACCACTCATGTCACATCTTTGTGGATTTTATTTGCTTAAATGTAACCACCACCATTAAAAAAAAATAAAAAAATGAAGAAAGATGTGAACCGCACAAAGTAATGTACGGCTCAGAGAAGAAAATCTTTGAGTTGGAGCTGTAATGCCAAATTGCACCTTGACTACAGGAAGTGTTGGAGTCAGGCATGCCAAAGAACCAAAGGCCAACACAGATTATTTCTCAAATTATATTGGCAGCAAACAGGTACCTTCAAGAACAGTGAGGGCCAGGAACCAGCTTCATCTCAAACTCTGGCTAGGATGCAAATAGTAAGGACAGATTGTGCGTGACCAACCCCACTGCTTTCTATGATGAGGTTAGTGATGCTGGGGACAAGAGAGCACTTCACATGCTTCATACCTTCCCTTTTGGTGAGGCCTTTAACAGAATAACCCCACACTCTTCTCATCATCATGCTGATGAGCTGTAGGCTGGTAAGTGGTTGACAGAGTTGGTGAAAAAACTCACTAGATTTTGGGACACAAAGATATTATCAGTGGTGCAAAGTCCAGTACTGGTAACTAGGCAGGTTATCGGCAGCTAGGTCAGAGCTCAATACGGGGACCAGACTGTTTAATGTCTCATGCAATACCAACCTGAGGTGAGAGCACAACATGCTGGAAGGCAGAGCTGCTGTTCAGAGGGACAGGACAGAGAAACCAGCTGACAAAACTTCTGAACATTCAACATAAACTATTTCTCAAAGATATACTAAGTTCCCCAACTTTTTTTATGCTTTTTCACTAGGATGATAATTAGCTGCAACTGCAATATTAAATGGGTGTAGAAAGAGGAACTTCAAACAGTGTCCAGAAGCAAAATAAACAGCAGCAAACACACTGCATTTTTAAGCACCTGCTTAAACCCACTGACAAAGCAACAGAACCTTCCTCTAAAGATTTATTCTGTTACACCACTTTTCCCTTCTTAAGCTTAAACTTATTGAAGTTCTTCAAATGCTCTGAATTCTCTTGCCCAGTTACAAAAAAAAGAAATGGATACAAACACCACAATTTACCAACAGCCTCTGAGATTATATCTGATCTCTTACAAGGCCAAATTTCACATGGATGCTTACTGCATGAAGACAGAATAGCTGTGAAAAACGATACTTTACAGAACATATTACAACGCCAGAGCAATCGTCTAAAATTACAGTTTCTTACAACAGCTTTTCCTGGACAGAATATAATTCAGCTGTACAAAGAGAAAAAATTAGACCTGTGTGTCCAGATCACTCAGCATTCTTCAACAATCAAAAGAAGATTGCAGTTTCTTTAAGCAACAATTGATGCCATACTCTTTGCAGAATGGACAGTGCCTGACCAAAAAGGAGAAATAAATAAAGAAAACAAAAGCAGCATTTCTAGGGTAAGGTGAAAAAAGTCCCTACTTGGGAGGGGAGGAAAAAAAGCGTGTTTGAATATTACTGACTTCTTCAGTTGGATTACTGCATTGAAAATGCCGATTTGAGATATTCCCAGTCTTTCTTCCTGATGTACTTAACATCCTCTTCTCTAATCCCTCCTTCAGTCCTTATAGCTTGACTGTTTACCTTCTTATTTACAAGTAGCACTTGATTCACCAACACTTTTGGTAAACCATGGTAATTCTGATCATCTTTTTCCCAATATTTCATGAGCTTTTCACTTTTTCCTGAATGTCGTTATTGGCAAAACCATTTTGCCTGCTGCATTCAAAATGTTCAAGCTTCATAGGGTTTATCCAAGTACACGTGATATGATTTCCTATGCTAGGAGGCTGCAGTGCGTAGCTCAGGAACAAATCTATGTGCAAGTAAAGAGAAGCCTCCTACAATTTCTTCCAATTTCTTTTGCACCATACTTTCTGTCTACTTGGCCTCTGTAAATGCAAACGGCCCTGTTGAGCACCCTGCTAAGTATTTTAGCCTCAATCTCATCCTCCTTTCTCACACACAATGTGGGTCCAGAGCCAGTGTGCCAGCTACATCCTGATGGCTCCATGGTGCACATACGGTGGTACTGAAGAATAGAGCAAATAACAATATCTGCAAATAACACATACAGAAGGATGATTCTGTGAACTTGCTGGAACATTTCATTCTCAAATAAGCATCAGGGCATGGCATATTTCCAGTAGATTAAAAGGAGCCACTGGAGTGTACAGCTCTCAGTGGAAGTTCACAGAACACACCTACAAACCTCAGCCACTGTCACTTGCTCAACACCGAGAACAACAAGAAACTGTTAAGCAAAGTAGATCTGGCTAGTAACTGTTTTAGATGTATGGAAGCTCAGAAGGAACAGAGATGATCCCCATTTACATGAAGACAGGAATTATTTAGGGATTTAGTTCTATTTTAAATCTAAGTAGAAGTAAACGCAGGCAGGCCCTGGGCACTTCCCTCCCACTGGATCATGCAGCCGTTGACATGGGACAGCCTGTGTTCCCAACTCATCCCTCTCTAGAAGGCCTCACTCCCCATGGGGCTGCTGCTCAGCTGCCAGATCCCATACAAGGTGCAGCAACATGCCAGCTGGACTGAACAGTCCTTTGACCAGGAGCCTAAAACAGATCTAGTCAGTTCTAATGGAAAATGATACTCAATATCTTACATCTCTTTAGGCATGCAGCACATCTAGAGAAAAATATATGGCCTACTCAGTGATACCTGCAGGAAAACAAAAACAAATAGATAAGGAAGAAAAATGAAGAGGAAGAAACGCATGCCAGTGACAAGTAATAAACAAATGAAGTGCCACACAGCAAGGTGGAAGCCTTCATATGAAAAAAAGACCAATTCATATTGTTCTATACAACAGCAGCATGGCTACTTTGATCCTTGGAAAACACAGTTAAATCTCTAAAAGACAAGAGAAAAATTGTTAACATATTGAGATCATTAAAGCAAAACTTTTTTTCTTTGTTTTCTATTTGGAAGAGTATCAGTAAAATAAAGAAAAAATAAAAGAAACAGTGACTGGACAGAGAAAACCGACATTAATTGGAGAATTCAATAAAGGAAAATAACCAGTAAAGTAAAAAATGCACTTAGGGACATTTATTTAAACTAAGTTTGCCTTTGGTCTCTATTTCTAACTCACAATTGTCTCAAGAATTCTTTAAGAAGCTATAGTAGGACAAATTGCCAACAGAAGACACAAGAGCAATGCTATCCAAAGTTCAAACTTTAAAAATAGTGTAAAGGAATACATAAAACTTTTGAAATAAATTTTATTCATGCAAGGGAAATTAATGCAAGCATGAAACAGAGGAGGTAATGTAGTGTATACTGCCACAAAGCAGGGCACTACTACTCAATGCCTGTACACTCACAGTGAAACTACATTCAACACAACTACTGAACTCAGTTCAGAAAAATGAATCTTGATTGTGAAAGGGAAATGTATGACAGGAGTGAACGTTTAAAATAAAGCCTTCTTCTGCCAGCAGCCTAGCACTGTAAAGAAATACCTTCTTGTCAAAACAATGAAAGGCACATTCACACACATATCCAAAAATGTTTATTTTCCCCAATAATCTTAAAATCATAGATGAGCAATGAGTTAACCCTAATAGATAAGTAACTCCATTTTGGTTGTTCCACATTTACCACTGGGTTAGATTTGTAACTGAGGCATTGAATCACAGGATAGAATTTTAACACATTAAATGTATTAATTATTAATACTGTTATCAGAAGATGAGGAAATTTCATTTTAACTGATCAGAAACACAAATTGGAATATACAAAACACTACAAAGAGCATATTTCTTCAAATTATATTAAGGGGTTAGCTATCTCAATGACTTCAGTATTAAAAACTAAGCTATGTACCAGTGACAAACATACCAACATACACTGGAAAAACTATTCAGCATAGTATCTGGGAAGAAACTGCACACAAAAATACAGGTGCAATTTCTGATGGATAAGGAATACTTATCTGCTTGAACTATTTCAGTATTACTGATCATAATATTTTCAAGATACTGCAAAAATCATTGTATGACATCTTTTTTCTGAAGCATTTTTAATATTATATTACAACGTGTATCAAAACCCTGTGAATAAACAAGGTTAGGAGTTGTTTTATAGAATGGAAAGAAAGGTTTCAGCGAAACATCAGCCTCTCCAAGAAGAAAGGGTCGGGCACTAACCACAGACATTGCTCCTCAGCCTGCAGCTGCAGTTCTTAGAATAGCAATGAGCGAGGTTTCATCACACCCTGGAGTCAAACAGTTCCAAGATCATTTTTATGATCAGCAAAACTTTAGAACAATCATTCTTCCTACAGTTATACAAGACAGATTCTTATTTCCTCAGTCCCGTATGCCACCAGATTTTTAACTCATCCTCACGGTCTAGAATGTCAGATGCTAACTATAGGATGACCAGAAACATCAGACACATTCTTTCCGAGCTTTCAGCACTGATTAAGAGCTATGACAGACAGTATCCCAGACCCAAAACACTGTTTCATCATCAGTTAGCTGTAAAAAGAAATAGGCAGTCAACTACTGGATTATTTTCTACTTTACCCCTGTCTGATAGTGTCAACAGGAAGTGTGGAAGTGTAGAACATCCTACAAGATATGTAGCAATGCAAACTTCCTGTTCAAGTCCAGTTGCTTGTATTGCTGGAGACAGCCTAAAACATACTGCCTTATAAGGCATCATCACAAGTGCTGAGTAGAGTTAATTCTTACAATTGCAAAAATTTATGGAAGAATACAAATAAGTGATCCTAAAGGGGCAATATTTATAAAAAAAAAAAACAGCTCTGTGACACAAACAGATTCAGACAGAACAGAATTCAGATCACCTTGTTCCTTCCAGAAGCATGGGATTAAAGCATGAGAGGCAGAGGAACAGGCATCAAGGTAAATCACACTGTAATAACAGCACAACTGCATTTAAGTAGCTCATTCTCCACAAAGTCTGAGATCCCAAATTCATGAACATTCTTAGAAAGAAAATGTATTTAGTTCATCTACTGACACAAAGCTCTGTCAGCAACAGTGAACTAAATACTTCTGACATCAACGATACTAAAAATGGATACCTGACAACTTTTACTAGGCTGCATTACCTTTCACTTGAATAAACAAAGTATTTCTCCCATCAGTTTTTGACACTTAATAGCTCCAAATACCACAAATCCTTCCAGCCACGTCAATCTGCAGCGTGTGTACCATCCACGCTATCTGATGTAAGGTGGGACTTCAATGAAAAGTGAGTGAGCAGAGGAGGGTTTCTCTTCTTCTGCGGGCACCTGGTCTCCTGACTACCTGGTGACATTCAAATCAGTCTTAATAAGTCTCACTCTCACCGTGTGAGAAAATGCACAGGGCTGCAAGACTCTGAGTGTTCAAAGGGCACTGATAAAATGGCTTCAAACTGAAGTATTACCAAAGTAACCATCAAGGTCAAATTCCATATTCTGTTGTAGGAAGTTCCCGTATTTTCATAAAATTCCCCTCAAACAGAATTAGTCAAAAATAAATAAATAAATCATGAGACATTTTTTCGTATGCCAACTGATTAAATTCACAGATAAAGTTGGTTCATAGTGCCCCTGCAACATATTCCTTTCAAGTGACCAATCAACACCAAAGTCTTCAGGAATCTACCTCCTTTCTCTGAGCATTTTACAGCTTTCTGCTTTTGAAAAAGAAAAAAATGCTTGGCAGATATTTCCAATCTCCAAGAGGATAGAAATCGACATATATCCAAAATAAACGACAGCAATGAAGGCCCACAGCAGAATATACCCACCACCTACGCTTACTCAGGTTTGAAGTAAATGCATATAAATTCTCATAAATATAATCGTAATTACACAGCCATGATTTTAAGGTGAAACTACAGAACTTACATAAACAAGGTTAGAGTGTTCCTGTCAAAATATCCCAATATGTTTACATAATGAAATAATGTCTCATTTCTCCAATTCAGAAATCAAAGTTTAATTATGGAATAATAATTTTTTTAAGAGAACAAGCAATTAAGTCCAAGATCATGATGTCTTGTGCTTCCTGAAGTTTCTCTCTCGTGTAACTGGAAGTGCCAATTAAAATTGATTTTTCTATTATTTCAGCCTTGATGTTTTCAGCCAAGTGACAGTGAAAAGTGTTAATGGGACTTCAAAATATTAATTCTCAAGTGTTACCAACAACTTGCATTCAACACCATCGGTTTCTCACTTCTAATAATAGCCATTCTCCTAATGTTCGTTCAAATGAAAACATGCTTTGTCATCTTTGTAAGGATGGAGATAAAGGAACAAACATATTTAAACCAGAGTTAATTCCCCCAGAATGCTACCAACTTTAATGCTCTTCCAGCTATCTAACCAGACAAGCTGTAACTATTTTTACTCAACTAAGAAAATTTACACTTTTACTTTACCACACAGTTTTGGGGAACTGCACAGACTGGTATTTTAGAACTGTTGCACAAGTCTGCATTCAACCTAAGCAGTTTATGGCCAGCTAAATAAGAACAGTCAAGAGAATTTAAACATTATCTTCCACTAATAGTTAACAAAACGTTTAAAAACAACTACTAGAAGCACAGAACATCAATTCTTTTTGTAATGTTAGCTTTCCTAGCTTTACCGCTCCTGAACTAATTTTAACTGAGGCTCTACAGAACTCACAGTTATCAAAATAGCTGTCACAACAACAATTAGGGACCCAAAGCAGAGTAGCGACAGGGAAAATTTCATTTACAGAATAAAAAGAAGGAAGACAGGATTTTCACCTCCCAAAGACTTGCAACTGACCCTCTGGACAGATCTTGTGTCACAAACCACAGGCACCCCAACACTAAAGTTTCACAGAAGGACAGAAAACTAATTTGGCATCCTGGTTATCTGCCCACACACTTCCAGTAGTTTCTACTAGCAAATCATAGTTCAGTTACACTAAGCATCACAGCACAGCAGCCTTCCATGGCTATTTATCGCAGAACAACAACAAAACAACAACTATAGTATAGTTAACTGTCCTACCTCTTTCAGGGCTGGAGCAACATACACATTACAATGTGCTACTGTTTCAATAAGGCTAATTCATTATTATTCAAAAGCAAGTTAAAGCAAGCTGCTGGGTCAATCTTTACTGTTATAGGTCAGGCTAATTTGCTTGGTTTTCCTCAAAAACACCTCTGATCAGTTAGCAGCTATCAACGTTTAACAAAAGTAAGTTCGCTATACAACTTACAAAATACAGTTTAACTGGAAATGTACTACTTGTTGCTATTGAGTTATCCTGAATGTCTGCAGTAACAAGAATTATCCTCATCTCAGTTTTGAAGGCTCATTTTCAGTTCTAGACAAAAAAAGTTTTCCTACTCAGTCAAATTTCAAAAGCTCCTCAACTGTCACTAGGCAGTGACTACAATACAGTACTCTTTCATTAAGAATTAAACTAAATGCTGACAAACTCAGAAGGATGTAACTGCCAGTTTATTAAGAAGTTGGTGAGGGAGCATACTCCTTTTTATTTATTTATTTTTAAAGCTTATACTTCCAGAGTCATTACTGACTGCAACTTGGTTGCAAGTTGCCACTTCTGATGGTTCTTGTCAACTAAGTATCATTGAAATCCAATTTAATGTTTTCTCCCAGTTGATTTTAAGGCAGTATTAACCAGCACATGAGTCAGAGCTGTTGAACACCAGCTGCCACATTGTAGTGAGGGCAGTGCAGTTATCACTGCACAGAAGTCAAGATTGGTGAAGACAGCTGTGAAGACACAAGAGCTGGACAAGGGCAACTTGTGTCCATCGTGGATTCATTGGTGAAGAAAACTAGTAGTGAGTGCTGAAGCTGTAAGTCACATGGGAACAAGACACACCAGGTCTAGGAAAGCAAAGAAGGCATCTGATGAACAAGCAAAAGGAAACAAGTGAAAAGTCGCAAGGGTCAACACTGTATCCAACTGGAGAAGCAGCCACTGCGGAAACACTCCGAATGCCACAGAAAGAACATACTGAATATGACTGCAGAATTGAGTTCCAAAAAGCTGGGGAGTGGTCTTCAGGTAGGTAAATAAACATATTCGTTTAGCACCCAACAGTGTGATTTCCGATACAACTGAAACAGGACATGCTACAAGGGGGAAAAAATGAAAACAAAAACAAATAAATAAAACCCATTACTTTTTCAGGACCGGAACTGCGATCTTCCCCTGAAATTCCTGATTACAGAGTAACTGTATCAGAACTGGACTGAATCTGCTGGAGTCTGCATAAATGGGAGCAGTCCAAGGATGTAGGAAACTGATTCTGAGAAACTACGTTACATTCCTACTTTGTGATAACAGTACATTAGAACAGTACAGTAGAACCAGACTCTGCCTCTTCATCAGGCTCAGCAATACAGACAATACCATTTCTTCACATGCTGCTTTTAAATAACTAGTACTTTGAGAGAGGAAAAAATAAAAATAAAAAAGGCTTACTGCCCGTCCAGTATTCTTCCTCCCCAAAGTTAGTTGCATCACCTCCGTATTTTAGGAGACACTGCATTCAGATATTCAGACAAATTTACCCGGCCTCAGGTCACACACGGTTCACAGTCATCCTACCTGTCAGCCCACCATACACTCCACCTAACTTTCCACTGACAAAGTGATTAAAAACAAAGAGAGATTTAAGAGTTCATAGAAAACTGTATCAATAAATAAAACTTCAGTCAGTAGGCTTGAAGCAATCCGCACCTTCCTGCAAAGTGTGAAACAGTTTGCAGGCATGTACACAGTTTTCACAGGATGACTTTGCTTCCAAGTTACAATTGGAACAGCCAAAAAAAGCACGCTGAGAAGGACTCCTTCCAGTTCATATGTCAGAAGGTTTTTCTTGTTCATTTTTAAATTGCCAACATCAGTGTTGCCACTGCACAGCTCTCTGGTTGTTTAAAGAACTCCTCCCCACAACTGCTGCTCTGGCTGACTGAAGTCTGTCTGCAACTTTGCTGGGCACCCCAAAATTATAAAAATGTGTCTTCTTGGCAAATACCAAGCCTGGAATGCTTCACCCCAAAGCATCATGTTTACAATGAGTTTATATAGGGAAGCTAGAAGGACACCAGAATCCTGTCCTCCAGACAGACACCAAGGCTATTTACCACCAGTTATTACTGGTGGTATTACCAGTTATTACACGCATAAGTTCAAGGTTTTATCTCCAAAAACCAATGGATGAAATATTATCCATGCTGTTATACCAGTACCATTTAACAAGGCACACACAGCCACCACCAAACAGAAAGCACAGTTAAATGAGGCAATGACCCAGAAAGTTCTATGCTACCCTTAAAATAATCTACATTAGCACTGCTAACGCATGACTCCTATCAACACTTCAAGCAGACCATTAATGCTGACCACTTAACAAACATCCTGCATGCAAAAATAAGTCCAGTATTTTTACATGTTTAACTCACTTGGCAAATTTTATCCTCTCGGGGGAATCTCAGAGCTCAGCACTCTGCAGAATAACCTGTCTAGTGCTCTGAAACTTTAATGCAAATTAAAGGCATCAGTATACCTTTTTAGTTATCACTGAGGAAAGCAAAGCTGAATTTCTCAGGTGGCAGAATGCAAATCTTCATCCTTTAAGACTCTTAGGGCTTAAGAGAATTCAACTTTGGACAAATAACCTTCACCGTTGGATAAAATGATAAACTGCAAAACACGTAATACAGGTAACGTAATCACCACGTCTGAGAAATGTCTGTACACCAGGCACCATGTTGACAGATTAAAAATAGAAAATCAATCAGTCTGTGTAGACAAAACTAAGTACAGGGGAAAGTCCCATCTACAGCAGCTGACACACCACACAGCCCACCTTCTGACACTCAGTGCACACAGCCCCTCAGACACACATCTGACTCATTCATCCCCTCGGCTCTGTCCCACTGCTTTAGGCCCGACACCCCACAGGGGGAGGTAACTCACTTCTATAAGTGCCTACACTCAGCAGAGGAAAAACTGCTAGGCTTAAGCCTTTTAAGAGGAAAGAAAACACTAAGCAAAGCCACCAACAAAGGGGAGGTCAGAAGGGCTTCAAGGCACTTTGCCCCACACTCCGTCGGCCGGGGGCTGCAGCAGGAGCCGGCAGCAGGGCACACCCTCCGCTGCGAGGCCTAGGCCTGCCTCCTGCCCAGGTACCTCGCAGAATCGGAGGAGCGGCTCCACGGCCTCGTACCGGGAGGGCCCGCCCCAGCCCCAGCCCCAGCCCCAGCCCCAGCCCCAGCCCTGCAGAGCGGGCACGGAGTGCCGGGTGCGCCTCGGGAGCGTTCCCTTCCCGCCCTGCAGTGCCCTGCCCTTGGAGGCTCTGGGCCGAGGAAGGGCGCAGGCTGGGGAGGAGCAGGGTGATAAGAGGGGCCCGGCGCTGCCCCTGTGCTCGGCTGCGGGGCGGGCCGCCTGCTACCAAGAGGGCTCGGAGGCCCCGGCTCAGGACAGACCCTCCTCCCTACGGGGCCCCGGCGCGAATTCGCTCGGAGCGCCGCTCCCAGCCCGCCGGCCTCGAGCAGGGCTCTTACCTCTGCTAACATTATTACCCCGCTGCGGCGTCTCCGCGGCTCTAGCCCCGCAGCATGGTGAAGCCCGGCGGCCGAGCGGAAAGCTCCCCCTACTCGGCAGGGATGGGGAGGCGAGGCGAGGGGAGCTCCGCCGGCCCCCGGCCGCCTCCCTCAGCGGCCGCCCGCCGCCCCCAGCCCTGCAGCCGCCCGGGCACCTCGGTCCGGAGCGGCCGCCATCTTGGGAGAGCTACGTGCGCCGCCGCCGCTCCCTGCCCGCCCATTGGGGCCGCCCCTACCGGGGCCGGATCCCTCCTCTCCCCGCCCTGGCGGCCCGGCCTGCCGCTACCCCTGGTGCTGCGCTGCCTACCTGGGCTGGGGCGGTCATGACCGCCCTCGGACCTCTGCCGAGCCCCGGCACTGGTGAATCCGGGTCGGGAGAAATCGGGCGCCAGAGCCAGGCCTTGGCTACAGCCTGTCCTGCTGTGCATCCCGAAGCGAGAAGCAGAGGGACGCAGACCTTGAGGCGTTGTTTTCAATGGCAGCTTTTTGCCTCGTCTCTGCTGAGACGCAACGCTGTTCTTTCTCTTTTCTTTTTCTTCCCTCTGAGCTCTATACAGCAGTTTTGCGAGTGCTCATTTAAATGTTTTCTTACATTCTGGTGTCTGATGCACCAGTAAGGTGTGCAGCATTGCACATCTCTTCCTGCTCAAGCTGTTCAGAAAGAGACATCTGTATGTTGGCCACCTGTGTTCATGTTAAGTAGAGATGCAGACTGTGGAACACTCCTCAGAAGCTGAGCCTGGGCACTGGCCCATCCATCTCTTGTGCCAGCACTCTTCAGAAGCTCGGTGTTCAGATGTATCTGAAGGTTCCTGTGTGAAGTTTGTTTCTTCTCCATTAAACACTGTTCTGTTGGTCATCTCGTTTGCTTAACCTTAGGTCCTTACAACCTTCAATAGGAGTAGAATTAAGATAGGATTTTTTCCTGCATTGCCAATACAAGAAGACGCACAAAAACGAAAAAAAAATAATAATGATTATCAGTGAAGATGAAATAAATGCAACAATACTATGTGGAAAAAACCCACAACCTTTTACTCTCTGCAAGCTGCTCTTTTGCTTCTTGCAGCTTGCAGAAAGGGAGGTAGGCTGCTCTTGCGGCTGCAGGGCTTTGTTGAAGTTCTCTAATTTCCCTGGAGATTTTTAAATACTTGGCAGTTCAAGGTTGCCCACTTCTTACTTTTATTCATGAGAATTACCGAGTTTCAGTTTTACTCATGCGACTGTTTTTTCCCCATCGGAGACCCAGCTGCTAGTCATGTGAATTGCACTTTCCAAAAAAAGTAGACTATTGATGTTCATAGTGGTTTATGTGCCTTTTCTAAAGAAATAAACATAATGAAAACATCAGGGTTTTTAAGTATCTTGTCAGCTATGTATTCGTGAAATTCTTCTGTACTTTCAAATGTTTGCTGTTAGCATTACTGCTTTCTTCAATGTGTTGCCGAGAGAAAATCCAAATTTCACAGCATACATGTCTATTTTCAACAATATGTTTAACAACAACAGAACCATACAGTGGCCTTCCATTCAGTATTTCACCATCTTGATAAATGAAAAGTTGTTCAGAAACATTGATCAGTGAGAACTGAGAAAGAGACTAAACTCTGAAACAGCAGAGAAATACCTACTTTATCACTTTGATCACATTTATTTACATGAAGAAATAAAGCATGCTGTGGATGCATATTTGGAAAGCACACACATTCACAACTATGATTCTCTGTGCATGGCTTTCATCACACTGTAATTCAGCCAAAAGGCACCGTGTGCTTAGGTCTGTGGTAGAAGAAACCCTGAAGGAACTCATAATATAGCTCAGTATATCATCAGTTGTGTAATTATGCAAAAACACATACCTAGGCATGAGTAGAATAAAAATATTTAAAACATCTACCATTTGCCATGTCATTTAGTCACTATGTCAGTGGAACTGAGTGCATCCTCAGCAAGCTTGCAGATGACACCAAGCTGAGCGCTGCAGTCGGTACATTGGAGGGAAGGGAAGCCATCCAGAGGGATCTGGATAGGATAGGCTGGAGAATGGGCCCGTGTGAACCTCATGAGGTGCAACAAGGCCAAGTGCAAGGTGTTGAGAGGTGGTGAGCAGCCCTGCAGAGAACTTGTGTGCCCTAGAGGACGAGAAGCTGGACTTGAATCAGCAGTCAGCTTTCAGCCCAGAGGGCCAACTGTATCCTGGGCTGCATTAAAAAGGGGGTGGCTAGCAGGGAGAGGGAGGGGATTGGCCCCCTCCACTCAGCTCCTGTCCCCATCTGGACTACTTCACCCAGGCCTGGGTGCCCAGCACAAGAAAGATCAGAGTTCTTGGAATGGGTCCAGAGGAGGGCCACTAAAATGATCAGAGGGTTGGAGCACCTCTCCTATGAGGAAAGGTAGAGGGAACTGGGATTGTTTAGCTTGAAGAAGAGGGAAAGACCAGTTTTTCCCTCCAGTACTTGAAGGGACTGTATAAACAGGAGCAGGAATGACTGTTTACATGAGTTGATAGTGATAGCACAAGGGGGAATGGTTTTAGACTAGGACAAGGGAGATTCAGGTTAGATGTTAGGAGGAAGTTTTTCACTCAGAGAGTGGTGACACACTGGAACAAGCTGCTCAGAGAGGCTGTGGATATCTCACCCCTGGAGGCATTCAAGGCAAGGCTGGACGTGGCTCTGGGCAGCCTGGTCTAGTGGCTGGCAGCCCTGCCCATGGCATGGGGTCTGAAACAATGATCTTTGAGGTCTTTTTCAGCCCAGGAATTTCTATGATTCTACAATTCTATGATTCCATGATTCCATGAAATGCATTCTCTGGGCAAGAAATAGTGATAACATAAATTACCCTGCTTATAATATGAAAGAAGTAAGCAGGTTGTAAATGCTGTGATAAAAGGACAGAACCATTCAAAGTAGACCTGAGGCAGAAGAAGAAGGCAGCATCATAGAGGAGAACCGACATGTGATGGCAGCTTGGAAAGAGGTTAAGATGGACTTCTTGATGCGATAGTCTGCTGGGAGTAGCACGAAGGACCAAGGGAAAAGAAATCCTTCACTGCTGAAGAATTAAACAGTTACATTGTCTATTACCATTCTTGGCAATGTTTGAAAAATGTAGGTACAAATTCTTTCCTTCTGGGGAGGAGGATATTTCCAAATTAGCGTGAGCAGGTGGAAACAATACTTCAGTGGTGACTGACAGGATTACCAATAATACTTGGTAGGCCAGGAACACTTGAACATTTACTGGTTTTATCTTCAGGTGACGATAATGCTATTAAACCTGATGAGTCATCCATAAGGGAGCCATATTTCCTATGTTTTATTCTTCTGCATTCTTTACAGATACATCATGGGATTGACATTGTGATGAACTTGCATAGCTACCGGAAGCTCTGTAGCCCCATTAGCACTGTGTTTATTCAGGCAGAACAGCATGCTCATTATTTTTATTGTCACTTCCACAAACTTGCATGTACTCTGCAAATAATTACTACAGCAAATATATATATATATCTCTAATCAAATACAAACCTGGCAGAAAGCTTTTGCTACCAGTCATTCCTTAAAGTACTCAGATTTTTTTTTTTCCTCATACATGCTTAATTCAAGGAAGGAGTCAGAGACAGTAGCACCTTAAGGCCAATGACTACAAGTAAGACAGCTCCTACCTGTTACCAAATTTCTTGGTGTTCTTTACAATGATTACAGTTGTCACTGACTATAAACGAGATCAGCCGTCTTGCCAGTCTGGATCTACATTTTGAAATCTTACTGCAGAGACTGGAAACTGCATACATATCTACTGAAATCATGAGTGAATGCAGTATTACAGACAGAAATAGATCAGGAGGAGATGGGGATAACACTGGCAGGCTCACAAGCTAGAAGTTTATAAAATTTTTTGTAAAGTACAACCGTGAGTACACTACACTGAGAGGCAGGCTGGGAGACAAAAATATAATTGTGTGGGGGTGGATGCAACACACACAGAAAAAGGGGCACGGGCAAGATTTAGCTGAAAAAGAGCAACTCTGCTGACTTGAAGAGAAGCACAAAAGAACACAGATTATTTTCTAGTACTGAAAGGAGGGCAGTCCCAAACCTAAATAACTATTAGCTCACCGGCTAATGAAAAAGGAAATCAGTTACCTAATTGGTATTAAGATACCTTCTGAAACAGGAGCAACCTGAATTTGGAGGGCAAAGGAATGTGTCCTCTTGGCTTATACCAGAAGACAAGTGAAGACGAAGAAAGAAACAACAGCCAGCAATGGGGGAGGAACAGACTGAATGAACAGACCAGTTTTGCTTTCTAAGCAGGTTCTTTAGAACGGTTACAAGACTGTTTCCAAGTTCATCAGCAAGTCTAATGTTTCACATCTTTTGCTAAAGTCTATAACAGATCTTTATAACATAGTTTCTGTATACTGTAAGTTAGCTTTCATTGTCCACAGTTAACTGATGTAAACCAAATTCTAGCTTCTGCTCTCTTGTTATTTAACTTGCTCAAAGCTTAGCCTGGCAGTATGGTTGGAATTTGCTTAGGGTTTTTCAGTTTGGGTTTGTTTTCTTGAGGGGTAAGATGGAATAATTGGAATAAGATGGGGTAAGGAATGGAAGAGGGCTGAGGAACTTGTATTCATTAAACATTTCAAATGTTCAGCTGCATCGTTTAAAAGCAATTCTGTATCTTTGTACTTCAATTCCTTTGCATTTCAAGTAGGGTCAAATGACCCCAAAAGTCTACATGACAACATAATTGAAAGGGGAACTCAGTGTCTTTTATGCATAACATTTGAATATTCTGTTATTTTAGGACATTGACTATTCTATACTCCCTTCTGTGAGCTGCCAGAAGGTTTGGTTCTGATCAGGATCACAGTTCAACAACATTCTGTTAAAGATCTCATTCACTTCCCAATTTCTGAGCATTTGCTTAGGTGTAGCACAGACAGAAAATGCAAGAGTATGTGCAGAAGGGCTGACCTAAACAATATTATTTGAATATTGGGCATTAAATGGATAATTATTGAAAAAGCATCACATATGATTCCTGCTTCATCCTCTGCAGTAATAAGGATGCAATAGCCACCTATTGTTCAGGTTCTCAGAATTGTTTATGGGAGCCTGAAATTTCTTTTAAAGCCTACATTTCTTCACTGTAGTGAACTTTCTGCTATTCAAACAGTTGTCTCCAGCTGGATCAGATACTGTTTGCCTTAGCAGTTTAATCCTAATTGTCTGTCATGGTTTTAAGCAATTGTTTGAATAAAGTATAGCTCTCAATACAAAAGAAACAGTCTCAAAATTATGCTGGTGTGTCTTTCAGAAGTCTATAATGACATGACTGGCGTCATCTCAGAATTGTAATGTAGAAGTTAGTCATCAGCTTCTTAGCTTCTGGCCATTGATGTTTTGTGGAAATAAAGCACACAAATAGATGGCTTCCAATGCTGTTTGCACACTGCTGCTACAGAAGGAAGCAAGAAGCAACACTTTTTAGAAAAGCCACCTTCATTCATAACATTCTTTTGGAAGTAATCAATCTATATCTTTGTCTGAATGATGCACTAATTCAAGTATAAAACTGATAAACTGAATACTTATTCTGGAGTATGGTAAACAGACTTATTACTTCCTTTCAAGTGGGTCAGAAGCCATGAGAACGTATCTCCACATGTTGAAGATATTTGTGTTGCTCTTCAAAGCATTTGCAATTATCCCTGTTTGACCTGATGTCAGCAAGTACTTATTGCAAAAGGTTTTAAATGGTTTCTTTTTTGATATTTGAGCTCCTGAACGTGTCTGACAGGTAAATCAGTCTGGATGAGGGGCCCACGGGTCTGAAAAGTAGCTTCTCTTGTTATATTCTTGAGCGTACAGTATGGACATTTTCAGAACATATTGCAAGCAGAATTTGTATACGTGAGTTTTAGCTTTTTTTCCAGTGCTGAAGACCTCGTGGACTCAGTTTACATTTCTGTTCAGAAGAATTTGTTTGCATCGTTATATTATGTTTATTTTTTCCAGGTATTTATGTTCATGTCAGAATCAATTGGAGTTTAGGCCTGAATTTTCAGGTTATGTACTGCTTTAATTTTGATTGAAGTAATAGTAATTCTGTGATAAAATGGTACAGCAATACTGAACTTTGCCAGTTGTTCAAGACCACAATGAAAACATCCAACAGAACGGAGGACACAAAATGAGTTATGTCTAAGGCATATAGGTGGAAACTGCCCATTTAATAAGATTGACAGCTGGTGAAGGAAAACCAAATAAGAAGCAAAACAATTCAATATGCAGTACAAAAATAGCTCATTTAACTGCATTTTTGTGCAAAAAATTGGGATTGAGAGTGTCTTCTTTGCATAAAACCAGATGAGTGTCATCCTGATAAGTCTGAGAAGTGTGACTGTGGAGTTAACAGATGATGTGAGGGGAATTAAAGAATAATCAGGAAATGTATTTAAAAATCAAGAGCTGAATAGAGGATATATATCCTTGTAGTTCAAGGCAGTATCATAGGGATGGTGAAGGGAATTAGAAATGACCTTAAAACATTTTCCTTTTTTTAGTATGTGATGTTTTACACTGATTCCTAAATGCCTGATCCACAATCAACAACTTTTCTAACAGATAATCTGCTTATGGGGTTGTAGGTAGCAAATGAGAAGAAGAATGGGCTAGCTATGAGTAAAATAAATACTCTGACTATAGTATTACAGTCCTAGGTGTTCAGAGCCATTAGCCAGGCTGTATGACGTTGACACTGGAAATGAAAGTTGTTTACATTTTTTGTGTTTCCTAAGCTATTAAGAAGCAGTCAAAATTTTACTTTTTGGCTTTTCTTTGCAATCAGAAAGACTACAAACTCTTTTTAAAAGCTGTTTCTACATATGTTTAATAACATAGATCCACAAGTTCGTAGAAAAAAGCTAAATATTGTAAGTTTAGATAATTTGTAGGACTTAGAAAAAACTAAGAGGATTCTCATGAGCTTATCATACTTTCCTTCCATTGCGTGTCACTGCTGTTTGTGTCTTCTCTACACATGGAGAAGTTTATTAGTGCTGTGCATGCTGCCACAGCTGAAGCTCTCACTGCTCACATGCTGGAGGCCATTTTGCACACTGGCTTCATTCTTCAGGTCATTTGTTTTCTGCCTACTCACAACAGTTATAACGAAGACTGATGCAAAAAATAATACAAAATGTAGACAATTTAATCAGGAAATCCAAGCTCCTGAAATGAAATGCTGCTGGTAGCACATTAGGAAGAGGAAAATACTAAGGAATACAACATGCATTACTTATTTGAATGACTGCCTTTCTCTGTGTTTTGTTAAATCCATACCCAGAATATTCTCTTCTATATAATTCACACCACAGTTTGGTTGCTGTTCCTGTGAAGGAGGGTTCTGTGTCAACTCTAAATTACTTTTCATGTAGGACAATAACTACCAGGTCCTACCTTCACCAGAAGAACCAGTTCTGTGGGCACTCCTGTTCCTCATAGTTACATGCAGAGTCAGGGAGGCCATTATAAACAGTCTTTTGCTAGCCATAGTTTTTATACAGAATGTGTACCTGATGAAAGATTAGATGCCTTGTACTAATTCTGAGATTTGTTTGGTTTAGCAATGAGATTATGTTTTTCTCCTCAATATTTTTGTAATAATTTTTTTTCCTGAATCATTACTTTTAGAAAAAAAAAATTCTTCTGATTGTACTCCCTCTACAAGTTAGGAGACCTGCTGCAAGATCATTGGCAATCCATTTAGGAATAAATCAAGGCTCATTATACTCTTACCTTTAACTCTTACTCAAATGTTGCAAGTACTACATTTCATAGATTCATAGATTCATAGGTTCATAAGGTTGGAAAGGACCTACAAGATCATCTAGTCCAACCATCCTCCTATCACTATCCCTACCCAACTACTAAATCAAATCCCTTAGCACCTCATCTAAACGCTTCTTGAACAGCGCTAGGGATGGTGCCTCAACCACCTCCCTAGGCAGGCCATTCCAGTGCCTGACCACTCTTTCAGAGAAAAAATGTTTCAAATCTAATCTAAATCTTCCCCGGCGCAACTTGTGGCCATTCCCTCTCGTCCTGTCATTATTTATCAGGGAGAAGCGGCCCACACCCTCCTCACCACAACCCCCCTTCAGGAAGTGGTAGAGTGCAATAAGGTCTCCTCTGAGCCTCCTCTTCTCCAGACTGAACAATCCCAGCTCCCTCAGCCGCTCCTCATAAGACTTGTGCTCCAGACCCCTCGCCAGTTTTGTTGCCCTTCTCTGAACACGCTCCAGGGCCTCAATGTCCTTCTTGTAGTGAGGGGCCCAAAACTGAACACAGTACTCGAGGTGCGGCCGTACCAGAGCTGAGTACAGGGGGATGATCACCTCCCTGCTCCTGCTGGCTACACTATTTCTAATACAGGCCAGGATGCTGTTGGCCTTCTTGGCCACCTGGGCACACTGCCGGCTCATGTTGAGCCGAGCATCAACCAACACCCCCAGGTCCTTTTCCTCTCTACATTCTTCAAGCCATTCTGCCCCAAGCCTATAGCATTGCATGGGGTTATTGTGGCCAAAGTGCAGGACCCGGCACTTGACCTTATTGAACCTCATCCCATTGAGCTCAGCCCAGCTGTTCAGCCTATCCAGATCCCTCTGAAGGGCCTCCCTACCTTCCGGCAGATCAACACATCCTCCCAGCTTGGTGCAAGCAAGTTTTAATTTTAACACAAGAGCATCTCATCTATCACAGTGAGCCACCTAGATAGGGAAGTGGTGAGGTGGAGCCCAGATCTCTTTGTGTGGGTTCTTCTTTCATTTTACAGTGAGGAGTAATTGTTGCTTGTCTATCACTGTAATTCAGATCCAGTTTCCAGAGAGACGAGTTCCCTACTATCTATTGTGAAAGAATTGGAACAGCTTATTCCACTGCCAGTGACGTGAGCACTTCAGCAATACACCTAAGGTCATGGAGTTAAGGGCATAATCTGAGATTTTGCAGTGGCTTACGCACGTGAGTATTAATCCTTGCAGCAAAGGCCTATCCTGAAGTAGGACAGTGAAATTCTCCATATTAAATCTTGTAATTTCCCAATAATTTGCATTCTCACTTGAAATAAATTTATAAGTCTAAAATGCATGTTTCCTCTTTCTCTTCCTCCTTGACTTCAGTTGGTTTTGCAAAGGCTATCACATTTTTTTCAGGCTAGGCGTACAGTACTTCAGGCCTATTTATGCTTCATATTACAAGCACTACAGATGCTGCTGTCAGATTGTATTGTTATGTTAAACCTACCATAGGATCACATAGGTTTTATTTGGAAACACTGAATATAAACATCACTTGATCCAGACTACTCTGGAGTAAAAGCTGAGATTGCAAAGTTACAGAGGTAAATTCACAGAAGTCTGCAATGCAGTTTTGAGTTGAGTTTCAGAGCTGCCTAGTCATCATACTGATAAGAGATTTTGGATTGATGCAGATTGATTAACAGCATTCTACAAACCACTTTTCACTAGATTCCCTCGAGGATCACAAATTTGTTTTCTGGGAGATTAAATAGCTGCTAGAAAAAGCCTGTTTTACCCCAAACTCACCAGTGCTTTGGAGGTGAAAAAGAAGAAGAAAAACGCAGAAGGGAAAAATATATTCTGCCCTACTCTTGATATGTGACTGCTGGCTTTAACACTGTTATTTTTTTTTTTCCATTTTTTTAATTGATTAAATTAGAAACTTGTCAGCAACTCAGAACTAATTTAATATCTATAAGTATTTCCAAGTTAAAACCCAAACAGCAACCAGTTTTCTAATTTAAGTTCCCAATTATCTGACAACAATGACAAAGAGTGAGTCTGGCACAGACAATTTCCAGTTACAAAATAGAAATCAACTGCACTAGGTTTACTTATTTATTTGGGACCTTTTGGAGCACTTCTATAAACACATTTATGAAAAAAAAAAATGTCATGGGAAAGAAATGAGACTACACTGGAATAATATAATAATTTAATGATTTTAAGACTTTTAAAATCACAGACCATCTACATCCACCTGCTGTAAATAAACATCTATCCTGCAAAGTCTCCTGAAATTCACCTGCATCCACCCATATGCATTCTGCTCTCCCAGTATTGTTTTCACATAGTGTAAATATATATATATACATACAGATACAGATATAAATATATATATCTGTATATATATAGATAGATATAGATATATACTTCTCACCCCTCAATGATTTCTTCACCTTCACTTAAGCTTCAAGCTTGTCTGTGTCTATTCCCTTTCTTGCTGGTAATGTGCTTCCAATGATATACCTAGTACATCAATATTCTGTATTGTTTCCACAATAGCCTTTCATTCCTATCACTGAGCATGAAACATGAGCTCTTGTTTCCTACTTGTCTCCCAGGGAGGGAACCATCTCAAGAGGTGAGCAAGTTGTCCATCTTAAGGTTCTCCATCAACCCAGAGAGCTTCTTTCTACTAGGGGAAAAGCTCTCTGGGATAAGGCTGACTGTAACAACCCAGAGCACTCTGGATCTAATAATATATTTTGCTAGTTGGGGGAGGAAATGTCATCTCTGCATCTTTAACCTGTACAGCTTTTTTGATAGTTATGAAATAGCTTTAATTAGACATACTGAATAAATGTTATACTTCATTGTTATAGCAGCTCCTGTGGTTAGTTTTCTTTTTGTACCTAAAGTCACCAACTGTGGAGTCATGTATTTAAGCCGTGTGATGATAAAAGATTCTGCTGTAGGCAAGCAAGTTTTCTTCCTTCCTCTTGACACAGAATTGCTTACGCATATGAATCCTGAGGCCTTAGAAAACCAAGGAAGGACAGAAGACACATTTCTGTTTTGTGATACAGAAACCCCATAATTCAATCCTCTCTTTGCAATTCCTCAGTAGTTTTGTATCAGTTAAACTTGTTGCTGGAATGACTTGTATAATTGCTTTACACACAGAACAAAAGCAAATGTGTTCAAGTGACTGTAGAGTTGTGACAAAAACATGGCCACCTATCTTCTGACACTTCCCTATCAAGTGGGGTTGGATAGCTCAAGTTCCAACAGTGCTCTCCAGGCAGACTGTGATTCATAAGGACAAGTCAACAGTCGTCTTCTCAGAAGTTTGGAGATCTCCAGAATGCAGAAGTCTTCGTTCTCACATTCTGTACCAAAACCAACTATAAAGAGATGGAGTTCTGTTCCCACAAAACACTTATTTCTGCGATAATAAAGAAATATATTTTTCTTTTCTTACTTTAGGTAAGAGTTATGAACAGGATTGTGTGAAGTCATAGGGATGCACATTGCTAGTACTGGGTTAGTTACACAGAACATGTCATAATTTGTAATCTCCTTAAATCTTTACATTAGTTACAGAGATAATGTTCAATGAATTAATTGCAAGTAATTGAAATGAGTTTGGAATGAGCTGAATTGCTGCACTGGAGCTGGAGAAAACGAATTTACATATGTTTCCACTGAACATTTTCTTTTATTTTTTCCTTTTGTACTTAGTATTCTCATCATGTATGTAAAGCACACAGGTGTTGATTAAAAGATTGTAAAAGAGACATGGAAAACATCTTTCTAAATGCACAGAATGGAATAGTTTGAGTGGCAATTTGTGATTTGTTTTCCAGTTAGGAATGACATTTAATTTTCAGAGTTGAACTGTTTCTAAGATAACATTTTGCTGGTATTTTTGACTACTACTGTGACTATCAACTATAATTATCAGGATTTTCAGCATGGAGTTGACTATTGCTCCCAGCTTTAATGTATAAGCCTCTACTTACTGTGATGAGTGACACAACCCCAAAATTAGCCACGGTTCCAGTTTTTATGTATGCACAGGTTAATGAGGAAGCTGTCGGTTTTAGTTTTTCACTGAATTCCCTAGTATTTGGAGTAGGCCAGATTTTTTAACCTACTCCAGCTGTGTGAAATATCTCACAGAAATAAGTGAAACTACATCTCTATTACTAACGCCTTGCAAAGGAGAGGCCTGCAGCAATGGATATACACTTAAGTTAACCTGGTCCAAATTGACACTGTCTTCCCGCGTGCCCAATTGCTCACTCCCATCATCTTCCTCGTGCTGGTAAAGAGCACTGAGGCTTCCAAGAGGGTGCAGTCAGGCGAGTTTGGGATCGCAGGCCACCTTCTGGCAGCAATAAGCATTTTGTCACACACAGCTGGCCATATAATCTTGACCTGATTCCACAAAACTGTCAGTTCAAGTTTTGCATCATGAAAGACTGCACATTTTAATCACGTTGGGAGCTACTAAGTACAAATCAGGAAGCATATGAAAAAGAAAATCCACTTAAATATGATACAGCTGACAGTGACATGTCAGTGAAGGTAAACTGTGATGGGGGAGTTAGTATGTTGTGTATGTCCTTCTGATAAGAGTATCAAAAATAGGTGCACCACAAAGTAAAGGGTGAAGGGCAGAGAAGATTTCCTATTTTGTTTTCAGAAAGCAATTTAATTTACGTACTTGAATGTCTTTAAAGAGCTTTAGATAAGCTTATGATTCCATGAGTTATTCTCTATATTTTAGGACTGTGGCTATGGACTTTGACATGTATCATATTAGTGCTTATTACAGACCACTGTGATGTTATTTGGTGAATAAATATTATTTAATTATGCTAGGACTTGCATATAATCTAAGTCAATTACTAGGACTGCAAAAATAATCTTTTTTTCCTGTAGAAGCTTAATGCTATAGTTAAACTTTCTTTTTCATAATCTGTAGGGGAATTTTCCAAATGAAATAAACAGTCAACTCATCTTTTTATGCCTGCTGATAGACAAACAGACTACTAGTGAAGGGTTTGTATTGTATTTTAACTTGATTTTTATATGATATCAAAGTTGTGTGTATGGGTAGTTGTATATGTCTGTGAGTATGCATGCATGCGTGCATGCACAAATCCATGTTTATCTTTCTGTTTTCCATTAATAACTTTGAGCCCTTAGGCTAATTCCGTCCAAATTAACTTAGGAGTAGAGTTCTAAAAATAAATACGTTCCTACAAAGCTTGGAAAATAGCCAAGTCAAAGAAGGAAATCTTGTCAGTGTCCCAATTCAAGTTGTATTGTAAATGCATACATTGTTTGACACTGCAGAATCTGCCTACAGGGCAACCTGCATAAATGCCTCGAATGTGGGAAAATAGGCAGTTTCTTGGTCTACACCTTAAATGTATGGTGCATGTTGTGATACATTCGCCATTCACAGCTGTCTGGTTTTACTTCTTCTTCCTTTGCCATTCCCAGGAGTATTTCCAAATCCTCCATTCAAATGCAGCTCTTCATGTTAAAGACAGATGTCCCTGGAATACTCAGCTTCATGAAACTACTCGTTGAAGAGAGCTAAAGGATACTTGGTGCCTACAGCCAGCCTGTGTAGCTGTTTATCACCCGCAAACAGTGGTGCCAGAAGGAAGAACATGCTATAGAAAATTTTATCTTGCCCTGCTGCCCCATCTTCCACCCTTTGCAGTTCCTCCAGGACTGTGGAAGTGCTCTGTAATCAGGAAGCTAATCAAAGTATCTCAAGAAAAATGTACAAAAGCTTTGCTCCCCATTTTTAATAGTGAAGTCACAGACCAATCTATCTGGGCAAGCTAGTGCTTCACTGGAGTGGATGGCTTACATGATCTGGACATGCATGAAACTCTTCAGGATTTGCTTCACTTGATATTTTGCAACTTTATTTTTTTTTTCATTACTCTGATATTCCCAAGCAAAATAATATGTGGCATTATAAAAGTTTGTCCTGTCTCATGAGTCGTGTAAGTCTCAGGTACTTTTGTCAAAGCTCTTAAATCTACTTATTCTTACAGGATCTTGATTAAAAAAAAAGACATAAGCTCTTTAATTTCATGATTGGCAGTAGATCTTTGAAAACCTGATCCAATCACCAAGAAACAAAATGAAATAATAAAGGAAAACACAACAGTAGTCTCAAACTGTAGACCACTCTTATGACTTCAACTCATGATGTCTGAAGTCCGTGTACTGTCCTTGTGTAGTAATAGTGTACCTTAACTTGACAAAAAGGTCAAAAGGGGCCACTCAGAATACCCACAGGAATGACAGCACTATAGTTACAGTCTACTTTTCTTTTTTGTTTGCTTCCTGTCACCTATGAAAGGTACTCTCCTGTGGGCATAGGCTGTATACCTCCGTGATAAAAATGTATAATAAGTTATAATGTGGTCTTTTTTAATTATTCTATATGCAAATATATTCAGAATGTGTGACAAAGAACTAACATATTCTCAGTTAAACTATTTAGAATATGAACTGGGAGAAGAGATTGGCTTACTGCTCTTATTCTAATCGACGGGCGTTTGAATTGCAGTAGATATTCTAGGTTCTATGGGGCTAAGAAAACATAAGGTATTTACATATTCATGCCTTTTAAATTAATTATGGAGGATGTTTTGGTAAATAACACCATCCCTGTCTCAACATGTCACTTAAAGGTAAACAGCAGTCAAAAGTATTAGATTATGTTGGTTGTTTATTGTCATCTACCTATATAAGAATTCAAAAACTTTTACGTGTACTTTTTGGATACTGGTATTTCTAAACTGCAGGCACTTACATGGAAGACCATGGATGATATATAAATCAGGGTTCAGTTCAGAACTTCAGTGTTCCTTGAATACATTGTGTACTGTGAACATAAAAATTTCTCTGTTGTAACTGAGTATGTGTCTACTTCAGTCCAAAGGCCAAAATTCACCCTGTCAAAAAGTGGCCTTATTGAAGATACAACTTCTTGCTAATTCACTTAATGTATGAGATTTCAAAATAAATACAGTAGGGCTGTCCAAAAATCATAGAATTATGAAACTTAACATTCTTCATGTCTTTTTTTGTTTGTTTTGTTTTGTTTTCATCTTTGGAAGTATCATTAGTAGTGCTGCTATTCTCTGGATATCATTTTTCCTCTAAACTTGAGGACATACAGCAACTGTGAAACCTCAGTGCTTTTTCTGTAGTTGCTGTCACTAGATTGCAAGCTACTGGAAGGGGAACCAAACAATTTCATAACCCTCACTTTCTGAGCAAAGAACACACACAAAAAAGAGCCAAAATCAAGTTAAAAAAATTCTAATTACCTTTTGGCACTCTTCTGCATTTTCTCATATGGCTTTGCACAGGAAACACAAGCAATTATGTACAAGTAATTCTGAGCATTTTTTACTTAAAGCCCTTGCATTTCAGCATAGCGTGTTGGCTCCCAAACTGATGCTTGATTACTTACATGATTCTGAATTAGAACCAAAGTAGAAGACCAACAAATGCAGAAGAAGAATAAGCTTTTGAATCAATATTTCTAATGAGAATTCTGATCATATTCCTCAGCTAAGTATTCAGAGATGACCCATTTATGTATAGCTGCAAGGCTGTAATACAATAGGCTCTCCATTTCCACAGTAATGCAGTCCTTGAATTTTGAGTGCAGGGCGTCAGCAGTGAGCATTTCAATTGTGAAGTTTAATCTACATTGTCTCTGTCAATCCAATTATAATTATGTTTATTCATGAAAATCTGTAGTGGTTTCTGCAGCTCTCCCAACCTCCTAACATTAGTGCAGAAATACCTTAAGATTCATTTTGCCAACTTTATGACAGTCCATCTGAATTTCCTTTCTTAATCACATTATCTCCTTTCATTTCCTCCATATAAGCCCAGCAGACCTAACTGATATTTTATATCTTCCATGTGATGGCTCTACCTTCATGCTTTGACTAAAAATAAAAATAAAATTTGGAGGAAGCTACTAATAGACACATAAATTCACAGTGCCATTTAAAATTCAGAAAATATATCTATTACAGTTGCTGTCAAACAGATAACAATGACAAAATAGCACAATCATTATAAACTTTTGGACAAAATGTTTTCAAGGGAATTGTTTGGTACAAGCTCTCTTAAAGGCTAAACACTGCATTCACTGCTGCAGGGCAGACAATACTTATCGGGGAAGAAGTGACACAATATTTGGCACAGTATTTGCCCAGCTAGACTCACTAATATTTACAAATGAATACCAATATTCAGTTGTCTTTTTAGAATAATTTTCTTCCTAAGAGGATAACACAGGAATTCTGGTTCTTTAATTCTATCAGTTAAGCCTTTCAAGGCAATATTTCTGAGTGACCTTTTTTTCAGCAAGATAACTGTAATTCTTTAAGCAGGGCAGTTCTCCTGGTGAAGACAGGAAGGCAGACATAGTCCATATTGAGGCCTCGAGTGCATTAAGAGGTTACAATTGCCAGCAGATGTCTCACCTGGGACCTTTACCTACATAGCTGCTGCTGGTCAAGGCCCTTCATTCAAGCTCTAGCTCAGGCCATTAAATCTCTTTGCCTTAGCTATGCCACAAGCACACTTGTTTTCAGTTCTACTTGTTGAGATGTTTTATTTTTCCCCCGTTTTTGCTCTGCCTGCCTTGTATTTAATTGGTTGGACTATGCCTTGTGGGTGAGGTACTGCCTGTGCTGTGCCTCTTCAGCTCCCCAGCTCATGGCATAGCCCTTTTATCACTGCTTCCTAACTTCTTATCATGGCTCAGTCTGCTGACTGTAACTTCCTGGCTTGCATTTTTTTCTTTCTTATAATACAAAGTCCATCTATAAAAGGAAAAAGTGGTAAACCTTCCCCTTAGGTTTCATTATACCACTTAAAAATAGGAAAAAGGGCCACTAATTTGGGAAGAGCATTGTGAGTTTTCTGCTTACATAAGAAGTTGCTGATACATATAGAAATCTTAGTAGACTTAGCCAGTAACTTTTCTTTCCTTACTATTTATTTCAGTATCAGTTTAATATACTATTTCTTTTTTCAAGCCTATTAATGTATATTGAACGAACTGGAAAGTATTTTGCAGTGGAGCGATTGCATGATGTACAACTCCTATATGCCAGAAACAACAAGTGTTCATTTTGGCCTGCTGACTTCGTTAAGTGTATATAACATTGAAAGAAAAACTTGGCATAATGTTGTCCTGTCTCTTACTTGAAACTTAACTCCTTTACCATTAACTGTACTGGATGCAGAGCTATGCCAAAATCATCACTTCTCTCTGCATGCTACTAACCCATTTCTCTTGAAGTGCTCTTGCTTGACACTTCAGATTAGAGCTAATGAAATGATTTATCTCCCTAGAATTGTGTGCCAAATTTATTGCAAGATCTATATTTCCACAGCAGCTGTGGTAAGAAGGAAACAATGTGAGTAAAGCAAACAAGACCATGGCTTGCTAGAAGAATCAAGGGTACTGGATGATTTCTTGCATTTTGAACTGTCTTGGGTATTTCGTCACTCATTGACA
Organism: Cyrtonyx montezumae; assembly: GCF_038088225.1. Classification (NCBI taxonomy): domain Eukaryota; kingdom Metazoa; phylum Chordata; class Aves; order Galliformes; family Odontophoridae; genus Cyrtonyx; species Cyrtonyx montezumae. The sequence goes on along the minus strand of NW_027072089.1, from coordinate 114,950,096 downwards.
GATGATGTTGGTTTAATACTGGCACTCTGATTTGTAGTACTGATCTATTTATGTTATGCAAGAAGTGCTGGAAAACACGGTGCAAGCTTTTATTGTAGAATATGCTAGAATATAAGATACATTTACCACTTTGGGAAAGCAAATGAAATTATTGAACCTAATTTACTCAGAGGATGGTGAGGGGCTGGCACAGGCTGCTCAGATAAGCTGTGACACCTCATCTTGGAGGTGTTCAAGGCCAGGCTGGGTGGGGCCCTGGGCAGTCTGATCTAGAGTGGTATCCCTGCCCATGGCAGAGGAGTTGGAGCTCAATGGTCTTTTAGGTCCCCTCCAACCTAAGACATTATGTGATTCTATGAATCATTGACATGCCAGAGGGTGGAGCTCTGCTTCCTATGGAAGGGCTCTCTAGATGCTAAAGATAATCTCTGCCACAGACAGATCACTCTAGTGTAAAACTTAAATGTTTAAATTCTTGGGAAAGAACTTTTAAGACCTGAAGGGAATGCTTTCATGGGGAGCAGCTGGGAAGTGCTGCTGAACGTCCAAGAATTATCATTTAAAAGGTGTTTCATACATTCCTTCTCAAGGGAATAGTATAAGTCCTTATAATGGTCTTTTAATTGTTTGCTTTGTGTACAGCAATTCTGAACCTGTGAAATGCCAGGGAAGGGCTGGGAAACATGATTGCTCCCTTTCTAACAAATCTAGCTTAATTATTGCTAAACACTCTCCTCGATGGCTTGGTTCCAGTTCTCCAGCCCAGATAAGGCCATGGCCTTTGCTAGCACCACTGGGTGCTGTGCATCAGCCCTGGAGCAGATTGTCCAGCCCTTCCCTCTTCCTCCTGGACCTCTGCACTCCAAACCCCTCCTCCTCCAGGTCAGGACAGCTCAGGAGTGCTTTATTGGCCTGGTAAAGTTAGGAACACTTTACTGGAGGAATAGAGCTTAAATTTGCTTATTGAGTTACACATAAGAACTTCTGTCCTTGCCCTGGCAAGGATTCTGTCCAAACTAATCCTGCGTTTCTATCTGTCTTTGAAACATGCACTGAAACAGTTAGAATTTCTGAAGCTTTCAAAGGAATGCGTGGCTAAATACATTCAGGTATTGTTTCCATCATTGTGGTATTTATCTCTTAGCCATTCAGTGACACTTGAAATAAGAATAGGTTATTAACTGCTGCTTTTAGTTCAGCTCCACAATCAGACTTCCAGGTTGCAATGCTGAGGGTTTCTTCAGCAGAGACGTAGTCAGTGAACAAGCATTTCTGTTCAGTGCAGTGCTGTCTCCAGTGTCACTTGCATGATATCACTTTTCCTAGATGAAGCTGGCAAAGTGTATACCCTGTGAATCAACTCACAGTTTACAAATTTGACAGCTTAAATGCTATCAAAGTTAACATAATGGTAGGGGTTTTTTTCATATTTTTTACTTTATTTCCCTTTTATTCCTTAGATATGACTCACAAGAAATGTTTAATGGTATTTTGTTTGTTTCTAATAGCTAAAAAAGCACACGAGCAGCAAAGCATAGATTGTATTTGGCAATAAAAGGCAGGGATATTTCAGCATTTCCTTTTCCAAATGGAACTCAGGTTCAAATTTCCACAGACTGAGGAGGTCATTGGTTTTGTTTCCCCACATTCAGAATTGAGTTATTACAATTTTCAAGATATTTTAGGTCTTGAAAGTGCTCAGACTGCTTATTGACCAAAGTCTGCTTGGGCTACTAGTAGAGTTGGAACCCAGTATCTGATAATTTTTATTGTTTTGCCTTAAATGAAGATTAGCAGAGAGGAAATGATATTTTGTAGGGATTCAGTTGTCTGAAGAAAAAAATATACACTTTTTCACTATGCTTTTCAGTACTTTGATAGCTGTCTGTCACTGGAGTTAAGTATAGAAGTGCACATGTACTTGAAGAAACCTGGCTGCACATACTGCAGATGAAATTAATTCTGCAGTTGAGAACTTGATTCTGACCAGCTTCGAGGGAAGAATCATGCATTTATGGATAGTGCAGGTATTCGGCCCAGTTGTCCTAGGAAACTGGGGCTTTCAGGACTGACTGCTGTGAGGTAACTGAGTAAGGTATGAACTTGAAACCCATGTAGACTTTCTACAAAGATAATTCTACTTCTAATTCAAATTATCTACTCATAAGCTTTCAGAAAATATCACATACAATGTTCCTTTGATATAATACTGTTTGATGATAAAATTCTGAATACATATAGGATATACTCAGAAGAACATCATCTTTTAATCACCGGAGACAAGAAATATTCCTTCTAATAATTCCTAAAAATGCTAATGATAATAAAAGTATACTAATGATACTGAAAATTGATAATGAAACCCAGCAAACATTTCCAGTGAGCGAAAAAGATTATCTGCTGGCATGTCCACATATTCAGTGTTACCAGATTAATACAAAACTAAAAGGACTAAAAGGAAACTAATGTATGTGAGGAAGGAAGAGTTTAAAAGCACAGAAGACTTAAGGTAGGGAAACATTTTACTTTTACTGTGTAACTACAGCTTGATAAACAAGAATTACTTGATGTAAGTTGAACTGCACAGTTTCCCTGTACCATGAGAACTCAATATTTCACCTGTGAAAGTAGATAAAACTTTTTGAACATCTAAAGGCTTTGTAGCAAACTTTGTATACTTTTTTTACTGCTTTATTATTGCTGATGTCAATTCTTCACAGGCCATGATCATGGATGTAGCAACAGAAAGAACATGTTTTATGCAAGCGCTCACAAAATGCTGGTGACATAGTGCTGCAAAACAGCTTTCTAATGGGAACTAACACGATTATAACAAGTTATGCACTGTATGAATTCGAGTTTATAGGTGGCATTAGCTTCTACTGTAAGCTATTACAGAGGAGAGAGACACTGCTTCCAACATATAGTGGCTGTACAGTGGATGTGCACAAATGAACCTACTTTAAAGTAGTTCATATCTATCCAGCTATAAAAACAAACTCCGTGTGCTTTAAGTCTCGATGCTAGAAGGGAGAATATATAGTTCTGGTCAGGATTATAGGTGTTAAGGAGCGTGGTACAAACAGCCAAAAGAGCTTAGCACTCTTGAGAAGAAGCTTGAGAAAAAGAAAAATCTGACGTATTTGAGAAAGGGATAATATTTTCCTGTTGGTGTTGCTTATACCAACTGGCAATTTAGAGCAAGGCTGTTAGTTGGTTCTGCAGTACTAACATGAAAGCTTCTAAAGGATTGTTTTTTTTTCTTTGAAAAGAATTGATGTCTTATATAGCAATGCAGTAGACAGACATATATGAGGAAAATATTTTCATTGACATAAAGGATTCTTGTATATCAACTTGCACGGTGGACTAGAAGGCCAAATTCAGTAAGGCTGAGTATAAAATTAATCCCAAAGAGATTAATTCTGAAAAAAAAAAAAAAGGAAAAAAAATTCTTACTGAAACTAATAAAGCATTTATAATTTCTGTTCTGGCCAGATAGGATAAAATTGCATGCCAGAATACATTCAAAAGAGTACTTGCTCAAGTTGATATTTTTGAGATCCAAAGACAGTCATGGAGGAGATTCATAAAAGTAAAACTTGATACAGAGAAGTGCTATTATGTTGCTCTGAAAGTAATGCCTTCTATTTATTTCCTTGGAAACTACAGCAGATACAAAGAGCACAGTAATGCCACTTGATAGAGCAAATTCTCAGCTATAAAAACACTATTTGTTTGCCAGTCAGCAACATTAGCTATGCATTTTCAGCAGCAATGAACAACAGTCTGCATGCTATGCTCTGCAACAGCAGAGGTGACCCACTATTTCACAGCTGCTACCACAGTGTCATTACTAGGGAAGTGTTCCCCATGGAGTCAATTTTTCATCACCCAAACAGGTGGAAGTCAGAAAGTGACAAATCTGGACTATACAATGGGTGTGGTAGAACAGTCCAACCAAGACTGGCAATGTGCTTCAGTCTTCAAATTGGCATGGGGCCTGGCATTATCGTGTTGGAAGAGAAAGGTTGTCTTCCCTGGAACTTTGGAAGTTCGAGCTATCAGCTTAGTCAGTGTTGTGATGTTGTCAAGGGTTGATGGTTTGTCCAGGTTCCAGGAAATTCAGAAGCATTACTCTTTTCCTATCCCCAAAAGACAGTGTCCATCACTTTACCCACTGAGGCTTTGTCAAATGTTTTCTTTGATGGAGAACTCATGTGTCACCACTTCATGAACTGCTGTTTTGACTCCAGCTCATAGTGGTGATACCAAATCTCATCATCAGTCATGATTTGATACAGGAAATTGCCTGTAACAGTCTTCAGCCTCATGTTGGTTCCATAGATCCTGACACCTGCATATAGTGCTTTTTCTGTTCTTATGGGATCCACCTGGCACAAAATTTGTGATATTCCGATGTTGCTACCATCATTTCCACACACTGAAGCTGATATTCAGCTCTGTAAATGGTTCCCTAGTTGGAGTCCACCAATTTGCATGGATGAACGAATCAAGAAGCTCTTCTTTTTGTGTTGTGACAGCTGTGAATGGCCATCCAGAACATGGCCTATATTAGTGGAACCATCCCACCAGTATCCCATTACATTTTTTTGCCATGCAACAGATGGCAGCCAAAGAGCGGACTGACAAAATGGCATCTGATATGGAAGTGCAGATGAAGCAGATGTATGTCATTTCATTTCTTCATGAAGAAAAAAAAAGGCACCACTGACATTCATCAGTGTTTGCTGAATGTTTATGTAGACCATAAAGTGGATGTGAGCACAGGGAGTTAGTGGGTGGTGCATTTCAGTAGTGATGACAATGACATGTAAGAAAAGCCAATGGGATATTGGTGGGATGGTTCAACCTCTACCATCATACCACCAACATCCACTTCTGACGTTGTGGGGCAACATAATAAAATAGGAGGTATTACTTTTGGAGCACTACTTCTAGCTAGCAAACTAATTTCTGTTCAGGGTAGAAATAATGATTTCTTGTTTGTTACAGATTTTTATCTTACGCCTCTCTCGACTGCAAACCAATCTAAAAAAGATATGTAATAAGCCTGTCTTACATTAAAGGGGACAGATGGTAGTGTAAAGGGAGTTTTTCTTAGCTCCGTTTTGCTTTCTGTCTCAGGCTTGTTGTACACCTCTGTAATGTACTTTCATCTGCAACAAGGAGTGAATTTGTTCATATGAATTATGTGAAATGTGCTATAGAAAGTCATTTCACAGGAAGCCATCAGAGTTTGGAGAATCTAGGGACCCGTGGGACTCAGCAGTCAGTGTTGTTTGGACAGTGACCACGTACAAAACTTACTGCTGTCCTCAACTGTCACAACTGCTCTATGTAGAGATCAGTTTTCTACAGGATAATGTATTTTTTCAGTGCTTAAGTTATTTAATAAAATAGTGTAGTTCATATGTGTCAAAATTAAACTCGGTATGTATGGGGCAGTAGGTATTATAAAATATCTACTGAATAACATGAGCCAACTGATGATATTGTAGCTCACTGATATGAGCATATGCAGTCCCAATGGACTGAAAGTCTGTCAAGAAATAAAAAAAATAGTTCCTTATTTTCGATTATACTTGCTCATTCTATTAATCTCCATTAATATTCAGAATACTCCTGTCAAATGGGGTGAGAATAACATGCTAATAATGATCTCTAATTCCTTTCTGATTTCAAAGTGATTGCTATCTGTCAAGAAATCATGCACATCATCACATCCCGCTTGGAATCTGTGACAAATCTGTACCTATATTGTCAGCATTCAAACACTACACTGACAGGTGCTTCTTAGGTCCTGAATATTGAAATACTAAAGCTCTCTGTCTTGAATATAAATATAACCAATGTTAACATCAAAGTTTTAACTCTAGGTGGCAGTTTATTCCATCTTTTTTCTTTTTTTTTTAATGTAGGCTTAGCAGCAGCATATTGATTAACAACTTCTCTAAGTGCAACTTCACAAATATTGAAGGAAAAAGCAAGTCAAGCTGTAACAGCTATCCTGATTTTTATGTATTCTTTCCTAGAAGCAGATCGTTGAGTGACTGAGTTTTAGAGGGCACGACTTACAAATTTTACCTTCCAACTGATTACGATTATCATTGAATCTGAGATGATTGGGGATGGCCTGATACTGATCCTAAAAACTCTCTGAGGCTTCTTTTACCAAATGTGGTGTCAAATCAGTTGGTAGTTACTGAATAACTTGTCCTCAGTATTCTTACTGTTGCCACGTCACGTACTTGACATTGGTTGCTGCTCCTGAGCAGCCCACAGCTGTTTTTGCAGACCCATGCTGAGACTTCTGCTGGTGTAATGCAACCTTTTGGGCTTCTGCAAGCCATTTGCACCAACACTGTGGATTCACAGCAAACTACCTTTTTTCTATTTGCACTTACTGAACCCTGTGTAAAACTACTTCCTCTTTAAGGATATGACCTCCCCAACTTCACTCAAAATAAATCAGACACAATATGGAGTATTCATAGAGAATTAAATAGGGGTGAGTGAAGAATCAACAAGCAGTGATGCAGTAATGCCGTGTTGGCCCCATGTGCAGTTAGACCAACACAGTTCTCCAGGAACTCTGATCAGGTCTGTTCTATTGAAGCTTGATGCCCTTATTATGTGAAAAAGTAGATAAACTGTTAGAGCATGTAGGAGCCACTCAATAAGTAAGTGCTCTGAAGAGTTACTGCCAAATTCTTCAGTCACTAGAATTGCAAAAGATAATAGGTTTTCAGCACAATTTTGGATATTTCAATTTTGCTTTTGCCTTTTGGCTGTGCAGGGCAATTGTGAGCATTCCTCGTTTAACCAGCAGAGTCTTCATGAGGATATTATTCTTGGGTAAGCAATGCTAATACCCTGGTGTGGTAGATGAAAGCTATACTCACGTTTCCTTTCGAGCTTGAGTTCACTGTGGATATTACTGCTTGCAGTTGGATTTTTAAGTATTAAATCAATCTGGACTGCACAATTGAATTAAGTCATGGAAGGCCTGTACAAAGCCAAGAATATTCTATACTGACCTCCTCAGCCCTTCACATGGCTTTGTATGCTTAGCTCAGTCTCAAAGGTTTGTCACTAATGTGGTTTTGTAGAAGCGCAGGTGGACTGATGGTTTTAGAGGAGAATTTCATATTAAGAAGAGAATCAGCACCATAATGTTCAGGTTGGAAGTTGAAGAGCTCTGGGTGGTTCTAGTCCCAGCTGGCTCTGCTTGGAGCAGGAGGTAGGAATCAGACTGGGTTATTTAAATCTCTGCCAAGAGGTTCATTTTGCAAGATGATGACTGTTGTACTACGGATGCAAAGAATGCCAAGGGAGAGGAAGGCACATCCTCCATATTGGCAGGAAGTTATTTCTGAGACTGGCAGGATACCTTGTAATTGCTAGAATCAGTGGTCAGCACTGGGTGTTACTTACAAGGAAAAACTGTACTTGTGAACAGGCATACACCTGAACTGTATGAAGAATTCTGATGTCTCATGTGGTATACCATAATAATTCCGCTATAAACATTCAACAGACATATATAGATTTATAGATTATAGACTTTTAAGCATTATTTTCACAGAAATTACATAAAAATGGCCAAAATCCCGTTATGGTTCACCAAGGGGAATAATCTAAACAATAACTGAGGGAAGAAAGAGAGAAAGAGAGAAAGAGAGAAAGAGAGAAAGAGAGAAAGAGAGAGAGAGAGAAAGAGAGAGAGAAAGAAAGAAAGAAAGAAAGAAAGAAAGAAAGAAAGAAAGAAAGAAAGAAAGAAAGAAAGAAAGAAAGAAAGAAAGAAAGAAAGAAAGAAAGAAAGAAAGAAAGAAAGAAAGAAAGAAAGAAAGAAAGAAAGAAAGAAAGAAAGAAAGAAAGAAAGAAAGAAAGAAAGAAAGAAAGAAAAAGAAAGAAAGAGTATGTAGCTTAGAAAGGCAAGAAGTAGAAATAAAAGAGAATGTTCAAAGTTAGGTTGAGGAGTATACTTTAAAAGCAGAGGCTAGAGAAGGAATTAAATATATCAAGAAGGAAACTGTATACACTTTTTTTTTTTTTTTCTTTTATTGATTCAGTAACAAGAAATCCCATCCTACTGTAATCAGTGACACTGAAAATATGTTCAGTAGCTTCAGCCTTGGCCGGATCAGACCTACTAACTGCAGCACCTGTAAGTGAGGTGGGAGCAGATGTGTATATGCTCTATCTAATCCGTGTGCTAGTTCTGCCATATGCTGGCTGTTTGGTTGAGTTGATTGGAAAAAGTCCCCAGGTTAGACTTAAATGTAATTTTACTGCAAACCATTCTCCATGTGTAATGTTTTCCAACTGTGGGAGAGTTTTTACTGTTGATGCTAAAGATCTCAGTTGATGTTTCCTGTGCACCCAGATGAGCGTGGATAATTTTAGATGTTTGATTACTGGGACAATGTATCTAAGTTCCCAGGCTATTATGTGAAGATAAGCAGAGCTCTGTTTGGTGACTGACAAAACAGCAGCACTGCTTGACTCATAGGCAAGCTAGAAAAAGTTTTAAATCATATCACAGAATCACAGAACTGTAGGGGTTGGAAGGGACCTGTAGAGATCATGGAGTCCAACCCCCTGCCAAAGCAGCTCCCTAGCCCAGGTTGCACAGGTAGGCGTCCAGGCGGGTCTGGAACGTCTCCAGAGAAGGAGACTCCACCACCTCTCTGTGCAGCTGTGCCACTGCTCCGGCACTGCACTGGGAAGAAGTTCCCACACACATTTGTGCAGAACTTCCTATGCTTCAGTTTGTGGCCATTTCCCCTTGTCCTATGCATGCAGTTATTCCTCCCTAGGTGCAAGACTCTACACTTGCTCTTGTTAAACCTCATCTGGTTCCTCTCTGCCCAACTCTCCAGCCTGTCCAGGCCTCACTGAATGGCAGCACAGCCTTCTGGCATGTCAGCCATTCCTCCCAGCTTTGTATTACCAGCAAACTTATTCTGTGTTCATAGAAATTAAGCATTTTGATTGGTAGTGTAGTGACACAAAAAGTTTGAGAGATACTTGCCTCATACTTTCCACAAATTATAGGCTTCTTCTGAGACAGCAGTTCAGACTTGGTTCACTTTGAATAATATTCCGTATTACTAAAAACAGCGCAATATTTGAAAGTTAAGTATTACTTTCAGAATCTTCAAAAGCTATTTGGGGGGGGAATATATCTACTGTTTCAAAATGTTGTGTTTTAATAGGTGCTTGACTCTAAACCTTTGTCTAAATGATGATTTGTGATGACTCTACGGAATATAACAGATTAAAAGAGAATATAAGAAGCAGTGCAAGTCATTTACATCATTTCTCACTTTAAGTGAGACACTCTGTAGATAACCATTGTAATCCTTACATTTCAAGCATGTAATCCAAGTGCTTTAAATAAGGACATTCTCTAATTAATAACTTTATGCAGCAATATATACTTTCACTTTAATTAGTGCTCCTTATGAGACAGGCCTGGTAGAACTGTACTCAACCTAAATGGACTAGTGGAAAACTCACTGACTGTCAAGCTGACATGCTAATAACCAGAAATCTTACCTCATCTTTAGTGGTTCTTTAACTATTAGCTACATGTTTGCCATCACCAAATTCCATACAGTGAGGGTTTGAAGCCTAAATTTTGTCAGATCTGTAGAGCATGCTTAATTCTCCCAAAAATTTCCCAAGAAATTCAGTCTGTTGGTTTACAGAATATTCTTATTTATCAGCTAATCACTCTGAAAGCTTTTGCCCCCCACAGCAGTTGGGTACATGTCTGGCTACCCAGAGTGAAACTGTAGACCATGATGTTGTAAGCTTTACTGATACAAAAGCAAATGAGACCCATGTGATATGTTGCCCTGTGAGTTTGTTTGACAGGAGATAAGGTTGTGCGGACACCTGAAGGGTCAGTGATTTCTCAGCTTTCCCAGTCATTTGCTGAGTAAGCTGTGTCAATGCTTAAGGTCTGAAGAGTACAAGTAAATGAAATATTTCTCAACGAAGATAGTTAAAGGAAAATATATCCTCCAGGAGATGAGGGCCTTTCAAAAACTCATCCTAACAAGCTCTGCTTTCCTTGCTTTTTTCCACATTTAATACAACTCAAATCAAGGCAGGCTGTACAATCTGCTTTTGTCATTAATTCTTCAGGTGCCATCTATTTTTCTCTTCCAAATCCTATTTTTTCATTATAACCAACTAAACTATCTGCCAGTAAGAATGTTAAGTACAATCACAGTGGCTCTTGCATTGGTGTCATTACAAAATTCGAGGAATCTCAGGGTTGGTGAGATGCTCTTTGAAGATTTCATATGGTTTATAACACTTCTGAGTTCACTGACCTCTCCGGATTTGTTCTTTTATTTTTGTCATGAAAATACCAAACTCCTGTACTCACAGGCTTCTGGCTTGAAAGGGATTCATTACGAAGGCTTCTTCTATCTCTTATACTCAATTCAATTAGCTCCCTTAGATGGATGCCCTCTCACACAGGTTTATGCATTCTTATCTCATTTTTTCCTTAGAAAGATACGTTCCAAAAAAGGCTGAGACAATTCAGACCACTGATTACAAGTTAGAAATGGTGTCTTATCAATTTTGAAAGGTTTGTGTCTACACAACAATGTCCTTTAATCTTCCTGCCCATATCAGAAAGTATGAATGTGATGTGTTTTATCATGGTCTAGATTTCTCTGCAATACAGACAGAAAGGGGCCCAAAATTATTTTAGTTTAAGACAGTCTCATTTTACAGTGCTCTAGTTGCAGGTCATAACCATTCTAAACATTAATATTAATAACAATTATTTTTTTATTGCTACTATGATTTCTCAAAGCAGCGTGAAACTCTACTGGTTTGACAACTTAAGATGTATTTGCTACCAAACAAAGAACAGGGGGGATTTTGTTTTCAGAGTAGGCACAAATCTCCATAGAAAAGTTATTGAAAAAAAAAACAACTACCAAGTTACATTAAATACCCTTGCTTTTTTCTCTACCATAGTTTTTTCCCCTACATGTCATTCTGTTAACATGGGATCTCCTTAAATTCACACTGCTACGCAAGCGCGTGTTAGGAATTTGTCAGTGATATTCAGAAAAATGCAGAATGTAAATTCAGCTCAGAACAACGTTAGTGGATCTCCCTTTTTCTTATTCAGTACTTACCTTTTCCCATACTGCAGAATTCCTCCCATGGTACACATTCTCAAATAGATTTCCAGATGTGTTAATAAAAAACTTCATTTTTTGAGCTGATTCATTCTCCATGCCTCTGATGGAAATTAAGAAAAACAAATAAATAAAGCAGTATTTCTTCTAGAACACATACTGAAGTTTCTAACCTGACGTAGCTTTATCAGCTGAAACTTCTGTATGGAAAGACTATTGTTCTAGTCCAGGTTGGATGGGGCCTCGGGCAACCCGGTCTAGTACCAGATCTGTAGGTTGGTGGCCCTGACTGAGGCAGGTGGAGGAGAACTTGATGATCCTTGAGGTCCTTCCAACCCAAGCCATTCTACAACTGTGCTCTGAAGCAATTACCTTCTGCTCAGATCACTGCTGTTAGCATAAGATATCCATTGCATGGAATTCTCTGCCCACTATTATGGAAATAAAGAACTGTAATAGAAATGGTCTGCCTATTAGATGAAAATATTTTATGTCAACAAGTCTATCCATAGTTTGGTGGATATTTTTTTTAAGCTATCATTTCTAATCTGAATTAGAAATACTCCCAGAAAGTACTCTATTTTTCATGCATTTCTAAAGACACATGTTAAGTTTTGCAATTCTGTTGCTAAGGTCTTTATGTATTCGATATTGAAGTTCATCAGACTGGGCTAAAATGAAAATCTTTACATTGCTTACAAGTATTTGTTCATACTCTTGAGACAGAAAACCTGCTGCTCTGCTGGTGGCATTCATGTCTAGGCTTTCATTATCAGTTGGTTGTCTTAGTAAAAACATTTAATTAAAAAAGTCTTAAAGTATCTTGAACTTCTCATCATAATAATATTATGGTGGTTGCTCATCACCTTATTATTGCTCATAAAATTAGTTCTTGTAACCTTTGCTTTCTCTTTTTATTTGCCTTTATTTTATGTCCCCAGTTTTTGCCCTGTATGTCTGAGTATAATTACAAAGTAACCCAGTTTCCACTTTCTCCCTTTCTTGCACAGTATACTCCCTTCAGTTTTTTTTTCTTTCCAAGGAATTCACAATTTAAACTGCTATGCTTTCTACCTGTACTGTAGTTCCTCTGCTTTGGGATAGTGTTTTTGGTTACATTTGGGTTTAATACAATTTATCTGAGGAAGCACTTATTCTGCTTTTTTCCTTTTTCCTTAGATGCTTATTTATATTTCATCTTTAGGCAGATTTCTCTTTACATTTCCTTAAGTCACTATAATTTTATCAGCCACATCTGAGTGTACTGGGAGGTATGTGTTGTTGTTAGTTTCTGTTCTTCTAGGGATTATGAACTCTTCAATTTCACCTTTTCCATTCAATCTGACAAGGACAGAAACCTTAGTATTCTTATTAGTCCTAATTACATTGGGAAGAATCTCCCTTTAGCTGTCGTCTCCATTTCCTGTATTAAAAAACCATTGAAACACATTCCAATAACTTGCTAGGAAATCTGTTCTGCAGTATTCCTCCCCCAGTGCAGTCTGTAAATATGACACAACCCTAAATTAACCTCTAAAATAGACAGTCTGTTTCCTGAAAATATGAATAACATCTTACCTGTGTTACAGCTATGGTTATAATTCTGGGAAGGTACTTGCATATTAGATTCCTCCATAAATGTTGTCATACAAAAATATCTGAAAAATTACTGTCCATTGGTTTGGGTTTGCTTTTCTCCAGCATGCAGTTTGACTCATTACTGCAAACTTTTTGCAGAGGAGTAATTTTTAAAAGGCAGCGTTACATTTGTGTGGAAAAAGGATCTCCAAGCAAACTCATTTTACTTCTTAGATATAAGCTTCAGCTGCAAGAACTGAAATGCTAGCTTATTTCTCACTTCATCACTTATGCATGTGCGTGAAACACGATCTCTAGATAGATCCAATGGCTTGTGGAAAATGAGCATGGAATTACTGGGCACTGGTGCTATACTAGTGTAGTATTTGTTTCAGAACATGCTTTAGGTAAACTTGCGTATCCTGAGCTATCTTGTTCACAAAGCTGAACATAACAGAACAAGCCTTATGAGAAAACAACAATGAATGGCATCATTTAGGCAAATGGTTAATTCTGTCTTTGCTTTACCAAGTCACAATTCATTGTCCTTCTTGATGGTGCACAACTAATTGGCTCTTATCAGAGTTACATTACTTCAAAAGGCAGATAAAATTAATGCAAAGTAAACATCACCATGATCAGAGACTGATTAAAGAGGAAACAGACTTGCATAAAGTTGATGCAAAAACCCACGACGACTCTTGGAGTTATAAATTCTGAAGTTCCACAGATTATCAGATACTGCTCTGGTTCATTATTTTGCATTCTTTGTCTTAACCTTGGGTCATCCTTAATATATCTTCTCTGCAGTGATTAATATTACTGATGAAGATAAACTATGAAAGAGCAATGCTGTATTGCATGACTAATTATCAGACTACGTGTTTGCAGCGTTTAAAACTGTTTCTCTTCCCAGAAATAATTCAAAGCATCCTAAGATCTGTGTTTTTGTAAAGCAGTATCACATATTACTGTGGAACATTCAAAGGCAGGTGCCTTTCTCTTCCAGACTGTGTAAAATTCAAACCACAACATCTCCACCACATTATTTTCTTTCACTCATTCTCTTTAATGTTTGCAGGAAGCTCCAGCTTGTATGTATGGGAATTATTATTTCCTCAGAGTTCAACGTTAAACAGGACGATGTAGCAGATTTCTTCTAAGAAGTCTCAAATATCTTTGGCAAGAGGAGCCTGAATGGTTCAAGGAGAACAGGGATGCTTGCAGGGCAATCGGGATTGTCATTTGCCCTTACAATTCTGAAATGAAAATGCCAGTAGCTTTAGTCCCCATCTTCAGAGGAGTACAGAAATGCTCTTGGAAAACAATTTGAAAAGATGTCAAACTAAAACTTGTAATACTTGATCAAAGGGTGTGGTTTTATGTAATGTGTGTAAATTTCTGGAAAAGATGAAGGGGGATTTTTATTTACAGGAGATTTTTTTTTTTTTTGAGATTCCACAGTGTCTCTGTTCAAGATATTTGGTTTTGTGAGTACGATTCTTAACTGAGCTGGATCAGGGTCTCTTATGTGGAAAAAGTGTCTAGAATTATTAAAACCTGCAAGGAACAGGTAAGTTCAGAAATCTCTGGGCGCTTAACTCTATGAGGATATAGAAGACTCACACAAAGGAGAGAAATGCATTATTCTCCATGTGCATGGGTGGTTGAAGTTTGGGGCTTAAAATATAGGGGAAAGACCTCTCAGAAATGTGTGCCTGCCTGAAGGATGTGGGGAGGAGATTCTCTTCATAAATGTGCCTGGACAAAGTCTGTCTCTTTCTGATAACTTTCATCTCCGAGAGTCTAAATACAATGTCTTCATTCTTTTGTGAAGAATACACAGATGATGACAGGCTTAATTAGTTGTATCTATATTTAATGTAGAATATTAAATACCTGAGAATTTTAAGATTTTATCTGAGAGCTTGATTGAATCCAAAACATCATGAAAAATGGGAACTGGGATTTTTCTATATATTTTCTACATATTTCTGTATTTTCTATAGAAATATGCAGAAGTCAAAAGTACAACTAGAAGATGGTATTCTTATGTCTATGGTCAGCTTGGTTTTCTGTTTAACTGATGCTTTTTTTCATTTTCAGTCCTTCAAAACACAGTTTGAGTTTCAATTTTTCAACTTCGAGTAGTGTGCGATAGTTTTACCATCTCCTCTTTCTCTCTTTATGTAACATGGTGGGTGGATTGTGTTGCAACCAGAAAACTAATTGTGCTCTGTCTTCATGAAGACAGAGAATTAGTATGTAAATGGAGTGGTGGCAATATAGAAGGAGCTCAACTGTAAAGGTTATGCTTCATAAACTTAGAATGTACGGAACTTGCTGAAAGTTTCCAGAAGCTCAGCAATGGAGGCTATGCAGTCAGATGGTGGCTTTGAGATGTTTCTGCTAGGAATAGGCATATAGCCTCTTGTAGGCTGTAGTCAGACATTGCACTGCACAGGACTTCCTCCAAGGCATCAGATTATCACAAAATCATAGAATGGCCTGGGTTGAAAAGGACCTCAAAGATCTTTTTGTTTCAACCCCCCTGCTGTGGGTGGGGTTGCCAACCACTAGACCAGACTGCCCAGAGCCACGTCCAGCCTTGCCTTGGAAAGCAAGTCCACTAGACAAGTCTGCATTAGGTGGAAGCTTTAGTAAGTTGTTAAATAGATGGGAGGTTGTGTAGTCGTATTTAGAGGCTTCTGAGAGCAACAGTAATGCAAGACTTCTCCTAGCAATGACAAGGCACAGAACATCTAACTTAAGAACATGGTAGAGATAACATATTGATGTTCTTGAAAACCTGTTTTTGTGATCGTATCTTTGACTTCCTAAAATCCAGCACCCATTCAATTTTTATGGAAAAGAAACTTCATTCTGATTAATGTTGTTTACATGTGGTATGAAAATATTCACTTCAAGTTTATTTTCACATAAAGACCTGAACATGTGATAAACAGTGCTCCTGTATCCATGACACTATGTTTCAGTGACATGTACATTTCCACCTCACAGAGATTAATTCCAGGGCAGAATTCAACACAAATCTGTTGCTGTGCGTTTGTACAATCATAGTTTTAGTCACTGTTGTGTATGGTTAAACAACAGTTTATCATTCCTATTCTACTGAGGGGAACAGCTGAAGGGAAAACTGAAAATACCAGCTAGGTCATTCTGTACTGAGGGAATGAATCTAGGGCAACCATAGTTGAGGAACATAGAGAGTTCAGGTAGGCTTTTTTTGTTTAAATGCAATTTCTTCTTTGTTAATCTATTATTGGCCCATTCTAATGTATATGTTTGAATATGAAAATCTTACCAATCTCTCTCATGTATTCCCCAATTCTTTTGCACTTCTGCAGCACCTTTGTGAGTGTTAAAGAGCAAGTCTTTCTCTTTTTCTTTCCATCAAGACCAGCTTTTATCTTGCATGAAGAAGCTGTCTTGCAGGGTCATTTAGCTGAGGCCTCAGACAAGTGTCAGAACACTTTCCCATGGGCAACCTAGCAGGGTGTCCTGTGTCAGGGTCCTGGTGCTGCTTTGATGGCCGTTAGCTTGCTGGCACTATTCTGCTTTAAGTTAGCATCTTTGTATCATAGCAACATACAAGAATGCTAAGCACATCTGATACAGTGGTGTTTTGTTATGAAGACAGCTGGAGAATTCCGGAATTCACTCTTACTTCTGAATGATCTTTATGAGCAAATGCTGCTTCACAAAGCAGGTTTCCCACATCAGGTACATAAATATGTTTTCATGTTAAACCAATTTCCAAATAAGCAAAACGACCTCTTCCTGCCTTGAAGTACATGACTATATCACCTGCTCTTCAATCATGCCAGGAGAAACAAGTTCTGCAAGATTGCAGTGATGGAGGCAGGTCAGCTGGTTATTTTTAGCTCCAGCTAGCACATTTAGCAAACTTTCACAAGAGGAAACTGTCTTTACCTGCAGCTGATTAGCATTCAGAGCCACACAACTCCATCCATTTAAACATCAAAACAGCTATTTCAGTCTTATTCTTAAAACCGAGTGCTTGCTGTTTGGTATGAGGAAAAAGGTGCACTCCAAAGAAATGGCATAATGCATTTCTGATCCAGAAAGCTGAATGCAAATAGTGATTATTGAAGTCTCTTATAGTGGAATAAAAAGAACATAAACATTAGCATGGGAACACAGTTACCTTGTCACTGTGAAGGTTGTAGCTATTCAGTCTTCCCTGGAGTAGTGAATGGAATTTTCCATGGTTTTTTTTTATTTATTTTTTTTTGTAAGGCTTCTTTTGATGGATGTTCCCATCACAAGTTCAAAAGCTTTTATTTAGCTGTCGGTAGGATATTATTTTAGGACAGGCAGGATTTCTTTTAGAAGTGTCCCTTGACCTGGCTCCAGAGTTTCACACACCAAAGACTTTCTCTTTCTTTGTACTCAGCTAACCAGACACAGGTACCTCAGGAAAAATCCCCAAATAACTGGAAGGACTAGAAGTATGATCTAAGGTATTAATTGCGTGCTCTAACAGAGCCATGTGAAAAATGCTCTCAGAAAGGACCTCACAAGGCGTTTTCCTGCAGACTGTCATCTCCTGGATTTTTATCCCATTACAAGGGAATTTTAATGTCATTTAAAAATTGTTGTTTACTAGTGAAGAGCAGAAATATTCTTTCCTCCTCTTCTACAGAAGCCTGTTTAGAATACATAGCATATTTTTTTTATACATACTCATTGACGATACTTATGACCATAACATCTGAATTATCGAATCTTAAGATGGAAAGGGTTGTCATTCTGTCACTTACTCAGCTCTTATGAGGCCCTGGCTGGAGTACTGTGTCCAGGCCTGGATGCCCAGCACAGGGAAGATGCAAAGCTTTTGAAATGGGTCCAGAGGAGGGCTGCTAAGTCTGTCAGAGGGCTGGAACACCTTTTATATGAGGAAAGGTCGAGGGAACTGGGATTGTTTAGCTTGGAGAAGAGTAAGACTCCAGGAAGACCTCATTGTGGCCTTCCAGTACTTGAAGGGACTGTATAAACAGGAGCAGGAACGACTGTGTACATGGGTTGATAGTGATAGGACAAGGGGGAATGGTTTTAAACTAGGACAAGGGAGATTCAGGTTAGACATTAGGAGGAAGTTTTTCACTCAGAGAGTGGTGACGCACTGGAACAGGTTGCTCAGAGAGGCTGTGGATGTCCCACCCCTGGAGGCATTCAAGGCAAGGCTGGATGTGGCTCTGGGCAGCCTGGTCTAGTGGCTGGCAGCCCTGCCCGCGGCAGGGAGTTTGAAACTTTTATTATCTTTGAGGTCTTTTTCAACCTAGGCCATTCTTTCAAGTTACAGTAGGTGTTGAACATTTATCAGAGACTTTTAGTATCCTCTTAAGGTCTCAGTGTACTATTTTCTCTTCCCATCCTTTCTCAGTATTTCCTGAACTCTTCTGCCTCCTTCTGTCCACTTCCCTGTCAAGAGCTCCCTACCCTTATTCTGACGATAGCATTTTGTTTCCCTGACAAAGTTCCTGCATGTGGTCTATGCTCCTTTTTGTCCTTGCTTTCATCCAAAGCCCTCCTCCTTCTCTGGAGACATTCAAGACCCACTTGGATGCCTACCTGTGCAACCTGGTCTAGGAAGCCTGCTTTGGCAGGGGGTTGGACTAGATCATCTCTAGAAGTTCCTTACAACCCCTACAGTTCTGTGATATTTCTCCTCTTAGGCTAGTGTTTCGCTTTCCCTGGTTCCCTCTACTTTTCTAAGTTTTTAGGTCATTTGTGGTGCTTAAAAACAGTAGCCGGATAATGTTCCTCTGGAAGGTGTTGCTAGTTGGCAAATAACAGAAGCATTCATCCATCTCCAGTTACAGACACCTGAAGCTGTTGGATATCTGAGCACAATGTCAGCATGTTCATGGGTCCTGTATTGTCTGTGTTTTCTCCTCCAGTTTCCACTGAGCACAGCAGCCACCTAAAGGCAGAATTCAGTTCTACTGCATTAACTGCAACAGAGGAACAAAGGCATATACATAGGAGACTAAGCTTGCAACACCACCCATGAGAATGCTGAAAAATTCTTAATAAGGAAATTATGAGAGCTGCTTGGGAAATAATGCCTCATATTTTATTATGGGGCATTATTATATTAGAGGCATATGTTGGTGGTACAACAATAGAGATTGAACCTTCCCACCAATATTCCATTATGTGTTGTTGCCATGTGACAGATAGCAGTAGGGGTACAGTCTGACAGAACGGCATCTGACGTGGGAGTGAACAAGAAGCAAAGGTGTGCCACTGAATTCCTCCATGCAGAAAAAGTGGCACCCATTGACATTCATCAATGTTTGCTGAATGTTTATGGAGACCAAACTGTGGATGTGTGCTCACTGAGGCAGCACATAGCAGTGTGTTTCAGCAGTAGAGATTCTGACAGTGAGTCACCTCTGCTGGTGTGGATTTTTGAGTGCAGGCTCTTGTTCAAGACTACTGAAAATGTACAATTAATGGTAGTGACTGTGGTGAAAAACAGTGAGAATTTGTACTATTATACAGTCTTATTGTTCTCTTTGTAACTGTTACAGTTTCTGTGGAAATAATTAGAAGGCATTGATTTTGGAGCAACCTATGTACGAACTGAGGTGCAAAAATGAGAACAAAGCAGCAAACCTGTGTTCTGTGCACTTTCTGGCCCCTCCAGCCAGCAGAGACAGAGCTTGCCTTGAGCATTCCTACAGCCCCATCTCAGCACAGCACAGACAAGCCTCCGGCACGCATTTCTCAGCACTGGTTGGTACACATGGCAGGGAGAGGACAGGCATGCAAGTTTAGATCTGGGGTCTGGGAGTATCCCTTTGCACGCTTTCCTGCTATAGTGCTACTGTGGCACCAACTGTATGTGGAAAAAGTGCCAGTTTTTGCACAAAAGATCTCAAAAGCACACCTTGCAGTTTACTTCTTGCGGGCATTCCTGTGAATCAAATTTGATTGCTGTATTGTTTGTGGTAAATAAACACAAAAGTACCATGAATGCTGCTGGAGAGATGGAAAATATGCTTCTGGGTTGCTTTTGTTGTAGTCGTGGCAACTTTCAGTGCTCAGTATTCCAGGAAAGCAAATAAGATGGATGAACTCTGGCCTGGTGAGGTTTTGGATGCTCCTGAACCACATAGGGAGTGAGAGGCTCTGCTTTAGTTGCAGTCCAAACATGTTTATTCAGAGTAACAAAACTGGCAAATATTGTGATGTTTGCTCCTCTTTTTCACCTCGGTTCCTGTTGTGATACTCAGAAGAGTGTCCACCAAAGTCATCTTGATGTTCAGGGCTTTTCAATGGTGTCAATATCTTCGTAGATGTGCCTACAGCATTTCTGTTTGATTGCTGCTGGTTTCCATGAGCTAATCATTATTTTTTTAATCTGAAAACTTTCAACTTCTGTCACTGGAAAATTACTGAAAAGTAAAAAAGGAGTAACAGGAAAAAAAAAATCCTTAAATCTGACTTGCAGCCTCTAATGAGAAAAGAAAAACAAATCTGTCATCTCATTCAGAAAGAAAAAAATGCTGCTTTTTTTTTTAAAGTGAAATAAATGCTTTCCCTAAACATGATCGCAGTTGACAAAATGCTGGATGTTTAGGTAGCAATTATAGCTCTTTCAGAGACTGTCAAATCTTGTCACAACACATGTTCTAAACGAGGACAGATTTAGACATCCTTTATGACAGTTACGTGTAGGATGTGGATGGTTGGCAGTTAAATTTCAAATGCAAGGAAATTTTCCTTCCAATAGATCTTTGCTTGTTTATTAAGAGGGAGTTACCGTGCGCTGAATCTTCTATCTGCCATGTGCAGCTTTTCATCCTTACAGCTTTTGACATTTCACTTTAACTTTCCCCGTGACAGCCATCTGAACGTTGTTTTAGGTAAAAAGTAACCTTCAGTGCTCTGGAGATGCATGAAATTTTTAAAGCTCTTCGTGTTTTCGTATTGAGATTGCAGATGGAAATGTGTCACATTATACATGGATGGATAGATTGTAAGAAAGCAAATAATGTAGACGGTAACAATAATGATTGAAGGGAGCAGCTTCATGATGCGCACAGAAAAAGGGATTATGCAGTAGCCCACATTCATCATGATTCACATAAAATGTTGACGAAGTATTAAGAATAATAATGTGCATCACAAAGCACAATCCATGTGATGACAGACTGCATGGATGTCATTAAAGACAAACCTGACATGGATTTTAAAGTGCTTCTGATGTTAACAGAATAAAGTGCAGGAGGAGAAGAGATAGAAAAGAAATCATGCTGCCATGGAGGGGACTTCTGACAGGGTCAGACAGAACTTTTTTGGAGAGTGTGACATTTAGGCTGCTGCAGCACATTTCTGAGTGCGGCATAAGCCCTTCTGACTGCACAAGTCTCACCCTGCTAACCAGTGCAGACAGTGACAAGCTTTGCATTCACCCTTTCTGCAGAGCTCAGTAGATGTGGGAAAGGGCTTGGCAGCATCTCCCAGATGGGCGATGTACAGCGTATACTACTCTATATGCAGCCAGTGGAGAGACCAAAGCTATAGCTGCTGTAGCTCTCTCTCCAAATTCTAATAAGCCTTTCAAGCTCCTGGAAGAAACTAGTAAGAAGGAAAAATCTGTTTTGCCCATTTTGTAGTCCTCCCACACTTGAATACGGCAAGGCTATAGACTAATTTTTATGAATGGTGGTGTATGAAAACCCAGCGAGTTAAGTAATTCTGGCATTTCAACGAGACAGTAAAGATGTCATCTATGACATCAGGACCTTGAGGCTCCTCTATTTAGCTATAGTAGCAGTTTAGCACAGCAGAGTTATTCATGTGCATGCTGCTAGGCAGATACTTTAGTTTGCTGGACTGGGACCAAAGTGCTTGCTGTGTTGGAGGGCTGAGCCCGTAAACTGGAACACTGTGGGCAGCTCTACCTTTTGCAGAGCTGAAGTTTTTGTACTTTCTATTTTAGTAAGAGTGGCAGTGTTATGTAACTAGCAGATAGATGAACTTGTGATCATAAAATACTCAGAAATATTTGTGAAAGTCTGTCTTGAGTAAAACTGCTTAAGCCCTTGAATTCTGAATGGGGCAGCTCTCCTGTTTCTGTCAGCTATAGACCATTCGCTGAGCCCTAACGACATGCATCCAAATAAAACTTGCTATTTCACAAATGTGAAAATAATGTACTGTTTCTATGCTTCAAGACATCAGCAATTATTGGCTCATTTGGGAAACCGACAGACTCATTTGGTTCATTTATACTGTATCCCAACAGTGTTTCAAGACAGGGACCAGCATCTCATGTCTAGAGCTCTTCTACTCACTTGCTTGAAAAATACTGGGGGACAAAAGATTACAGAATGCCTCAGATATGCAGCTTTCATTTACCTGCAAGCTGATAGAATGCAGCATAGCTACAATTTTTTATTTGTTCAATTCCTGAGAAATTTTTGTCTATTCTTGATTTCAGAAGTTGACTTAACTGTGTGTGAATAAATTCTACCTGACAGTCTCTCTGTCAGAAAACTAATCTAAGGACTATCATTTCTAATTAAAGACGAAAAAAGAATAGATTCTTCATAAAGATAAAATAAACAACATAATCTTGGATAATATTAATAATGGAGCAACTGATTGGATTTGAGAAAAAAGAATGGGATCTCCTGGAATGAGTCCAGTGGAGGACCACAAAGATGATAAAGGGTGTGGAACAGCTCCCTTATGAGGAAAGGCTGAGAGAGCTGGGGCTGTTCTGCCTTGAAAAGAAGACTCAGAGGGGATCTGCTCAATGTCTCTAAATATCTGAGGAGTGGGAGGCAAAGGGACGAGGCTGGACTCTTCTCAGCAGTGTGTGGAGATAGGACAAGGGGAAACGGCCACAAACTGAAGCATAGGAAGTTCTGCACAAATGTGCATGGGAACTTCTTCACCGTGCAGTGACGGAGCAGTGGCACAGCTGCACAGAGAGGTGGTGGAGTCTCCTTCTCTGGAGACGTTCCAGACCCGCCTGGACGCCCACCTGTGCAACCTGGGCTAGGGAGCTGCTTTGGCAGGGGGTTGGACTCCATGATCTCTACAGGTCCCTTCCAACCCCTACAGTTCTGTTATTAAAATGCAGTGACAAAACATTCATCTTTTGATGGAACCTTTGTCGTCCTTAGCTGTGTAACTCTTCACCCTTTAGCTGCCCACTGCTGAGATTTGGGGGACGCTTTGTATTTCAGATACTCAGCCTGCCATTAAAAGCTACCTGCAATTGCTGGTAAATGTAATCTTCTGCATCACTGCCCATAGAGTAGGTCCAAAAATACAAACAATGGTTGTGGATGCTCATGCTTGTTACACAATCCCGGCTCTGGATGAAAGTATAACATCCATTCCATACCTTTGCAGTGTTCTGGGATACAGTTACATCTTAAACTTATCAAGATGCTACATGACCTCAGTGCAAGAAAGAGCAATAAGGAAAGCCTAGAAAAATGTACTTGGGAAGTTTGGTTTTAGACCAAAGAACAGGAAAAAACAATCAAACAAAAAACAAAGAAACAAAACCACAACTTAACTCGAACTTATGATTGTCAAATGGATCACTGCTTTTTTTTAGCCAGCATTCACCTGGCATATTCTGCTCAGTTTTTACAGGGATTATTATTGATAATTTTCTCATAAATATTCAGAGGTAGCCAGCAGCCAGTAATATGAGGAACTACAGGGATGCTAAACCTGATGCTAAATCCTCAGTTGCTGCTAAAAAATGTACTTCTGTTTTTCGGAGTCCCAGTGAGTCCCCTTTGGAGAGAGGTTGGAACTAGGTTCCTCTGAACTCCAGCCATTCTATGAAAAATAATCCTTTCCTTATGTGAGGGTCTGCCTGTGTCTGTACTGTGGAATTGTAAAGCTAATCATACTAGCAGAATATAAAAAATAAAACTACTATAAAACAAATCTGCAAATACTTGCACTTGGCTTTGGCAGCTGGCCAAAATGTGACTTGCTGCTGAATGGATCTCTCCTTCCTGGTGTCATATAGAAGGGACTCTACAAACCCAAATTTATTGGGGAAGGTGGGAAGGGGAATAGTAAAAACTGAAGAGATTCAGTTTTCTTTTATACATATGCCATGGACAAAGAAAAATAATTGTTGTATTTAGCAGTAGCTTTGATAATTTCTGTAATGTATAAGCTGAATACTCACATAGACAAATTGGTTTTTTTTTTTTTCAGATAACAGCAATTGAACAGAAACTTTCCAATCAAGATCCTTGCCTAATACAGAACTTTTCAGGTAAATTTATGATTTTCTGGAGTTTTAGTTGGAATGACCACTTAAGTTGCACAGTTGTATTCCCTATCAACAAAACATTTTTGTTTTTCATTTAAACAAGCTTATGGAAATAGTTATACATGTAAAATGAGCTATTTAACAAAGAACACTGGTGTTACTTTTTAATCTTGTTTCCAAAAAGACCTGATTATTCTCTAGTGGCTACACTGAAGGAAGGAAAGAGCAGCAACCATAGTTCTTCTGCCTTACGTGCAAAGGACAGAATATCGAAAGATTCTCTTTATTTCTTCTGCTTCTGTAATTCTACCATTGTAGTTCATGGAAAAGGAGGGGTTTGAGAGGTTATGTACAGGTGAATTTTATTATAATTTTAAATTCCCTTTTTTCCAGGAAAAAAGATCACAGTGAGTTGAGATAAAGTTTCTCATTTAAAGTAGACATATATGAACTCTAATTCTCAACTGTAACTTGTAGTGCGTATGTGCTTAATATATAACACATACACATGTATACATAATATACCTATGTTGTGTGTATATGATATATAATAGATCTGTAAGCATATGACACATATTGTAGAGCTTGTAAGAATCTACATTGCACAATTCAAAAATATTCTCTTCAATAATCATGAGCAAAAAGGAACAGTGAAACCTTCAAAACCGTGACAATTTCACCCCTACAGAATAGGTGGCATTCAGCGAGCAAGTACATTTTTCTCTTCAGGGTACAATACATTGCGTAAAATTCTTCAAAATCAGTCATTCATGCTCTATAGCAAAAATATGTAACCTCTACAAAGGTATTCATCTGTGCTAAATAATGGTGCAAAAGGAATGGTAGGTTGATAAAAGTTAAATGTGAGCTTCTTGTCAGCAGCATTTCCTGAATCCTTTAGCTGAGAAACAGTAACTGTGGAAAACAAGAACAACAAAAATAATTATATAGAATGGAGGACACAGAAAACTAGATTGGAGTATTTAAAGTAGACTAATTGTGACTAGGATTTTTTTTGTTGTTGTTGCATGTGAAAGACATCCCTTTTCATTTAAACAGTTTTGGCCACTCTCAGGTTTGTCAGATCATATTCAAGTGTTAAAATTGAAAAATGCTAGAATTCTGGAAAACACATCCATTTGATAGTCTTGTACACTGTCTTAATGGCATATGTATTTTTAATTGGATATTTAATTTCAGTAATCCAGATTTCACATTAGAGTAGAAATGCCTCTCTTTTACAGTCCCCTTCTGTAGGTGAGGTCAATTTCTTGACCACTAAACTGACAAACGTACCCCTATAAGACTTCAAATAATAAAAAGAAACCTCATAAGGAACGAATGAAAAACAGCAGATCCATTGGGTAGTGTATGTGAACTGCTGAGTCACGGCCTGAACTGTGGATTGATCACCTGAGGCAAGCACTGAGTCAGATGCGGGAGCACAGGTGAAGGCAATGCACCTGTGTGACAGGAAGGGGTTGAGGCTGCACCTCTCCTAGACCTCATTTAAGGGCTGACCACCATTGGGGATCTCTTTCTAGAGATCACTTGTTTGGGGTTTCCTACTGTGAGCCTAGGACACGGGTGAGCTATTTTGATTGTCTCCTTCCATCACTAACTATACCATCTGTAGAATATCTTGACTACAATACTATTTGGCGTTATTCATTTTGTTAACCATACAGGTAGGATTCACCTCATTTTAGACATCTACAACTGGATGAACTGTATTTCTCTATCACCTGAAGAGGGGACCTAGGGTAATGCAGCCTGCTAAGTTGTTGAAAATGAGTTCAACTCCTTGTGTGAAAGAAAGCAGGCTGCTGATACAGATTGCTGTTTGTAGGATGTGTCTGTTGGATGATGCTGATGCAGCATGGTAGAACAAGAAACATTTTTTGACGCTTGTTGGGCAAGGAGAGTCTTGATGCTGTAGGTACTGCGGCTCTGTGCCTTCCGTTGGTTTTGACACAAACTGATAATCCTTCCTACCTGATGTGGCTGCGAGGTCACCACGTTGTCTTCCTCGAGTGCACCAAGTGCCTGCTGCGAGGTGCTGAGCAACCTCAAATTTCATTAAATAAAGTCATTGGATAGAGCACTCAGCTATCTCATGAGATGAAGTTGCACTATTTATATGATGAGAACATATGCATACTGTACTATTAGTGCTAATATTTTTGTCAGAATACTTTTTTGAAGTAAAATGTGAGAACATTTGTGGGCAGTAATCACAAAACAGGGCTGACAGCTCCTTCCTTCTCATACTCAGTCACAAACGTTTTTCCTTTCAACACATTATGAAATGTAAATGGAACTGGTCATTTTCAGAAACCGTTGTTATTTGGTTGACAATATGTGACTACTAAAAAGGAGCTGACAAGGTTATCGCTAGATAGCAACTGATAACAGCAGGCTGCCTGCAGCTCTACCTTAAATTGAAAGGGTATCTACGCAGCTTGACAGCAATACCTGTGAGAGGAAACTACGTACTGCATCTGCAAAAGTTCATAACAGATGAAGAGCACTGAGTGCCTCTCTTTCATCATCACCTGCCTAGCAGTGACAGGGCTTTTTTATTTAATTAATAGCCTTCCGTTCCATAGTTATGGAAGTCAAGTGATAATATAAAATACATATTTCAATGTTAATATCAAATGCTATTACAAAACTATCCTAACTATCTTCTGACACTGTAATTAGAAAGTCAGGTTGTATATTAGGAAAATTTTCTTCTCAGAAAGAGTGGTGATGCATTGAAACAGGCTATCCAGGGACGTGGTGGAGTCACCTTCCCTGGAGATGTTCAAGATGTGGAGATGTGGCACGGAGGGACATGGTTAGTGGGCATGGTGGGAATGTGTTGACAGTTGGACTAGATGATCTTCAAGGTCTTTTTTAACCATAATGATTCTATAGTTCTGTGGACTATAGGGAAATGTTTAACAGAGAAGTCCTTCAAGGTGACTGCAACAATCAGCCAAGTTAGTTGCACATTTCAGCTTCTCCAACTAGAAGATCCAAAGACCACATCAACAATAATCTCTTCACAACTGATAACTGTGCAGGAAAAGCTCTCTTTCTGTGAACATCTTGATTCAAATTGCCCTCATCCTGAGCTATGGAATCTCTGGAAATAAAACCAGTACTGATGTTTCAGAACAAAAGGCATGAAATCATAGAAAGGAATAATAATATCATCAGATTGTTTTATTCTCCTCACCAGAATGGCAAAAGACTTTCCCAGATAGTCACATCCAGCTGTTTGATGTGCTTGATCATCAGTGAATCACCATTGTGCCTAGGCAGCCTGAACAAAGCCTGACACAGGCTCATGGTAGTAACTCCTGCCTGTTCTCCATCACAACTCTGTGTCATCACTGTAGAGTGTGGGATAATATAAAAATAATGATTAAGCAGAAAGCTGAAACAAATCCTACCTAATGAATCATTATAGTAAGAAAGATCTGTATAATTTCAGGCTCCCTCTTTCCTTCAGAATCATCTATTAAATCTGCTAATGCAGTTAATTGTAGTAAGTTTATGAAAAGAACAGAAGCAACTGTCCCTGAAAGAAGCATGATATGGTCAGATTTAATGTGTGTTCCTCAGAGAGTTTCTCTTGTCAACTTAAATACAACTTGAGCTTTGAAATAGTGGTTCAGTTAGGAACTGAAGAAATTCGTGTGCAACATCATTTGTCTCCTAACAATGCTTATGAAGTGTCAAATGCAAAAAGTGCAAAGACCAGTTTTTTTTTTGTTTTTTTTTTTTTGTTATTAAGCAATTTTACAAAGACTGATGCATACTGAAATTTTGTAAGCTAGATATATTTATGATCTGTGGGTAGTTCTTTATATAGTTATGATCTACCCTTGTTTGGATAAAATCCATTTTCTATTCAGGGTAAAGGACTAATTTAATATCTCCTAGCTTAGTAATAGAAGAAAGAATAGAAACCACATTCCAAACTGTGGATCAGCACTGTTAGGCTGAAATAGGTGCTTGGACCTCCAAATTCAGCTTTGTAGAATGAGGTGTGAATCCAGCTGCACTCCTTTGGTGGGACAGTACACTGCATGCCAGGAAGAAGCAAGGGCATCAGAAAATCAAGAGAAGAACATGGGTATTATCCAGACAGGGAACAGTGATAGAAATTGCTGCTGGGTTGGAATAAGGCTGAGGATAAAGACAATGCCTGGATTCTGTCATCAGAGGACTTTGGAGAAGACCATTTCAGAATGAGAAAGAGATGTGGTCAGGATTAGAACACCCTACAAGTAATTTGCATCAGAACAAGGGGACAGTATCTTCAACACAAAGTTTAGAAAATACAGTATCTCAGCAGCAGAAGGAATGGAATAAAAGAGTTTGGACAAAAAGCATGCAAGATTTTAACAGAGTCAGAATACCCTTGTGATCAGGACAGAATGGGATTCAGGATCAAAAAT
Organism: Cyrtonyx montezumae; assembly: GCF_038088225.1. Taxonomy (NCBI): domain Eukaryota; kingdom Metazoa; phylum Chordata; class Aves; order Galliformes; family Odontophoridae; genus Cyrtonyx; species Cyrtonyx montezumae. The sequence continues at coordinate 114,921,555 of NW_027072089.1, read as the reverse complement.
GAAACACCACTGAAAAGCAAGGAAAGGGTTCAGCACTGATCAGTCTAATGCTACCAGGAAATCTCTGAACAGACATCCAAGCATTTTTATACAAAAAGCTGTGCAGTTCACCACAGATTTAAGGGACACTTAAAAAACTTTATTTAATGTGAGTGAAAGAAGTGCTCTGGGGACACAGCACTGCTCTGTGTAGGCGATGTAGGGGCTTGGCATTCTGAACAAGTGGCTGCGTTCTGTCATTCATGTCATACTTACTGTGTTCAAGGAGACAAGATTTGTTTACATTCTCTGCATGCAAATAGGTCTGGATCAAAAAATACTTGACTCTGTCATGTTTCTGAGAAACAACCCACACATCTCCAAATACTGGCTAACCACTGGCCCTAAAAAGAGGGGTAATAACATGTTTCATTTTAACCACCTTAATAGAGCTATCGAATGTAGGTATGCATATACATTCCTGAAAGTTCCCGCACTGAAAGAACTAATCACACACTCAACCATCTCTATTGTGCAAGAAATACATTTTCATAAGACATTTAACTATGTATAAAACCATTTGTTTGAATGTCAATACAAAAAATTCTGTTTTATTTAGAATGTTGGCACTGGTGCTGGTTTCTTTAGATTGCCACTTCTGTAGCAGTTGAGTGGTTATTTACAAATCCAGTAAAACTCCCTGATCAGCCAAACCACTGCTCTTTCTCTGTAAACAAAATTGACAATTACATCCAATCTGAAATGCATATAATTTTCATCTTCCTGAGTCACTGAACAAGATGCTTACTAAAAGGCAAGCAGTCTTACTCAGGAGTTTAACTAGTTTAACAATCAGTCTAACAGACATCACTGATAAGTTAGCACCTAGCAAAATTTCTGGTGGGAGGCAGCAGGTATTGATTTCTACAGAGGAGTGCAACTTGACTTGAACATCTGAGGACTTTGAAGATAAAAAGCAGAGCCACAAGTTCAGTTTAAAACTGGGCATGAACTTAAAGAATAGACATCAACTAAGTTCTGGTGCACCAATTCATCTTGCTCAAAAAGTAAGTGGCTGCCTCTTTGATCTTCAAGCTGAATTTAAGAGTCATCTCTTTAACGTACATCCCATTAGTCTGCTCTGAATGTGACTAGAAGCACAGGTGCGTTGCAAGTTTGCACCAGGGAAGAATAACCAAAAAGCCTTGACTGTTGAAGAAAAGGTTCTGCTGTCTGACAGTCAAGGAATAGAAATACATCAAAAAACACCAATCATTTCAGGAAAGAGCTGGCATACAACAGCAAAGAATGCACGAGACTTAGCTTTTGTTCATTCCTTGACATATATTTTCATGGGCAAGCATTACTGCTTATTTAGATCCACATAATCAAGCACTCACACACTGGGAGTAGTTTGGCCTTGTTAAATGTTATAGATCTTTCTCTGTTCATTTATTGAAATCAGTGTTTAGCTCTTTGTGAAGTCATGAATTATGAACTGGACTGCAATAGCTGAATGTTGTCTTAATTTTAGTCGTACAGAGTACAGAATATCCCCCCACACATTTTCTTGCGGAATAATGGAGGGGAAGTTGTGTGGACAGAGCCTGTGATTTGTTCAGCACATCACTGCTTCCATCAGCTCTCACTTGGTTTTAAGCACTCTTCCACTTGTGCTACACCTCAGTGGGTTTTTAATGCCTAAGTTGGTTCCCAGAGACATAAAAGAATTTCAGATACTTTCCATAGTACTGGTATTAAATGTGTCATTGTGAGAAACAGTTTACTGAATGGTACAAAGTGTATGCATTGGCTTTTCCATTGTTAACCATGTTTTCAGTGCTTCTAATTGACTGAATAGAAGTTTGTTCTCTTCCCCTCATGGGTCCCTTCAGACCTCTTCTGGTGAGGAACTAGTTGGTGAGAATGTAAGACTGAATGTAAGAGGAAGCATGAAATTTTCATTATAGCTTTTCTCTCACTGTCCCTTATAAAAGAATTCTGATCTCATGAGGACCACGGGGAAGATGTTTTTTTCTGTTTGTGTGTGGTTTCCAAAACCCTTTTGTGGCTGTTCCAAAAATGAACTTACTCATCTTCTGTGTGATAAATATACAAGCTTTATTCCATCCAAAACCCCAGTTACTGTAAATTGGAGAGCATATGATGGGCATCAAAGCTCTAATGGTTGGCAAACGCCAGTTCACAATGTGCAGGGATGCAGCTACAAGAATGTTGCAAGTTTCCTTTTAGGGATGAAAATCTTTTAAGGCATTCAGCAGCTCACCTTGGGCTTTATAAATTAAACTTATAAATTATAATGCAGGCCTGCCACATTCTTTTCTCACCCCCATGGCTTTCAGTAAATGTTTGCAATAACTCAGAAAGACAGTGATAAAATGGGGAACGCTACATTTGGAAGAACAGCTACACGCATCCACTCCAGCAAATCAGCCAGGCATATAAATCATTTTTGGTCAGTAAGATTAGGAGTTGATAATGTTGAAATGGAATGGGAATGCTGAATCTAAAAAAAGCAAGATAAAGGTTGCCTGAAGATTACCATGCAACACTATTTTATTTCTTAGCTCAGATTGGAAACGAGTAGAGAAAGCACAAAAGTAACTGAAACATGAAGGTGTCTCCAAGACACCTCTCATTTTCCAGTGCTGTTAATGAGTTTCCAAGGAAGCATTAGAAAAGTGACCACTCTTATAGAATGTAATTAGTGTTGATGCTTCCTTCGAGTAGACAGAGGACAAGAGAATGTAATGAAACAAAAGGATGTATAAGGTTGAAGAGCATCGGTTTGTTACAGCATGGTGTGATTTCATTAGCCAGTTTGGACTCGGAGCTGTCACACAGTACTACATGATTTACATGTGAACCTAATATTGGAAAACAATATAGTGGAAAGTATAAAGACAGTCAAGACTTAAAAAATTGGAAGTATTGAATAAAATGTGAAATCTGGGCAGTACTAAGTGGAAAATAAACAAATACAAATTCCAAAGCTTTTAGGCAGAAGATAGCTAACAATTTTTTTGATTGTTTAGGTTTCCAGGAACAAAACTATACTAGGTCTAACATCTTTCTAGAAGGGGAAAAATAAAAGGAGACGCTCCTTTCTCTCCCAGGTAACGAATAAATCCATTCATACATTTAGAGAGGAATCATAGAATCAGTAAGGTTGGAAGAGGCTACTAAGATCATAGACCCATCCACATCACGCCCACTAAGCCATGTCTCCCTTTGCCACATCTACTTTCTTCTTGAACACCTCCAGGAATGGTGACTCCACCACCTCCACAGGCAGCCTGCTCCAAGGTGTCCCCACTCTTTCTGAGAATAATTTTCTTTTAATATCCATAACCTGAAATAAATGCAGTTAAAACGTTCCATAGACTTAAGTGCTTCAAGCACCCCATAAAATAGTACTAGGAAAAGGGAATTCTGGAGAATATCAAGCATTCTCAGAGGAGAGATCTCCTGTAGGTTCAGAAAGATGAGCATCTTCTTGGTGAAGACATCATGAACATTAAAACTATTGAAAATATCTGAATGTGGAACACAGCTAAATAGTGCTGCAGAAACATGCAATAACTTCAGGCTATGATGACCCAAAGGAACAAAACCCACATGAAGCCTGTACTTTCTCCCAGTGGGAAATACCAGAGGTGCAGTGGACATAATGGATGATGCCACCTCAGGGTACAATGACCCAGCGTGCCTCTTTGTCCAGCACACCTCTCCCCTGTCTTATTGGAGAGGCATCCACAGATGCATCTCATCCCCAGAGAAGCTCTGATATTTCAGTACTGTAAAGTACCACCGTGTGATGCTTCCACCACCAGCACAGAAGCAGTCCTGCTGAGGGAAACACAGAATCACAGAATTGCAGGGGTTGGAAGGGACCTGTAGAGATCATGGAGTCCAACCCCCTGCCAAAGCAGCTCCCTAGCCCAGGTTGCACAGGTAGGCGTCCAGGCGGGTCTGGAACGTCTCCAGAGAAGGAGACTCCACCACCTCTCTGTGCAGCTGTGCCACTGCTCCGTCACTGCACTGTGATGAAGTCCCCACACACATTTGTGTGGAACTTCTTACGCATCAGTTTGTGGCTGTTTCCCCTTGTCCTATCTCCACACACTGCTGAGAAGAGTCCAGCCTCGCACTTTGCCTCCAGCTCTTTAGATGTCTATTTATAGATGTGGCTCAGATCCCCTCTGAGTCTTCTTTTCTCAAGGCTGAACAGACCCAGGTCTCTCAGTCTTTCCTCGTAAGGGAGCTGTTCCACATCCTTTATCATCTTTGTAGCCCTCTGCTGGACTCTTTCCAGAAGATCCCATTCTTTTTTGTACCGGGGAGCCCAGAACTGGACACAATACTCCAGATGAGACCTCACCAGGGCAGAGTAGAGGGGGAGGATCACCTCCCTCGACCTGTTGGCCACACTCTTTTTAATGCACCCCAGGATCTCATTGACCTTCTTGTCCACCAGGTCACACTGCTGGCTCATGGCCAACCTGTCAGGACACCCAGGTCCCTCTCCTCAGAGCTCCTCTCCAGCATTTCACCCCCAGCGGAAAGCATCGCCTCTAACCCCGCCATCGCGGCTCAGCCCGGGCAGCGCTCGTTCAGCCGCCGCACCTCAGTCGCCTCCCTGGCTCCGCCCGGCCTCGGCGCTCCCTGCCCGCTGCAGCCCGGCCCGTTGGCCCCCCCAGCGGCGGCGGCGGGGAGCGCTTTGCGGCCCGGCGGCCTCCTTCCTTCCTTCCCTTCCTCCCTCCCTCCGCCCGCCTCCCTCCCGCTGCCGGGCGGCTATTTTTAGTAAATCCTCCTCGTGTCGCCACGGGCTGCGAGCGTAGCGCACAGCCCCTCGTCAGCTGCCGCCGCCCCGCCCGGCCGCACTCAGCACGGCTCGGACTCGGGCTCGCCGCGCCCTGCGCTGCGCTGCCCTGCCCTCCTCGCCGCCCCGATGTCCCCCTGACCCCGCCGTCGCCAACTTTTCCTCGCCGCCTCCTCTTCCTCCTTTCTCCCCGTCCGCTCCCGCGGAAGATGGCAGCAGGGGGAAGGACTGGAAGTTACAGCCCGAGAGCGAAGAGATAAGGAGGCGGCGCGGGAAGGTGAGTGGCCCCGCTCCGCTCCCGTCCCCGCTCGCGGCAGGTTGGGCGAGCTGTGCCGGCATCCCGCGCAGCCGTGCCCACTCCGGCAAGTTTCCTTTGGCCGCAGCGTGCCTGGAGCGGGAGTTTTCCGCGCTGCTCCTCGGGACCGCGGGCAGGTGGGAGCGGGGCGGTGCGGCGGTGTCAGTGCGTGGGGGACCTCCAGGGCAGCAGCGCGGGGGTGATTCGGGGTGAGGGTACGGCTGTTCGGATCGCTTGTGCTTACCGTCCTAACGGGCGAGGTGCTCCGTAGGACGAACTGTGTACTCAGACGCCGAGCCCAGCGCTGTTGGTGCTTTTAAGTGCACAGAACATCGACTGACTGCGTGGAAATTGAGGAGGGAAGGAGTGTTTAAAGCAAGCCAAGCGTTGGTACTGAAGTAAGGAAGTGAATCGTGGAGCCCTTCTGACACGTGGGAAAAGCATGAGTGTTCTTTTCTAATGCAAAAGCTGTTGAGAATGTTTGTCACAAACGGCGCGGGATGAGCGGGAGCTGGGAAGGCTGCGAATTCTAAACGTATTTGTCTCTCGACGCCGTCAGCTTTAGTTCCGTGACATTTTGGTTTCTGTGACTGAAGCGTAGTTTTATGACAGTTAACTCAGGATGCAGTCTGCAAGCTTACAGAGGCCCGTGAGCTTTGGCCAGAACTCGGTGAGCAAAAAGAGAAGCTATTTCAGCACTCAGGTTTTTCAGACGCCTTCTCCTGTCTTCTCCCATCTCCCGCTTCCTCCTCACTGCACCCCAGCAGTTTCCCCTTCATCATTTTATTTATCGCTTCTAGATTTTCTCTCGTGTCCAATGCATTCCTGTAGCAGTGGCCCCAGCCCACGTACATTTTATACCCCAAACGCCTACTTTGTTTGGAGAGAAACACAGGCTTGTTCTCTGCCATAATACCGGAGCATTCTTGGAAGGCGGTTCCATCCCCACATACTACTTGTGTTGTGTCATTATGCGTATGAAATATATAGGTCTCAACTATATATAACTTTCCACAGGCAGTGATACAATAATGCACTATTTTGACACCTCTTTTTCATTACATTGGCAGAGATCTGATCCAAAATGTAGGAAAAAAAAACATGTCATGGCCCAGGAGGAATGCTGCAGTCATATTTACCTAGTGATTGTGCCAGCTTCCTCCTATAAATATTGAAATAGCTCTGTTTTATATGAAAATGGCATTGTCAGTTGAGAACTTCTGAAAGAGAAAACCATGCCATTGTAAGTGGTAATCAAGTTCATGCCAGTGCAGCACCACAGTTAATTAAGCCTACCCAAACACTGCTCTCAGACTCTGATTGCTTTTCATTTTGATATCAAAATCTGTGTTTAATACACACAAGTATTTTCAACCTGACATTAAATAGCCACTTTTCAAGCCAGTAGTTTTTGGTTTTCTGTGAACCTTTTTTTCCATGTATCAAGAGTAGTCTACGTGCAGAAACAGGAGTAGTCATCTGTAAGCTGTTGGGTGTCTTCTGTTTGGCACTGTCTTCCCATGCTAAGAGCATTTTGAATACAAATGTGATGCCCCATTACATGTTTAATTTGATGCAGTTGTTCCTGTTAGATCTTATTTTCTTTATTCTAAAATAATAATAATAATAATAACAACAATATAATGATGATGGTGAAGTGGTACATATTCTATTATGAGAAAGTATAACAATAAAAGTAGTTTCACTTGTAAAACCTTTCTACTTTCTACAAATTTTTAAGGTAGGAAACAGTTTTCAGTTGTCTTGCTGCCCTAGATATGCCTGCAGAAGCTGCTGTTAAAAATATAATTTGCATACAGATAATACTGACCAAATTCAAGTTTTCCCATTCCCAAAATGATATGAATCCTGGTAGGAATTACCATGAGTGTGGCCTCAATATTGTTGAAATCCTTTCATCATATCCACATAGTGCTCATTAGGAGAAATGTCGTTTTGAAAATAATAAAGTCCTGCCTGTTGTATGTGAGCTATTAGAGCTAATAAAAAATGACTAGAAAAAGTTGGAATGTGGCAGAGTGATCTCCAAAATGACTAAGTTAAGCACATGTTGACCAGACGTCCTGTCTTGTCATTGTTTTATATTCATCAGGATTCAAAACGGCTAATGTAAAGCTGTCTTGGGTACATGTACACAAGCTGCAAAGCAAAGTACTTCTGATTTACAGCCTGGTCATAGCTGAATCACGGGGCTGAGCGAGCTGTTTGCCTCTCAGGAGTGAAGGATTTTTCCCTTTCAGAGGAGAGGTTTGGGCCTGATTTCCTGAGAATTGTATGATATTCCCTATATGCCTTCTGTATACATGAATTTCAATAGATATTCAAATTAGAAGAATCAGTATTTATCAGAGCTTTCCAGTCTCTCTAGGTCTGTGCAAGAAAATGTTTCCTATTTCTGCATTTAAATAGCAAGGTGCATAGTACATTCAGTGAGTTAAATTAAAAACAAAACAAAAGAAATCACATTTAAAGACAAAATGTTGGACTATTCCATGATAAAAGGTACTCGTAATGCTTTGACATTTTATTAGTGATTTTCAAAGAAGTAGATGTTCTTAAAGAATGTTGGGTTGCTGAATCAAATAGAGTTAGACTGTTGACTGCAAGAGATGTGTAAGTCATTTTTAGAGCACCAGACAAATGTGTCCAGTGCAGTGCAGTGACGGAGCAGTGGCACAGCTGCACAGAGAGGTGGTGGAGTCTCCTCTGGAGACATTCAAGACCCACCTGGACGCCTACCTGTGCAACCTGGGCTAGGGAGCTGCTTTGGCAGGGGGTTGGACTCCATGATCTCTAGAGGTCCCTTCCAACCCCTACAATTCTGTGATTCTTATAAAATCACCTTTCATTTATTCCATTTGGTTTTGAGTATTTGGATTAGAATAATCATATGTGACCAAAGAGTTTATCTCTTATTAGATGTAGCTTCTGTGTAATTATTGTTATAACGTGTACTTTGAACTATGTCAGCTAGTGTTGACTTATTATTAATAATAATAACATTTATAATATTATGAAATAAGTTCATGTTACACTATGTTGCCAACTTCAAGCAACTTTAAATGGAAATGAAGTAGTGCTTAATTTCTGTACAAAAATGTTAAAATACCTTGAATCCATCTTAAAATCCTTTCCACTCCAAGGTCTGATCTAACCCTGGTGAGACATGTTCAAACTTTCCGATGTTTCTCCAGTTTTATGTAATATATAGTTATGTAACTTTTTGCCAGATAAATGTCAATATAAAAAGGTAACGTGAGTTCAGAAACTGGAAGAAATCATAGATGAAAAAATGAACCAAGAGCTAGAGTGTACAATGATAGCAGTTCTAGATCAGAATGTCCCCAGCCTGTGCATATCCTGAAGGCTTCAGGGTATTCCAAGGACCTCCACTCGGTTGCCCTGCTCTTCTGCTCATCCTTACTCATCTGTATCTGGGGACCAGGGACTGGGCTGAACAGATCTTGACTCACTTAGGTTATACTGTTCATACATTCTCACATGGTTGAGATTGACAAACTGAAATTTTGCAATTCAGAAATTTCTTTAGGAGGAAAAGGAACTGAAATGTTTTGTTATACAGCCTTCAGGCTCAAATGTTTACTTATTTTTAGCATTAATTCTGTGTGTTATGAATTGTGCAGATAAGAAAAAGCAAATATTTATCATTATTTTCCAGTAATTCTTGGTCCTGTTTTTAAATATAAATATTAGCATTTATCCCCCACAAATCATGATACATTGTTCAAGTTTCTTTAGGATATGTAATGAATAGAAGGATAGTTTGGTTTTACAGCTGTTGCATACCTAAACTATCCTTTGTTGGAGGAAATGAGTCTTCCGCAAAGGTAACTCAGAAATTAACTCAGAAGTTGACTGCTTACAGTGCTTTTTTTGTTCACAGTTCTTCTGTCTTGGAGCAGAGAATGCTGGGTTCCATATCTCACCACTTGATTTCCACTCCAAAGCATTCAGCCTTTGATGTTAATTCCTGTACAGGACGCAGTGTGTGCTTTCTCTGGAATGGATGGCTCTGGGACTTTTGAATCCCACATCTTGCTGAGGCTGAGCGAGTGTGAGCATGTCCAGCATGTTGTGCTGAGCAAGTCAAGCTTTTGTTTCTTTGCTGTTTTATCTTGGAGAGCCTTTGGTTAACCAGAGTGTCTTGAAAAGGGGATGCCTGGTCTACCAGAGAGACTGTCAGTCCTGAAAAATGAATAAGCTTTGTGAGCAACCAAGACAGGAAGGGACTTGAACTATAATTTATCTGTGAAGGTGGTGTGCTGCGTGATGTTATATGTGTCTTAACTGTTTACCGAGTCTTCCACGGGCAGCTCTGTATTCCACCTATCACTTGGAGCCCTGTAAGTGTTCACAGAAGCTGCTATGACTCATTTCATTTCAGAGCATTTTCAGTGTCTTCATGCTGTTGGTGTCATGGCCTTGTACCTACAAACCTACCATTGTCAGCTTTCCCCTGAAGTGATTCCCACTGGTGGAAGAGCCACCAGCATTTGCTTTTCCTTTTGCTTTTTGTGTCTTTCTTGTCTTTGTGTCCTCTTTTTTTTTTTTTTCTCTGAAGAAACTTCTATTATTGGAATTCTTGTATGATGTCAACTGTGCCAATGCATCAAGAAGGGGTATAAAAATGCTTACATACTTGTAATGAGAAGTCTAGATATGTGGGCTTGGTAGGTTGATACAAGATGAATTTGTACCTGTTTAAATACAAATTATCAGATAGCTTTCCTTGTTTTACTTTTCTGATCAAACAGAAATTATATGTCTGTGCTTTCATTTAGCCAACCTTAGTCTCTATTCCTTAAACGTATTGAAATCCTTCTTTATACCCTTTTCAATTGAATTTATATTGCCTCATGGAATGAGATCAGAATGGCCATCTGAACTCTCATTAGTATCTTGTCCAACAGTGTTAATATTCTCTTTTTGAAAAAGCTTGACTGATGTATTACAGGTCAAAATGGAAGCTTCATTTTCTGTTACTTGCTGAAGCTCTTTGAAACACCGAATTGGAGAAACATTCAATTACAAGTGACCCTGGGAGCTGTGTTGTTCAACCTCTTGCTCAAACTAGGACCTACAGGAATTCGGGAAGGAGATTCCATGAGCTCTAAACAGTCTGACCCAATGCTTAATTAACCTCGTAGTGGATTTTTTTATTTGTTTATACTGAGTTAGAACATCCCATTTTCAACTTATAACTATTGTCGCTCATTCTCCTGTCATGTGTTTGTGAAGAGCCCAGCTCCATCTCCTTGGTTGCCTCCTCCTGATAGACGCTGGCAGGCAATTCTTAGGTCCTCCAAAAGGACCTAAGAGACCCAAAGGTCTCTTCTGCAGGCTGAAACATTTTCCTCAGCATCTGCTTATGGGCCAAGTGCTCTGGCCCTGGCTGTTCTGATGGCTTCGGCAGGACTCCAGAGGTAGCATCTTACTTTCATTGGGAGTACCAAGTCAGGTGTAGTATTGCAGATGAGGTCTGTTGCTTGAGGAGGAGGTGATTCTAAAACATTGTATTGGTAAAAGTATCCAATACTAAATTACAGAAGATTCTGAACATGTGCAGAAAAGGCATTGAGCAGAGCTCTACTGTTTTGAGACATAAAAAGATCTATTTGTGTTTTGAAGAATGTTGTCTTGCATTTTGCATGGTAGAAATACAGTTTAATTTGCAGTTCTTCTCAGAAAGTTCTTTACTAGTGTTTTTTTGGTGTAGTAATGTGACTTTGGAATTTTGTTTTAACATGAGTTATGTGTATTGAAATATTCCCTTTGTAGAATCATACAAAGTGAATGACATAAACACCCTGTGTCTAGGGTTTTAATTATGCAAAATTCTAATTATTTGAGTTTTTGACAGTTATCACTAGGTCTCCAGGGTGCCTAACTATGTAACTGAAACCTTGCTTTGACAAGAGGTGAGTGAACTGCAGGCATGAATGTAAGATTTCCAAGGGAAGACATTGAAATGCTAAATTCCAAATGGAAAATAAACAGCATGCATGTAGTAACTATATTTTGTGTTTAAAATATATGATTAAATAACATGTTGTGTGATTTATAGACACACCTATTCAGTTGTTTATACAGAGCTTAGAAACAGAGGGGTATATTGACTGTATAAAGTAGGTGCAATTACTACTTCAATCTTTCATGTTTCTGCTTTTGGTAGACAATATAACATTGATGAATAAGCCATACTTTTAATCAAGTGCAGTTTTGATATTTAAGACTAAGTAAAAGCAGTTTTGTTTAGGATATAAATATATTCCCTCTGTCTTCTCTGAAAATATGCTATAAATGGGAATATCAGTGAGTTCAAGATTTGTATTTTTAACATATTGCTATTGTTACAAACATAACTGAAGGGAAGTCAAGAGAGCTGCTACAGTCATGATCAGCTTCTGAAAAGTGTGCACAGCAGGAGCTGCAAGAAAGTTTTTTCCTTTCAGTATTCCAACACACAGAATCTATTGTTTTGTTCTCTTAAGGAGTAGGAGCTGACGTTAAAATACTGAATTTTGTTATATTCAGCAGAAATTAATAGAGTGTGCAGGAGAGGATTTCTTAATTTTCTGACTACAGCTGGTGTAATCTTCCCAAGTCCCCCCTAAAATGTTTAAAGAGAGAACATACCACCTGGGAGTGATACGTGTGTCATTGCTAACTCTAAACAGCAAAAACAGGAGGATTGAGTAATTCGGCAACCCATTCTAGATTTTGAAATAGTTAACTTTCTCTGTACTATAAATATTTAAATATCAAAAATCAGTTTGGTCTTTATAATACCTCTGGCTGGATGTTGCTGTAAGGGCCTTTTTTTTTTTTTGGCATAAAAATTGGAGTAGGTAGGGAACAGAGAAGAGCTGTTGTTCAGTCTCATCAACAGTAAGAGGACAGAGGAATTTGCAGTCCTGTAACTCTGGGCCACAGAGCTGACAGTCGATAGTTGGCAAGGAATCCAAGCTAAGACCAAGCCAGAGAAAGGTATTTTCATTTATAAATGATATATCTAGATTTACTTTTCAGATTCAGTCATTCGTAGCTGCCCACCAATCAATGCCTCTTACACATGCTCATTCCTTGTTGGAGAGTGGATGATTTGCACTTGACACAGAGCACTGTTGAACATAATGTGATGAAGAAAAGCTGGACAAAACCTGTTAGAGGTGTAAGTTTTCCTACTGGAAACATATCTACCTCCTAAGATCGATGAATGATGGATGTATCAAAAAGAACATTCAACTGCTCTCAATAAATCAAGGTTTCTTACACATACTTGCTTAGAGGAGTGTAAAGGATGGATGTTTATTTTATGTCATCACATGCACCTTGTCTCCTACTCATCTTAACCTTTTTCAACAAAAGAAAGAAGAGTCCTGATATGAAAATGCTATTTGTTACAGTTTAATTATTTGGAATGAGAGCTCAGAGCTTCTCTGCTTTTTTTTTTTCTTCTGGGAAGCTTTCATCGGAATCTTCTCAAAAAACTGTGGGGTAAACATGACGAATTGTTGTGTAACCCTAGGTTTTTACTGCATTTCAGTGATGTGCTCATGACTGCTGTATTACCAGCCTGTTGCTGTGATGAGGTGTCATAAAGCATGTCTAAGAGCTGATAAAAATCTTTTTTTTTTCTTTTGCTTATGCATCATCAATATCTAGGCAAATGCACATTTAAAAAAAAAGGGTGAGTATCTTCTAAATGATTTATTAAGAGCACTGCTGTTAACAGTATTAGGAATTCGATTGCAAAAGGCAAGGTTTTTACCTGCAGAAGAGAGCTTCTGCCACTGACTTTTAGGATGTCACCTTTGCACATGAAATTTTCCCCTCTCTGGTGTTTTTATGTGGCACAGAAAAGGTAAGACAACATAGAGAGCTTGTTGAAAGCTCTCTTCAAGGTTCAGACTGACTTAAGACTTTCCAGTGCTCCCACTGTGGAAGGCTGTAGTGTCATCATTTCTTTCCCACCAACAGAAATAGCAGGGAACGTGAATGTTGGGCTTGTGGCTAGAAGCAGTTAAGTGATGTTTAGTGCTAATTTAACCATTAGCTAAATGATTTAATGATGGAATGATTTAATCTAGAAGGTCCACCAAAGCAGTGGATGATCCACAAAAATGTATCAGAGAAATTCTTGCTGATTCACCTTTGCTATCTTCTGACAACTGCTTTGAAATAACTGTATTGGATTTTGGCACATGTACTAAGCTCATTTTCCCTGCATCAGAATATGTGCATGCTTCTGTCTCTTCTATCACTATTTTTCTTTGCTGTGTAAGCACAAGTTTATATCTTTTTCATTATATTCTTATTATGTGTGAGTAGAGTGTGCTGGTATACATGGGAGGTTGTTGTGGGCATCTGACAAATGAAACCCTTTTCCTCCAGGTTGCAAAGTAGCAAAAGAACTGCTTGCAGAATTTCACTGCCATTTTTGTGCAGTCTGTACACAGAGCATGTGAGAAACACTGACTGATTTTGTAATGAATAAATGAGTGTCATTTCTGACCCTGATTTCCATTTACTCATCCTCGGAATGGCCTTCTATGCTACTGGAGTGAGTTACTGGGGTTATTTCTTCCCTGTGGAGTCTGTACATGTTATTTCTCTTCATTCCTTTCGTTTTTGTGCATTGTTTGTGTCCCCATTTGTGCTTGGAGAGAGGACAGGAGACACAACTGAGCCTCTACCTTTTTCAGTGACTTTTGGATAATAACTTAGTTACATAGACATACATTTCATACATAGAAATGTCAGAAAGATCAAAATACATTCCTATTGAGCTAATGAAGCAATATAATTGATTTATTATTAAGAAAAAAAAAAAGAATACCCCTAGTAGTGTTTCCAGTCTTCCAGGAGAGAGAATGATAAGGCATATTTTATATATTTTAAGGCCACTGAAATGTAATCAAAAGAAAAGTAAGCTAGATTAAAAGTACTTTAAATTCTCCTTGCTTACTCTGATGGAGAGAGATTTTCTTGCGTGAAATTGGTTAGCTATGTGACATGTAAGCTAAAGTATTTAACTTCAGTCCCTGTTGCTGTGTTATGAAATCTCAGTATACATATTGCACTTTGTGAAGAACATTACGTGGCTTCCTGCTCCAGATGCGTTAAAATCAGGATAATGAAGGGACCAGGTTTTGTCATTTATGGTATGTGGTCATAGTCTGAAGTGAATGGAAGCTCCATATAAAGATTGTCAAGGCCACAAACTAAATCTAATCTATTTAAACTTAATTTGTTTATATTAGCTTTAAATACTTTGCAAAGTGATGTGGAATATGTATGTATGCCCATGCAAATCAAAGCAAAGAGAATGGCTTCTCATCCTTAAAACAGTTACTAATCAGTACAGTGATCCATTAGGTTTCCATATACGGGCAATTATTCTCCTTTCTACTGACTACTTCCACTAATATTACTGCTTTGGTTGAGCAGAGGAATAATTAACTATACTGATGTTAGTGGAGCTGATATTGCTGACATGTAGCAAGTGAAATAAAAATAAAAATCTGCCTTATATGACATAGAAAATGTGTTAGCTAGAGATTCAGTCTAATTGCACAGAATTAAATCTAATTCCATATTCTCATCCAGTCCTTGGCATTTTAATAGTAATTGGTTTCTCATACTTCAGGTGATTTTAAAAAAATTAAAGCAAAATTAAATTCTAAAGGTCCTTTCCTGTAAAATCTAAGTTTCTGGAAAACTATGTGCAATTTTGGTCACAAAGTTTTTGTCAGAAGCTACTCGAAATCCCAGTCCTCTAAAATAAACAGTAAGTCTTTGGTTTAGTAACTGCAAGTTTGCTTAGTGCTGTAGTTACTGTTTCCTAATAGTAGTAAATTGTAATGCTTTCTCTTTGCCTTATGTGGATTGATTTTTCTTTTGGAATGCATCTGAAAATTAAATGTTTTCCTATTTTATTGCAGTTTTGTAGTGCAGAGAGAAAAGATAACTTTCACTCTGAGTATTGTGTTTAAGAATTAAAGCACGAAAATCTCAACTATTTAAGTGGAAATGAGTGTTTCCTGGAAGAAAACAGAGACTTTGGAATCCAATATAACAGGCAACTGGATTAGTCTAGATCATTCTGGTTGGTAACAACTAGAAAATACTCAGAGGCAACCAACTTTGCTGCCAGAGAAGTATCATTTGGGAGCAATAGGAAGTGAATATGTAATCAAAGAACTCTTCATCTTCATTCTGCCTCCAGCCTTGCTCTAACATCTGTAAGAAGAGGTCACTATGGAGCTGTTCTCTTCTGCATTGTATCTTGGCTCAGTTACAGAGTTGAATGTCGATTTTTTATTTTTTATTTATTATTATTTTTTTCTGTCTCTCTTCCTTGGTCAAGAAATATAGGAGGTGTGATACCAACAACTTCCATGCTGCAGGCATAAGAAAGTCTTGTCAAATAGCCATAAGTTATATAGGAAGTCAGATAAACATTGGAAGAGCTAATGAATAAGACTCAAGGGAAGAAGTTACATTTTTGTTAATGGTAGAATACTCATATCCCTATCATATATTGGATATATATAGGATGTACAGAATTGAATATCTTATGCCTGGGTAGGCAATAACATCAAGTAATTGCAAAGCCTGATTGTTCCTGGGATTTTTGAACATGTACTCTGTTTTGGTCCTGAGTTTGTCATTGGAAGGAGTCATCTTCTTTCATGTCCCAGTGGAAATAAACTCAATTTAATGTAATATTATTTATTCACTATTCAATGCAAAATTATTGTAACAAAAAAAAAAAGGTGTGAATAGAACAGCTTTTCATTCTGTGTAAGACTGTGAAATCTGCCATTTTGTTATAGAATGGGTTGTATTTTCCTTTTTTTTTATACTACTAACATGCAGAAGGTAATTACATTTCTGAGTACATAAGCACTGGAGACAATTTGGAGTCAACTGAATAACTCAAGTAAAGAAGTTGAAGGACACTTTGAATACCTGGTTTTGTTTGACAATGAGCTATGAAGAAACTGAGGTCTCACTTTTATGAAATATAACTTTACATTCCTCTCTACAGTAAAGTTAAATACAGTTAATATGAATCTGCTGTTGCAGTAATGAAAGAGGACGTTTTCTGTGTGATTCATGCAGAAAGAATGTTTGTTTCTTTATAATTTTATTCAAATGTCAATAACCCTCTAATTATTCTGTGCAGTTGGCATAGATACTATTTAGATAAAGCAGAATGCTGTGTTTGTGTCTAAGCATGCAGAATTTCATCTGTGATTGTTTATGAAGGCTGGGATTCATTTCCCTGCCTGGAGAAAAGTTTTATGCCACTTCAAAACCGTGAGTTGGTTTTAGTTGTGATGAGATTGTTCTTGATTAAAGGACTAATTTCCCTGTATATACAACTTTATGCCCTCTAGATGCTCAGGCCTGAATTTTAAACTGTTGCACATCTCTCTGTAGGCTCTTCTAGTTACGTTAGCATTGTCAGGCATAGGAGGTGCTGAAGTATTCAGCAATCCACATTATTTTCCATTCTCAGAGTACTGCACTGAGATACGCACCTTAGAAATGCCATTATTCCATTTTACAAAAAGACTTTGAGGAAGTGTAATTTTCTGCCTCTGAAAATTCTGTCCAACAATTGGGGCATTCAGTGTGGACAAGAAGGAGTAGGCTGTGTCCCGAAACTCCTGAAGTGGTGGATTCAGCCTTCAGTCCCATGGAATGCCCTAATTTCTCCCTGTTTACCATTCCCATTCCTGTCTTGTCTTCAGAAGTAAACAGGTGAATCCAGAACATTTTTAAGCTATTTGCTGGGTTCTGGCTCATGCAGGAATACCTCAGAGGAGGACTTTTCTTCATGCAGTAAAGAAAGTAAGAAGAGGAGAGAAAGCAGAAATAGTCAATTCTTGCAGTCATTACAACAGAAAACTTGAAGGTGTCTGCTCTCATTTCTCCATGCTTTATTATCACAGTCCATAAAGAAATGTCTAGAGTACAGAGACATTATAAGGTGTCCATGTGCATTGCCTCTTCTCAGGTCCTCAGCTGACCTAGTCACTGCATATGTGGGCAATCACAGTGGTGTTACCTATTCACACTGGAAGGCATACATGGAACTAATATTGACTTGTTCTTTGTTTTTACAAATCATTCTTAAAGCTGACAGTGCCTCCTATTGTGAGAGTGTTTCTTTCCCTGTATTTCTCCCTGCAGCTTTTTCCTAGTCTCCATTGCAGACTGAGCCCCAGTCTGTTTCATAGTTTGTAACTGGCAGTTCTCTAACAGCCCTAGGCAACTGGCATGGACAAGACCTGTCCGAATTTTCTCCCTCTTCCTTGCTTGAGCACTGCAGAATTTTGGGGTACAGGCATCTTAGTGACTGGGAATGAAGAGGGACTCTGTGGGATGAAAAGGAAAAAGGAGAGCTCATCTTTTCCTGGGACAAGTCCTGCCGTGCTCAGCATCCGAATCAGAGAAACTGTCTGGATAATCTGGATTCTTCTATCACAAGACATATGAACAGCAACCATTCAGGTGCACCTGCAACTTCTAATGCTTCTTGTGCAGCCTTCATGAAGCTCTAGCTACTGGACTGGGGAGGCATGAGTGTCTTCTCGAGTGTCTTCTTGAGTGTCTTCTCAAGTGTCTTCAACACTCAGTACTCGTTGTGTTACTATGGATGCCTGTGGAATATGTTTAAGCAGCCATGAGTGTGTGCTCCCAGCATTTATAGACAGAAGTTCTGACTGGGTCCCACCCATATTACACATTCAAAACCAGATTTACAATTTATTCTTTAGGTCTCTGGTTCTGCCCCATGTGATTCTGATCATCTGCTTGTTCATGGCTGCGAGTTTAGCTCTAAATACCTGCTTTAGGTAAAATACCTGTTTTAGGTGAAACATGTATCTGGAGTCACTTGAGATATGGCGGATTGTGAAATTCGTCCTGGATAGGAAACCCGGAGGCAGGAGAAACAAGACTGGTCTAAAGCAGTGCATTGATACTGCATCTTTGTTGTTGCCTGTTTCTAAACTGTGCTAAATGATAAGTGGATCAAGACACTCCTGATTCAAGTCTCCCTGCTTGAGACTGGAGTGGACACTTGAGACTAGCAGTCATTTGCTCTGACTGCTTACAGCAAAGCTGCTTCATTTGATTATCTGTCCCAGTCATATCCAGGAGAGCTGACACAGCAATACTGGAAGTGTGACAGCTGTGTTTGGTCTGAAATCCATAGGTCTTGCTATGTAAGTTTTCCTGTTTTGTATTTCTCAAGTAGTTTGGTGTCTACTGAGCTGCAGACAGGCAGTCCCAGTAGAGAACAAAAGAGTGCTGGGAGAAGTGGAGTTTCCAGAATGGCAGTCAAGTATTCACACTGGAAGTTCAGGACTGGGATTCATTGCCTGCCTTACATGGTGAAGTTACAAGTTGTTGTTTAACTCTCATCTTGCCATTAGAGGATACAAAATTTGTCCTGTCTGATACAAGTGGCAAAGTAAGTCTGAATTACCAGCCACCTCTGGGGCTTGGCAATTGCATGGGATGTATAGCCCACTACATGTGGCTTTCTGTCTTCCTGAATCAAATTAAGTTACCCTTTATCTAGTCCAGAGCTGTCTCTGCTGTTTCTGTGTAAGAGCAAGTTTTGGGATGATGAGACGGAAAGGACAGTCTTATCTTCATGAGGTCTCAGCTTCCCTTTCTTGGGGAAGTGGGCTAGCAGATACGTAGAAGAACACAGGTTCTCTAGGCGGAACCTATTTATCATTATCCTTGAGCTTATTTTCTGCCTCAGTGACAAAATTAGGAGCTATAGATATGAACTTAATCTAGTTCTTCTTCATTACTTTAGGGAAAATCAGTGAGATCTGTCTGAGGAACCTGAGGTTTAACAGTTTGTTTCTCAGCTGTGCCTCTGGTGTGGGCCTGGGAAAGGCCTTGAGACCGAGGAGATTATATCTGGAATTTGTGCTAGTACTGCACTGAGGATGTCTGTAGGACACATTACTAGCATGGATGGCAATCTCTTAAGTATTTTATGTTGAGCTTCACGGAAGGGGCAGGTGTAGCTTGAAATGCAGGAAGGTAGTCATTATTTTTTTTATATTAAAGGAAGGTCTTGGACTTTAAAAAACTGAAAATTAGAATGTTCCTTTTTTCTAGGGTACCTGACATTATTCACAGTTTTACTGGTAGTGCATTCATGCATCTACATGTGGCCTTTCAAATGTAGCTCCCAGATCTCCTTAATGCTGTAAATTCCATATCTCCCTGACTTGAGCCAAAGTACTTCCTTTAGAAATGAAATGGAAGTTCCAGATTTTCCAGTATTCTGTTCTGTTTCGTTGCAATGTCACAAGTGGCAGCAGAGGGGCAGTCTGACAAATGGCAACTGACATAGAAATGTGTATAAAGCAAAGGTGTGGAACTGAGAAAAAATGGCACCCACTGTCATTTATTGATGCTTTCTGAAAGTTAATGGAGACCAGACAGTGGATGTGAGCACAGTGAGGTGGTGGGTGGTGCATTTCAGCAGTGATGACAGCGATGGTGGGTCACCTCCACACCGATGCAGATTTTTACAAAAGTATCATGTAGGCTCTTGTCCATCACTGGTGAGAATGCACAGCTAATGGTGTTGCCTATGCCAAGTAGCATTTTGTAGCTGAGAATTTACTCTATCAGATGGCATTATTGTGCTCTTTCTATCTGTCATAGTTTCCATGGAAATAAATAAGAGGCCTTACTTTCAGAACAACCTATGTAAATATGAAGACAGGTGATAAAACACCTTGGTTCACCTTTTAAAATTGGCATAGATAAGCAAGGGCCCAAGGCTTGAGTCAGGCTTAGGCTTCTAGACTGCTTAACAGCTACGTTCAGTGGTTCATATTAACTGTTTTCACATGTTCATCTACAGTTGCTATGAAATAATAAGTAATAATATATTACGTATAACATATAATAAGTATGTAACCAAATGAAAAAATAAGTGGCTCTTTATCTCTTATCTCGAAATGGTCTTTTACATTTTTTTGAATTTTGAAAATATATAGCATCATCTTTCAGATTCATCTTTCCAGCTGTATTTTGCTCTGAATTCTCCTACTGTGTTTCTTCTACAGTCTGTCTAGTTTCTAGAATGGATCATCATTCTTCCAGTGGTTGTTCTTCCCTGGAGTAGTTTATTTTTATATTTATCTTTATATTGTTTTTGTCTTTTACACTGTCACATACTTAGATGAGTCCTGGTTTCAGTGAGTGAGATTTCTTTATCATTGATAGGAGGTTAAATTCCTATGGAGATTTTTCACTTCTCTCTGTATGAGTCTAGGAGATACAAAGACTTTTTTTTTTGTCTTAGAGGATAGTACTTTTATAAATATTTCAATGCTTGCAGTTTTGAATATTTAACTTTTTTCGTTTGCTTTTGCTGGGCTTTAAATTGAATTAAATTTCTTTCTAAAATGTTACATAATTTTGAAATGAAATCAAGGCAGTTGAAAGTAATAGGCTCATTAGTAAAATATACTGCAACAGGGTTCAGCAAATACACATTTGCCAAATGAAGATTTGAAGCAGCTATTTATTAGAACACATGGTGTGAAAACTTCATGACAAGAATGCAGTATGTTATTATGATTTATACTTGCAATATTATTGAATATGATATATTTGTACCTACATACAATATTATTTGCTTTATTGTTAAGGCAGATTGCTCTAAATTAAATTACCATTATTATTTTTCTAGAATCTTTATTTTGTAGAGATGTTCTCTAGTCCAGTAAAAAGGTTGCTCAGGATAATTTGGTATTTCCCAGTATTTTTGTTAATTCTAAAAAACGACTCATCAGGACTGTATACTTGTGATGATGGGACCTTGTAGCATAGCTATGGAACTTGATTTCTTGTGTGTACAATTTATTTTTCATTTATTTTCACACTTAATGTAAATGCTAACATAAAGGAAAGGTACCACTCATCTAGCACCAGCAAATGTAATATAAAATGCAGTGAACAAATTATAGTCAATGTAAATCCATACTGTGGTCTACTGTTTTCAGAAATGCATGTTTGTTAAAGCTAGTCTTATTACTAAATATTGTTCTTTTCATATTTAGACTGCATAATTTTTGTCTTGCAGAACTTCATAGACTCACGTTCTCCAAGTGAAACCAAGGACTGATGCTTTTGGTATTATCTGTGACAGATACTAGGCTTCCATATGCCATAGAACTAGTACTGTAAATATATTTGCTCTGTTACTTTTTCCACTTGGTAAAATACATTTTCTCTTAAGAATCATGATAGAAAGCTAGGATTTTAGCTTAAAGCAGCAGTTGCACATCCTCAGAATTTTTTATCTTTTTTTTAGTCCAGAGAGGCTTTTTGTAGAAAACAATGATTCATTACCTAGATAACAAAGCTCTAAGATTTATTTTATGTGTTTTCTTTTGGTATAATGCCTTTTTGATTTTCAGTGGTGAATATGACTCACATGAGACTAAGGAACTCTTTGACATAACTCATGTTTCATCAGCAGTGGAAGTGCTGTAGTTATAGAAGAAAAACACAGATGAGGGAACACAAATCATAGAATTTGGTGACATCAATGGGCAGTGTTGAAAAGAGGACTTTAAAAATCAGAATAAGTGGATTGATGGCTGGGGAGCCAACTAAACAGGACAATCTTTGTTATATGATTAACAAATGAAAATAAGTTTGTAGACTGAGTTCTGAGAATAAAGAGGAAGAACGTGGAGATGCATGTGCCATAAAGATAGTATGACAGATAACCAGACAAAGACACAGCCTAATCCTAGCTCATAAAAGAAATACATCTAGTGCTGGGTGAACCCCTGGGACACTCAATTAAGTTGGATGTATTTCATCTGGGAGTGGGAATATAACCCTAAAGAAAGGAATTTTATAAAGATAATAAAGCTTGATCTGAGGAAGGAAAATAATTAAATATTAGTTGAGGTTAGTTGATTGTTGGAGACACCGAAGTTATGTAAGCAAAGATGTAAGTAAGCTAGGTAGTTTTGGAGTCTTTGTAATGAGATCAGAGAAACAGATTTAGATGTGAGGAAATCTGCAAACTTAGAAGGAAAGTTGACAAAGAAGATTGGTGATAATATTGGCACCTGGGAAGTAGGGCATAATGTGCAAATATAATTGATTAGACAGAAAAAATTAAGTTGGGTTGGATGACTTAACTTGATGAGATGGACACATTAAGTTGATGTGTACAGTAGTACTAAGCTGTTGGTAGCTACCTTGGGGTCTGTTTTGAAAGAATGAGTCTAAAAAAGAGGATGAAAATGCTAAGTATTGAGAGCTATTTTTCCTCATTATCTTTGAGCAATCTCTGATAGATATTGAGGAGTTATGAAGCTGTGACATGCTGAAAGAGTCTGCTTCAATTGTAACCATTATTTTAGGTACTTAGTGGGAGAATTGCTTTGTTATTAGATGAGGTAAATAGAGAACTGTTTAACATCAAAGTAGTAATAGTTCAAGCTAGGTTTATTTGAAGAGACCACATTTGGTCCTCATGTTTTAAATACATGTTCCACCATAGGAACTTACCTTGATCATTTTAGCTTGTTGAGAGCTCAAATCAGCAATTTTTTTTCTTGCTTTTAACATTAGTGAAAATTCAAAAATTATGAGTGTGGTACTACCTTGACATGCAGATACAGATCATTTATGATGATGATAGTAACCAATTCAGATTTCTTTTATGTGCTGAATAATTCCTTCAAACGTTCATTATTCATCTAAGCAGGTTATTTGTAACCATCAGTTTACAAACCATGTTTTTAAGCACTAGCAAGAAGTGACTGTATTTAAGTATGGTATCATTTTAGAAGCTAACTCAATTTCTTTTCAAGTATAGTTAATCAGTCCATTTCAGGTATTGAACTTGTTCCTCCTTTTATAATGTGACATAAGTATATCAGCAATTTCATTTTTGTCCCTTCTTAGAAGTACATAAGGGCAAAATTGGGGTCGAATATTGTACTGTAATTAAGTGTTGGGTTTTTAATTCTTTTTTTCCCCTTCTCTTCTGTGGTTATGCTATTCCCTTTGAGGGAAGCAAGTTAGGTACCCACATAACTTCATGTTTATAATTAGTTCCATTGATGATTATTTGGATGACTTGGAACAAACTTTATCCTTGATAGATTAGGGCTTTAAGTCTCACAAAGAGTGTGCTTTGTGCATGGACTCACACTTGCATGAATGCAGGTAATGAGCCTCAGGGGACAGATAAAAGTTCACAGCACTGTGAATAGAATAACCTGTAATGAGCATGCTGATCCTCTCCAAAACCAGTCAAGTTTGAGTTAGTCTTAGGCAGACTCCTCTGATGAACTAAAGTAAGCCATCACAACAAGCAGTGTGTACAGCATGGAAGAGAATGTGAGAGGTAACAAGAAGATGGAATGTAAAATGTGAGAGTTTAACTCACTGTGCTCTGAATGACTGGAGTTTGTGAGAATAATGTAATTAAACAGTAATGTTTGAAAAATGGATTTTCTGTGTCTGAACAGGAGAATCAGAGTATGTTTTTTGTTCAGAGTTGCACTGTTTGTGCTTCAGGTGTTAGGCTGTCCTGAATGGGAAATCCAGTGTTCAAGTGATGACATGGCAATCCCAGACAGAGCAAGTTGGATCAGTGAAAAAAGAGGTGTTGACAGAGGCTTTGAAACTGTAGCAGTCATCAAGGTACCAGTTATGTTGTGGAGCTTTGCTAATAGCTCTGACTTCAGAAGAACCTGTTGTGGCCAGTGGAAGGGCCTCAGAGATGTCTATAAGCTGTTCTGTAGTCAGATACTCCACTGAATCCTGATGGCATATAGAAGTTATCAAAAATGTAGTTATGAAGAACTACCCACATTGTTTAAGCTCAGTAAGTCCTCTTTGTGAGCCTTGTCTACTTACTGAGGGCAAAGAAGAAGCAAATGTAAGCAAGTAGAGAGGAAAGACAATCTTTATTACTATTTCTAATTGAAATTACTTTAACTCAATTAAAATATGCATATTATTTTGATAGAAAGGGCCAGACATTAATTCTTGAGGAAGAGAGAGTAATAACAAACAACAACAATGATGAACAAACTTTGCTTTAAATTCATAAGACAGAAGTTCTGGAAATACAAAGTAATAACTTGATTAACACTGAAATATTTGTGAAAATGTGACAACTGAGTCAATGTGAGATTTAAATCAGCTTCTTGTACCTACACATTGCTCCTAAACTTAAGGGTAACACTTTTTCAGGTAGTGAAAAACAGTGTCCTTATGAATGGGTAACCTTTGTCATCAGAACTTACAGTCCTATCTTGAAGATTCTGACCTTTAAAACCTGTCTGGATTTGACCTTTCCATATCTGTAAAATTTCGGTAGTATTTTGTCTTTAATTTTCATCAGGTTCATAGGAAAGAAACTGATGGAAGCATGAGCTCAACCAGGCTTACAAAAATTGAGATTTACTATTTGTAAATAGTGTCAGGAGAGTACATTGGGACTGCTAGTGAATTGCTTAGGTAAAAATCAGGGTCTTCTAAGTGACTTTTTAAAAAGAGTTAAAGGCTGGAAAAGAGCTGTGACTGCAACAGGTTGTCATGTTAATGACAAGAAACTGGGAGATATGGGATAAGTGGAAAGGACTGAATATCCAAAAAGCACTATGCTTTATATTGGGTAGAGAGAAGACAGTGCTACAGGAGGAGAGATGACTAAGAACTTAAAATGTGAATTGAGACATAGTCAAAATTCCACTGGGTCTTAATATTGGGAGAGTTTTACAGAGAAAACTTGGCATTGTATTAGAATGATTTTTCTGTTTGTTTGTTTGTTCAAAGAACAAATGGATTATTGCTGCTGAATATTTCAAAGTCATGTGAGGTCACTGTGTTACTGAAGGCCAAAGGCTGCCATTCACTGTAACCCTTACTTTCTAAAGTAAAACCTCTGTCTATAGCTTTCTTTAGCTTTAAATCTTGAGTTGCTTTTCCACTCCCCAACTTAATGAGGTATTGACTTGATGTAATGATAGGCTAGGAAATGTAGCACTTCAGACAGTTGACCCAAACCACAAGACTTTCCAAAATAAAGCTGAGAGTAAATTTTAACTCATTCATTGTATGGAAGAAATGTTTAGTGGTAAAAGTGTCTGAAAAAGAGATAGCGTTGTTGTATGTGTTACTTCTTCAGTAGTGACTGAGTTGAAAGGGATGGAGGAAGGGAGTAGGCTGGACCACAGGACGAGGAATGGAGCTGTGCAGTATTGCCCTCAATCTAGGAAGGAAAATCTAAATGCTGCTTTTTCTGCAACAAATTATTGCACAACTCTGTAACCAAATGGAGATTTAATTGGATATTTGTCAGCTGTCAACTTTTTTCTAAGATGGAAGGTACAAATCTAGTAGATGCATGCTAAAGGAAAGTTTCCTTTGTGTTTCTTATTCTTGCATTCCTCTACCTCTCAGCCTAACCTGGTTCTTTCACCTGATGTCAGTGTATGAAAAGAAAGGTGACCAGTCCCTGTTAAATCATGGGCCCCTCACCCAGATAACTACATGTCTGACGAGTATGAGACCTTGGTGCAGGTGTTAGGTGTTTCACAGGCAGGGGGCAATGCACGTTCCTCAGGGTCCCAGCTGTGGGCTGTAGCTGATTTGGAGAGTGCATGCAGATAGATGGCAAGCTCTTTATTACTTGTCAGCAGGCTTTGTTTTTCTCTCTTCCTCCATAGTTGAAGGATTCTGCTTGTGGGCACAAAGGTGGTGAGTATTTTGTGAGTACAGAATACCAAAAGTGTTGTATTTCCGTTTCTTTTCTATCTGTCTCCCTTCCCTGGCCCCAACGTTTTTTAACAGTGATAACCTAAGGTCTTGAATAGTCTGAGTGAAACTTTGGCACAATGTGAAGAAGATATGATGTTAATAAGTTAAAGCTTTCCAACTCTTATTTTATTGATCTTATTTGGAATGAATCTGTGAAATGTGAAGTTGTGTTTGCTGGTTGTTTTTGGTATCTTTTATCAGCAGGAGTCCTTAATTCTCTCTTAAATATTACAAAGTTGCTTTTTTTCTTTCTTTTTTTTTCTTTCTTTTTTTTTTTCTCTCTAGTACAATCAATAATAACGTTTGCAGATCAGTTCTGATGTAGTGTGTGGATTTCCAGGGTTTGGAAAGCCCCTCACCCCTAACAGTGTTGTCTATGGATTCATATATTCTTAATGTGCAAGCTAAGTCCTTAAAACAGTTCTTTCATTGTTTTTTTTAATGAAATGCACTTTAAAGTTTACATAGATGCAGCCTTATTACTAATATCCATGTAGTCTCTTGTCTCTGTGAGAATAGTAAAGAGAAATGAACATGTAGAAGAAATAGACCAGTGTAAATGTTCATTGGACAGTGCTTCATGGTCCTGCAGAGCTGCTGTCATAGCTCCTGCTTTGTACAGGCACTGAAAGCTGCCTCCCTCCTTTCTCTTACCAGGTCAAGAGACAAGCAGATGAGGGAGATGGCCTGCCCTATTGAAGGATAGCTGTCTGAGCTTTCTTTTATCTGGAGGTGAAGAAACATGTATACAGTTTTTAATGAAGTTATTAATAGTAATGAGCTTTTGTGGTGGTTAGTTTATGGCAATTTGTGTTTATAGGGTTCAAGTCTTGCCCTGGAAATGTGAAGTAGGAGGTAGGCAGCTATTCATCCATTAATGCACATTTAAACACCTCACTTTGAGTGAGGATTAGAAACACCTTGCATAAAAAGGGATTTAGAGTGGAGGATTTGACGAGTTCTGAAAGATATGGAGTTACTGTCAGTTTGTCCTTCTTTACATAGAGGGGTTGCATGTATTATAGTGCTATGGTTTGATGTAGGGTAAGATGTAAAATGTACTCTGAACAGTGTGGTTTAAAAACATCTGTTTAATAGAATCAGATGAAAGGGTTTATATCCTACTCTAATTTCCTAAACTATAATAGTGCAAATAATATTTCCATTGGTGAAATAAATTCTGCAACTCTATACTGTGTTTATTATGGGACTGACATCTCATTTTGAGACAGCAGAGCTGTAGCTTTAAATGCTTCTCTCTCTCTCTTAACTGAGGTTTTACTGTGGCAGGGAAAAAGTAATAGTGCATATTTTTCATCAAAGCTGCTGTAGTCTGTAATGCATTTTCCTTGGCAGGTGCCCACATTTAATTACAAGTTTCATGCCTAAACATAGGTAACTGAAGTCTCTCCTTCCTGAGAAAGAAAGTGCTTTTCTCACAGATAGTGCAAGTAGATATTCCTTGGAAAAGTTATGTATCATTGGAGAGTGCCCTTTAATTTTGTTCCTCTTGCTTAATTCTTTTGGTGTACAGAGTGCATCATTTTTTTAAAATCTGTATCTGTTACTTTTCCCTGAATGTTTTTCCCAAATCTTGGCATATTGGTTATCTTGCCTTCATATGAGGATTTTTTATTTTGTCTAAGAAGGGGAAAAAGAAATCCGAAACATTAACAAAAGACAATAGGTGTGACCTTTTTTTTTCCTGATCCAAGAGCTCAAGCCAATGAAATCTTGTAGTAGCACATTGGACCTTTACTGTAAATTTTAGCAGTATCAGATTTTTATAATTGCATTAATATATATTTTCCATTTCCTCTGAGAATACTTTATTCTTGCCAAAATGGAGATGTTTGTTGTCTTCTAAACATCAAAAGGATAGATGAAACTATGGGTTGTGCGACTTGCCTGTTACGTGAGGTGCCTTGCACATCCTTTTTTTCCCCTTGTTTTTCTCCTCTGATGCTGCTTCCATTTATTTCCGAAGGAAAATTCTGCATTTCTTGAATACTGTTGTACTTTCACTTGCTGCTTCTCTTCCTTATCCTTTTATCACAATTGACTATTTTAGCTGAAGGCAAATCTTGGGGTAGCACTCAGAACTGTCATTCAGGATGTCTTCTGGCAATGTAGTGAATTCTTATAACCTCTTCCATGCCCTCTTCTGTTTCCTGCTCTGTTTCTGAGTTTCAGAATTATTCTTCTCTGTTAATCAGAAACATCTTTAGTCCCAAATCTTGTGTAGTGCCTCTTGGTTTTGCTCAATCCTTAGCTAGACCAGAGATCCCTGAAAAGGAGTTCTGTGCCACTCTGGCCTAGTTCTTGTTTTCAAAGCCTGATGTGACCCACGATTTGGCTCCGTTGGAATGCAGGCGGCTTCCAGGAGGAGGTGATGTCACTGAAGTCATTTGTCGAGAGACCTCATCTGGTTTTATGCAGGAGCTTTAGTCACAGGTTTATGGTTAGGGATGTTTGCATTCATGAGGAGAGCAGCTTCTTCCAGCCGTGGGACAATGCCATTCTATAATTACTAGTTGTTAGCTCAAATTTTATTTAAGGAATTTCTTTGGTATTTATGTATGTGCCTTTACTTCAGGTTTCTGTGTCTGTTTAATTTGCTTTGCTTTGTGATTAATTAGGATATTTCCTTTAGGTAGGACAATTTTTTGCTGTTCTCTTTTCAGTTATGTGTTAGGTTTTAATTTGCTGTAACCCTGTTTAGACAAGCCTGAATAGGAAGTTGTCTGTGTGTCAGGAGAAGTTTTATTACCGTGTTATTTAAAAAGAAAAAATTGCAAGTTGAAAAAAAAACCAAACATACACTGAAAAATATTTTAGTGTGATGCTTATTTGCTCTTTAAGTCTATTGCATGGTATGCATAGTATTCTTGAGCATAATGATGAGACTTATCTTGAAACTCATTCCTGTCTGTATTTGCGATGTGGTAGGTGAGAGAAGTGGGTGCAGCAGGAAATCTGCCACTGGAAGAGCTGCCACGGGCTGCGGACAGGTTGTTGGGCCTTTGCCAGTCCAAGAATGTAAAAACTATTCCTGTTTGTGCATCTGGAGTTACTTGCTGTAAGAGCTTGGCAGTAGATCCAAATATAATGCTATGATTTTAATTATTTTCTCTTATGCTTCCTGCCTGTTGGGGAAAAAGAATCTGTGACCACTTTCATTAACTTCTCCCGTTCTATAAAACTACAGTGGCCAAAGTGACTTATACTTAAAGGGTGAGTGATAGTTCGTTTGGATATGTATGTAATTTCTTTTATAGTGGGGAGTATAATAAAAATTATGTTCATATCAGTTTAAAACCTAAATTTTCTGACAACTGGACTGTTAAATTCTGTATTGAATATCTTGTAAACCCCTAAAAGCTTCTTCCTTTCTGGCACACTCACAAGCCTTGCATCTGTGGTTTCTATCTTAATTCCAGTTGGTTCAGTATGGAGCAAAGTATGTGTTAGGAATTACATTTTGTGATGCAGTTTTGGATTTATTTTTTATTTTTTATTAGAAATGGAACATCCATCTCTGTGAATGTTGCGTAAGAAAAGCTGTTTGCCTTGTGTTGTCCATCGCAAAATGTGTGCTAGGAACCAGTCTCTGTTTCCCTCTCTACCACCTATTGTGTCCCCTTCCTGCCTCTGTGTCTGTGTGCTTTCATTTGAGTCCCAAAGGCTTAAGAAATATCCTATTTTGTTTGACATTAGCTTTGTTTACATTAGTTTGACAGGTGATGCTTTGATTTAGAATTGCTTCTGCAACCTGAAAATCCTTTTTTTGACATATGACATATCTCCCTTTCAGATGCTTTTGACCTCATAAGGCTTTGCAGCAAAATTTAAAATCATTGCACTGTGTAATGTTTCCAAGTATCAACAACTGAAAAATCATCATGTAATAAGTTTGGATAAGTTCTTTGTAACCCACCAGTTAAGAAAGGGAATAGTCATTATTTTTAATAAGATGGTAACTCTGCCTTTTGCTATTTCTTTTCTCTCTTAGAGGCAGCAGCAAGTGGACTACAATCTCACTGAAGCATGAAATGAATTATTCAAAAGCTGAGGGCCAACACCTGAATTTACTATGTTTGTTAGGAGATGTGGGCTATTCCTTGGGCATTTGAGTTGCTCTTCATGACAGAATAGGAAGTAAAAAACCACAAGCTTTAAATGTTAGAAAAATTTGTCTAGGGTTTTTATTTAGTAATGTATTATTTAAATTATTGACAGCTGTAGTGTTATACAGTGCACCTACTGATGTGTTTGCCAAAACATGAAGTTTTAATTCAAACTGTTCTCATGCAGACAGGGCTGCTCTTGTTTGAATAAGTCTTTATGAGACTGTTTGGTTTCAGGTGTGATTTTTCTTGAGGCCTTGAGTATATTAAATCTGCAATTCAAAATCAAGCTCTAGTGCTGATTGAGCAAGTCTGCATAGCTGAAACTTAAGTGACTGTGCATGTGAAATTTTTCAAACTAGAATGCATGCTGTAGC
This sequence comes from Cyrtonyx montezumae, assembly GCF_038088225.1. Taxonomy (NCBI): domain Eukaryota; kingdom Metazoa; phylum Chordata; class Aves; order Galliformes; family Odontophoridae; genus Cyrtonyx; species Cyrtonyx montezumae. Next base: position 114,891,036 of record NW_027072089.1, on the reverse strand, counting down.
TGTCATTGGGACAGGATGGGAAACTTAGAAAGTCACTTAGAAAGAATCTTATTAATTTTTTTAATGTGGGTAAGTACATAAATAGCGAATGGATCCAGAGTTTGTTTTCCTGAGATTTACTCGAAGCTTTTCACTAGATACAATTTTTAAACATGTTTCTTGGAACTGATATATGTATCAGGAATTCACACCTTTGAAAGTTTTTGTGTGAATAAGTGAATAATTGGGTGTATAGAAATACTTGCTTTAATTTTTGTATAGTTATTTTTATATTCCAAGTATCTGATAGGCAAAACAAAGCAGCAGCTGGTTTGTTGACGGGGCTCTTTCCTGGAGTTGGGATGGGGAGGGCAGGACTTTTTTTAACCTCTCTGAAGAAGACTTAATATCTGTGATACTTGTGAATGTATTTAGGTTTTCTGGGTATGACACTGTGTATTTGCAGCAGAGATCAGATTTTTCTTCTGAGTTCTGCTTTGTGATTTCAGTGCATCAGCCAGGTGCACCATTAGTTCTCTTATATTGTATCTGGCAAGTTCCTCTATACTGTCAACTTAGAAATTGTAAAAGATAATGATTGATTTTATTATCTTTTTTTTTTTTCCACATTGATGAAATCATAGAAAACGGATGCTACATGCAGATAACTCTGGCTTCTACCTGAGATTCAGTTTAATTGATACAGAAGTCTCATATTCCACTGCTGACAATGCAGAAGTATTAATCAAGATTAGTGTCATTTATTCCCTGTTCATCCATACTCTTAATTAGCATCAGTTTTAATCATAAATTTGTTTTGTGAAGAAAAGCAAAGCTCTACTGTGAAGAAATCAACCACTGAAGGACATCCAATATAAATGATTTTAAAGCATCAGCTTTAGTGGAAGGTTTAAATTTATCCAGGTTAACTAGAAAAGGAAGCTTATGGTTTATTTTGAGTGTATGCAAACCTAGAATCAACAGGCCATGATATTCCTTCTTTCCTTCCTATATTCTGCTGTAACCAATAATTAATAATTTCCATACTTAAAAATTGAATTTAAATCTCATGTATTTTTAAAGATCTTTTTTTAATTGTTATTGTGCGAATAAGTTATTGATGATGATTGGTAATAAATTATTGATTATTGAAGTCCTTCATCAAATAGCCCCTGAAGCACAGTGTAAATGAGCAGCATGGAGCTCACGCTGCTTGTGCAAGTCTCTGTACTCCTGCTCTCATTAAAGCCTGCCTTTGCACTCCAGAAGTCTGCTTAAAAGTTGTTCAAAGGCAAATTTCAAAAGCTTCTTAACAGTCTGATACAAAGCATTCCTCCATTAGGTGCCTCAGTTCTATCTGGATAATTGGTTCTTGTAGTGCTGGAGAAGAGGGGCAGGATGAAAGAAATTTAGAATTTGAGATTTTCTTCAGATATTCCGTGCTCTATAATTTCTTGTAGTGAATTTATACACCTTTGTGGGGAAAAAAAAGTATAAAGGATGAATGCTTTCCTCTAGCTATGTCTGTTGTGCTTTTCCACACCCTTGTGTTTGGGGCAGTAGACCATACGAACTTCAGAATTCCCTACCAGAAATGGTCTGTGTGTTTCAGATCATCTGATTCAGTGCCAGAGTGGAAAGCATGCTCAACTGGAATAAACTGGTTAGGGCCATCTCCAGATGGGTTTTGAATATCTCCAAAGATGGAGACCACAAATCCTGTCTGGGTGACCTATGCCAGTGCTTGGCCACCCTCCCGGTGAAGAAGCTGAGGGACCAGGACAGCCTAAGAAGTATTTCTGAAGCTGCATGGTAAACCAGTTCAAAAATCTGATGAAGCTGACAAAAAAAGTTGTTTTCAGATAGATTGTATTTCCAACTGGCTTCACTGGGAAATTGTAATTGGCACTGCAGAAGTTCAGGCAGCTGCTTGGCAGCACACCGTTTAATCCTGATGATTGAAGCCTAAGACTCTTTTCTGATGGAAGACATCATCTTATCTTGCTGTTCAGAAATCTTATTTGCTTCATCTGCATAGTAGATGGTGAATGCAAAAGAGATTGACCAAGTGGCTAGATGGCTATTCTGTGTGAGATGGCTTCAGAGAGAGGGATTTGATGTCTTAGCAGTCTGAGACTTTCTGTATACAACTACATTAATAGTATGCTCACAACATGCAAGATGTGAAACTGTGATGTTGTGCATGAGATACACCTCTGGGGGGGAAATGGGTTGCCCACATCACCTTAGTTGCACAACATAGTGCGTCTCCTGCCACCCAGTGCCGTTCGTTCTCTGTCTGTGATTTAAAACTAGCGGTATGATAGTAGATCTGGGGATTACTAACAGGCTCTGTAAAGAATACTTTTCTGCTTAGCAGTGTGTATCAAAAATGACTTCAGTGTGAAACTAAAGTAGTGCAACAGCCCAGAACTTGCTGATTGAGTAGTTCTTTATTGTCAGGTTGGGTCTTATGTGTAGTGCAAAATTGCTATTGACTTAGAAAGTTAAGTGGATGCCAAACTAAGAATAAAGTACCTGAATACCTTTTTATAAAAAATACTTTTTCCTGAACTGAATACAGGATGCTGAAGGCTTTGTTGGTCTATGAAAGCCCTAAATTCCCTCTGAAGGTGGTCACATACAGCCAAATCTGTTGTAGACTTTGATAATCCTGCTGGGAAATCTGCACTGTTTGTCATATGAGGGTTACTGCCCAGTAGTGTTATGCTGCATGATACCATAGTTATCTTATTCTTATATTTGTAAACCAATTGTGGTAAAAATGCAGTAAAGAAACACATAGCTATTAATAACTGATTTGCTTTTTTTTGAGGTGATATCTTTTTGTGTTAAGATGTTAGTGTGAATTCTAAACATGTGTGATCCTATTTTACTCCTTTTCCATATGCCAGCTCACTTTCTAATCAAACTCAGATGGTTCACATAAAGTTAAAAGAGTTGGATTTTGGTACTTCAGAATTGGCTTATGTGGGTGAATTTAGTATATGTTCACTGTAATTTGTGTTCTAGTCATAATTCTTTCATGCAGTATTTCTGAATAAGATCTGTAGCTTGGTTATTATTTTTTAACATCTGATTTTCATTTCATATGCTAGCAATATTCATTCAAGCTTTTTTTTTTCCCTCTGTCTCTATTTTTTAATATCGGTATTGGGATGTCAATTCTTTGAAAGAAGTCCTTTTTTTTTAACCATCGTGCCCTGTAGTGATCAGTTGTTATTTTGTTGTTTATTTATTTATTTTTAACTTTGAGGTATTTTTAATCATGCATTTTGCTCAACTGCTCAATGGACAACAGCATTTGTACTTATTCTCACAGCTGTTGTAGATGCTTAGTTTCAACACACAATCTGTTGTGAGAAGTTACTGCAGTTCCTTTCCTTGAGATGAATGACCTACAGCAATAAGAGACAAAAATTTTGTCAAAAAGTAACCGAGAGCTACTTTAAAGCAGTATATTCAGCAGAGAATCAACTAGATACAGTATCAAGGAAACTGTTATAACTTAATAACTTGTAGCATTCTATATTTTTTATTTACAAAGTCTGCATAATCACTTTCTAAAAGCCTTTAAAAATAGGCTTAATTTGGATTTTTGTAGAGAACTCTCTTGGAAAAGAAAGATCCTGAAGACACCTCTGGGAAGTAGTTTTGAAAACTGTGGGCCTATGGATTCATTTCAGAAGTGCACATGAAACATTCATCTTGTGTAAGAGGGAAGTGGAAGTAGAGATATCTATTTTGTTTGAATTCTGTTAATTTGTATTCACTATATCCTATTTCAGAAACCCAGTTCTCAAAGGAATTTTGAAATGTAGGCACAAGATAGGAGAAAAAAAAAAGGTAGTCTGTGAATACAGTCTCAGGATAGCAGAGTGAAAGATGATAGTTAAAAGAAATGGCATTAATTCATATGCTTATTTCTTTTTGAAAATGTATCTACTGATGTTAATGTGAAACATAAACTTTATGGTGGCCAATGGGCATGAAAATCTAAATTCTATTTCATAGTGTTTTCCTGTAACATCTTCAAAGCTGCATCAATCCTTGGAGTACATGAACTACAAAATTTCTCTTGAAGCACAAGGAGCAGGATCATTGTTCCTGAGTTCTGCTCACTCAGGATCACAAACACAAGTCATTGATGTGTCGCACGACCTCCAGTGATACACCTGAAGGTAGAAGGTAATTTGCTGTTTACTGGGCTATGGAAAAGTTGGAGCACTGGGGAACGTGATTTAGTACTGGGATTTGGTAGGTAGAGCTGATGATTGGACTTGATCTTGAAGATCTTTTCCAGCCTAGGTGGTTCTATGATAACTTGGTTAACAAGTAAGAGATGAATTGTCCAGTTAACGTGGATTGTCTTAAGGGTTGGAGATAATATATAATGAGCCCTGGAATCACTTGCTTCACCTTCTTATCTTCATGATTTTGCATTTTGTACATAAAATTTTAATTTACTGTGTCCAGTTCTATTCTTTTTTTCCTTTGATTCAGTGCTAATGTGTGGCTCTGCAGTTCATACTGTCTAATTTATAGAAAGACATGTACTCAGTAAAAGGAAAGAAATGAAACATGTCAGCCTATCTGTAGAAACGTGTTTAAAAAAGAGTGTCTGTGTTGTGGTGTAATTCTGTATATGATAATGTGGAATTTGTCATGGTTCTAAATGTAAAGTCTGATAACATGAGTCTTGCATCATAGTTGTACGGAGTTGTTAAAACTGAACCTGAGCAACAACACTTGGCTTAATGAAAGATCTACATTTCCAAGAAATATATGGAAATAGAGTAGCAGGCAGGATGCCAACATCACTTCATAAAATATAAGACTACCAGTGCAGTTGAATTCACAGAATTAGTTAACAGAAACCTTTTTATGGGGATCCCAAATGAATGCTTTATTACAGGGGAGTAATTCTCAGGAGGTTTAACTTCAATGAATATTCCAGTTCTGATACTCTCTGTGATGATCATGAAAGGGAAGAATCCTTAGCTCGCACATCGTGAAGTTGCAGAGTAGCTGTGGTTAGAATGGACCTCTGGAGATAGCCAGTCCCAACACCCTCCTCAAGGCTGAGTAAGATAGAGCAGGTTACCCCACATGGTGTACAATCAGACTTTGAGTATCTCCAAGGAGAGAGACTCCAGACTCTTTTAGCAGCCAATTAACGAGATGTTTGGCCTCACTAACAGCAGAAAAAAGTATTTTCTGATATTTAGATGAAATTAACCATAATTCAGTTTGCACAGTGTCTCTTCTTACGTCACTTTGTATCACTGTAAACTTGACTCTGCCTTTACTTCCCAGCCCATCAGGCATTTGTACACGTTGGTAGGCACTCCCTGAGTTTTCCCCTTTCTAGGCAGTGCTGTCTCTCTCTGCCTCTCCTTATGAGCATGTTCCAGTGTCTTCTGTATTATCAGTGTTTCCTCAGCCTGGTATTTTCATGTGACTCTGTCACTATGAAACAGTAGCATCCTCTTAGTGTACTTCACTAGAGTGAATGTGGGACTTCGGGCAACAGACCACAATCCTTTGAACCTGGCACCTCAGCCAGTTTTCAGCCCACCTCACAGCCTAATTACCTATCTGTATTTCACCACTTCATCTAAGGCTATCACAAGAGATGGTGCTGAAAGTCTTGCTAATTTCAAGATAAATTATGTCCACTGCTCTCAACAGATCAGCTGGCCGTTAGGCCAGCCAAGCACGATTCTCTTTCTTAAATATGTATTGACTACTTCCCATTGTAATCTTCTCCATCAGGCATTTAGAAATGATTTCCAAGATTATTTACTCCATCATCTTCCCAGGAATAGAGGTGAAGATGACTAGTCTGTAGCTCTCCATGTTCTCCTAATTGCCCTGTGTTAAGACAGGAGTAGCATTTACTTTCTTCTGGTATTCATGAACCTTCCTTGGTGCCCATGACTCTCCTGTCTGAGAGTGGTCTTGAATTGGCATTAGCCATCTCCATTGGCACTCATCAGAGCACCTCAACCATCAGCTCACATGGGTTTGCGTATGTTTAGTTTGCTTAATTGTTCCCTAAAAAAGAGTTTAATTCCCCTATAGAATTTTAGCAAAACTGGTGCCCTAATGTAATGGTTTGGGATGGGTACTTTTATTTTGTTGATGGAGTTTGGAGTGTTGCTATTTGCATTGAAAGGAACATGCCAAGCACAGTACCTTGCATAAGTATCAAAAATTAAGTGCAGTTATTTTTATTGAGGGGAATATATGAAGACTGGTTTACATGAAATGAATGCTTCGCTGTTTGAGAGTACTGTCTGAGCTGATGGCATGTTCTCTGTTGTACTAGTTCAAAGTATCTGATGAGCTGGGAAGATCTGTGGGAATTGAAGTTAAAAGAAATAGTAGTTTTACCTCTGGTGATCATAAAAGTGTTTTCATTAGAGTGCTGACAAATTGTAAGGTTCAGACTTTTCTGTTATGTTTACCTTAAATCTGTACTGAAAATTCATTCTATTAAAGGTCATAGTTAAGTGTTAGTATCCGTTACTTTACTTTCTATGAGATACCAAAGAGTCAGCAACTGAGGCTGGATACTGAATAAATATATGTTGGATTCCTGGAAAGTGTTCTTTGTTATCTTCGTAGCTGTTAATAACCATCTCTATGAAATTAAATAATAATCTTAAAACTTCACTAGCCTGAATTACACACTTGTCCTCATTGACATTTCCTGGAGCTAGATGGGGAAGTAACTGCCTACCTCAGTCAACATTAAGATAGGCACAAATGGAGCTTTTGGATTAGATTAGCAGTGGAGTCTGTTCAGTTTAATAGTGGGTACATCTGATGTTTCAAAAAGCTTGATGCACAAGGTAAGCAAAGAAAAGGACTCAGGATTTCCATGAAGTTTCATGAATCTCAGTTCTCCAAATGCTGTCTACTGGAACATTGGCTGTGTCCAAATAGCATGGTTGTTTGAGCAGGCTACTTTAGTGAATATAAAAGCAGAAGTTAAATGTCTGTGTGACTTTCCCTTTCTCAAATGATAGTACACTCTACTTAAACGATTGTAATTGGTTAAATTGTAATACACTAGCTGAAATTTGGCTGAGCTCAGCTTGAAACTAAATGTGCAGTTGGTGGTTTAAAAAAGTGACAAAAGCTGCTAAAATATTCAGCACTAAGAATATCTTTGGCTACTTAAATACTTCAGGAACTGTGGCTGAATAGGGTACTCGCAGTCATCGTAATGCACTACAACCTTCTCTTCTTTCCCATTATGCTGTTTATATCCTGCCTGAATGAAAATATATTTTCGTTTCCTGAAAGCCTCCTTTTTGCAGCTTAAAACTTTCAGCAGATGGGAATATTAGAGGAATATTATTACCTCCGTTCTGCATTGAGCTGAGAGTGCAGTAGGACTGTGAGAGCAGAAACTTCCTTACCCTACTCTCAAGCAGCCCACGCTATTAGGAACTATCTTGGTAGTGTCAGAGATGTCATTAGCTAGTAGTGGGAGATCTATTAAACTGTGGTAATTATTTCAGCAAGTTCTATTCTGAACTATGTAAATATTAGAGATAAAGGAAGCAGTACATCTTCCAGAAAGGCTTTTTGAATACAGCTCTGCTTCTGCACGTTCTCATTTCGAGGCTGACTGCAAAAGTCTGCAGAATAGCTATGAATTAGCCACTGCTTAGCTGTAAGAATATGACCCCTTTTCCTCTTCCTCAAGTCTTTCAACCTCTTTCAAACAGTTCTTATAATTCCCTGATCTTACTGGAAAGAGAAATGATAGGTTCAGCCTTCACTTTCTCACATTGTTTTGCGGCTATAAAAGGACTGTAATAGAAATTTATCTAGTCTGCCCTGAAGCTTAAGGATTTTTAGCTTTAATCTTATTTTCAGGGGTCCTTTGCTTTTGAATTCAGAGCAAAATTTTATGTGAAAGAAAGAACATTTAGTCTTGCTTCTGTGCAATTGTGGTTGACATAATTATCATCTCTTAAAATAGTATGTTGTTAATGTATAGGTCAAATATAGATTGGATTTTTTCTTCATTTTCCACAGACTCACCCCATTTCAGACAGAACCTCAAAGTCTGAACAACATCTGCCGGTTTGACTTTACCCCGTCAACAATTTATCATTCCATCGACAGCAATGAGCTCCACAACACAACCAGGTCAGTCTGCTTCTTTATTTTTTATACTTTGTCCTGAATTAGGGTATACAGAACTTTGTGTCAGTGAAATGGATTTGGCAAGCAACTGATATGCTAGCTACAATTCATAAGATATGACTGTCTTATAGAACAAGATAAAGGCTATGCAGGTGAAAAAGGCTATTTTGGGGGGAGTTATCTTATCAGCTGAATTTGAATTTTAGCCTGTGCTTTCTAAATATGTTTGTAAATCTTATAAAGAAGCTGAATAATCATGTCTGGATATGAGTAAGCATTTTAAAATGTTTTAATTCTTAATGCTTGTGTTTAGTCATTACATTATTGTTTGTGCAACTGCATTCTTTAAAGAAAGAATGCAGATGGCATTCTGTTGTTTTTAGCTCTGAAGCTGTATTTGCCCACACTGGGCGTTCACTGCAGAGCTTCTTCCTTTATGGCTGTTTTGTCAGGGGTTTCTGAATGTGCTTCCTCTCATGCCTGGAAAATGAGCTACTGCAGGTGAATCTGCAATAGGTAGTGAACTATTAGTACCTATAGCCAGTGTTCAAACTTCCAAAGAAAGAATGCTGCATATGGAACATACATTGACTTGAGCCCTTTTGAGGAGCTAGAGTCCCCAGTTCAAATCTGTGTAGCGTTGCATATGGTTAGCACTTCTTTCACCCACACTCCATGTATCTATTTCTAGTACTGTTGGTAAAATAACCCTTTATAGGTGGCTTATTTTACGACTGCTTTGCTTTTGTACAAACAGCTTATAAAAGCATCAGGGAAAATACTGTAACAGTAAGCTCTGCGTATGTGCTAGATACCCTATCTCATAGACATATAATTCTTGGAGGTTTGTTGTTGACTGTAGGGTTGAAACATGGCAGTGTAATTACTGTTACATTGAGTAAAACAGCTGGGTTTCATACCAAGCCTTTCTTTTGTTACAGTGAAGTTCAGTATATGCAATGAATTATCCATACAAATCATCATGTAGTATGCAGTGTAGAGGCATTTCTTTATCCGCATTCTAGGGACTAGTAAGAAGTTATCTCACAGTCTCCTCAGTGTACAGTTCAAGTTCCAAGATACTTGATGTAATGTATCTTTTCTTGCAGAAGATGATATGCAGAAACCCATAGCCAAAATGAAGCTGATTTCATAAATAAGAAAAGTAACTTTTCCTGTAATCTCATTGTTCTGAAAACACTTATAAATGTTGCATTCATGCCTGCTGTCTTTCTAAATCCAATAAAGGAGAAGCAGTCAATATAACAAGGTTACTTGTAAAGGCATCTAGGCACTTTAGAAACATTTCAGTAGAAATTGGATGCCTAAATATCTTTAAATCTAGTCCTTAGAGTCTGCTCTTCCCAGATATTCACTATCCTCAGTTACCCAACATCCCTAACTGAGTTCCACCAACAATTTTGATATTACTTCAGTGTGTATCATGTTCTGTCTTCCTTGTTTTAATTAGTTCGGTGTCAAAACAAGTTAAGTATCTTTGACACTCAAAAGTGTCTGTGGAAAAATTATACCACTGATTGCCCTGAAAGGGGAAGACAGGGCAAAACATGCTAATCTCATGGTGGGCACCATGAGGTAGGAATTTCCTAAATTCACAGGTTTCTTAATGAATCTATCACTTCGGTTCCTTTGGCCACATTTAGAGCATTCTTCTGGAAAGCAGCAATATTTTGGTATAATTTCAGAACTGATGATCATGGGTTTATCTCTCCTGCTCAAGGAAAGTGATAGTTAGGAAAAAGCTGGGACAGTAGCAACAGCATGAGGAACACAGTGAGCTGCCTATTTTGAATGAAAAATTGATACAGGTTTTAGGAGCTAGAATAGTTTATATACATTATATATGTGTATCCTGATCACTGAATTTGCTCTCTGACTCAGGAGGGGAGCAGGTTCACTGTCTTCTGCCGATGGCACTACATCGATGTCTTCACATATGAACAATGCAGTACATTGTACAGAGCCAAGATTTCATTTAAAATACTTATAACTGCTTTATCTCACTGGTGAAGTTCTAGCACCTTTGAGAAATCATATTAGAGACTGACAGAATGAAATCCCAGCTCTGCTAAAGTGAATGAGACTACCAACTTCAATGTACTTGTATCTAGTAGCTTAATTTCTACATATAAAAAGTACTAGAGAAATGTAATGAAAAGTGAGGTAGTCAGAAAATGCCAGAATTAAATTTGCCTAGGAAACTTTAATTAGTCATCATGCAGTGTATGCAGTATAATACACTGTGAATTGTATATTGGCATATTATTTTTCAGGAGGATCTGTTACTGGTTCAACACACAAAATGCTCTGTGGTCTCCTAATGAAAATCTCCTCAATAGTCTTCTGTTCAATACATTGTCCATTCTCTGCACGCACACTACCTATCAGAGCAGGTTTTGAGGATGTGTGACTTAATTTCTCTATAAGCTGTTGAATGTTGCTAACAACTGAGCTGTCACAGAACTTCAGCATGCTTACGGACTTCTCTTTCTGAACCAAAATGAGATGTTGGAATATTATTATTATTTTTTTTTAATGGGAAGATGAACAAAGGAGTAATTAGGCTTTTTAAAATAAAATAAATGTTGGATGGCCAATCTGAGACTCAAGTATTAGCGTTATAAGAGAACTGCTTTACTGTGCCATGCTTGAGTTCTACCCTATTGAGGTCTAATGAGAAAATTAATGGCTTCATAGCCTCTTAAAAAGTTCAAACTGCAGATCTGCTCCTTTCAGAGCTGCAAAACCACTTGGCATTTCTCTAGTCCAAGATGAAGATACTGCACACATTTATTTATTCATTCGTTCGTTTGTTTGTTTTGAGAAGGAGGCCAGTATCTCTCTCATAGTCTGACTTTACCTGTGCAAACTTCGTTACTTCACCGAACATGTGAAAACACCTCTGTGGCACATGCAGAGTTATGACACTCAATGGCAATAGCACCAACAGAATCCACATTTTTCTTTCCTTTATTCCCTGCCTCTTGCATGGTATGAATTTTGAGAAATACTCATCTTTTAAGTTTGTCATTTTAGGTGTTGGAAGTGTTGCCCCATGTCTTAACAATGCTTTCTAGTATCTGTAGGTTAGTACATGGAGATAGAAACACATATACAAGATGACCTGGTTCTCTCTCCCCAGCTGTTTTTGACAAAAAAGGGCTTGTAGAGTGAATAGTGGCTTTTGTTAAAAGCTTGAAATGAGGTAAGGTTTATCTGGACTCTGGTCTTGTGTCCTGCTGAGGGTAAGTGCTGTGTACCAAATAGGATGAGCTTATTTCGATATCTCTTCAATCTCCTTGTCAAAGGATTCCAAGATGTGTTTTCCGTTGTGTTTTGTTACCTTTTCATGGTTGCTCAAACTTCTGCTTCAAGCACAGTCACTGTAGTGAAGTGAAAGAGATGATATTGGTAGGAGTGTCCATCTGTGTGAGTTGTTCAAACTTTATTGTTCGTTTTTCAGAGGATTGAAAGTTACTGAATTTTCTTATTGCATCCACTCTTTTTGCTTCTAAGATTCTGCAGTAGTGGATGAAGCATCCCTAGTACCCCAAAAGAAATATTAATTGGATTGGCACTGACATGGGCAGCAGTTTAAATGATGAAAGCCTGCTGGAGATACATTTGATAGTGTTAAAGTAGAGGTTTTTATGTTCTTGTATTTTGTTTTTTTTTGCCTCTGAAAATCTTGTGCTTCTTCAAGCAGTAGGTTGCCGTATTCAGTTGCAGCCAGTAGTTAAGTGTCGTTGAACATAATTTCTAGGTGGAAAACTGAACATTAACATTTAGTATAAACTGTATTCAAAAACACATTTTCTATTATGCAGTACTAGGATTCTACTTCATGTAATATCAGTCTGCGTGCCTTCTGTATCACTTCAATTGTCCATAAGGTTTCTGTAACATTGGTGTTTTATGTCATGGCTGTAGATTGCAACAGAATGGTATTTCTGCTTTTTATTTTGCAGTTTATCTGGCTTGTATTTAAAAAGCTTATGTATGTGCATTCATATGTTCTTATCTTCTTTATGAACAGCATACCTAAAAAAAACCCCAAAACTAAAAGAGAGCAAAAATCAAGTTGCAAACTGGTAAAGCAATGCAACTCTGCAACTGAGTAGTCTAGGCCATTTCAAGGATGACTTGTTCTGTCAATGAGAAAGCTTGAAATGCAATGGGAAGCTTAAAGTATTGTGTATCATGCTAAACTTCTCTGTATTTTCCAATGGAATCGCTAAGTCCTTGAGGCATTTCTATTAGTAGAAGCGTGCTGTGGTGTTAAAGTAGAGGAAATATTTATTTAGAATTGCTTTTCCTTGATAGTTAAATTGTCAGAAAGGCCATTGAATGAACTGATGTGGAACTAGAAAGAATTATGCATGTTTTATTGAAATACTATTTGAGGAATCCTTTATATAGGATTTGCTTGAAGCACCAATGCACATAAGTATTTTCTTTGGTTGTATGATGATGCAATGAATAGGTCTCCTGTGTAGCAACATTGGTTTGCAGTAACACTGCAACCTGTTAAATTGATCTCAGCTCTCTGAACCTTGAGGGACTAGGCTCTTTCTAATTTGCAGGGCTACAAAGAAAATGCTGAATCCCAGCAGGGGAGGTGCTGATGCTGTTTAGTTGTTTGCTTTGTTTGTTATAAATTGTAAGATCATTAAATAAATGTTTACATCCTGTTGCCTTTGTATGTTCTCTATTGATCTGTGTGTATAAAAAACTTTAGACAGAAAAATATATATACTTATTTTCTGTTAAGGGAATAACTAAACTGTTGTTTTAAGTGAGACTTGTTTTTCTATAGTACTAAATAATACCCAATGGTGAAGTATTACTCATGGATGTATTTTGGAGTTACTTGACTCTGACTGCCTAATGTTTTGAAATGTATCTCCTGTTAATATGGCTGTGTGGTTGGGGATTGTTTTTCCAGTTACATAAATACCAACTCAGTTCCCAAGGATTCTAACCCTTGCTTCTTTTCTGAACAGACAATTTAAAATGGATTCAGTACAGTATTTCTTATCCAGATTTTTTAAAAGAAAAAAACAGACCTATTAGAAATGGTGGTCCATATCTATAAAGATAAAGATCATGGGAACCTAAAAATGCTGGGTTTTTGATTTGTACTCTGAGAAAAGTCCAGGGAGATCCCTTTCTGCCTCCTGGCACCCTGCTCATTCAGATTCTGTTCGTTGTTTGTCACTATGAAATTAGTAATAACATTGGAATATTTAAATTAAACTATTTCTATTAAAAACAAAACCAGAAACTCTTCAGTAGTTTATGGAATTACTTCAGGTAGAATCATCTCTGTTGGGGAAGATGGGTAAGTGATGTTGATAGAGGATATTAATAGATGATATAGAATAGGTACCTGGAAATCCAAACTATTGGATATATTTCAAACTATTGCTAATTAGAATGTGTTATATTATGTAAAGTTGTCCATCAATTAGGATGAGGGAGCTTCTCAATGTCCCTGGGATCTTGCTGGGTTTCAGAAATACGTCATTGGGGTCTCACTGCTAAAGAGAAAACATTCCAAATGTGTAAAACTTACTCATTTGCAACCAGGTGAAATCATTTTTTTTTTTTTTACTGTTAATGTGATTATGGATTTAAAATCACAGTCATGTATTTTTGATGTTTAATATTTTGGAAATTGTTGTTCATTCCTTCTGCTCTTCAACATTACTTATTTTTCCATATCTTCAGTATTTTTAACAGCTGCTTGTTGCTGTAGTCAATCTGAAAGAGATTTTAATTTCCTCAATAAAAATTCTAAGTGCTGAATTTTGCCAATTCTTGCTGCTACATCACTTTTTTTCTGTCTTAATTCTGATCTTCTTTAATAGGCCTTTGTTTCTTCCCCTTGAGGAATAGCTTTCTCCCTCTGTTTTTGTTTTTGTTTTTATTCTGCTTTTTCATAAGTCTTTTCCCTCATAGTCTGAGGACTAAATATAGAAAATGCTCCAAATTGGTATTATCACTGCTGTTTGAACATCAAAATCAAGTGAAAGGTTATGGTAATGTCCAGTAACCATCACTGAACTAGGAGATAATACAAGAATATTATAATAATTGTGTAAGCAAATTTTTAAACGTTCTAAGACAAGACCTCAGAATGTTATAAAATCTATGAACATTTTTTGTTTTAAATACATGTACATATACACAAAGGTGAATGTATATATTTTTTTGAGTGACCTCAGGAAAGGTAAATCAGAAGATCGCATCCTGTAGAGAATAAAATGTGGTATTGTAACTTGTATCAGCTAACATGATTCTGATGAAATGAAGGCTTCAACTTTTCAAACAAATGGTTAATATTTTTGGTGGTAGAAAGCTTGCTTGATATAAGATAATTGTTGAGAAATATAATTAGGCTTCTGTGGTATGTGACAATCTGTTGAAAATCACACTATCCAAAATCATTACAGCATTAAATGAAATAAAAACTGTCTAACAGATCTCAGAAAGCATTGTGCATAGGGAATATTTTCAGTCTCTGAAGGTTTTCCTGGGAGTTTTCTGTAGATATGTATATTAATTTTACATTATTCACTATTTTTATCAATTATCTTGAGAAAAATATTATTTCTGGCAAACCTAAGATCAGTTATGTTGGAATATATATTTTTTTTAAGGTTGTATGAGTCTACCTGATAAAGTTGCTTCTTTTGAAAAATAAGCATTTTCATCAAATAGAAGAAGTAAGGAATGTTGCACTGTAAGAGGAAAACTGCAGAATATTCATTAGAAGGAGCTTGATAATATCTTGTAAGACTGCTGCCAACCCTATGGCATGAGAGCTGAATGTTAAGTAATGCTTTTTCTGTGGTGACCAAATCTGGTATTGCGGATAGAGAGAAGCTTTGGACTGAACACTGATAAATACGTCTTAGTTTCCTTTTCAGTGGAAAGAAGAGATGCTCAGGGTCAAGCTAAACTTTTCCTTGAACCTCCCTTTAGACTAAGTGTATGAAGCTATTCTTAGCGTGCTGGCTCTGACTCTGATAGCAACACTTCCAAAAGGGCTTTGAAAAAGATTTTTCAAAAATAATGCAGAGTCTGGAAAACATAATGTATAGAAAGAAGCATCAGGAACTCAGTCTGCCTTCTTTTCTGAAGGTTGAGAGACTATGTGATGTAAAAAATATATATGTACGGCCACTCATGTGCCAAAGATTTTAGATACGTAATATATTTAATCTTACAGAGGAACTTTAATGATACCTATTTACTGGAAGATGAAACTGGACAAACTCAGGTTAGCAATTGGGCTTCTTTTTTCAGTCTTGCTAATTAACCATTGGACCATGCAAGATAATAGTGGGGATCTAATTCTTTATGTGGCACATCCTTACACTCTATCAATCCTGAGAGCCACCTAGAATTTGCCTTAGTTGTTAGAAAATACATGAAAAAATATTAATGTGCTCTTACTGAAGAGGAAGTCTTCCATCATTCTTAAGTAAACTTGGAAAGTCAGGAAATACATAACCATCTTTGCTTCCACTTTACTGCCTGTAACCATAGGCTGTTCTGTGGTAGCAGGCAACTTGCATAGTGAGAGCATCTTGCTTTGCTTTATTGAAGCTTGGCTACGCTTGATTTAACTTCTTCAACTTAAACTGTAAAGCTTTCCCTATGTTCACTTTGGGTAAGGGATGAAAATAGCGTCAGGATCTGAAACGACTCAACTAAAGGTAATAACTGTGCCCCATTTAATTTCGACAAGTGCGGAAGTCCCATATTGTGATGTTGGGACCTGAATGCTGTTCTGCGCCTTGACCCTGTGGTGGCTGAGGGGCTGCAGCTCTGACAGATAGGTGGATTTGGACTCATGGCCACTTCTAGGCTGGGAACCAGGCAAGGCTGTCATGGGAACCTGCTCTTCTGTCCATGAGCTGCTAAGTCTGAGACACATAGGAGGCTCAGAAAATGCTGTCAGAGCTGTGATTTAGGGAATTGTTTTTACAGTATCTAGATAAACAACAAAAACATTTTTCTAATGTCATTCTTAGCTTGGAAAGCCCTTAATGCTCTTATATTTGAGAACACAAGTAGTGTAGGAGGTGCTCATGGTTCCCTGCACAGCTACAAACTTATTTTGCTTCTGAGCGATTTCACTCATTAGGTTTCTGATTCACTTCAGTGAGTACTAAATGGTTTAGTGTCAGGAGTCACTGCTGTGTGTCTGTCAGTGTGTGGGGAGGGAACTGGGAGGGAAATAACAGGATGAGAATGCATGAAAGCGACTAGCAATGGGAGGCTGAGCATGGGAACTTTCAAGTCTGGAAACCACTAAGGGGAGATTACACTTTGAGGAAGGCCTTGTTCAGTGATAGAGTACAATAAGCGCCTCTGGTCCTCCCTCTTCTCATTGACTGCTCAGTCATTCCAGGTGTTTTTATTTGTGTGGCCCAGGGTGAACCAGATTTGGGAACTGATCCAGGCTCATCTGCTCCCAAGAAAAGGAAAGGTGTTGTTTTTAGCCTGGATTGGTTTCTCATTGTGGTTTACTGTATAGCCACACAAACAATGGTATTGGCAAGGAGAGGAAGAAAGAGAGAAGATCAGATTGTGTATTGCCTTTAAAAGAATTGCTCACAAGTTATCTTTGAGCAGGAGAAGCATGGTCAGCCTCCAGAACTGCAGGATTACTTAGACCAGTAAAGCTGGAGGGGAAATACTAAGAACTTTTTTAAAACATCTTCAATTTACTGGTCATTTTTGGTCTTTCTGTATTAAAAGAAGCCAGTTCTGCCTTGAGTTTGGAGGTCCACTGGACCGCTCAGCTCAAATGAACTTATGAAATGACCAACAAGTTCATGCTGTCAGTCATAAAGAGTGCCACTTTAAAATTCAGTATCCTGAAATTTTTATTATTTGTTAGGATTTATGCAGCACAAGGTAGTTAGAAGTATGTGAAACTTGTTTTGTTGAAATGAAATGCCCTGGTCCTGGAGATGTTCAAGGCCAGGTTGGATAGGGATCTGGGCAACCTGATGTAGTATGGTGGCAACGCTGTTCATGGCAGAGGGGTTGGACCTGATGATTCTGTGAAAGATTATGTAATAATTTATAACATTAACTCTATTTTAGTGATCTGTTTCTAAAATATAAAATGACGTATTATACAGAAATTTAAATGTAAAGTCTTCAAACTCTCTTTTCATTTCTTCATTTGTTAAATTAGCTGCATATATGTTGATGATATTGAACACCTTAAAAAAGGTGTGTTTACCAACTTTTAATTTTTTCCTACACACACACCACGTCCTAATTTTGTCTTTAGCAGCCCAGATGTGTTTCTGCAGAATAAGTGTTTCTGTAGTGTTAATTAAAACACTTATAGATTATAACACTTACAACACTTTTCAGATTGGGTAACTCATAAAGAGCAGGACTATTTTGTAGTGCCTTAATTGTGAAGCTGGTGATGATTTCAAAATTTCATTACAATCTCTGAAATGCTAAAGTGAAATATGTTAATCTAGAAATTAAGTACTGCTTTGTAGCATATCAAGACTGAAGGTCTAAAGGGACCTAACTTAAGACAGTATTTTGTGCTGTCTGAGTTGTGGGTTGTATCCAGGCTCAGCTGAACGGAAGGAAGTTGTGGTTTGTACCTGTCTCAAGACGTTTTAAAAGCCCTTGATAATACATGGGGATGCTAGGCAAACACCTGTCTTAAAGACTGATGGTGTTATGGATTCCAGAGTCCCTCTTGATGACCTGACTCTGTGTGCCATTATACTTGGAGACACGTGTGTCTTATTCAATATACATTGCAATTTAGACACACAAGATTTGTAAACTCGAAGATTTTTTGTTTATAAGTTTACTGTGGTCTGAAATAGGTCAATAAAATAAATATCTTATTTTGGACTGTTCTGTCTCATTTTGCAGAGGGAAAGGATTTTGAAGTCATGTAGTCTCTAGATGATGCCTACTCTCTGTGTGTGTTAAGCTGTGGCAGAATCTGACAAATGTTTTAGCTGGGCAGCTGTCAGGAGTCCTAGGGCAAAACTTAATTTTGGAGAGGATCATGGACTCTGGGTCTGTGATGTGGTATGCTGGAGGTACTTCTAGCTGGGAATTCTGGCAGAAAGTAAGGCAACCTGAGATTATTTGGCAAAACTCCTTTCAGTGAATATGGGCTGTTAGGATTTTTTGGCTCAGCTCACAGTTTCTGTGAATACAGAGAACCAAGTTGTTTTAGTATTTCTCAATTCCAAACCAAGATGTCCTTTGTCACAAATGATATTTAACTACTGGTCAGTCTGCAGACTTGAGAACTAGTGATCGCTACTACCCCTTTTTGCCTCCTTATTTCCTCAGCATTCTTTTCCTAGGAGTTTGCTAGTGTTTCTTTTCAGTCTCCTCTTTTTGCATTCATTTCTTTAACCTTTTGTCATAAATCATACTACTAACTCTTGTGATATTTTTCAGTTGTGACTCTTAGATTCTCCATTTGCTGCCTAAAAATGGGTATCTTCTTCCAGATAGTGACACTGGAAAAAAACAACAACCAAAGAATTCTTTACATTGCATCTCCACCTTACACTCTTAATGGTACTTTGGAGAGTTGCCTGCTCTTTGAATAGCTTTTTACTGTTGACTACTATAAGTTTTAATGCAGTATATCATAGAAGAGGGGTCAGGGTTACTATTACCCACTTTTGTATTTGTTGCTTTATATTTCTGAGTTTTGTATGATTGTTACTATGTTTGCTCATTGTTTATTTTTTCGTTTCTACACAAAATATATTGCTTTTTATTTTCCTTTGTATTTCATCTTATTTATTTAGGGCTCTTCACTACCCTTGTTAGGATCATTAGAAATCTAATCCTTTTTTAGTTCTACGATGTTTCTAACCGTCCCAACTTTGTTTTATCTGTAGTTGTATATTGAGTTTTTTGGTTTTGCTTTAAACTGCACAAAAGTTCTTCATATCTAGTCCTTCTGAGAGAGCTTTCTTCTTTCTGAAATTACATCATAACAAGTGATTCATGAAAATTCCTCTAAAGGATTCTTTAGGCAAAGAAATGTGATTTCTTGATAGTGTCACTCCAGTGTAGTGGTCTGTCTGACCTTGATACTTGAGTTAGATCTGTACAGAAACTGTATGTGGACAATCAGAACCAAAGGAAATCTATGTTGTACAGAAGTGCATGAAGAGTTTATTAATCTCTCATTCCTTAATAACCCCTAATTTGCAGATATAGTCATTCTCAAGTATCGAGATCATGTATTAACCATGTTCCACATCCCTCACCATTTCGATTGTAGAACTTGGCCACAGCACAAATGATGAAGATGACAGATGCTCACATCTGTCTTCTTCTGCATACTAGTATATTTGGCTGCATCTGTTTTATGCAGACATGAGATATAGGCTCTTCAAAACAAAACCTCTATGTGATACATATGTGGATGTTTCACATTGTCTTTGTTTGTGGTTCTTGCTATGGTGGGTAACGGAGAGTGATTTGAATGGAAAATTCATGAAGGTTTACTTCTCTGGGGTGTGGGAGAGGAAAAAGATGTTTTCTGTAAGTATGCAGACCTGTTAATTATTGTGTATTCTCACTGTTCTGTGAATCACATAATGTCCCAATCAGAGGTGCAAAATGATGTTAATTGTTTCAGCAGTCGGCTTTCTAACTCTGGAACAGCATTAGCAATCCTTTGTCTTGTTATAACATGCAGCCAATGTGCAATTTCCACTTATTTGGGATCTTCTCATTAAGAATAGAGGGAGCTGAGTCTGAATAATGATGCCAGCAATGTGTTTCAACAGAAGCTATTTAACAAGAGCTGAGCAGAATCTCTGCTTTAAAATAAAGAAGTAAACACAACTAGTCTGCATTTTGAGGCAGCACTCTGCAATAAAGGCTCTCTGGGCTACATGAAGAAAACAGACATCAGATATTTTTCACAGCTTCCCCTAGGGTACTTGCAGTTGTTCCTCTAGCCTTGAAGTGTATCTTCAGTGAGGTCAAGTGAATACAGCTCATTTAGATACTCCTGACTCAGCTCTCAGAAGCGGCTGTGAGTGCCAACAGCTCTTCTGTATTGTTCAAAAGATGTCTGAGATACTGTTAAATCTCCTTTTTTCTGCATCAGAACATTCAGAAGTTGCCCCAGACAAGCTTTTGTGGACATATTTTCAAGTAAGTGTAAGCTAAAATTGGGTAATCTTGAAATATCCACTGAGTGCTTTGTATCTTCTGTTCAGCTGTTTATCAAAACATAATGTACCTGTATGAAATGACTACATCACTTTTCCCTTGTGTTATTTCTGTGACTTGATCAGTGCTTTACCTTCTCAAACTGTTGTATTAGAATAGGCATTTTGCTTGGATACACTTGAGGACTGTACTTGCTCTCCCTAGCTGAAAATGCAAGAAATTCCTGTGTGCTCCTCTTAATCTGCTCGCATCTAAGGAAGTTGTGACAGATGACAAATAATGTTTTGATTTCAGTCAACTATTAAGGAGTACTTACGGGCTTGCAGAGGGCAGAGAGACACCAAATAATGACTATGGTGGCTGTCCTGTGGGTGCAGTTCTGCCCGTACAGGGAAATTTAGTAGTATAGTTCTTTCAGCAAAATAAGAAACCCTCAAATGATCAATTGAAAAATGAACCAAAATTGGAATTTGCATGTAGAGGAGGATTAGAAAGAAAGACACCGACAAAAGGTTTTAAAGGAGGTGGCATTGTAGAGAAGGGCAAATGAGATAGAGTGGGCACCCTAAAAGATGGCGTTGAGGAGACGTAAATGTTAGATTTGTCCATTTGTGCAAGGAGTAGAGGGTTGTTTTTGTTCTGTTTGTTTGTTTTTTAGTTACCTATAGGAAATATTTCTGGAGACAGCGTGAATGCTGAACTTTCAGTGCTTTGTGAATAACTGTCTCCAACCTGTCTCTGAGAACATGCCCTCTCATAAGATGCTGGCAGCTCCTGTTGCCAGCCTGTGGTGACCAATGCAGCTGCCTGCTGTTGCTGGAACAGCTTTGGAATCAGAGGTGGAGGAAGCTGCACGAGCTACACACAGTACACTGTGCAGTAACATAGGTTGCAAGTCCGTGCAAAATAGAAATAATATCAAAAAATTGCAGTGTGGTCAGCTTTAATTTTTGCTGGGTTTAAATTCACTGTAAATAGTGGTACCTTTTTTTTTTTTTCAGTGTGATCTAGTTTAGTTATGCTATGGAATTAAAAACTTATTTTAGAAAATAAAATAAAATGTTCTTTGTTCACCCTTGAACCTTTCTGGTGTGTACATTTAATATCCTTCTGACAGAGGGTTTAATGGTACAGGAAATACCTGGTATATTGCAGTCAAAAAATCGTGTGTAAATTGCATGTGCATTTCTGTGCATGCGTATCTGCAGATAGGCTTTTCAGTGCTTCCTGGGCTTGCAGTATCCATAGTTTTGACAGCTGCAGAGCTTTAGTAGGAGCTTACAGTCATTATAAATCATGCATTGTTTTCTTGTTCAATATTAATGTTCTTAGATGTCAGGGACAATATTTACACTGCTTAATGCGTTTGGCTGCACAGCATACAGAGATGAGCTGTCTGGGTCATGTATAGATTCCATTGGGGAAAGAAAGGGATTTTCTTATGGAGCAGTTGGATGTATGCACTAGGACATGCGAGGAGAATGCTATTTCTGTAGTAAGTCAGCCTGTTGTCTAGCACCTTCTTCTCCTTCCTGCCAGTCAAGCAGGATCTGTAAAGATGCTTTCTGCAGTCCTGCAGAGAGATGGGAGGTGGGCAAGGTCTCTTTAATTAGTGCACATGATGTTTTATTCATCCATCCATCCATCCATCCATGTTGTGCAGTGACTTTGCCACAAGAACTGCACAAAGATTTTTCTTAACTGTAGGCGGTTGTTCACTTATTAATGTAAACATCATGTGGCTGGGATGTGTGAGCCCTAAAAATAAACCTGTGGAGTTAAAAATAGAACTCTGGGAGTACTGAGATGCTGCTTAATCAGAACCAGCTGCAAGCTGTCTAGAAAATGTAAGTTATATGAGCCAGATGGCTTTTGCCCTTTTTGCTTTAGACAGCATGTAATTTGGGTAACTGCAGCTACAGTAATGTATTTTCCCAGTCAAACTGTTTGATAAACATATTTGTTTCAAACAGACACTTCCAATTAGAGAACCAGTAAAATGCTAATTTATTTTAATATTTCTCCAGTTGGGTAAGCCAAAGGAAGGTTACATAACGCTGCGTTCATGCGCAATAACTGCTCATGGCTGTATTTGGTAGGAACTAGATTATGACCAGGCATCTTTGTACAACAACTCTTTTACTCTGGGAACAATCCCACTGAAATCAGTGTGAGAATGGCTGAAATGAAGTTGATGATTGATGGGACTTGTGCGCA
Organism: Cyrtonyx montezumae; assembly: GCF_038088225.1. Lineage (NCBI taxonomy): Eukaryota > Metazoa > Chordata > Aves > Galliformes > Odontophoridae > Cyrtonyx > Cyrtonyx montezumae. The sequence continues at coordinate 114,868,416 of NW_027072089.1, read as the reverse complement.
GTAAGTTTGTAGGAGTAAAGTACTATGCAAAACGTTAAGTGTATCATAGTGTTACATGGTCCTGCTTCTGGGGATCTGTCATCAGACAAGTTCTTCATCTAGGAAGTGAGAAACTGAAGTTCAAGTCTGTTTTATCTGATATAGAACAATGTGGGAGAGGGAACTCTGCTTTGCATGAATGGGCTTGAATGTCTCTGTCTCACTGTGCAGTATATCTTTAGCATCCTTACTCTATTTAAAAGGTCTGCAAGTCTACTTCTGGGAGAGCACAATGTGAAATGAACACAGCCTCCAGATATTTCTATCTGTGCGAGTCTAAGTTGCTGTTTAGTGCAGCGCTTATCAAGCAAGGCTAGTGTTCACATGAAAACCTGGGTGAAGGAAGTGGAATGTATGTCTAGAGGCAGCCTCTTTTATGAACTGTTGTAACAAAGCTAAGCTATACAATCCTAAAAAACAGTGATCAAGTTTTTTAGCAGATGAAAACAGAAAATCCAGAAGTACAGAAGAGCCAGAAATGAATTTTGGTATAGATATGCCTCTCTAAACAAGCATTGGTTAAGGTGCTTCCTTCACTGGAAACTGATAGAAATCACATACTGCTGACATGAAGCAGTCATATTGAGTGATAAAATGTCTTCTTATTTGTCCCTCACTGATGGTCGAGTGGGAATCCTTTTTTTTTTTTTTCCTAAATATTTAGGTTTAAATATATCTGCAATGCAAAGCTGTCTGGAATTGTTAGTGTGGCTTCCTCTCCTTGCCATTTAATTCTGTTGCACCTGTCATACTTGTGAGTCATGAGGTTATTTTTTTGTTGTTTGTTTTAACTGTGGGAAATAGATTTATCGGTCTTTTTGTGGCCTGTCATTTTTTATACTAAATGATGTCAGGCAGAATTTTAGGTTACAGGCTTTTGAAAGTATTTCACCGTGAAAATAACTTTCAAAAGTGCTTTTAAAATGTGCTGATTTAGATTTATTTACTTTTTAAATTACACTTACTTGGTCTATTTGATCATTGACTGAAACAACTAGTGATTGAAGAACTTGAAAATCTGTCTGGGCCTGTGCATGATTGCAAGTTCATTTTTCAAGTGGATCTTAAAATAGTAACACTTATACTCAGGTTCTGAGATGTTTTAGGTTGAAATCAAATTACAGGAATTTACTAGTTTTTGACAGGAGAAGTGATAAAGCTGTACAGATGAATTTTTAAGTAGCTGTATACATGACGTGCAGTCTTAAAATGATGAATGTCAGGATTTAGATCATCCCAGCTGTACAAAAAAAAACCCTGTGATAATTTGATTGCTCCAGGCTTCCTCACTTCAATACTTTGCCTGTGACCTAGAAATGGTTCCCAGTCTTATTTACCATAGGATAAATATGACCGACTCCTGAACAGGGGAACAAGGAAGGGGAAATGAGATCCCTTGAGCTCTTAGGTTGAGATTTCAGCATTTCCTTTATTAAGAATCTGCTGGAATAGAGAAGTTATGTGTTGCATATCTAGTACTGTCTCCCAGTTTAGAGCAAATAATTGACTTTTGTTTTGGTGACTGTAACTTTTTTAAGGTTCAACTTTCTTTTCAAGTGCCACATGTAAAAGGCATTCCAACACAAATTTTACTTGCTGTTTTTTATCATACTTGTCTTTTGTGCTGAAAAAAAAAAAAAAGAATTTCTTTAAGAATTTGATTTAACTTGGGGTCACACTGACTCTTAGCTGTTTGAAACATGTAAATCCATGTCTAATGTGGACCACACCAAGACGTAGGCTGAGATACACTCCACAGAAAGTCATGCTAGGAGAAGAGGCTGTTTTCCCACGTTTCTCTTCAGTTTAGGGCTTGTTTCTCCTTGCTGGAGATTCTTGAGTATTGCAGCACCCAGCGTACCTTCACTGGATGCACTTTAGACTATTATGGCAATTGGATCATACCAGTAGTTTTAGACTATGTACTAGTTCAAATATTTACTCATGTGGTACATCTTGGCTGAAGAATGGCATGATGTGCATTTTGGGGATGAGGCTTGGGAAAAGGCCCTCATGGTACACAAGTGAGCCCAATGGTGGGAGGTAGCATTTGCCCTAGCTTTGTGTTTTTGGAAGATTTCTTGTTAACCGAATTAAATGAATTCATTTCCAAATTTAAGAAATTGTAGACTTGCTTACTGAGAAATACTCAGTAGCTTCAAGAGTTTATAATCTATTCAGGATTCTTGTTTGTTCCAGTATAGAAAAGCCTCACATTTAATTCTTCAAACTCTTCAAATTCTTCTTCAGCAGAGTGTTTGTCAGCCACCTAATGTCCATAGATCTTTGTATTTAGGTGAGAATTATGTTCCTCCTTCCTTTGTGCTGCGCATGGCCTGAGAATTATTACAAGCAACATGGGCTTGGCATTTTCTGTGAGCAATGGGTAATTTTATATTATTTTACTACCTGCTTGAGTTCGTATGTGGAACTTAAATTACGTCTATTGCTTTGTTATGTCTGGGATTGGCTTATGCCTATATATAGATAAGGTAGTTATACATTGAAAACAGCAAAATGATTTCACATAGTGCATTTCTTCTTTTCAGACTGTAAGAAAAAAATTGTGTTGTTTCAGAAAATAATCAATTTCCTTTATAAAAATAGATATGAATGCAGAAGTGTCTGATTATTGTGATTGTTGCTAGATTCAGCTGGAAATCTCCCTCTGAGATTTCTTTTAGTATTAATCTAAAAATACACCTTTGTCCCTGTTTTAACACCACCACCAGAACATAGAAATTCTTGATTTCAAACCTAATAATTTAAATGCAAATACTCCTTTCAAAAATAGAATTAAGTAGGGAAAAAACCAAAACAAAACAACAAAAAAAACCCAACAACAACAAAAAAACCCAACCCCAAACTGTAAATGCTAAGACTTTATAAGTGGTTTTACTTAAGTATTGAGTATTCTCTTGAAACTACGCAGGTCTTTCTGCATACTATTTCCAAGATAGTGCTTGTTTACACAAGGACACTCAGAAAATTAATCTACAGTAACTAGAATTATAAATTGAAGTGGATTAGTTAAATTGTATTAAATCCTTGTTCAGCATGCATTCAAAATTACAGTTGCCATAATTTAATTTATATTAATTTATTTTGGATGTGAACTAAGCTGCATGGAATTAATTTAATCTTGAATGGATATCCATAATGGAGTTTAGCCGGTCTGACCACCCTTCTTTGAAAGGAAGTCTGGATTATTTTAACATATTTAGATGTTCCTCAGAAAGTCTTGTTAATTTAGGATGAAATTTTAAAAAAATATTGCTCTACACTGGTTGTTTTTTTTTCCCACTTTAAACTCACAATGTTGTACTAAGCATTTTTTTATCCAAGTTTGGGTCTTATTGTGTAAGGAAATCCACAATAACATCGTACTGAAACCAGTAAAATTACTTTGTGTAATACTTGAGTATGGAATTGTCCCAAGTCACTGGAATTGGTTATTTGTAATTCATAATCTAAATACATTGTTGAGCAGTCAGTAAGTACAATTAAAAGCTGCTGAGATTTATGTTTTTTGAGAGTAAATCAAGCCATAGTGTTCAGAAAAAAGCATTCTCACTGTCCTAATAGTCATAGCCCAACTCTGGGAATATCTGGGCTTGTCTGAGGTGCCTGTTTCACTGGGAATTTATATTGTCCAGCTACTACTTCTCCATTTCCCAAGGAGGACTTAGTTTGAATTAGACACGCCTCCTCTACTTGCTTTTATTGAACATGATTTTCCAAAATTTTTAGAGCTATGTGCAGTTTCTTTGTAATTGTCTCTGAGAAGTACACTGGAACCACGATATGTTACGGTTACTCAAGTTGTTTATGCCATGCATGTGTTGAAAGGTGTAGGTATTGTGGGTGTTCCATGCTACTACTCCTTTTGTTAGCAGATGTGGTAGAAGGTCTAGAATTTTATCCCTGTTGGAAGTTGTTCTTGCTGTTCTAGTATGTACAGTTTTCTGATTAGTTATGCTTGAAACTAATTTTGAGAAATGTGCAGTTTTCATTTGGTCATTTTGAGTTTTCTTCAAATATTCTAAGTACTTAATACTTAAATACAATACTTTATATATTAAGTGATACATAAAGAATTTTATCCATATGTTTATAAGTGTTAAGTCTTTAAAATAACAAAATTTCAAAAGAAATGAGTGCATTCCATTCCTTTATGTCTGAGAATCTAGGATTTATGACAGTAAGAGAAATCAAAGAAGAAAGGATCATCTCTTTCCTGATCTTATCTTACACATGCTAATTTAATTTTTGAAAATTGTTTCTTTTGTCTGATTTGGAGGTAATTTGACCCTTGTCATGTTCTTTTGATAGCTATATCATTACAATATCTCTTTTCTCAGTTGCCACACTCTCTCAGTTCCCCCCATTTCATAATGACTTTATTCAAGTCTTATCCAAATCTTCTGTATTTTGTACATGTGCAAAAGATTTATCCTTGCAGTGGAATTGCCAGGTCACAGACAGTGGTTGAGTGCCAGGTGAGAAGGCATGTCTAACTCAGGGAACTCAGGTGTAAGCAATGCACCTAAGTGACCAGGAGTGGAGCCTGGATACTGGTCATTGGTACGGATGAGTAAGTTGTCTTTTTCTTTTTGATCTGCTATTGCTCTATGGGGTTTGTAATCTACTGAAAGGCACTGTCATTGCCTTCTTTGCATTATAATCCTGAATAAGTTAAATTAACTTTGCTGCAAATGGCTTCATGGGATTTGAGTTTCCATATCTTTTACATCTTACATATTTCTATTTTAATATACTGGAGAATTTACACTTTCTGCATTTAAATTGTTAAATACTTCTTATACATGCATTCAGAACATCTCCTGGGTGCTTGAAGAAATATAAGTACTTATTATGTTCTTTGTGTTTAATAATATTCCTAATGACAGCTCAAAATTCTGGATTTTGTTTCTCTACCATACTTTGTTGATAGAATATACTTTTGAAAAAAAAAAATTAAAAAAAAGCAAGACTTGCACAAGCTAACAGCAGTCATAGGGTTATATGGCAGCGGACAGAGTATGAATGCACAAACATTACTTCTCCTGTAACTGGAAAACAAAGTCTAGCTTGAAATGTATAAAGTATTCACTTAAAGTTGACCGGGAATCAGCTATAGGAAAGCTGGATGATATATTATATTAAATGCCTGGTTTCAAGTTAGAACGCTGATAAAAATGATTCTTGTAGTTTCATTTTCTGATAATTTAAATGCATGAGATGAACTTATCTCTTGAAGTATTTTGCATTATGATGCTGAACAAACAAACGTTTCAGATGTCAGTCTTCAGGTTTTCAATTAGCACAAATAAGCCCAGCTTGGCCTGTGGAGTGGTGCAGCTTCAGCTCAATGGAGAAGTGATTCTATGAAGCACAGAAAAGGTTTTTATTATATTGCACAAGTAAACAGTTTTCCCTCATATAGGGAAAGAGACTGCAAGGAAGAGCAGAATAGAGGGCACCTAGCTAAAAAAAGGTGCACTCAGGAGCAACAATGACAAAAAAAAAAAATGACATCACCTTAATAAAGACTTAAACCTTTCTCAAGATTTCAGCGGTCCTGTGGATGAGGGGAGTTTGGACAGCATGATCTCTGGCTTCTCAGGATTTTTGCTGAGAAAAATAACAGTGAAGATTTTTAAGGAAGTCTGGCCTGAATCAGTATATGAGGGAAAACTGTTTACTTGTGAGATGGACAGGATGAGAAACTGTATGAAGGTCAGCAACAGGCAGAAATAAATGATTGGGTGTGGTAAATATGGGAGAGTCCTTCAAGAGTCTCTACTGGGACTTCTGCTGTTGGGCAGTTTTAACAAAAGAATGAGTTGTAACGTGGGAAAGTTTGCTGGTAATATGAGGCTGCATAATAATTAAGGATGAGTGTCAGCCGTGAAAAAGTTTAGAAAGAGTTAGGGTATCATCTGTGTTCTGTTTGTACTTTTCCCTAGACATCTGCTTCTGAATATTATCTTAGATATCATCTAATAATCTACTGTTGCTGTTATGTGTTATTTTTGTTGGTTTCTAACTCTCCATTAGCATCTAATAAGAAAAAAGAATTATTCTTCTAGACAATAATATTAAAGCAGAGAATACATCTTCAGTAGACGTAGCTTTATTCTTCAATTTGTGATTTTTATTATGCTCCTCTGAATATGGAACTTGCTAGCTTCTGAATGTGAGTAGCTTGGTAGGGGGCAGCATAGGATGCTGGGGTTTGTGTGGGTGCAGGGGGCTTAATGATAATGATTAAGTGACGATGACCCAGCTGGATTGATGGTGAGGCAGTAATCAGGCTCTCAAGCAGATAAAGTGTGGGGGGGTGGGGGGTGGGTAGAAATAAGTTTCTCTTGGCAAGCAGGAGGATTTCTGATGACTAAAACAGCATGCCAGTTACATGTTTTGCTTTTGTTCCACTAGTTTACATAAGCCGGGTAATTTAATGCACAGTAGCATGTGGAATGAAGTGGGACATGGAAAAAGTGAAAACCAAAAGGCCATACATTTTGAGGCTTCTGGGTGAGCATGCTCAGCTTTCTCATCAGCATTTGTGTATCAGCCTTAGGATCCCTGAAACAAGGGGGCTTGGAAGATAGATAATGTTGAGAGGGCAGTACAAATAGAAGTCTCTGCTCTGCACTGGTGAGACCTCACCCAGAGTACTGTGTTCAGATATAGAGTCCTCAGTACAGGTGAAATGTGGGCCTACTGAAGCACATCCAGAGGACGTCCACGAAAAATGATCCAAGAGATGGAACTTCTCTGTGAGAACAGGCTGAGAGAGCTGGGGCTGTTCAGCCTGGAGAAGAGAAGGCTCTGGGGGATGGGACAGTGGCTTTTCTGTGTTTAATGAGGGCCTATAAGAAGGAAGAGGACAGACTCTTTATTAGGGTCAGTTGTGATAGGCCAAGGGGCAATGGTTTCAAAGTAAGAGGGGAGATTTAGATTGGATGTAAGTAGGTAATTTTTGCAATAAAGGTGGTGAAGCACTGGAATGGGTTGCCCAGGGAGAAAGTGGACCCCCATCCTTGGTCAGGTTAGGCTGGAGGGGGCTCTGAGCAACCTGATGACCTTGAAGGGTCCCTTCCAAGTCAAGAGATTCTCTATGATTCCAGGAACTCATTTGGGCTCTGAGGGCTTAACTTGTGATCACGAACAGTTTAGGATAATTTTTTCTTGGGTAATAATTATTATCTCTGAGGACTATAAGGAAAATGGATTATTAAAAACACTGAAATTAAAAAGTGTGAAGACTTCATGAATTATTTATTGATGTTTGTTTTCCAGAATTTGCCCTAAACAGTAGAGCTCCACTGGACTGGAGCTGTGCAACCAGTGTCTGAGGCAGTCACTATGTGATGAAGCAACCAGTTTTCAGAATTCTTGTGCCAAAGCATCTAATTTTGCGAATTTAAGGAGTTGTTAAAAGCAATACATTACCTCTGAGTACATCAACAAACAAAGAAATACTTCTTGTTTATTTTAATGGCTGCTTATTCAAAACATGTAGATCGATCAAGTTGTAGATTCAGTGGCATGCTTGAAGATAAATTTACAGAGGAATGTAGACTAAATTTAATGAGTTTAGTGAGCACTTTTTAGATTGAACATCATAAAAACAGAATCCAATAAATTACTTGGGTCAAAATTAGTTCAATATATAGAATATGTTGGTTTATCTTTTTTATTTTTTTAGATGAGAAGCTATTCACATGACTGTATAATAAATTTCTTGTTCTATAGACTGTATTAGAACAAGAAATTCTAATAGCCATTAGACTTTATTAGTATTTGGCTGACCATGTATGAACAATGTGATTAAACAAATGAGATATTTTGCTTTAGGATGTATTACTTGATATGAGTAGTTAGTTGAGTCATGCTAAATACTTATTTTGTATTTTTACAAACTAAAATCCATTGCAGTGATCCAAATGGGAAGTAGACAGGCAAGGTATATATTTTTTAGTCCTGTAGAGAAAAAAAAGAGACAATGAGTCTCTTGTTTACATTAACATTATCTCACAGATCGCTACAAGATGTTATGCAGTCTTTGAATTTACATAAAACATTAGGAATTTAAATTCCTGTCACTGAATGTGTGCTGGAATCAGTGATTTGGAAAAAATTATCATCTAACATAATAGCTTACAAATCTCATGTTTTGGATCTTAGGCATTCTTTTTTATGTACTCTTTAATGACAAAATCATACAGCTTGGGCAACAATTGTTTTTCATTCAAAAATATTTACAATAGCAAAAACAAACAAACAAAAAACCCCACAAGTCATTAATTACTAGGAGATAAAATGTGATACCATTCCAGTGTGAAGGACTTCTAATGAAAAACATGCAAGACTTTCTCCTTTTTTAATCTCTGCTGTCCCATAAGTTGACTGGGGACTGATAAACAACTGGTTTTGCTGTGCTTGCTATTAGCAAATTCAGTCTTTGTGAAAATGTCCTGGAGCATGCTTTATTAGGTACTCCTTTCTGACACTGAAGTAACATGGAAAGTAGCCAAAAAGCCTCTGAATTTATCTGAAGTAACACTTGTAGCTTTGTGGAAGTATGCAGCTGAGTAATAGTACAAAAATAGCAAGTTATTTTGAGGAAGAGCATATGTACTGTAACAATGAAAAATTGGTACAGAGATAAAAGAAATTACAGATCTAAATATAATTTTAAGATGTGAAAGATCTGCGGTTTACTGTCACGCAGTCTTATGTAGATGCAGCCATTAAAAGTTGTTTAATGCTCATTCTTCTATCATAGTTATTTCAAGAAGCATCATATCTGATCAGCTGCTGATCTGCCTTAAAGGTGTGCATATGATAGTACGGTTAATAGGCACTTTTTTTACATTGGATTGCACACTGATGTACAGGGTACCGTACAGCATTAAGTGCATTACCTCTTCTTAGAGGAAAGATGAATTGTAGAACTGTACAATTTGCTTACTATTATAAGGCAGTGACAACCAAACGCAGATATCTCCTGTTAGATGTAAAAATGAAGAAAACATTGGAACACATTCTCCAGAATGAGAATATCCAAAATGAGATAACATTTTGGTGTGTGCTCAGACACAGGAAAACAATTCCAGTACAAACCACTTGTAAAATACAATTCCAGATTTTCAGTGCTTCATAGAATTGTGGGGTCACCAAGGTTGGAAGAGACCTCCAATATCATTTAGTCCAAATGTCCATCTACCACTAGCCCCAAACCACGTCCTGTAGTACATCTAAACATTTCTTGGATGCCTCTGGGGATGGTGACTCAACTACCTCTCTGGGCAGCCCATTCCAGCTCCTGAATGCTCTTTTAGTGGAGAACTTTCTCCTAATATCCAACCTGAATCTCCCCAGTACTACTTGAGGCCCTTCCCACTAGTCCTATTGCTAGAAGAGGCTGTTTCATTAGGTAATTACGAAGTTGATATGTATATAGGTTCATAGGTTCATTAGTTTGGAAAGGACCTACAAGATCATCTAGTCCAACCATCCTCCTATCACCATCCCTACCCACTGAACTACTAAATCAAATCCCTTAGCAACTAAATCAAATCCCTTAGCTGGGATAAGCTCCATACAGCTGCTCCTCTCATCAAGTTGTACATGGTCAATGTACAATTATTTGAAAGCTTTGAGAGTAGTTATGTGACCAAAAATACTTTTCAAGAGGTAAGTTTCAAAATGTTACACAAGTGACAGTCTTTGCAAATCAAAAATCAGTTCTCCTTTGATTTTTGAGTGGACTTTTTTCTTCTTTTTCTGAACTACTTACACTTCAAAATAATCGCAGTTCCATTCGCTGTCTATAAGAAGGATGGGTTTCTACAGAACTTCTCTTCCAGGAAAGGAAGACAAATACAAGAAAAGAGATGAGTACATAACTTAGGAGAAAAAGACAAAGGAAGCTTGAAGGATTCAGCTAGCATTAGGCATGTAATTTCTGAATAGTGGCATCTTTTTTTAATCTTTTTTTTTAATCTTTTCTCTCTGTCTCCGGTTCATCATCCTGATTAGTGTCTGTTTGAACTACCCTTATTGTCGAGAGAAAAAGGAATAAAGGACACCTCCAACAGTGAAACAGAAAATTACTGAGAAGTCAGGAGAAAGGAAGAAGAAAAAAATCTTTATGGGATTTTCCACCTTTGTTTTTTCAGATGTGTTCTCTATAAATTGAAAGTATGAAAGATAAGTAAACGTAGTAACTTGAGCTCTTGCATTTACAGTTCCCTGGAGCGGGAGGCTAGGTTCCTAGGAGCCCATAGCAATCTCTGTAGCTGAAGTAGAGACAAAGAAAAGAAGCATGGGAGATAGGGATAGTATTTAAAGTGTTAATGTTTAAATGCATAAAAGTCTCTTTAGCATCTGGAGTTGTCTTCTAATTACAAAAGCTAAAGTAAAAAAGAAAACAGACAACAGGTTAGTGATTTTTTCCATATATTCAGGTTCTGTTTCATACATATTCTTTTGGTACATGCTTGGTTCCTGGCTGGGCTGCATACTCAGTTTTATTTTCTGTCAAAATAAGTATTCAGAGGATGTTGGGGGATTTCACACTGGTACGGATTTCAGATGAAGCCCAGAAACTTAATAAGTTAATTATTGGCATAAAGACAAAACTATCACTAACAACTCCAACCAGTTGAGAAATCTGGGCAGTTACGGAGTTGTCCTGTTCTTCTGGCTTAATGAGCATTTGAGGAGTGTGCTCTCTGACCATTAGAAGGAAGGTGGAAGATCCTTTTCTTTGATAAGGGTTTTCTTTGGTGTTTTGTCTGTAGAGATGTTGCTAGTACACTACTTCTTTTTATTGTGAATTCAAAAAAAATGCATCCAAAATGCTCCTCCTTTGTAGCTTTGTACATCAATGCCATATGTTGAAAACATGGTGAAGAGTAGTTGTAGAATCTGTGCTGCAACACTTCTCCTTTATCTCTCTCCCCACCCACACTAAAATAAGAGTTGGAGTCTGTTATCTTCCGCACCAGTTTTCCCTCCTGTAAATGTAGGCTTTCCAGAAAGCCGACGTTAACACTCTTCAAATTAACCAGGGGTTTTTGTTTTTGTTTTGAGGATCTATTTTTAGATTCTTTAAAAGATTGGAGTGGTGTATCTGGAATACGTAAGTTAAAAATTGAAATGTTAACAGCAGCTGAAAGTGAATACAAAAAATCACTGAGTTTTTGAAGTACTGCTGCAAGTAAGTAGCGTACCAAATCCTTAATGTGTTGTCCCTTTCCTTTGTATTTTCAGTATGTCATCTAATCTAATTCAAGAAAGTCCTGAATGTCAACCTGGTGTTTTTTATCTGCCTTAAATTGTTTAGTCTTGAGTGAGAAATTATATCCCATTTAACTTGCACATTCTAGTGCTTTGGCTTAGTTCCACTGCTGCTGCTTACTCTGAAATGTGCAGAATAAAAGGGCAAAAGATCTCATCCTGTCTGATCTAATCTTGCTTCAAGTTTTTTTTTTTTTTTCACTATTAGCATCCTGTGTCAGTCATTTTTAGCAGTGGGATCATAAACACCCTTTAATGCTTCATTTGTCTCCTTTCATACTGAGAATGAAGGAAGCATCTAGAACCTATTAGAAAGGACAAAGTGCGTGCAAGCATGTAGTAGAACAAAGGGCTGTTAATAGAAATGTTACAAAAAGTGATATTACTCTTTCACACCCAAATACCTGTGGACAGATGTAAACCAGATGATTTTCAGTGAATAAACATTTTGCAAATGAAACATCTTTGTATATTTGAAAGAAAACCACAGTTCTTTGTCTTGTGTGTAGTGTGGTGATATGTGTATGTAAGAACCTTAACCTGCAAAAAGAGTATGTTTTAAAATGAGGAGTATGTTTCACTTTGAGAGATTTACTTCAGATATGCAGTCCTTTTGTGACAGCTTGACACATGCTTCTTCGGTCATCTGTTATTTATTTAAGACCAACTGTGGAGAATGGCCCAGATCATAGAATCAAAGATATGAGATGTTGAATCATAAAAGAAAACATTATGTGAAAAACTGAGCTTATCCTAAAATAGCTTAAAATTTCTGTCATCCTCAGAGTCTTTTGATTTAGTGAGAATATGTGATATAAGAACAAATACCTACGAAATGTTTTCTCTTCTGATGGTGGAACACAAAAAAAACATAAGAAGATAGAGAGGCACTTCTTTTTGGCTGTCACTCCTTGAGAGAATAATGCAAAAAACATATTAGAGTTGCTCCATCCTGTGACAGCGCAAGGTACCCATTCTAGCAGGGATCCAGACACAAGATAAGTTTGTCTTCTGTGCTCTGAAAATACTATATTATCTTTCAAAAATGAATTGGCTACTTGTTTAACCTGAAACAAAATAAAGATGGTTCTCATCTGATTTAGTGCTTATTTAGTCTTATAGGATAGAACTCTTGGTTCTTTGGATATTAAAAAATCCTCAGCATAAATGTGAAGATGGGGTTGGTTCTTCTGCAACGTGAATAATTCTGTGCTATCCAGACATGGAAATAGGAAGAGTGGAACAGGGTTTTTTGTTCTTTTTTTTCCCCTTAAAAAATATTCCCAGAATTCAGAGTTCTGTGCCTACATGGTGGCACGCTTCACACACATTGTGGTGTGAAACAGTGGGCATTGCAAAACTGAATTGGGAGTTTTTTCCGATCTGTTGTATGGACTGTAACTTTGTTTACTAGCTAAAGGTCAGTTTTAAAAAGGATGCCATTTCTGTTTTGTTCTCATGAACACCATTTCTCAGATTCTGCTGCTTCTTATTTTTCTATATATTTTTATTCTCCCCACCCTTGAGGCAAAGAAATAGCTTGGGGAAATGAAACAAACTGTCCAAATATGTAAAAGTTACACTTCCTCAAGGAATTTCAGCAATATGTAACAGCTGGTCTAAATGGGGATTTGAGCAGTTTAGATATTTTTTTTGCTGTTTCAGATAGAAAAAGAGAGCAGTAATGATTTTTTCAACTGAACAAGGATGATTTATTTTAGAAAATAGCTTTATATTTGCACAGTTAATAGTTACATTGCAATAAGAATAGATATTTTAATATGTAAACCAAAACTTTTCTTACTTTATCGTATTTCATTTCTCAAAAAAAAAAAAAAATCTATTTGTGCTGTGGTGTTACTAACCTAGTAAAAATGTGAGCAGACAGAGAAGTGTTTCTGCATGAAAAAATGGGGTGAATGAAGTAGTCGACACCGTAGTTAACTATACCAAAATGTGTAGCATGTTGAATGTCTAGCGTGTTTGCTAGCATGTGGCATAGATATTAATTATATAAATTGTGACTACTGAAGTGTTACTGCACTACCTCCGGTAGAGTAACTTTATTTTTAAGCTTACTCATTCTTAACAAACTAGTTTGTAAATGAATGCTGAGATTTCAGTGGAAAAATCATTTCACTGTCTGCTATGTATTGATTTTTCTAGAGAAGAAAGGAATATCTTCTTCATATGATGGAATCCATAGCATTAGTAGTTCAGCTTTGTTCTTGCTGTTTGAGTAACGACCTTATTTTGTGCTGTAGAGAGGCACAAGCTGGTGCAGAGACATACTAATAGGATTGTCAGTTTCTCTATTTTTGTGTTCCAAAGATCCCAGGTCAGTGGATTTTTGGAACAAACGTTGAAAGCTCTTCATGTATTTTTGAATGACAGCTTGATTTAGTAACTAGAGAAACTGAGAGCTACTTTTGGGAGGCAATTTTAGGTGTAGTTTTATTATTTTGTGGTTAGCATACATAAAGCACTGCTACCCTTTTGCATTTACAGGAGTGTCGGCTCTGGATAGACTTATTTGAATAAATGTGTCTGGAAAGTGTGCAGGTAGGATGTGATGATAAGGTAGATAGGCCATTATTGTAGAATTGCAGAATGGATTGGATTGGAAATGACCTTGAAAAATAATTCAGTCCAACGTCGTTGCCATGGGGGGATTTATGAAAAGGTTAGGTGGAAAAAGGTAATTGCAGAACTGGTGGACAAGTTTCCTTGAGAGGGTGATGCCCTTCACCTGTCAGTTTTCAACAGGCATTTGGGAAACGCCTTCAATAACATGCTTTAACATTTGGTCAGCCCTGAAGTGGTCAGGCATTTAAATAATACTGTTAATTTCTTAAGTATTTGTAAGGTCTTTTTATATGTCAGCAAATGCTGCTTAGCAATATCCAACAGAATGCTGTTACAGGCAAGGTGAAACACGAATGCTACAGTCAGTGTTCTGCTGTGACAGACAATTGTTGGGTGTTCCCCATTTTGCTAGATCACTACTTATGTGTGGGAGAAAGGAAATGTGAGAGGCAAGTGAAGCATGTCAGTATCTGTGCTGGATGGTTATGGGGTCATCCCTGCAGAAAATCCGGGGAGCTTGTCTAGGCTGCTGGCTGGGGTAGTGAACGTGGCCAGGGGGTGCAGTTCCCTGTGGCATTGCTCGAGTGCCAATTTTCAGTATGTGCTAAGATAAGGAGAAAAGCTGAACTTTCATCTAGATTTATCTCAATTAGATAAATACTCTGAAAAACTGAGTTGTTATACACTCAGTCTTTGATGTGCTTTAGAAATGCTAAAGGAAGGCTTAGAGTAAAACACAAGACCACAAAATGTAAAAATAAACCAAGGCTATTTCTGTGGCTTAGCTTTAAAACATTTGCCTTTAGCTCTTTAGCTGTTTTATGTTATTGTAGAGCACAAAAACAAAGAAAAATGTCTTTTTTTTTTCCAAATACTGTTGCTAAAAGTAGAAATTCTTCCATTGTGTTTAAAGTAGTTGATGTTGTGGTAGTTCTTTCAGAATTAGTTTTACAAGCAGAGTTAAACTTCACATTTTACCAAAAATCATGGCTCAGCAATGGAATTGGAATTTGGAATAAATTCCAGAGAACGAGGCTGTAACCTGTTCTGTATGCTTCTTCCTTCCGAATGTGAAAATGCAGATAGAAATGTAGCTTTAAGACAAAAATAGAATATTGTAACTCAAAAGGAGTTGTGTCCTTTTTGTCTGTTTTCTATCTTGTTGCTCTTGGCCTCTTTTACCTTACGAAGTGATTACAAAATACTGTTTTGTTAGATAGCATCCAGTTTTCATGTGCAGATATACAAACACCTGTTCAGTGGTTAAAACGCGAGACTGGGAGAACTGCACCCACTGCCCTTATGGGGAGGCACTGCTTTGAGAAGTTGGTGTTTGCTTTCCAACCTTAGATTTAACAAGTGAAATTCTGTCGCTGCTATCAGCGTAATCAGCAAGTGGTTGCTGAGGCAGAGGGGAGCTGAGAGATTCAGCAGGAACTTGGGGAGGACGCTGGATGCCAATGGGAGGTGGTCTCTGCCTTCTGGCAGCAGCGAGCGTTGGACAAACAGTGATGCTCCTTGCAGTAATAGTAACTGCTGGTTGAGAGAGAGCTGGTCTTAATTCAGAGTACTGACCTGCCTGGGTAAGAAATAGCTTTACAGAACTATGTCTGAACCTTTGCTTTAGTATTGCATTTTGGAAGAGTGCCAAAATCTGGATCAATTCTATTAGGTAAGTTGGATGATATATGCAAGTTATTTATTCTTCCCTCTGCATTAATTCAAAACAGTGTGCACTTTATTAGCTTCATTTCAAAGCAGCAATAAGGAAAAGCTGCTGCTAGGAAGGAAGATTTCTATTTAATCTTTTTATTTTTTACTTTTTCAAATAACTGAAGGGAGGAGCCAGAGTAGTGAACTGAATTAAGAGTCCACAGAGTTAGGGACTGCTATAAGAAGTGGGAGGGAATAACAAAACCAACTAGTTGACTAACCACTTCCCTTCATTGTTGCTTTTAATATTAGCAAAGCCTTGCTATCTTTCTAAACCACCATGAGTAACCTAAATAAGACAGTGTACGCTGTAACTGGTAAGTTCCTTTCCTTTAAGATCTAAACTGAAACTTGAATTCGAATTGATCCTCGATAATTAAAATTTATATAAGATGTACTGCTCTCTATTTTTCATACTCGTAAACAAATGATACAATGTGGTGTTCTCAGGAAAAAAAATAAAAAAAAATTAGGCAGTTACAGTCCTGCCTTATAAGCAAATTTTCTTCATGCAGGGTCAGAAGGGTATATTCCCTTGCTAAATTACCAACTACTGAAGTAATGGTAACAACTGAAAAAACATTGCAAGTCTGTTAAGTTCAGAAAAGTCATTTCAGTGACTTCTTTGAATGAGTTATAGAATGAGCTCCTAACTCTCTCAGGTAGTAAATCTATACAGTCCTTCATGAACTGAAGCCATTTATTCTGGTCGCTGTTACTACTTGTTTGTTGGAAGATTCTTCTTTATTTGTATTTCAGGTTGTATTAGTAATAATGACTAAAGTTGAAAATCTTAAGTATCAGACTATAACAACAGGGCAGATAATCGTTGTGAACTGTGTCTGTTCGGTACGGTCTGTTCAGTACTGAACAATACTGTTCAGTAGTTATTTCTTCCTGTCTTTTCTGTAGACTGTCTGTGATGTGGCTTAAATGTACTTGAAAACTAAGGAGGGGCATATCAGTTCATAATCTGTTTTATCCCACTGTTTCGTGGGATGCAGTAACCTGTGTTGTCAGTATGTTTATATTCTTAATACAGCTACCTGAAATGTGTTATCAGCTTTCTGATGGCACCTCTCCCAGTGAATCAAACAAGCAGACACAGAAAAGAACCACAAAAACTCATCACAATGAAAGCAGAACCCAATAAAAAGTCTTTTTCCTAGGGAAGGATCATGTAAAAAGCTGCCAGCTTATTTTAAACTCTTTCAAGACAGCATCAGCAGTTCAGTGAATACTATCTTACTGCAAACTCTCTATTCATGTTAACTCTTTGCAGTTTCTACAGCATGTATGTTCAAATTGTCTTCGGTGTTTTCTACTCACATTTGGACATTCATTCTTTGAAGACAAAAAACATTAACTGAAACGTTGGGGATTTCACAGGGTTAATAAGAAACAAGTTTTTGAAATTGCTGCAATTTTAGTTTCATTTTCTTGCTGCAAATTGGTAGAAATGATTCAATTTGAATCTTGCAGAGGAAGAAAGGATGCAGAAAAATCCTCTGAAGGTTTAGCTGGGAGCATCCTTGAGTTTACCATCTACTCACGGCCCAGAATGTGAGCTTACCGTAATACAAAGGCTTTCATGTAACTCTTTGTCGATATCAATATTTTTGGAGTGCCATTAAGCAAAACATCCAGCAAGTCATAAGTGGAGGAGAAAAAGCTTACCAGTAGTGTAGTCTACAGGGATGTAATGTCCGCAGCATGTGCTTTTTTTTGAAGCCACTCAGATCAGTCATCTGAGCAAAATAGGTGCATTTCTTCTTGAAGTGACAAACAAAATATGCTCATTTTGCAGCATTTAACCTCAGGTATTGCTCTCTGTTGCTGTACTCTGAAGTTAAGTACCCTTCAGCTCAGCTGCCCAGCTACATGGGATCCTCCTGGAATATCTCAGCATTTCCTTCGTTCTCATCAGTAATGAATTTTGCCACTTTTGTCATCCCACCTTTCAAAGAAGTCCCTGGAGCAAAGAGATTGATCCTCCCTGCTCTACTCAGGCTCCCAAGTGGCAGGACTGGAGCTGCCTGGTTTTCTGTGGGTTGGGGGAAGCTCCCGTCTGCTCTACCTGATGTAAAAGCCACAGACGGAGTACTAAGTAAACCAATTTCCTCTCCCAGCTGCCATTTTTGGGAACCTAATGTGTTTTGGATTGTCAGGCCTGGCAGAAATCATCTGTGAATTCAGAAGTTATTGTGATGAGGGCCTAACGGATAAGTTTCATTTCCTTAGGAAACCAGGCTAAAAATAAGTTCCTAGCTCTTTTTTGTGGAGAGGAAAATATTAAGCAAAAAGTAATTGTTTTTTTAAGAACGTGACATTTTATCTACATAATGTGGGGAGCTGAGGGACCTATTTCTTTCCTTTTTTATTTCTTTTTTTTTTTAAAGTATTGAGTTGTCAGCTCTTCTTCCTCTTCTTTCTAGAATTCAGATGTACTTACTGCTGTTCCTGAGGTTGTCTCTTAGAAATAGACATGTCTTAGAAGTTTGAATTACCTGTTTTGGTAGAGCCTAACCTCTGGGACCCTAAAGCTGTTTGGTGTTTAAGACCAGTCTTCTCAATCCAGAATTTCATCTTCAAGCAAGTATTACATACTGTCTATTCCTATTCTTGTGATATTAATAATCTTAACAGGTGCCGACTCACTGTTTGTATTGTTACTGAAATAAATGAACTTCATAGGGTTCTGAGTATTTGGGAATAGCAGGGGGAGAAAATTCCATCAAGCCACGAAACCTGCTTTTTGAGGTCTGCCTCCAGGTATAGCTTGATGTTAAGGGGTTTCTTCCTCTTGTTCTTAATTCTTCTTTTGCTGTTCTAAGTGAAGGAGTGAGCAAACAAATGAACAAGTCACTCTGGAATTATTTTACTACACTGCTTCCTTGTGATGTGCTGTATATTGTTAAGGTTAAAAAAGTTGCTGAAAGATATTGTGCTTGCTGACTATCTGCAAAACTTTGTTCAGAACCCAATAAACACCAAAATTCAAGTACATTTTTCCGCTTTCAAACTCTGCCATTTCTGTAATTGTAACACAAGCAGAATGCTTCAGAAAGGCAGGTCAGATTTTAAGATCAAACTTCTGAAAATGCAGCAATTGGTGACTGTTATTTGTACGTCATATGTACTACAAGGTGGCACACTATATTACCACTTCTCAGGATAGGATGGCACATAGAACGCTCTAATGGTTCTCAAGTCTTGTTGCATAATATTCTGTAGGTGGGGAAAAATGGTGATGGTGGGGTCTTTAGTATTGCTCACTCTGTGCAGTTGTTGCTGAAAGCATGTGAAACAAATAAAGCTGTCAGGAATTTCACAATTTATAGGATGACATATTTAGGAGCTTCATCTGAATACCTCTGGCAAATATACATTCTTTTATTTCACGTGCCTGTAACCTTACTCCCTGTTACAGGTATTTAGAGCATCCATGCTGTATTTGCAGTCTACTGTAGATACTGTGGGGAGCAGGTAACACTGGGGCCATGATTATAATTTTATGTCATCTCCATGGTTCATTCCCATCTTGAGTATCTGCATTCCTATGCTTGTAAGAAACATAGTCACGTTTGGGGTCTGATATCTCTTTAAAAAAATAATAAAAATAAGGGAATAAAACTCAAAAAGAGATTGTGATTACAAAGCCCAAATTAGTCAGATTTGGAGGGTTTGTAGGCAGTAGTCACATTTTACAGCTTCTCTGAAGCCTTCCTCTAGAACTCAGATAATGTTAGCACAGGTTTGGCAGCTCAAGTTTCAAAGGCTAATGCAAATTTTAAGTAATATTGTTCAGTCATTAGTTTGAATGACCAATGGATTTTGATTCAGTTTTCTACCAAGTGTTGGTGGAAGATAAATTGGAACTAAAGTAATTTTAATAGTATCAATGAATTGTGTAGGTGCAGAGTTAAAATGATTGGATAACCACTTGAGAATATTTAAATGGACGTTGGAAAACATTTGTCCTAGCTGAGCATCTGTACAGAATGATGCTTCTTGTATCATAAACGTTAAGTCATATTCTTAATTAAAACTCCTTTGTCAACTATTCTGGTATGAGTCGTTATCATTGCAAACTGTGATTTAAAGAAGAGGAAGTAGGAGAATATACAGCTTACTGAGAAAGCTTAAAAAGCCCTGTATTTACAGTTGGATTTGATACAGCAATGGAATAGCAGATGTTGACAATTGCTAACAATTTGACCACTATTTGGTGCTGTTATATTTTAAAAATTATGCTCATAAATTTGTTAGCTCTAGTAACACGTTTGGTTAAGGGTCTCTTATTTCACGATTTACAGTTATTTTTGGCTTTATCCTGGTATTGTAGATTTTCATTAACTCTTTATAGTTTCTCATGTAACAAGTTGTTAATGCTGCTATTTATATATATAAAATAAGTATGATTCACAAGGTTTCTTTAGTTTCACATAAGGTCTATTTTTCAATTCTGTGCATTCTGTAACGATAAGACAAAAAATGCAGGACATAATATGTTGTATACTACAATAGCAATATAGGCTTGTTTAGCAATAGGGATCAGTATATTATTTCAGCAAAAAGAGTTAATGAGTTCTAGTTCAAAAACCTTCCAGTTCAGCCTTCCTTGGTGTGTGGACAGCCTTGTTTTTCTCAACGATCCTGCTTCACGGGAGCACTGGAGTCACAGTAGACTACTTTTATCTTTGCATTCACCAGGTGCAAGAACTTCTTCCTTGGATTTCACACGTATCATTTGGGGTTATAGTGCACTGAGATAGTAAGTTGCTCATTATGGCATAACATTGGAATTAGTATCTTAAAACAAAAATGATAATTTGAAAGGAAATATATATAGGAAATAAATATACGAAAATATATAGCTAAGTGGGAATAAAGTTATGGCAGTAGGACTTTCAGTCAGTTGAAGTTTTTTGTTTCTTGCTGTAGAGTTTTTACAGACTTTAAAGAAATAAGTTAGACTGTGAGATTTAGCCTTGTTTCATTTACTCTCAATTGTTGCATTTAGAAAGATTATATACAATTGAATGTTATTTAATAATTTGACAAAAATTCTGAAGAATGATTTTTTCTCAGATGTATTTGTCTGAAAAATACCATGCAGTATTTTCTTGGTTAATATTTATTGTTTACAATCAAGCCCCTCTCTCTAATGTCATGCGTGTCTTACATACTTAGTATGGAGATGGAATTAGGAGAATTGTTTTATTTTCCATGAATGCAAGAGAAACCTTGGAGTGCATCTGCTGAGAGGAGTTCTACCTTAAGTTAATTATTTCCTAATTAACTTAGGGTAATTACCATGCTTGAACAAATATTTGTAGACTAGAACAAGTGTGTGGAATTTCACAGTAGTATCTCTACTGCTTTGAATTATTTGACATTAAGTTAGAGGAGAAAATACAGAATAATTGCAGAATTTGTTTCTCTGTTATCAGTATATGAGTGTGTACACCGATCGTCACGTACAGCTTGCAGATTATTGTAGAATCATAGAATAGCCCATGTTGGAAAGGGTCACTGAGTCTAACTCAGCTTCACACAGGACCACCAAAATATCAGATCATCTGTCTGAGAATGTTGCCCAGATGCTTCTTGAACTCTGGCAAGTTCAGTGCCATGACTACAGCCTCGGGGAGCTAAGTATTTGAAGAAAATAAACCAAACCAAATCTGGAGGCAGCAATATTCTGTATGTAGACAGGATCTGCTTGTTTTCTAAGAAACCTGTTGCCTCCAGCACACTTCACTGTGATAATCTGTTCCTTCTGCAAGATAGCATTCTAAACTCTCTTTTGTTTTATGTGATTTTATGAGGGTCCTGGATATCCACTGGCTTATTTGCAAAGAATTACCGTAACAGGGATGCAGGCTATGTGCATAGATATAGCTTGTCCAGAATTCTTATTTCTTAATGAGACAAAAACAATCAAACCTAACCCACAAACAATTAGAAAAATGCTTTCCTTTTAATTTTTATGATGCACTTTCTGAAGCACAATTTGCAACAACTTGGATGTAGCTTAGCACAATTAAGCTGTTTTCTTGGATAGTAAAAGCTACATCTTTCTCAAATTTTTATGAGAAGAAGTTATTAAGTTATGTTTCAAATAATTCAGCTGTTCCAGAATGGACTCAGTTGCTCCTAGTCACAATTCCCTCATCAGCTGGACATCAGCAACATTCACAGTCCGAGTGCTGTGCTCATAGCTGTAACTTCACCAAGTCAGTATGTGTCTTGTAGACAGATGTGAGTTCACTGTTTCCGTGCTACAACAGCTGGAAGATTGTTTTCCCTATGTCCTGAGATTACTGTGAGCTCTGTTGGTACTGTGCCCAAGCTAATGCATATTATTTCTCAGCAGCTAGCTGCCAGTGCTATCCTAATTGCAGTTAAACAGTTATCCCAGGAGGCAGTCAGCATTTTACTGCTTGTGCCTTCAAAGAGGTAAGTGGTATTTCCATTTAAATCCAAGGCAACTCTTCACTTCTGTACCCAGCCACGATTGCGTGTACTTTGACTTTGAATTTTGAAAGAAGGCATGAAGATAGTAATGCGCTATCTTCAGTTAGACCATAGAACAATGGCTAGAAAACATAGTCTAGTAAAAAGGTTTTTATTTTGTTTGGGAATTTGCAATTGTATGAAGTATAAGACAATACATATAACACAGTATACAACTGCTGTTTGCCTGGAGTCGGCATTGTCCCCTCTGAAGGCTGGGAGGAAGGAAATTCCTCTTTCAGCAGTGCTAGTACCTTCACTGTCTTTCCCTGTGATGCCTTGTTCTCAGACGAAGCTATTAAAAGATATAATGTGCTTATTGCAAATAAAAACAGGAACAAACTTACCCTGTTTTCTTCACTTTCTTCTAGGCAAAGAAGGTATTCCTGAAGTCTAAATATGCCTATTCTTATATTGGTGATGTTTTGATGTCAGGAAAAAATTAAATGTTAAACAAGTCCATTTTTATGAAGTTAAACAACTATATATGCAAATAAAGTCAGTCATCTAATTAAAATTCAGTTGGTTATTAAAAACTGAATTAAAATGACAGTGAAAGAACAGCCGCAGGTGTATGACTGTGCATTCTAAACTGCTACATTTAATGTTTATGCAGAAGGCTTTTTATATTTTAGAAGTGATTAGCTCCTCGGCTGTAGTGCTTTCAGGGGACTTTTTTTTTTTTAACTGTGTATAAGATTTCCAGATTTTATTTCAACATTTGTGACCTACTTAGTGAAGAAAGTTCTGATTAGGACCATGTAATATAGCCCCTCAGTTTTGGAAATGCCTTTGTGCAATGTATTGTGGAGAAAAGTAATCTCATCTAGGAGTGTAAATGAACCTTATCTCGTTTTAAGATATAGATATGTTCCCTTCTATTCTCTGTGCCTAATTTAGTCCTCAGATTCAGCCCTCTGTTTAATGAATCCACATTCAATTGGTGTGCTTTAGCAATAGCTTAATTCTGTTTGCATACAAATTCTTTTCTTCCTTGATTGATTAAAAATAATCTCTCCCTTGCTAGATGGCATGAATAGAGCCAAACAAGTTGCTTAAGATGAAATAAACTTTTTCTTATTTCTCTTTTTTTAGAGTTTTGGAAAACAGTACATAGTGAGCAAGGTATAAACAGCTGTGTCCCCAGAAGGCAGAATTAACTTCTGGTTAGGAAGCACATGCAAGCAAGCAGGACGCAGTTTAACAGTAGCCACCCAGTGGGAGCAGGATGGATTGGAAAGTACTCTGCTGTTTCTGGTCACTTTCTGTCTTCCCATGATTATGAGCATTTTTAAATATGGTGGACAGAATAATATGCATTATTTGTGAGTTGTTGAGGGAATTCCTAGTTACTTCATTCAAAGTACTTAGTAGCTGCTGGTAGTTGCATTGAAGACACTTCTTCCTTAAAATGCATTTCAAGAGCAAAGAAATGTCACTTTTTACATTTGGATTGCAGGACTGACGAGGAATAATGTCTTATAAGAATTTTCTGCATTGCTTTACCTAGGGCTTATAGGCAAGCATTGATGGGAAAGACCTGTCTGTCACCACTGTAATTCGACTGAGATAAGGATGGATAAGTCCCAGTTTGTGCACAGATCACGTAAATAGTCATAAGGATTTATGTAATAAATTCTTGCATTTGCCTTTTGTAATTAAATGTAACTTTCACAGCTTCTGTGGCTTTAGAAGCTTCCATCCCTTGTTCTGAATTCAGGTGTCAAACTGCCTGGCAGCAGCGTGATGCGATTGTGCTGAATGGTGATCACATCTAATACCAAAAGCAAAGCTGAAGGATTGGTAGATGGAATAAGGCAAAGTTAATGAAGTAAAATAAAATGCTGTATTCATAGAATGATAATACCACTTAAGACCTTGGTCTACTTAGAGTAATGGTTCCCAACTTTCAACCAATCACCAGTAACAGTTCTGAATATAGCAGACATTGCATTGCAGGTAGTGCTGTACTTTGTGCTTGGTGCTAAACTGAGGTGGGATGTGTCCATTCCTCTGCAAGCCCACCACCTCTTGGGTCTGTGTCCTGCTGCCTGAAATCTCTTTCTTTCTGACATTGAATTGAGAGTTTTCTTACATCTTCAGTTGTGGGGTAAATAACTCCCAAGGATGGTACTTCACAACAAAATAGTATAGATGATGGTATATTTTGGGTAGTTCTATATAGATGGGATACAAATAACACAAAAGAGAAGATGGCTCACCTTCAAGATATCAGGGCTCTCAGGGGACTCCACATAGGAGAGATCTCATCATAGTGGTGGTCAGCCCTTAAATGGGGTTTGGGAGAGGTGGAGCCAGGCTCCACCCCCTCTAATCACACAGGTATATCACCTTCACCTGTGGACCTATGGCTGACTTGGTGCTCACCTCAGGTGACCAATCAGTGGTTCAGGCTGTGATTCAGCAGTTCCCATACATCAGTGCAGATTTTTCCCAACTATGCTATACTTTCTATGATGTGTTTTATTTGTTTGTTTTGTGTGTGTTTTGTGTTCTGTGTGGGTTTTTTTTTATTCTTGAGTCAGAAAACTCAAAATCTATTTGTACTTCTGGTATAACCATATACTTGTGTGTGATGAATTTATATATTTGAAGATTTCTAGATTGCATTCCAGTAATTTTTTGAGTGGTGTCCTTCAGTTTTTTTTAGAAGGTCTTTGTAAGCGATTAAACCTCAGATATGTTTTGCTTTATTTATTTATTTATTTTGCCTTAAATTTGCTTTTTGTACTATTGCAAACTAAGTCAGAAAATGTTTGGGGTGCTTACTGTCAGACCTTGTGAGAGCTGTCTTCGTCACAGAGAATGACTTTAAGTCTGCAGAGAAAGGAATTTTTTGTTTGCTTATCCTCTTTTTTCCCCTCACTCATCTTCGTGTATTAATGTAGATAAGAAATGCAATACTGAATTACAGTTGTTTCATACAATAAATGTGACATCTGACAAATACTTCCTACACTGTCTTTTATTTTTACACTCAAGTCATAGCCCTGTTTCCTGACTTTATCCAAGATGATCACTCTGTGAATTCATCTTAAGTAATAAATATCTAAGTAACAGTCCTTTCCAGAAAAGAAGAGGGTAAAGAAGCTGGAATTTACTTGAAGATTTTCTGTACATTGACTGTATCAGATTTGGGTATCTGAGTTTGGTGTGTGAAGAGTAGTTCTTATTCTTCTGCAATTTCTCACAATATACCTAATCTTAAAAAAAAACAAACAAAAAAAACCCAACAAACAACCAAACATGATTTTTGTTTTTCTGCCTATGATTTCTTTGAACTCAGATTCATAAAAAAATGAAATCGATGCAAAATCACTGCACTAAAATTAGTAAAATGACCAATAAAAGTGTCCTCAATTCTTTTGTAAATGAATTTATTACTCATCTTAGTAGGAAATGGAGAGTTAAACTTCACATAGAGTGCTTGTCTTAGAACTTTAAGTGAAATGAATTGACTGGGAAAGCCAGTCCAAAATCTGTCTTTTTTATTTTTTAAAAACAACTTGAATTATTGCAAATCTACTTACTGTACGACTTTCTTGTCAGTATTGTCAGAAGTAGAGAAGGGAAAAGGCTGAATAGTCATAAAATAAGAGTCAGTGTTTGCAGAACTGTGTACGTTTTATATGTGTATTTGTATGATTCCTGTTTCTCTAGTTAGCTGTTTTTCTTTATTTAGTCACATCTATCAAGTTGTTATTCATATCTCAACACAGATGCCAAGTAGGTGGCTCTCTGGTAGGTTTTTTTTTAATAAGGGCAGTGATCTGCTTATGTCCTTGCATCGCAAAATAAAGTTTAATTGTGAGTACACGCCTCCTAAGTGTATGCTGAAAGTACTTAGTATGCATATCTTGTCATATTCAGTTTTCAGATCATCATAATAGCATAGCAGTATAAATGTGTAATGCAGAGGGAAATACTACTTTTGAAGCAGGAATGTAATTCACTAATTAAATATGCAAATTTTGATAATGTTAATTCTTTGCTGTGGCCTACTGACTGCATCTGTAGCTTATGGTAACAATAAAAATTTCTCTGTCACATGGCTCTATTTTCTTTCCTATTTTGATGTTTCAAGTGCCAACAAAGTGGTAATAATGGTAAGTAACTAGAAATTGTAGATTTTGGAAGTTTTGTGGCTTATGATGGCTTTTCAAGTCACAGACTTGTATGCTGGAAAGAAACAAAGTCAGTACTGGCGTGTCCCAAAGTGGATATTGCCCAGGTTCCTGCAGCACTCAGATCCCTTGAATAATGCACTCGCTTGCTGGTCTCACTGGTGGCTTCTTGAAACAACAGTGTCTTTAGTTGGTCTTGAGTGAGTCTCCCCAACCCAGAGTTTCACTGAATGCTTGCAACCTAGCTGACTCCTGGTTCTTTGTGACCTCTCGGGCATACGCACAGTCCACAAGAGTAGAATAACTTAAGCTATGTACGAATAATCTCCTAAATAATCTTAACTACAAAGGCTGTTGTATGTGACCATTTCTGCATCTTCAGAAACAATTTATTGTTTCCAAGTGTTTAACCTGTGTACAGTTTGGTTAATTCTGCTTCAGAAACTGTGTGGATGTCTCTCTGGAATGGACAAAGACTCCACTGAAGATGCGAATCTACGCTTGAAGCAGATGTCTTTGTCAAGACACAGTGGGACCTGCCTGGGGGAATCATTAGAAAATTCCCACAAGGCCATTTTCCTCAGCAATTAGTCAAATGCAGAAGTATTTTCACCTCTAGTTGCAAATAAGTCCTTTATCTAATTTCTGTAGATGACTACTGAGGGAGTTCCTGGACCACCCTGGGAATTAGTGACTTAAAGGTATGCAAGCAAGACTCAGCCTTTGTACCAAACTATACCACAATTAAGGTAGAGATAGTCCTGGAGAGAAGAAAGGTAAAGAAGATACATTCATTTTTTCACGTATCTCTTCATCCAAGCTTAGGAAGTATCCATCCTGATGTGTTCAAGCACTGGGGAAAAAAAAATCAACATAAATAGGAAGCATACAAGAGATCAAGGCAGGAACAGGTGAGTGGAGGAGTTCAGACATATTGAGTTCAGAAAACCAAAACTTGTGGAGTTGAGTCAAGAGACAGAATAAAAGCAAGGAGAAAGAGAAAAGCTTCTGCAGATACATTAGCAGCAAAAGGAAGAACAAAAATTGTAAGTCCAAGACTGAATGTTTCAGGGGATCTAGTGACATAAAACATGGAAATGGCCATGACACTCAGTGCATTTTGCACCTCTGTCGTTACTCATATGGCTGACCTTCAGGAATCCCAGTCCTCTGGTCCAGTGGGGAAGTCTGGAGCTCTGAAGGCTTAGTAGAAAAGGATCGGGGAACATTTAAAATGAATACAAAGAAGCCTATGGAAAGTGATGGGATGCCCCCACGAGTGCTGAGGAAACTGATTGATGGCATTGTGAGTCCACTCTTGATCATCTTTGAAAGGCAGAGATACTTGGAAGACATTCCTGAGAACTGGAAGAAAATGTCGTTTCTGCCTTCAGGTAGGACAAGGGGGAGAATACAGAGAACTGTGGGTCCATAAGTGTCACTTTGATGCTTGGGAAAGTGATGGAGCAAATAATCATGGAAAGCACTTTCAAACATATGATGGATGAGGAGATAAATGGGAGTTGACATGGTATACTTACAAAGGAGAATCATGCTTGACCAACTTGATAGCATTCTACAATGAAATGCCTAGCAAAATGGGGGAGGAAAAATTGGTGGGTGTTGTTTACCTTGACTTTAAAAAGGCTTTCAGAGGTGCCTCTGTAACATTCTTATAGACAAATTAGGAAAGTACAGATAGGTAAGTAGATGTTGAGGTAGGCTGAAAACTGGCTGAGCTGCTGGTCTTAAAGCACTGTCACCCTTAGCTCAAAGGTCCAGCTGTGGGTCTTTGTTAAACCTGGGAGCATGGGGAGGCATAGCTCCATACAACAATGTGGGTTGGGACCAACTACAGCTTTGCAGAAAACAACTCTTGGTCCTCGTGGGCACTGTGCAAAGAAGAAAAGGAGCCAGTTAAGGAGATGTAGCAGCCTCTTAGGTTGCATTAGGCAACCTGTGGGAGGGTGAACAGGTTTAAAAGACAAATGGTATTTGCTGGAATTTGTAAAAATAGATTAGCTTCAGCTAATTGTTTCTTTGAAAATATGTTGTAATTTGCACATTATAGTTTTGTAGCGAAACTGGTATTATTTCTGTTGTAGTGATATACTGAGACAAGGCTCACCTAAAATGAGGTTTCTAGAGCTCAAAGGTCAATTCGTGCTTCCATGGACCTTATGCTGTGTACTACAGATTCCATCTTTTTGCAGTTATTACTTGGAAGTGACAACACTTGGGAGCATGTGCTGCTGTCCCTGTGGTGTTCTCAGAGTAACAATTTCATGGGAATAAGCAAAGCTTTGTTTTGGCTGCTTTAAACAACCCACTCTCCATTAAGTCTAAAAACAACAGCAAAACACCACAACTCCTAAATTAAATAAAAGCAACAAAAACAATTTGTGTAGAGTTGTACAGTGGTAGGTGCCCTTACGAAGAGCAGTAACTCTTAAGTTGTGTCATGCTAGGAGATTTGATAGTACCAATAAATAGAAAATTGTTTCTCACTCGTGTTTCTTAAAGCCAGATTTGAGAGACAAGATTTTTTAGTTTATGCCCTTCAAGTGCTTTTACAGGAGATTGCTAGAGACTTCAGAGTCAGCAACTATAGAAGGAAAATACAGGGAAAGTTATAAAGTCTCTGCTTTTAAAAAGAAGAAAAAGATGGCATGTGAGTTCTCATATTGTATGAAATGGTTGGCAGCCCTCTGTATGAAGGTTCAGTGGATGGCATTTACATCTACTCTGCCCCTGACACAGGGTAGATGCTTTTGGAAAATCTGGACTTAAAGGAATATTGAAGATTTCCTTATCTTTTACAAAGCAAAAATCAGTTCTTCAAGGACTTCTTCTTCAACTGAAGCTTGCTTCAGTTTAGCGATGAGGTGAACTGTAATGAGTTATACAAATGGGAAGTGTTCTAAAGAGGATCTGGTTAAAAGGACTTTTATATAAATCCTAAAACATGTGAAACAACCTGAGGAGGCTGCTATAGCTTGGAAAGGCACTTGAATTGCCATTAAATTTCATGGATTAACTTCATAACTGGAAAATTGGCCATATGGCTTAAAACTGGTTTGGGCCACAAAAGTACTAAAGCAAGTCACAGAGGGTTGATGCCATTTCCAGAGTTTTGTTGCAATTTCCATTTTGACCGTTGTATGGATTCATTTCTTTCTTGTAATTACCCATGTACTATGTTCATGACAGATGGAAGAAATGGCAGTACTTGTAGTTATAAGATTATCTAGCACTTGCCATTTTTAAATTATTTTTTCACTTGCTTATATCCTTTTCACACTAGCTGTGTGGGATAAAGTTTGCCATGCTAGGTATTTACTGCAGACACTCCTGGTAGGTGTTTGAAGTCTACATTTTAGCAAAGCTAAAGACAAGTACTTTCTTGGGCTTTTTGGAAATATTTTGTCAAACTTGTAGAAGTCTTTGACTCCTCCAATTTCAAATCAGGCACCTTTGTGGTCAGTACTGTCTAAGAAGATGGGTCTCCGTGCTCTTTGTGAGGACTCATACCTCATGCAGCCGGGGAAAAATCAAACTGCAATTGCAGAAGTCTCTCCTTTCCAAAGCATGTTGCCTGCTTCCTTCTTTTCAGGAAACTCATCTGCTGAAGTTCAGAAATCCTACTGAATGGGAGAAGACATTTGAAAAACAGAAGTGTCCTTATCTTAAAGGGAGAAGAAGCAAGTCCTCTTTTTGAGGACTGATGCAACAATTAAACTCTGAGACAAACAGCTCCTGGGAACTGAAGTTACACCGAATTATTTGGGATTTTAGATTTGGGACTTGGACTGGTAGAAGTGCTGGGAAATCAAGACAGAACACTGTTATGAAGCTGGGGGTGTAGCAATGTGGGGATCTTACCTGCCAAGGCCAGACTGGGAGAAAGCTGGAGTGTAAAGGGGCTAGTTGACTCCACTCAACACTTGCGACGTAGAGGTTTCTCTCATACGGGAGGGAAGAAGTAAATTGTCTTTGAGTGATCCTTGTGAACAATTTGAGAGCAGCCCTGAGGAGAAAGATTTGGGAGTGTTGGTTGATGAATGATTCAACATGAGCTGGCAGTGTACGCTAGCAGCCCAGAAGGCCAACTGTATCCTGGGTTGCATCAAGAGAAGCGTGACCAGCAGGTTGAGGGAGGTGATTCTGCCCCTATCACTGCTCTCATGAGACCCCACCTGGAGCACTGCATCCAGTTCTGGAGGGACGAGAGGACGAGAGGGACGTTGCGCTGTTGGAGCAGTTTCAGAGGGCCACGAAGATGATCAGAGTGCTGAAGCATCTCCCCTGTGGGGACAGGCTGAGGGAGCTGGGGCTCTTCAGCTTGGAGAAGGCTCCAGGAAGACCTTGTAGTGGCCTTCCAGTACATGAAGGGGGCCTACAGGAAAGCTGGGGAGGGATGTTTTATAAAATTATGTAGTGTCAGGATGAGGGGAGATGGCTTAAACTGGAAGAAGGTGGTTTTAGACTAGGTGTTAGGTAGAAATTTACTGTGAGCGTGGTGAGAACAGACCAGGTTGCCCACAGAGGCTGTGGGTGCCCCCTCCCTGGAGGCATTCAAGGCCAGGCTGGATGGGCTGTGAGCAGCCTGGTCTAGAGTGGAGGTGTCCCTGCCTATAGCAGGGGGATGGAACTATATGATCTTAGGGGGTTCCTTCCAAGCTAAACCATTCCACGAATTTAGGCAATTAACTGAAGAGTTTTATCTTTGTAAAATAGGTGTGGTAAAATCACTGAAGTCACGTAACAGTGAATTTCTGATTCTTACTTTCTCCTGGTGGATTTCTGCTGGAATAGTGTTTGGATTTTGTATTTGCTAAGAGGTAAATAAGGAGAGGGAATTTGCCTATTGGTAGACACAGTTTCTCTGAAGCACCTATTCTGTTCCATTATACAAATTCTATATGGTAAACTGTAGCTCAGTTTTTTCTGTCTATACATTTTACTACTTTGCATTAGTTTTTTGCTTGAACACTTTTATCACGAATATAGGAAAATCCTTCAAGCTCTTCTGAAAACATTTTGTCTCTTTGACAGCTTATTCTAAGTAGCTGAAGGAGTTGGGCTTGATTTTAAGATAGTTTCTGCAATTAAATATTTTGACAAATTACTACCAGCTTTTTTCTGCTGGCAATATTTTGACAGATGGGAGAAATCATTTCAATCTCAGAAAAGTATTTTAAAGTAATAAAAAACTGGGAAGACTTAGAGATAACGTTATCTTTGAAAGTACCACGTTCATACTTCTTTAATACTGGAAAGAACTGGAACTAGGACTTGATATACTCATTGTGTTGTAGGCATAATTCATTCTTTCAGGATAATTTAGAAAAAGAGAATGATAAATATTCTGAAAAAATGTAAATCGATGTGAATAATATTAGGAATCCACAGTACTCATTTATGTAATGCCATTGTATTTGCTTTTATGTGAACTGAGCCAAGTAGCAAGATATTACCCTAAGTCTTGTTCTCATGCATGTTTTAGTTATAGATTGCATAGAATTCTTTAATATGAATATATAACATGTACGTACATAGATTATATATAATGTATGTAATATGTGATTTTTTACACTTAAAAAAACTGCTATATTTTACTTACAGATGGGGTGGAATCTAACTGATCTTAACTACAGCATATTAGTGTATTTCAAACTATGATAGGCATAGATTTATGCAGTGGAAAGGCTGAGTTTCCTAAAAGACCATGCAGTAGAATTGAAAGCTTTTAATCTGTGTTCATTTTTAAATGAGATAGATTTCTGCATGTGAAGAAATACAGGTCTTTTAAACAGTCATATTTAAAGACCAAATGATACTGTACATAACATGCATATTGTCACTAGAAGAAGGTAGAAGATGCCATGTAAATAAAATCTACTCTTCCTTGTGTCTGTGTATATGTGAATATGCACATGTGGTATAGCAACAATATTTCTTTAAGTGCAAGTGTATTTTCTTGCATTATCTGCAGTCTTTTGTTGCAAACATTAAGCTGTGCCTATGTTAGCTAGCATCCTGCAAGCTAGTGAAACAGTTGCTTTGACATTTTTTGAAACTTTATTATCTGAATCAAATCAAATGATTTTAATAGAAATTTCTGTGCTGCGATTTAACATTTTTTTAAAGGATGCTTTGACTTCAGAAGACTGTTTTCTATTCTTAAACATAATTTTCTCTATAATTCTCAAATACTGAATATGGAACAAGTTCTTAAATATGAATTCATACCTGAAAGATGGGAAAAGTGGATTAAATAATCCTCTGTGTAGTTGTGTGTTTTTTTCCTTCAGAAGACAATTGTTTATGCTAATTATTTGTAAATAGACATTGCTGTCTTGTAAACCTTCCTTCAGGTTTTTCCATCAGTGTCATAATTTGAGCCACAAGCTGTCTCCAATAAGAATATTTCTTAGCATGAATCTGTGGGAAGAGGATGTGTATCCTGTGGGCATTTCAGCATGTACATGTCACATGTACATATGACAAAATAATGAACAGAAAATAATGATGATAACTCTTTTCAAAATTTCAGTAGCTTAAATACACACAGTATGTTTTTGGATAAAGCATTCATTAATGAATATTATTTTCTTTCTGAAGCATAAGATCTACGTGCTTTCAGGGTTATTAATCTGAGCAATATTTTCAGTATATGAAATGGACTCCTGATAATGACAAAAAATTGCATCATCTTGTATCACAGCAGGTTTGCTTAGTCTTTCTGCAGCATTCTGAGTTTTAAGTGTATTATGAGGTTGAAACAACTATACAAAAAGTGCACAAGGGGGGTGTTTTAATTATTAAGAAGCCTTCTTACTGTGTTTAAAATAGCTGTACTGACATTTAATAGCCAATAATATCTTAATTATATATTAAAATAGTTTCACAATTCTGATTTATCCATTACAATTTTATTTTATGTATGCTGGAGAATGTGACTATTCCTCATTTTAATTCTTTTGAGTGTTTAGCCGATAAGAATTTCTGATGCACTTTATGTGGCGTGCCAGTTTGGATAAAAGGAATCATCTCTTACCATCTGTGCAATTTTGACATGGCTGGGGGGATATTGTTACAGATATAAATGAATGAAAGTAGGAAATGAATTATCCGGAACTTAGAGCTCTTAAGTTTGGTTTTGATATCATGCCTTATAGTGCAAGAACTATACGACAGCAGTAGTCATGCAGTGCCAGCAGGCCCCAGCTGAGCTGTGAACACGTGCAGATCTGCTCGCTTTCTTCCTTGATGAAGAATTAGAGATCTCAACTTGGAGCCCCAACAGACACCTACCTCATGTAGGTTGTTTCCTCTACTTCTCAAGTAGCCAGTAGAGCTTCTGTGTTGCTTTTAGGCACACTTTTCTTTTTTCCTTTTTCTTATCTCTGAAAAACTTTGTATCAGCAGGGCTCCTATTTCAGTTTCTGCATTTGCTCTCTGCGCTAGTTCCAATATCAGTTCATCTTAACCACAAAATCTGTTCATAGTTAACTGGTGCCAGAGTGAAGTTAGTTGTGTGGTGAGTTACAAGATTCCTGTTGGCTTTTAATGAGCTTAGAGTTGTGCCAGTTGATCATCTGGATCATTTAGAATTTAGGATTTATAGGTATTAAAGTAGTCCAGGAAGACGTAGGGCCTTGCTGCCTCCTGGCTAGCTCTGGTGCTTTTAGCCAGGCTGTCTTCTCCTGGTGACTGAAAAAAAAGGGGCACCTCAACTGAACAAATCAAATCTGTGTTTTCACCTTTAACCAATTTACAGGTTTTCCCTGTACATAAGCATTATTTTGAGGAGTCTGTGCTGGACAAGTTTTCTTTCCTCTCTGGCAGAAAATTGACTTGAAGGGAATTATGTTTTGCTGTATTAGCTTGCTGGGTGTAGGGTAAATAACTCCTAATGACGATACTCCACCAGGGAATAGTATAGAAGATGGTATATTTTAAGTAGTTCTATATAAACAGTTATACAGGTAATACAAAAGAGAAGATGGCTCACCTTTAAGATGACAAGGCTCGCAGAGGACTCCACATGGGAGGGATCTCCAAGAAGAGATCCTTCCCTGGTGGTGGTCAGCCCTTAAATGGGGTTTGAGAGAGGAGGAACTAGGCTCCACCCCTTCCACCCACACAGGTATATCACCTTCACCTGTGCCCCCATGGCTGACTTGGTGCTCACCTCAGGTGACCAATCAGTGGTTCAGGCCGTGATTCAGCAGTTCCCATACACTCCACCCCTTCACGACATGAACCACTGATCAAGTAACCATAAGGTGAGTTCCCCTTGATACAGAGACCCAATACATCGCGACGCTTACATAATTGCCCGTCGCAACGCATGCTGATGTAATCTGATATGAGTGATGATCGGCGCATCCGTCGAACTCTTCTTTGGGCCAGTGCTCGGTGGTATCTACTGGAAGCATGTAATCATACAGTGCAGGTCCATCTTACGTGTCATCAGTCCCGGTTAGACCATCACCAGATGCTTCACATGGTCTTATAACAACTCTGGAACACTGCAGTATTGTTTTGATTCCTTCTGGTGATTCATAGACTTATGGGGAGTAATACAAGTGTTTTAGAGGTACCAAGAGGGGAAGATCCGCTTTCCAGGGCAAGATACAGGCCGTATTCCTGTCTTGGGTTAACACTTCAGCTTGTACAGGGGCACGCCCTGGTCGCCTGTACCAAACCCTTTGACCCGATGTCTGTGGCTGTACGACTATATCAGGCACCAAAGGGGGTGTCCTGATCTGCCACAGAGACATGATAGGGGTCCCCTTAGCAATGAAGACTGGAGTGTTAACCATTATTTCAGTAGGCCATGTACCTATAACCGGAGGAGCTACCGAACCCCCCACCTCCAATAATCTCCCCCAAGGTGCAAGTAGGCCGCACCATCGTGGTCCTACCTGCACCTTCCAGGGCCATTTTATTCTATTGGTACCTGGTTCTAGGTCCTCAGGGGCAGGGAGCAGAAGGTTGTTCTCATTGCCAATCTGAGGTTTCACTTCATTATCGGTGCCCGTAATTTGGATCCTAAGTGGGGAGGCCCATATTGTTTGTAACATTTTCAAGGCACTGGGTCTGCCATCTCTAGGTCTTTCATTCAGGTCCCGCAGGGTCTCATGGAGTCTCTTTGTCCACCCCTGCAGGGACTGAGAGTCTGTCTTCAGGGCAGCCTTGAGAATACCATTGTAACGTTCGATAAGGCCTGCCCCCGTTGGATTATATGGCAGGTGGAATCGCCACTCAATATTATTTTCTTCTGCCCAGCGTTGTATCACTGCACCCGTGAAATGACTTCCTTGGTCACTCTCGATGACTTGCGGTGTCCCGTAGGCAGCCATCAACCTTGTGAGTGCCTTTATAGTGTATGCCTGGTTGGCTTTTGGTACTGGATAGGCCTGCATTAGCCCACTCGTGGTGTCGACACAGGTTAGGGCATATCTCGCCCCCTCAGACCGAGGGAGAGGCCCAATATAATCAACCTGCCACCTCTGTAGAGGATTGTGTCCTCTAGCAAGATGGGCTGTAGTTTCAGGCAACGACCTCGGTCTTATCTTAGAGCAGGCGTCACAGTCTCGGCATGCTTGAGCGATGTCCGATAGTTGTACGGGCAGTCCCCATGCTTTAGCGGCTGCCCACATGGTCTTCTGCCCAGCATGCCGCAGCTTTTGATGTAGCCAGTAAGCGATATTCTCAGATGGAGAGTTCTCAACCCATCTAACTCGGGCCAGTGTGTCGGCTTCATCATTTCCTGGTGACTGTAGGGGTTGATGACCAGAAACATGGTAGACACACACAGTTCTGTGTTTGACTGTATTCCATATGTCTAACCACATATCTTTGCCCCAGATCGGTCGGGAGTGGATAGTCCAATCCTGGGTGGCCCACTGTGCGATCCAAAGAGTGAGCCCCCGATACACAGCCCAACTATCTGTGCAAATATTCAGGATACCATCACCAGGTTCTTTGGTTATAACCATCCACACCGCCCGCAGCTCTGCCCACTGGCTGCTTTGACCATCCCCCTCTTCGAACCAGATTGTGTCTGTGGCAGGATGGTACGCTACTGCTCTCCACTTACTTGGGTTGCCCTTGCTGGACCCATCCGTGTACCAGGCATCTTCAGGAATAGGATATTTTCCTTCCTGGACGGGACTCTTCTGTGGTGGAGCAACCGAAGTTTGTTTTGGTGCATCACTATGATACGTTACTGGGCCAAGAATCTTCTGAAGCTCTTCTTTCAACGGTGAGGAAGATAGACTACTCCTCTGACTGAGATAGGCAACCCATCGTGCCACCGTCTGCGCCTGGGCCACCCCCGTCTTAGGAAGGTGGGTCAGATCTCTTACCCACCCCTGGATTGGCAATGTAGTCTTGACTATAACTTCGGCCGTTTGGGTTATTGGCTCTACCGCTTGTAATGCAGAATAGGCAGCCAATAACTGTTTTTCAATCATACTATATCTTTCCTCTGCTCCATGCCACACCTGAGACCAAAATCCAATGGGGGTCCGAACAGAACTCTGACGTTGCCACAGGCCCCAGCCAAAGCCATCTTGAGTTATGTGAACATCTAGCTCAGCTGGAAGGGTAGGATCAAATATACCCAGTGCCTGGGCTTGTTTAACTGCCTGTTTCGCCTGTTGAAAAGCATCCTGTTCTGTTCTCCCCCAGTCCCATAATTGGCCCTTTTTGGTAAGTCTATATAAAGGTCTCAGCAGCTGCGCCAAATGAGGTATAAAGGAACGCCAATATCCCAATATACCCAGGAATTCCTGCAGCTGCTTTGGTGTTGTAGGGACTGGAAATGCCTGAACCTTATCTATGACGGCATCAGGTAATACTTTGGTCTTTCCTGACCAGACTACCCCTAGAAATTTTACGGACAGTCCTGGACCTTGCACTTTTTGAGGATTGATAGCCCATCCTCTTTCACTTAGGTAGGCAGTTAATGAATCTGCTGCCTCCCCTACTGCTTCCAGTGAGTCGGATGTTAACAGGAGGTCATCAATATAGTGGTATAGGTTCACACTGTTTGGTTTCCTCCAATCAGCCAGGTCACGTGCCACCAAATTATGACAGTATGTTGGTGAGTGCACGTACCCCTGTGGCAAGACCTGAAAGGTCCACTGCCTGCCTCCCCACGTAAATGCAAATTGATCTTGTGATTCTTTAGCAATAGGTATGCTAAAAAACGCATTCGCTAAATCCAGGACGCAATGGTAGGTTTTAATTTCCCTACTAAGAGTGTCCATTAAGGAGGCAATATTGGGTACGGCCGCATGGATGGGCGGCGTGACCTTATTCAGTTCCCTATAATCCACCGTCATTCTCCATGTTCCATCCGACTTCCGTACTGGCCATATGGGGGAATTATATGGGCTGTGTGCAGGCCTTATAATACCTACTTTCTCTAATTCCTGCACTGTTTTTGATATTTCTTCTTGTCCACCCGGGAGTCTGTACTGTCTTACATTAGTAATCCGGCGTGGTTTTGGCAAACAAATGGGCTCATGTTTCGCATGGCCCCTCAATATTGTCCGTATTGCCCGGATACTAATGTACCTCTGCCGTAGTCTGAACTCTCCCACAGTTGTCTGGAGAGCCAGACCCCATAGAATGTCTATGCCCAAGATATATTCTGGAATTGGGGCAATCGACACCTTATACTCCCGGGGCGGGAGACGCCCAACCCCCAATTTCAACCACGTCTGGGTGACTGGAATAGTCTGTCCCCCAAACCCACCAATCATCACTCTATTACCCTTAAATTTCGTTGGGTCTCCATATATAATCGATGTTTCTGCGCCAGTATCCACTAGAGCCATCACCTTCTGCACATTTGTCCTGGACCAGAATATTGTTAGTTCTACATAGGGCCTCCGGTCACAGCTAGAGGCCCTATGGGGACCAGAATTTTCCGTTAATCCATGAATTTTGCCAGATCT
This sequence comes from Cyrtonyx montezumae, assembly GCF_038088225.1. Classification (NCBI taxonomy): domain Eukaryota; kingdom Metazoa; phylum Chordata; class Aves; order Galliformes; family Odontophoridae; genus Cyrtonyx; species Cyrtonyx montezumae. The sequence continues at coordinate 114,830,120 of NW_027072089.1, read as the reverse complement.
AAATCTTTTGCCACAGGTGGCTCAGGCACTGTAGCCTGTGACACCTGCGGATATTTTTTCCTTCTGTTCGGTATTATAAAGTCAGCCAAATTCCAGGTTGTTGTTGGTGTTTTTTCTATAATTCGTACTCCCGATTTTCTGGGAGCACTCTGAAATTTCTGATCATTTCTAAGCTGTTTCCACAGCTGTAACAAAACATGGTTGGGTTGCCCATCAATTTTGGTAAATGCAACCCCAGCCCGTATGAGATCATTAAACATAGTCCTCCGGGATACCCGTACGGGGCCTGATCGGGGCATCCGTGGAGCAGGCTTTTTAGTTCTAATAGGGAAGGCCTCAGCATCTTCCACTATACGAACATTACGCCTGGTTCTTACGCGCTCCGTCTCCCCTAAGTCTGCTACTAACTGGGCTGCCTGCTGTACGATGGCTTCTGATGCCACCAACGGATTTAATATGGAAACCAACATCCCATATAGGTGGGAGGGGGCCTGCTGTAGTATTAGATCTCTCATGCCCGCTGTAAATTTTTCCGTATCGGGGCTTTCAAAAGTGTCCGCATACAGAGCCTCCCTCATACCCAGTTCTCTGATATAGGTCTGGAGGTCCTCCATAGAGGACCACAAACCAGTATTAAGAGGGATATCGGTTTTGTTGGGCCATGTTAAGCGGCATGCAGCCATCAACCAATCTATAATAGAATGGTTTTCCTCATTATAATGGACAGCTGCATATAATCTTTGTCTTAAGGCCGGGTTTATCGTTATAGATGCTAATTTTGACATTTCTGTTCCATTTACTAAAACACTTTCAGCTCCTGCATCCCATAACCTTAGGAGCCATGATGGTATGCTTTCCCTTGGTTTCTGATGGAACCGTTGTACTAGGTCCATCAACTCATTAGCTGTGTATGGACGAGCGGTCACATGGAGGCAGGTTTCTGCAGGGGGCCATTGGTCAGGAGGCACCCCTGCTGGTCTATCCTGTACCTTTTTTGTTTTTTGAGTTATAATAGGCCGAATCTCGAATGGGTCCATCATAGATGGAGTTTCGAGATCTGCCTTAGAGATCTTTTCCCCTGTCATATCAGAGTCTTCTTCCTCTGATTTTGGGGTGTCTTCTACCAATATATTCCGTATTTGTCTTGTGGGGACATTTAGGCCAGGCTTTTTGGTTGTTAATGTACCCAGTTGTTGTTCCAGTTTCTCAATACGGTCTCGTAATAACTGATTTTCAGTCTCTATATTAACATTTGCAACATCTAACTTGAGTATGGCCATTACTAATGGCCAGGCTACTGCAGAGGCAGCTAACCGCCGCTCCTTGGTAACAAGTATGTCTTTATCTAATCCTACGAAGTAGTCAGTCAAATAAGATGGAGAAGGAGCAGCAGTCCCTGGAACCCGCATGGGTCCCCATTTCTCAATAACGGATGCCAATCCATAGTAGGGTGACCCCATGAATCCTGGAATTAGACCAGGGATTGTCTGTTCTAGGGGGGTAACGTTCTCCCCCTTGGCCCATTTAAACATACTCCAAATAAAGGACATTATGGATTTAGTTAGAGCTGCCTGGCTCGCCAAATGTAGGGTAAATAACTCCTAATGACGATACTCCACCAGGGAATAGTATAGAAGATGGTATATTTTAAGTAGTTCTATATAAACAGTTATACAGGTAATACAAAAGAGAAGATGGCTCACCTTTAAGATGACAAGGCTTGCAGAGGACTCCACATGGGAGGGATCTCCAAGAAGAGATCCTTCCCTGGTGGTGGTCAGCCCTTAAATGGGGTTTGAGAGAGGAGGAACTAGGCTCCACCCCTTCCACCCACACAGGTATATCACCTTCACCTGTGCCCCCATGGCTGACTTGGTGCTCACCTCAGGTGACCAATCAGTGGTTCAGGCCGTGATTCAGCAGTTCCCATACACTGGGTCTGTCAAGCACCAGAGCCAGCACAGAGAAAAGGGGCAGGCTATGCTGGAAAACCTCAGTAAGCACCACATCATTAGTCTTAAAACTGTGTTTATTTTTTTCTAAGAAAAATGGCTCAAGGGGCAGTTGTCTGATGGGAGTGGGGAAGTTCACTGTGCAGTGTATTTAGGACCCAAAACTAGTAGCCAGTTCTGTTGTTAGATATGTCCAAAATTTAAGAAGATATTGAGAGACTCCACAGATAATAACACTTCTGATTTTTTTGTCTTATATTAGGAAATGCATACCATATAACCTCTGAGACAAAATCAGAAAAAATACTGTGGGGTGAATAAACTTCATTTGTTTTAGCACTGCTTGAAGCAAAGCCCTCTGCATGTGTGGCATTTTGCTGGTGTCTGTGAATGTTACATATCTTTATTCAGGTGACAGCTGTACTAAACCACGTAGTGAAAACAAGGTCAAAAGAGGCAAGAAGCCTGTGTCTATTTGTGGAACTTGCTGTGGCAGAGAGAGACTGCTTCCTGCCTGTGGAAAGTAGATGGTACAAGGCTCTGCTAAATAAATACCTTTCTGTCAGAAGGCCGCGTTGTATCCTAGTTATCACTTCACAGCTTTCCTTGCTGCAAGGTGCTAAAATAAGCCAGGCCAGTTGCACCTGGGAACTAGTGAAGGGAAGGTTCTCCTGGGAGTCTCTGCAGTATCGGTGCAGACGGTAGCAAAATGCAGTCTTGACTTCTTCAAGAGTAAATATTTCTCAGTTTATTTTTAATTTGGAAATGGGTGGATTCTGATTCTGAATCAGTGTGGATTAGGGTTACTAAGAGACTTCTCACTGACTGAACACTGTAAGAACTGCAGTGAGACTGTTGGCCTTCCAGAAGACATTCAGCCTCAGAATTAGGACCGTAGATCTAAGAGATTTTTTAAGAGATTACCTAAGATGTACGGGCTCTCAGATTACCACTTCCTCAAATGTAAACGCATTCAATGATCTTGACTAACGAAGATCTTCGTAGCTTCTGCTGCCTATGCTGTATTCTGTTTTTCTGAACTAAAAGACAGTCTTCCACCAAAACAAAGTAGTCACCCACATTAGTCAGATATCTTTTCTTTTAAAGCAGCTTCCTGTTTGCATTCTGCATCCTTCGGCAGAATTGGTTGCATCACATACTTTCTTCATTTAACAAGTAGTTGAGATCTGCTCTTAAGATGTCTAAGGTTTGGAAGCAGTGAGACACTGTGGCTGGGGAGGACAAGGCAGGCCAAGGCCAAGCAAGGATCTGCCCACGGGGGATATCCAGACTCAGGATCAGGCCTGGCCAGGTACACAGTGGTCAGACCCAGCCCCAGGCTGACCGAGCAGGGCCGTGCCCCAGGGCAGGTCCATGTCAGAATAACATGACTGTGCTAGTGTGACTGGGCAGGTACAGCAATTATAGGGAGAAATCAAGTGTAATCAAATGTTCATGATCTGTTGACTGCAAAAGGTCATCACTCTTTTCTTAGTATGATAGATAATTCTGGGACCTTGCCTGACATATCAGGAGTAGCCCAAACTTGGTTTGGCAGCTCTTTCCCATCAGCTATTCTACTCTAGATAGTGCCATCTTGACACTGTTCTCAGAGAAGGAGACAGGGGGCCCCAACCTAACTGTTAATTTAACTCTGCTGTAGGTTGAATTATACCAGTGCACTGGTGGAATGGGACCAGGGTAAGTTTTCACCCACAAGCTTTTCAGAGCTAGCAAAAAGCATATATCTGTGTGTACATAAATGTATATAATCTATATGTTTTATTATTGGAGTGAAAGATTGATAATAGGGAAAGCAGATAAAGGAGAAAAAATTTACTGATTGATTAAGTATTGGTGGGATCAAGTCCTAAAGACTTGTGACTTCTTTCTTTATTCTGGTCTTTGCCTTCCACAGGAACAAACACAAAATGCTATTTCTGAAATTGCAACAGCGTTATTTGTGTTCTAACTTGTCAATATCATTTCCTGTTTGGAAATGATGTTTAGTTGTGAGAATGTATTGCACCAAAACCAGTAGTAACAACTGAAGATCAACAATTCATCAAAATGCTTATTTTTGGGGTATTTTATTCATCACGGTTTATATTACAGCTGTCTCTGATGCATTAGATTGTCCAATGCAGTAATAGGTTTCACATTCATTGTGCACATTTTTTCGTTTCCCCCACCCCCACTGTGTTGCTATCAGTACTTTGTTGTAACAAGAAACTTCAGAAACTTCACCTGACTTTAGCTGGACAGATTCTGGGGAATGTGAAGATTTGAGTTGCACTGTTCTCTCTATCATTTAGAGATATTGCCATATAGTCAGTAGCCAGTAAAGGGGCTACATTGCAAATGCTGGTGAATACAGTAGTTGTTCTGTTCTGACATCATAAAAATCTAGTTTTGAATTTCTGGAGTTGTCTCCTTGTGTCTATCAGACTGGCACAACAATTGGAGTCTGGTGTCTGAAGCATGCAATTGTGTGCTACTTGGGCCAAGCAGCTCCGCTGCTCCCAGAGTGCGTCCTGTTGGGAAGTGTTTATGCATGGAGCAGTATCTGAGGGAGACTCCTTCAAAGGTCTGAATAAAAAAGGGTCTGAAAAGAAAGGGCTTTTCTTATGTAACGTCTGTGATTTTAGAAGTACAGAGATGACTAAAGGGATCTACCTGCAAAGCCCCTTGACCTAAAATTCAAAGAAAAATCTTTCTAATTGAAAGTTTATTAGTGAAAAAAAAAACAAAAAAAACCTGAATATATTTTTGCAGTTTTGTGCCTTCTTTTATGTAGAGTATAAATGTAGGATATCTGTGTAAAAGCTGTTTCCATGGGGTATTAGCCTAGTTTGTAAGGAGAAATTTAACATTCCTTGCTGGTAAGATTTTGTGTGTTTGTACACTTTCTCAGAGTTTCTCTTTTAAGTATATATATGAAAACAGCGTTTAACTTCTGACTTTGTACAGTGTGTTCAAGTCACCTGCTTGGTTTTAATTATCAAGACAATCATCTTTCATTAACCAAAGAGATTCTTTCCTGATAGCAAGAAAATAAAATTAAAACAAAAGAAAACAAACCAAACAAAACTAAAAAAAAAAGGAGTAAAAAAACCTAGAAAAAAGATAAAGCAAAGTGTTTTATGCTCAGGCTCGATGGTAACTCTCCAACCACTTTTCTGCCTAATTATAGATAGTTCAGTACAATTAAACAACTATGCAAGTGGTGGTTGTTAGCTATATTCCAGTTGTACCTAAAAGTTTCAGTCACAAGCCAAGATGTTATTACGCATGGCATTAAGTGAATGAAGAAATGATTGGTTTCCTAACAGTGAGCTTTATAAACGCCTCCAGACTACATGGGCTTGTAAGGGTTGGAATTGCCATGTTCTCAACATTTCTATTTCCTAACATTGCTCTAGTGAAGTATAGAGAGGAGGAGTCCTATTCTGCATGGGATGATTTGCACAACTCTGAAATGACAGAAACAAAGAGAAATGCAATTCTTCATATCTCTATCACTATCTTCAAGGGAGAGCAGAGCTACTGTACTTGTTATTGTTTAATTCTCCATTAGATGTTGTTGCTGTGTGACAACTAACAGCAGAGGGGCAGTCTGACAGAATGGCATATGACATGGAAGTGTAGATGAATCAAAGGGGTGGAACTGAATTCCTCCCTGCAGGAAAAAATGGCATGGATTGACATTCATCAATGCTTGCTGAACGTTTATGGAGAGCAAACAGTGAATGTCTGCACAATGAAGTGGTGGGTGGTGCGTTTCAGCAGTGGTGACAGCAGCATGAAAGATAAAGCACATTCCAGATGGCCATGCACAGCTGTCACACCAAGAAATAGAGTCTCGTTCAGCTCATCCACATGAATCAGCAGATTATGACCAGGGAACTGTGTACACAGCTGAATGTTGGCTTCAGTGCATTGGAAGCGATTATAGCAATACTGGAATGTCGTGAAACTTGCAATGAATGCTCACATGGAAACAGAAAGAGCCCCATGTGCAAGTTTGTCAGGTCATGACAAACTTGAACCAGCAACTGGCTGAAGGTGATGGTTTCCCAGATTGCATCATTACTAGTGATGAGATGTAGCATCAATACTAAGACATGGAGTCAAAACTGCAGTCCGTGGAATGGTGGTATGTGAATGCCCCACTGAAGAAAAAGTTCAAGACACAGCCCTCAGTCTATAGAGTGATGTGCGCTGTATTTAAGGATCGAAAAGGGGGTGGTCCTTCTGGATTCCCAGGACAATCAATTCTGACTGCTACATTGTGATACTGACTGAGCTAAAGGCTCAAACTTGCAGAGGCCTACAATCTCTCTTGCAACACAGTAACACCAGGTTCCAGACCAGTTTGAAGAGTGGGAAGAACATAGCCAATCCTGGCCAACGCACCCTACAGTGTGGGTTTCACACCTTCTCACTTCCATCCATTCAGGCTGATGAGAGATGGACTGTGTGGGCAGTATTTTCCAAGCAATGACACCATCTTAACAGCTGTGAAACAGTGGGATACCTCCACTGATGCAGGTTTTTATAAGCACAGCATGCAGGCTCTTGTTCATCACTGTTGCACATGCATAGGTAATGGCATGACCATGCTTACAAATAGTGTTTTGTAGCTGACAAACCTCTCTGTCCCACAGTGTTATTGTGCTCTTTGTCTGTTGGAGTTTTCATGGAAGAAAATAGGAGGCATTACTTTCGGTGTGATCTATGTGTGCGTATATGAATTATATACATAATTATAAATAAAGATACGGCTGGAAAATTTCAGCATTTTTTGGTGATGATCTTACAAAGAATGTTGAAACTGAAAAGGTGACCCTATCTTTTTACATTGTAGATGTTGAATAATATTCCAAGTTGTTATGGATATATGCATAGACCAGACTTAAAAAAAAAAAAAAAAGCTTTTGCTGCTCACAGAGCTATCCCTATGGAAATGTATTAGTTTCTTGCATTTGGTACACAGCTTCTACTGTTAGAGCTGTCTTTACGTAACACATTAACACTACTCTGTAAGCAATCAGATCGTGGAACAAAAGACAGTTTGGAATATTGTCTTTGAGTGTGACTTCTGTCTCAAAGGGAGACTTGTGCCAGCTTCTAACCCTGAATTCATAAGTCATCTGAATCTCAGTTCCAATAGCTGCTGTGTTCTTGAATTTGCTTTACTCTATGTTTTGATATTCACTACTATGTTAGGAGATAATAGTTAAAAAATCTGTTTTCTGTGTCATATCCAACTAGATAGTTTGTCAGCTTCGCTGAAAATTGTGAAGTGCCTTGGGACTTGTAATGTGACAGACTCCGTTTGTGTTGTACCACATTAAAGAAGTGTTTAAAAAAAATCACATTTTTATTCCAGATCTGTTTGAACGCTTTTTTAGCTGAAAGACGACTAGAATTTTCTTAAATGTATTTCCTAGATTTAGAAGTCGTAATTTATCAGCGCTCAGTACTGTCAAAATACAAGCATGTTCTAGGAAGAATGAATGCTAGCACATGCATTGCTGCCTCTAATGGGTACTGCAGAAATATGTGCTAAGTCATGGGAGTCTGCTTGATAATAGAAAAAAGGGGTATAAGGAGATTTAGAAGTAAAACAGAAGTTGATGGAGAGATCTATTAAGTGGAAAAGTAGAATATAAGAACAGAAAATCAAATTTGGTTTAGGAAATGAAGGCTGGAAGGGTCATCTTAATGTATTTTTTTTCTATTATTTTCTTTTTAGTTAATGATTTGTTTTAGAAAGATGGGAAGTTTGGGACTTGATTACAATTAACCTCTAACTTCAGCACATATACTGCACTATAAAATGTGATGAAGCCATAGCAAGTTTCATTGTTTATTTCCGCATTATGCAGAAATATGCAATTGTTCACTTACCTCAGAAAGCTGCTGTTTCTTTCCTAAAGAGATTGTTCACCTTTTCTGAAAAAAAGGCTTTTAATTACTGTAAATTTCATCTTGTTTAAATTAACTCAGCAGAGTTAATCATCTTTATGATGTTATTGCAATCACTTCAAAACAGGAATAAAAATCATTGTTAGGAGGAAATATTTTCAATCTTGATTTTAAACCTATTTGTAATAATAGGAATATCATTGAATAAAAATGAATTTTGTAACTTAACCTGAGCATTTCTATCTACTGATAGAAAAATAAATAAATAAACATTTCCAAGTTGAATTTTAAAATATATGACATAATATTAGTAATGCTCAGATGGCAGGCTCAGTCTTCACGCATTATATAGTTAAAGTTCACCAAATTGCTTCCATAGATCCTCCATACAGGAGAGTTGCAATTGCTTCTGTATTTTGGTTATTTTCTCTGAATTGTGCCCAAGTGGGGGAATACTTTGTGACGTTATACCTTGTTTGCATTTTAGTCTTATTTTTAAATGGTTTTCAGATTTCTTTTTAATCCTTTCCTAAAATCCTTTCCTAAAATTTCAGTTGACTTCACTCTTGCAAAGTAGTTTGTGTCAGAGCTCTCTGGAATTTATGCTGATATTCAAAACTTCTAGACTTTGTCAGTTTAAATCTGTTATCCAGATTTTGTTTTATACATGCAATTTTTACAGTTGAGTACATAAAGGCATCACATCTCCATCCCTTGTTTTTGACAGGCTCTAGGGAACTTTTCTGTTTTACTTAGAGTAACAGTGGCTAAACAGTATATTCAGAAAGAAATCTGTAAACTTGCAACCCGCTGTGGTGTGCACTTATTTCTGACTACCCAGAAAATGACAATTCCTTTGTGCCATTCAGTACCTGAGAATTTTTCCCTGGGTGTTTGATTTTAATCTTTCTGGCCTAAGAGTAAGAACTTATCATTTGTCTCCTTGGCCTACGAACAGTGGTGATGTTGGTGTTGGTTTAAATACCAACAGGTAAGTCCTTGGGTTTGCACATAAGCATTTGTGCTGAGAATGTTCTGAAGTTCATACGAAGCAAGAATATGTTGCTGTAATATCAGGAGTACTGTACAGTTTATCCATGAATACCTTTTTGTTTGCCTGTCTGTATGGGTTCATTTGAGAATTTAAATGAAGGGTGTACAAGAAAGTGATAGCATCCAGCGTAGCCCTTGGTTGTCTGGTTGTCATTTGTAACATTAGATTAATGGAGCAGATATATGGTTGTGTTGTATGAGCTCACAGTGCGGAGTTCTTATTACACAGAGAGGTATCTCTTGAAAGCCAAATGCCGATTTTGTGACTTGTATTTGTTTCCAGCAAAGCTTTTGTTTAGTATGAAGAATTAAAATTCCACCATGCAGGTGGAAGCCTGACTTGTACAAACAAAATGAAGAACGAATCCTTAGTGAGGAACAACTTGTCATTAAAACTGCAGTGCACCAAAGCATGGAAACAAACATTAAGAAATGTTTGCAGAGGGAAATACAATGGAAGAGAGTTGTGCAATGTTAATTTAAAAGTTTGACGTCAGCCATGAATAGCCAGAAAATGTATTTACTACTCAAATCTTTCTTTACTAAATTGTGCTGTCAAAGTACATGCAATTACTCATTCCTCTAAGGATCAGATAAATTCCATTAGCTGGCCTCAGAGGGGTGAGATGATGAATTTCTTTCTTTACAGCACTTCCTTTATTATGCTGTATAAGTTCAAATTTTACTTTTAAATAACTGCACTATGTTTTTCAAACCTTTAATGTTAGGTTACCTTTAAAACAACATCTTTACAAAGTTGTTGCTAGTGTGAAGGCTCTTCATAAGGGATTTGGGATCTGCATTTAAAATCTCAGAACTGACTAACTTACTTACAGGATGTGAAGGAATATGCTGTCTTGAAGAGTCATAGTATCTCTCAGACTTGACATCACACTAAGCAGTTCAGAAGTGGAGTGTAGCAGAGGCTTGTCTATAGTGTGCCTTGTGGACGTACCTTACGACTCCAGTGGAAACAGTTGTACCTTCATAAGATGGTACTTATGTTCTAAATGTGCAGATGGCAATCCCAACCCAATTATTTACATCGCTAATTTCTTTCAGATTTCTCTTTTTTTTGGGGGGGGGTGCAAAAAACTCTATAATTAAAGAACACTTAGGTTCTCATTTGCTTTAGATAAAGTGCTAGGTGAAAGCTTATGATAAACAGAAGCAAAATATAATTTTGCAGACTCAAGGCTGTTCGAGAGTATTTTATTTAGTCTAAGTGATAGCAAATGTGAAGGTCCTGAGCACTTTGCCCTCTCCTTGGGCTTGGCTGCCTCAGCTCCATGCTAGGTTTGATGTAGTTATTTGGGCCTGAGGAGCATGAGCAAATCTGGATGAGTTGTTAAGATGTGACAGGAATGTGAGGGTGATCAGTTTTCAAGAAGTGCTTGTGGACATCTTTCCTCTTTGTTAAAACCTGTGCTGTGCTGCTCCACCTTCTCAGAATGAAGAGGTCAATAACTGGTTTAATCCACATCAGACAAAGAGTTTTGATGTTTTAATTAGTGGGAGTCAGTTGCTGGGTGTATTGGATGTCAGTTTCCCTTGTACTGAAGAAATATTTTTAGAGACTGAGTCATATGCAGGTAATTCTGAAAGGGGCAGCAGTTAATGACAAGCAGAATCTGTGGGTTGTTTCTCAGGTATGATGTTGGTAAATTAAGTAAGAAAGCATTCCCACAACACTTGTAGTATTTTATATCTTCTAATCTCATTAAAAGGTGGTCTTTGCACAGGCACTGAAAGATAGTAAGCTTTTAGCATGGGCAAGAGCCCTATAAAATAATTTAATTATTAAAAAAAATCCTGATGATGTCTTCTCCCAGTAAGTTCATTTTAATACTGAAAACTAACAGAGTATTAATTGCCAATTTCAATTGCTTATTCTAAAGCATCGCAAAAGCAAAGGCAGAATTTTTATGCATCACCACCCTAAAAAAATAAACAAAACAATGGGTTCTGGAGCTATAAGAAATGGTTGAGAAATCTCCATCTTCTATTTTTGTTTTGCATTCCTATAGGTAAATTTGGCCAAACTGATTTTATTCTTGACATTCGGTGAGATGAATTTCCTCTGAGGCATTGTCTTGTGTGATATATGCCATATTTTAGCTCAGAATAGACTTTTATATGCAAACTATAACTCTCAGAAGCGGACTCCGTTGACACCACTTATACCACTGGCAGTGATATATCTACATGGGAAGAATCCACTAAACAATAAAATTATGTAAATTAGATATAGGGAGATTATTCATAAACTAATGCCTAGATATAAGCTTAGCATCTCCTATGTGGCTCGTGGATTTTGCTAAAGTATGACAAACAATCCTGGCAGAAATCACAAGAGAAATTAAGATCAAAGCTTAAACATAAACTAAAAGAAATGAAATATTTTCTGCTGATCAATTAATGATGTGTTCTGGTGTCAGCCTGCAGTCATTAACTGCACATAAAATCAGATCGGGCTGCTTTTATAATCAGGAATAGAAATGGTACTTATGGCTAAAAAGGGAAAATTCATTGCATTTATCTCTATTGTTTTTTAATTGTTTTTCATCATTGTTATTTTTCATCATTCATATTCAGATTAGTTACCTAATTTTAGACAGGCAACCAAGTGTGTACTAAATGCGTGATTTCCATTTGGTTTAAATATCCACATCTAATTATCCCGTGCTTTTGTTATCAATCTCAAATGTTAAGCATAATGACAAAAAAAAAAATAGCAATTAAATCGTTAGTAGAATTACTGTAGAGGACACTGACACACCACGCATGTCTAGTTTTAACTGTGACTAGCCTGTAAAGGGTCTTTATAGGATTGGGATTAAAAAGTAAAAGAGCAAGTCTGATAATTCATGCTCTCTGTGTAGTTAAAGCTAATTCTTGTCTCTTGCTCTGTTTGCCGTTTTATAGGGTATCAAGCTTTTCCTTTTCTGAATTTCCTCACCTTCTACTTTCTGAAGAACAATGCTGAAAATCACAGCAGAGCACAGAAGGCACTCTCCTGTTGCTTCCTGTAAACCGAAGCAGCAGTGGCAGTAGGTGTGCGTAGAGATTGGCAGTAGCTTTCTCAATATTGCTTTCTCCCTTCTCAGCAAGTATTTCATTGAAAGGCAGATGTGGGAAGCTATGTTGCTGAAAGGACACCATGGCTCTTCTTTCATACAGGGCAGCAGGGTCAGTATGGGATTTTGAATGAGATGTGTGGAGTCACAGCCAGTTATATGCCATCACGTTGATTTCCATGGTAGCATGTCAAGTGGACAACAAGGTACCCTTTTGTATTCAGAATGAGTTGAGTTGTGTCTTAGTTTTTAAAGTAAGAAACATAAAGGAAAAAAAAAAAAGTACATTCAGGCCAAAGTAACTGCAAAGTTTTTTCTTTCTTCTTCTTTTCTAGCTTCTCTTACTGGGCTGCAGGCTGCAGTTTCTCCCGCCAGTTAAAATAGATGGAAAAAAAGGAAAAAAGGGGTAAACAGTGAGTGCCCGTGGTTCAAAGAGTGATGTAGGGCCTGCTGCCCACCTGCTGCCATTCCTTTCCTGCACATGTTCAGTGGTACATGAAACTGGCAGCCATCTTGCTCTTGCATTTCCTCCATTTGGGTTACAAAGGTTGTTGTCTGCTTGTGTTTTTTGCCATGTCACTGTGGGCTTGCCTCAGGCTGTGTTGCTGACGTGCAGGGACTTGCACTGGGTTTGCAGAGGTTAACACATGGGCTGTGTGCTGGGCTGGGCTTTAGCAGCAGCTGGTGCTGTGAGGTCCAGAACGTGGCCAAGAAAAGTGGCTGTGCTGATGTGCTTTGTTGAAGCAAATGAACAAAGACCAAGACTTGGCTGAGGGACACATTGTGCATGCTTGTACAGGTTAGCATCATGGCTTGATTTTTAGGAGAGGAAGGAATTTTCTGCTGAGTCATATTGACAGGAACAAGTGTGTTTCATTTTCCTTCCTATGCAGCAGTGCCTTGTTCATTCCCAAGAATCATTGAGCATGTTTCACCTTATACAATGATACTGGCAGCACCTGTGCTACTTCTTTCTCTTCACTTCTCTTCCCCTATATCTTTATTTCTTTTTCTTCTTTACCACACTGCTGTTTTTGTGACTCATGATCTATTTTACCATCTTCCATTCTTTCCACTTTTCTGTGCTCTGTAATGATAGCAGAGGTATGCATCACTGCGTTTCCCATTCAGATCTATTTACCACCATCAAATTAATGGTTAAAGCAATAACTCCCTTTGTTGAGTCAGTTCTTGATCTTGCACTTCAGTTCTGAAATGCACATCTGAAGTAAAAGCAGAGAGGGCATGCTCCATAAATAGTGGGGATTGAAGACTTTTGACTTAGAAGATTTTATTGAAGAAGAAAACAAAAGCAGCATCCTCTTCCCCTCTCTTCCCCCCCCCAACCCTCCTTTTTTTTTTCAGTTTAGAAAATCTGGTCTTTATTCTAGGAATTGCATGTTGGCATGTAGAAAGTATACTGTTATAAATCCTAAAATCACAACAGCTGTTGTAGTTGACCAGTGTTCACTCTGTGTTTATTAAAACTTCTAAAGTTTTGTATTTACTAATTGTTCATTGCTGAAGATGTGGGCATCTCTTATAGGGGTCATTTCCAAGCCTGTATAAATATTCAAATGCTGTTTGATCATGCTTGTCAGTGGGCTTTGAAATCTAATTAGGCAATTATAGCTTAAATTCCGTAGCTGAAAATAAATGCAGCTCCATCTTTTCTGTGATCTATTTTCTAACAATGAAACCTGCTGAGTACAGACTAATTACAACAGGCACTGCACATTTCGTTCAAGAGTAAAAGTGATGCTTAAGCATAAAAGTGAAATATACAATTATACTGAGAAATATCATGGGCCGTGCTTTGGAAGTAGCACTAAAATCTCTCATTTTTGCTCTCAATGGCATGTCAGGGTCCCATTGAATTTGCTAAAATGTTGAAGGAACTCTGCCTCCTGATTCTTATTTGGGATATGTAGGCATGCAAGTTAAGTCTGATCTGAGAAATTAGCACTTTATCCCAAATCTCTGATGCCTGACTGTGGAAAACATACTTCATTATATTGCACATAGTTGTGTAGGGGACTGATTGGGAAATGATTCTTCTTCAACCTTCAGCAAAATCATCAAATAACAGAGAAACCTACAGATGGTGCCTTAAGTTAGTATTGATATGATATTGAAAAAAAATCTGTAGTGCTGAGATGATTTTCTAGGCTCATCATTATCACCTAAAATCTACAAAATGATAAAAAGAGATTTTCCTTTCTCTCTTCCATAACAGTATCCACACAGATGGTCTGAAGGTGAAACTTCGCAAATGTCCATCCCAGAAGGATGCTTTGATTTTAAATGTTTAAAAACAGTTTTCTAATTAGTCCTTCTTACAGCCTGAGTTCAGTATACATATGTTATTTCATTGATTTTCATAGGCTTAGTCAAGTATTTTAGCGATGGCATTTCTTAAGCCTCTTAGGAGTGAGTGAGACCATGTTTACTGCTAGGATCTCTCTTGCTTAGCTTAAGCTCACAGTGCAGTGTAATCAAGGATGCAGTTGATCTGGTAAGCTAAACAACTGTCTTATTTCTCCCCTCCTGAGAAAATTCACAAATACCTTTTCTTTTTTTTTTTTTTTTTAGGAGCTTTTTATAGCCAATTGAAATTTTAATTCCTTCCAAAATGACTACTCTGGAGATTAGATCTTGGCATATCCCATCTTGCTTTGTTTATAAAGGCTTACTGGATGAAAGAGAAAAGGAAGAAGGAAAAAAGTCTGTTTGTGAAGACTGTTCTGGTATCTGTTAGATTCCTTTGTGAAGTAACTCTTAGTACAGTAGTAATACATTTGGAAAGTTTGTGTCAATAATACCTTATGTTTCAGCATATTTGCCTGTGGGCTCTGGCTTCTGGGACCTGTGTTGGGATGTGGGGTGGTAGACACTGTTTCAGGAAGGAAAGCAAAGATATAATGGACACAGAATGTATGATGTCTTGTTGTTAATTTGGGAAAATATTTACAGGAGAAGAACTTGCCAAGCCATGCAGCTAACTGTTTATTCCCTGCTTTTATTTCCATTTACTTTTTTCTCTTTTGCCAAGGTATTAATGTCTTAAAAGTCTTCTTTCATCCTCCTGTTTTTCTTTAAACATATCTTTCGTTTCCAGACACTTGGGAAGGTCTTTTCTAAACTGATTTCCATCCACTCTCTTTTGGCCTAAGCTTTTGTCTCCTGCCTTCCCCCTCTTGTAGCCCAGCTTAAAATGCCTCTGTCCCCTTAGCTTTCTTTTTATTTTTCCCATCTTCAGCCATTTCTTTAAATAAGTACAAGCATCGCTAAAGACTTCTGTATACTAAGCAAAATAGAGTAAAACAAAATACTGTTCCTCTCAAAAGACTTCTCTCTCATCCCAATGGTCATGTGCCATCTCCCTTTACTTGTCATTTGTTTGAATAGATCTCTGTCAAATACCATGATGTGGGCTCTTTTCCCCTGGTATCACTAAAATCTGTCCTAATGCAAACTCCATCTATGCCAGAGCTTCTTCTAGGGAAGGTCTCTCAACAGTGCCAGAAGACTTCTGCTTGCATAATCTTTTGCCTTGCTTTGGTTTTGATACTGTCTGAACTTTTTTGGAGTTGATTCTAACATAGGCAGTATGTTTTATTTTTCCTCCCATTATTTTTTCCAAGTTGCATTGAATAGTCACTTACCATTATCCATCCCATGGTTATGCCTGGTTTTCTTCCTAAAAAAAGTGGTCTAGATAAAGCCTGAGAAAACTCCATGAATAATGTTGAATGGAAATGTTTATTGGTGACATCTCTCTTCAGGAAGGGCATTTTAGACAGAGACCCATCCCCTCCATCCCCTGACAGCAGGGCTGGTGGCATGGGCAGCAGCCATGGCTATATGAGGATTCCCAATACTATGCAGCAAATATGATGGATCAGGGGACAGATTTTGGAGGAACCTATCAGTCAGAAAGAAAAGAAGGGAAAGGAAACACAATGTTATTTTTAGAAGGAAAAAAAAAAGAGAGAAATCAATTCTTCCTTGCTTCTTTACTGAGCTCCACAGCCATGCTCGCTTCCAGATGTCCCTGAAGCAGTGCCTGGGCTGTGCTGCCACCTTCCTCCTGCAGCCAGCCTCACGTGAGCTGCTCTCATCAAGTCAGGCTGGAGGGACTCGTGTGCTTGAGGCTGCTCTGCATTTCCATACTATATGTATGTGGGCAGCTGATGAGCATGGTGTAAGTACAGGCACAAGATAGCTAAACTGCACTGCTTTACCTCCAGATGGCACAATTCGTTGATTTATTAAATGTACAAATGAGAAAGGAGCCAGAACCACTCAATTTGTTCACGTTGTCGTAGTCCTTTCTTTGAACAGAAGCCCTGATCTAGCAAAATGCTGTCTGCACCCTTTTTCATTGCCATAGTTCACAATCCCACCAACAAACTTTTCCAACTTTGTTCTGCAGAGAAGGTCATCTTCATCAAATATATGTTTCTAGCATAAATATATAACCTTCTGTATATTTATAACTGCTACGTAGGAGTGTTTTTTGAACAAAATCCTGTTGAGGCAGATGTCTGGAACTTGCTTTAGTTTCATGTCAAAGACACATGGATCCTATCTTGTCTGAATTTGCTTTATCAAATTTACTTCGAGCAGAGATCCAGCCAGAAGTGGTTAGTGGACTTGCAGTGGTATTGCTGGGTCAGATCTTTAGCTGAAATTTCTGATGGATGTCAGTTAGAACAGTCAAAGTCACGCAATAGCCATCACTGCTATCCTTCCTTTGTTGTGTGTTATCCTTTCTTTGTTGGGTATTATCCTCTCTTCGTTGCGTGTCTTGTTTGCACAGAATGCATTTACCGAGTGCATTGGGGTTTTGTTTTGGTGACAAGACTCTTATCGTGCTTTTGTGATAAAGAACAGAGGACTGGCCAACATTAACCAGCAGTTCGGGCTGATGGCATTGTGGTTATGTTTGCTAAGTAATGAGCCATGCATTGCTTTGATGTACTTCGTGAAAATACAAAAAAAAAAAAAAAGAGAAAAAAAAGGGGCAGCGTGGATCCTGATTTGTTAAAAAACTTAGTGTCTCTGATTGTAAAATTAAGGCATATGATAACTTCTAGTGATCCAAAGGGAGAACAGGAGCAAAACTGCTACCTAATGCCTTTCACTGACTTTGTAGTGATGGGCTTAGTACTGGAGCTGGAAGCGTGGATTATTGTCCTTTGTTGTAACGCAGCAAGAGAGTCCTGAGATTCGTCTTCCTAATGCTTACCAGGATGTCTGAATAACTCGATCTGATCAGGTGCTTCTTCGGCTCAGCAGGACTGAGCTCTCAGCTGCTTTCTTTACCTTTATTTCTGGGATGCTGCGGTCAGGATGTGGGAAGCAGCGGCTGGGGCTGCCGGCATCCGGCTGCCCCCTGCCCAGCAATTGCTGGGACTGCGGCACTGAGCTGCCCCACAGGTCCCTCTGCTGGCCTTGTCCTTGGGTCGAGTGCTTACGGGATAAAGTCATTGCTTGTCCTCGGAGCAGCCTCCCGTGTCCCTTGCATTAGTGAGTGCTGCAGCTGGGGTGAGATACGGGCAGAAGACGCAGCCCACTCAAAGCTCAAACCAGATTCTCTGCCGTTGAGGAGATAAAAAAGTGAAACACTTGGGAATTGTTGTTTATTATACTTTCACATTATCGCGTTTGCCAAACACACGCCTGTGTGAATGCACAGAATGTGTGTGGTAGAGAGGTCTGCGAGTCTTCTTTTTGTGGCAGAGATGGATGGGAGTATTCTTAATTAAATTCTAAAGATATAAAAATGCAGTACACAATCTGTACTGTTTCTGGTAGGGTTTTGTGGTATTTTTGTTGTTTTTCTTTGTTTGTTTTACTTCTGTTCTTTTTATATTGATGATCATTTAATTGCTTTGTATGAGTTTAGGAATTGTAATGCTGCTTACTTTTAATCCTATTATCTTTTTTCAAGTTTTTCTCTGTGGTAAATGTCATAAATTTCTTAAGCTTCAATTTAGGGACTTTTGTTTCCTCTTTTTCTCCATCAACCTGGATTGCATTTCTCTTTCCTACAGCTGAACAAGCAGAAGGCCATATCCATCCAATCTGTGCTCTCGAACCAAAAGAGTTGGTGTAGACCCTGTCCCTAAGCAGTACTGAATTAAAAACGATTTGTATGTAAGGGTCAAGAAGTCATCTAATACTTTCTATCTTATCGTTTAATTTTTTTAGTTATCTAAGTTGAATCTAAGTATGTGCTTTACTCAGTAAACTAAGTTCTAAATAAGAAATCTTGTCCAGGGAATAATCTCCCTTCCTCTCTCATCTCTCTTCCTAACTAATTAGAGTCAGGTAATTCCATCAGATTTTGCTCCACTCCTCAGCCCCACAGCTCTTGCCTCAGAAAACCTTTGCATGTCTCTTGCTGCTTCTGTTTTTATTGCTGAACTCACCATCTGAGCTGATTCACATAGGCTGCTGCAAATGTGTTTCAGTTGCCAAATTCTGATTAAAGCCCACTCACGCCTGAAGCTAAGCTTGAGATTTTCAGGTTATCAGATATCATTGCACTTTGCATTGTGCTACACTGGCTGTTTATATCAAGAATCTGCTTTCAATAGAATTTAAAGGAAATTATGTAGAAAGAAAGAAGTAGAAAGAAAGAAGCCTATGAACTTAAATAGATTTGATTGAATGGAAGTTCAATTTTTGTAATGGAAGTTCACATTTTGCATATACTGTCCATTTGTCTAATAAAGTAGAAAGAAAACCCACAGCTCGATGTTTAACTCCCCAAATCACGTTGCCACTCCCAAGAAGGCTGTGGGCAGTTGAGCTCTCAGATGAGTGCCTGAGTTGCTGGCTCCCTGCATCACACTG
This sequence comes from Cyrtonyx montezumae, assembly GCF_038088225.1. Lineage (NCBI taxonomy): Eukaryota > Metazoa > Chordata > Aves > Galliformes > Odontophoridae > Cyrtonyx > Cyrtonyx montezumae. The sequence goes on along the minus strand of NW_027072089.1, from coordinate 114,811,243 downwards.
CACTGCACACAGGGAGGGCCTGGCCCAGCCCCTGCGTGGAGCTGCTCTGCACCAAGGTACTGGGCTTGGAGCACAGCATGAATTGTTTAACTTCAAGGAGCAATTGAATCCAGTGCACCAAAGAAACCTGTTTTCCTAAGCAAGCTGGTCATTGGTCATTCTCATTGGTCACTATGACTTGTTGGTCAATGCATTGACTTTGAAATTAATTACAGTAATATTACACTTAACTCGGTAGCACTTGGTGGCACTTTTATTCATGTAATTATTAGGACTGTTATGAAAGTAATGCCTCATATTTTATCATGCTGGCCCACAGCATCAGAGGTGGGTGTTGGTGGTATAACAGTAGAGGCTGAACCTTCTTGCCAGTATTCCTTTACAGGTTGTTGCCCTGTGACAGGGGTCATCAGAGGGACCATCTGACAGAATGGTCAATGACATGGAAATGTGTATGAAGCAAAGGTGTGTCATAGAACTTTTGAGAAAAACATGAGAAAAATGAGAAAAAACAGTACCTACTGACATTCATTGCTGCTTGCAGAACATTTCTGGTGACCAACCTGTGGCTGTGGGCACAGTGAGGCAGTGGGTGTTGCATTTCAGCAGTGGCAACAGCGACAGTGGGTCACCTCAGCTGGTGCAGATTTTACAAGTGCAGCATGGAGGCCGTTGTTCATGGCTGGCAAAAATGTGCAGCTAATGGTGAAAAAAATTGTGCTTTTTATGTGGTGTAGTTTCCGTGGAAATAAATAGGAAACATTACTTTTGGAGCAATTTTTGCCTACATTATTATGCCTACGTGAGAAGCACACTTTCATCAAAACAAATGAAGTGCGTATTACACATCAGTAGAATTAACTATTACAAACACCGAAATGTTTTCTTTCCCTTCCTACCTGAATTATGGGAATCTCTTGGTAAGCGAGGTTGCATGTGTAGGTCCTCCTGCTTTTCAAGTGTACCTAAGCCAGTGTTTGGCATTTCATTTGGACATAGAAAAAAAGTCATTTCTTTCCTAATTTTGTTTTCTTCATCTGGGCTCTGCATTTATTATTTTCATATAACCATTTCTAGAGCTTTCCTAAAACTGCTGTTAGTGTGCTATCCTACTTTCTGACTGATTTCTGAGTGTCTGCATCTGCTTTTAAGCCATCTGAAAAGTTCAAAACCTCTCATGGCACTAAACCCTGTCACTGTACTACAAATAACAGCAAATGCTTTCTTTTTTTTTTCCTGTGGATTTGGGCAACTTTTATATGTGTTGTTATTTTTTCCACACATCAAAAACCAAAAAAAATAACAAACTCCTGCTCATTCTCCTTGCCCACTCTCCCCCCCCCCCAAAAAAAAAAGAAAACTCACAAAAAAACAAACATAAAAAAACACACACAAAAGAGCCCTATCCCTTCTCCTCTCCTCCACATCCAGTATTTTCTGGTAAACACCATTCCAGATATATGTATTTGGTTTTTGAAAGTCACTGAGAAAGAGCAAATAACTGTTTGAGTTTTGTTGAGTGTTTCGTACGTACACTTAATTTTTAATTGGGAACTAAACCTGAATTTAGATGTTATGTTTTAGTAGATTATAGATTCTGTGTCAGGGAGAAATTAAATGATCTCTGTCCTCATATAATGGAAAAAGATTGAAGTGTTGTATGCCTCCTGAGCGGGTTGAGACAATTTCTATTTTGGCATCGTACCATAAATGTCTCATGAGGAATTCGTTACCATATTTCTGACTGTATAGTCCGTATGTATAGCCTAGTGTATATTTATGTATTTCCTTATTTCACACTTCTTAGGTGCCCCTGCACTTCTTAAAGAAAACAAAATACCATTATAGGAGTGCAACTGTTCCGAAGTTCATTTCTACTTTAAAGAGCAGAGGGCTGGCTTGCTAGCAGCGGCTCGCTGAATGCACTCTGTTGCCATAAAGATAAACTGCATAGGTTTCCCAGCAATGAAGGTCAAAGGACACATGCACAGCTATTTATTTGCTTTTAAAACAGAAGGAATATGATTTATGCAGGATATTAGCTAATGTCATAGTGTTGAGCTTTGCAGGTGCGGCCCTGGGAGCCTGACCCCCTGCTAATCTCCCGGAGTGAAGCGGGCATGCATGCAATGGCTTTGTTGTTGCCGTGCAGCGTCCCAGAGTGGAATTCTGTGTGGGAATTCTCATCAGGTCAGAATTAAACGAGCTACAAACATTTGGCAGTACAACTGGATGGAGTTGCTGATACCCACTGTTGCCGTTATTGTTATTGCGTTTGTTAGCTGGGCTATTTTTGCTGCTTGTTTTGCTCAGCAATCTTTAAACTTGTGCTGGAAGTGCTTCCTATTTTGCTGATGCTGTGCACAAACCGAAGTGATTGACTTTGCGCATTCATAGCAGTGATCGAGACCCTTCAGGGAAATGAGGCAGCACTGATGTGCAGGTGTTTGAAGGCCCTGAGAGCACATCCCCAGAGCACCCTGAGGCCTATGTCATCCTACATGGGTCTTTGAGAGGCAAAAGAGGATGGTCTGCATGGTCTGAGGCAATGGGAAGAAGAATCAACAAAGATTTTCAGGCCTTGTTACATGACTTGGCATATATGTAGAGAGCAGAAGTGTGTTATAATAAGCATGTTATAACAGATTACCAGCAGTTAGTTTGCCTTAATTTGAGGCTGTTAATTTATTCCTGCTGTGCAGTTGGTGTGTAAATTCCACTTGAGATATCACTAGTGCAGAATCTGTAGTACAGGATTTACAGCCAAGATCTTTATTCCTGTCCTTGTGATATTTGATAGGTTCCTAACCCAAATAGAGACTGTAATTTTAAATCCAAACAAATAAAAAAAAATAATGTTGCTTTAATGCTGTTTGGAGTAACAGTAGAGAAAACTGTGCTGCTGGGCATAGAGAAAGTTAAAAAGAAAGGTATTTGTAAAGAGGCAGGTAGAAACCTCTAGAGGGAGCTCGAAGTCTTTCGTTACAACTGCAGTGACAAGGTTTTACACGGAGTTTTAACTATTTCCTAGACTAAATTAAACTTTTTCCTTTTGATACTTTTTTTTTTTTCTTTTTCTGCCTTGCACCCTGTCCACACACTCCTCACTTCACAAGTGTCATCCCATGAGCAAATGTGGTGACAACTTTGCCGTCTTGACATTTCTCCTTCTGGGAATGCCAAACTAAGCAGGGAGCAAAACGTCTCCCTGTACCTTAGCAAATCAGCAAAATATTTGAAAAAATGCTTAATTTCTGTGAACCAAATACCCTGATGGTTATTGGATTTGTCACAGCATATTGGGTTTCTCCTGCAGCCATACTGACCTTCCTATGCTATAGTGTGGTGGACCAACCCTTTTAGTAACAAATCAGGCAAAAAGTGCTTAATTAATGTAAATAAACCCATTTTAAAAAAAGAAAAGAATAACTAATTTTGTGCACCATCATTATTGCTTTTTTTTTTTTTTAATTTGGTATTTTAGTATTTTACCCCACAGTTTGAGAATACAGGAACGGTGTACAGAACTGTTTTTAATTGAGAGGTCAGCAAATGGCTTTCAGCAGGACACCACACTCATGAGTGGACTCAGCTCTCATAAAGCCTGAGTGCTGTAACAATGAGCAGGTTATGAAAGGCTTTTCTCCTGAGCAAAATATATGTACTGTTAAGCCATAAATCATTATATACTCTCATTTTAGCACAAAGAATTTAAGAATGCTAAGTAATTGGCTTTTTCCCTTCTGCCTTGAGCTTCTGAGTCTTGTTGTAAAGGCCAGGTCCTGTTGCTGAGTGATCTAAAAGCTACTGTCGCAACCTTTTATTCCCTGGGTGCAAATTAATCCTTTGGAAGGTAATTGAAGGAAATTGATGACATTATTTGCTGTATCGTGGGTATCAATGGTATGCACTCAGGGGCAGTGGAGAACCACTCAGATCTACCTATGTGTGGTGGCTGAGCTCAGCAGAGGAGTGAGGAACTATTTACTGAACTCCCTTTGAGTTTTGCATTATTCTTCTGATTATCTTGGTACGTCTTCCTGGACAGTATACAGTGTGCTGCTGTCTTACGCAGAGTAAAATAATCATGTTATGATAAAAAAACACACAGAAGTTCCCCTAACAATTTTGCTTCTGGTGCTGGGATGCAGATTAAGGGTGAGAGCAGAACTAATTAAATTGCATTTTGTTGGGGTTGTGTTGCAAACTCAATCATTGTTTTCAGTATGAGAGCACTATTTGGAATCATTTTTGTAACTGAATTTCTCCCTCTGCAGAAATGTCATCAAGTGCTTGATAATAGCCCTGAATAAACACAGCCTTGTTTTAGTGGCTGGGTTTCTGCTCTTCAGCAAACAAACTTTGAACGTTTGATGTGGATATTAGAGAGGAAATAGTAGAATTTGGAGGATAGGAATATTAGCTTTTGCATTCCAAGCATATAAATTATACTTTCAGCTTGAAAATATGGTATAAATATGCATATTACAAAGCTGGATTAAAAACCAGATAGGAAAAAAAAACAAAACAAAAAACCCAAAAGAGAACAAAAGGTTGTGATTTATAAAGTGTGCTAGTTACAGCAGCATTTCGTAGCTCCGTGTGTTAAACACCTAATCTTGGCCTGGAACTGACCTTGCAGTTTATGAGCTAAAGGTAACAATTATGCAACAGCTGAAATATGCAGACGGGGCTTTACTGCCTAAAAAGAACTGCTGTCCTGTATTTTGTTTGAATTAACACACTTCACTGTTTATGAAACTTTACTTCATGCTATTGGCAAGCAGGGGAAAGGAGTGTCATACAGCAGCTTGAGAACAAATCTGGGGCTGGTTGCACTGGGTTAGGTGGGATCTGCATGAGGAGCTGATGGCTCTTTGTGGTGTTCTGGAACAAACCAAGTTTGCACAGCGAAATTCTCCTGCAGGAGATGAAGTGCTGACAAAGCTCAGTTGTGATGTACTATGCCAAGGAGAGTGAAATGAAACTAAGTCATTTAAACACTGGCACAAAATAAAGTGACCGTGGCATAGAATTGATTTTATTAATTTTGATAACATGTTACAGCCTGCAAGGTGTCATCAAACTTTAACCTTCTACTCGTGGTACACTCACAGTGCAGTAAGGTGACTGACTATTGCTTCTGCTGCTGCAGGTTACAGCTCTTTTTCTGAAGCCAGACAGAAATTAAACGTGAGAAATAATGCGCCCAGACTGTCATTTGAGCAGCAACCACAGGTCACCCTTATAAATTAAAATGATATTTCCATTTCTTACCCTTTTGCATGCAAAAATCTTACCTATCTGTTTAAAAGGAAAAAAAAAATAATTTTTTTTTGTCCATTCCTCTGGATGATTCAGTAGACAGCAAGTCAGCCTGCATAATGGCATTTTCATGTACATATCTAATTTTACATAAATACTGAATTGTTATTATTCAGACTTCAGTGATGTGGAATCTCGAGGCAGTGCTCTCAGTTCATGGCACACGTGCAGATCTCTAATTTTGTAAGTAAATGAAGCATCCTCTGGCATCTGTTTCACTGTTTGCATTGGCCACAACCAGCTGCTTTTTCATGAGCGGACTGCCAGAGGTGGTTTCAATTTTCCTACTGTTTGTCATACTCTTTAAGATCTTAGAATAAGCCACATGGCATCCACATCAGATGCCCAGTGGTTTTTAAAGCTAGTTACAGATACAGCCACATAGGTGTGTTTAGATAGTAATATTTGCAGAGAACTTTTGTGATAAAGACAGCTGAAACCTTATGGTCCATCTCTCAGACAAACTCAAATGCATTCTCTTGTGCCATAATATCTCTGCAACAGTGAGTAAGAAAACCACTGAGGTTTTAGGGAATTACTTTGAACAGCAGGTGCTAAGTCGTCGTGTCTTTCCCAGACAGATGTTTTAGCCACAGATGAAATGGGCCAAGTGCATACACCCCGGCTTTGAAACAGTCGGATCAAACCGTTTGGATGCATGGGATACATTTTCATTGTGTTACAACTGCAGCATTATCATCATTAAAATATTAGCTAATGATGAAATGTTCCTTGAGTGCTTTTTCACAACATAATGAGAACAAATTTGGTGTGAAAATGTGGTGCTAAACAGTGTGATTTCCCTTGAGAACCATTTGTTATACATGCCATGAACTCTCTTCAGCATAATATACATCTTTGGTGACAGACTTTCCTAGCAGCACCAGAAAAACATCTTCTTTGATATTCATGCTTTAATGGAGAGGTTTCTAACGGCCGCAGAATCCTGTAGGAAAATATAATGAAACCCTTTAGTTTTAGATTTTCCTCCAAAATGAGGTGTGAATGCTATTCTTTTGGAAATTATAATGCAATGAGTCTTTTTGCACAGCTGGCTTTCCTGGGATCTCCAGGGATATTTTAGGCAGAATAAAATCAATCTCTTTGGAATTGCCAGTGTGAAATACGATTTGTCCTTCCCGCTACCTTAAAAATTTGTCACACTGCTGTTCTAGGCTTCATGGACCTTAAGGTAAATTATGACATCTCAGATATGATTGTTTTTCACAATTTCTATAAAAATAGCTGGTTATCTATGCGTGAAAGAATTTATAATGGGACATAAGAAAAGCTTTTTCCCTTAGGCTCATATTCCAGTGTAATCTAATGAGTTTAGAGCCCATCCCTGACCTTCGCAGGTTAAAGAGAATCCTCTCAGGGAAACAGACGTGCTTCAGATCGAGCCCTGTGCATGAATTTTGCTGTAGTGGAATACATATAAAATAATTTCCTTATTATGTAATATGTATCTAAAAGCTGTGGTGATTCCCCATGTGGTTTTCCCAACTTTCTGCCTCCTCTCTCACTTGAAAGATCTGAGGAGAATTGTTCTCCAGGGCTTTGGAAACTGCTTTCAGTGGATCCAATAAAGAAACTTTTTATTGCAAAAACTTGATTTCACTGACTTAAAACAAAGCTCTGGTTAAGAAGGTTGATGTAGTCTGGAAGAGAACTGTCTCCTCCTGGAGCATTCAGTAGCCTGTCTTTCTCTGCAGCAGCTGCAGCCCTGCTCTGGTGCTGACACCAGGGTGTCCAGCTGTGCAGCTACTTGGCTGCTTGGGGCTGAGTTTCTTGTTTTTCTTTTAAATGTATTCATTTCATCCCAGAACCAAGTTGGAACTTTTTTTGAAGTCTCATATTTTGCATTATGGCAAAATCATCTCTTTTTTTTTTTTTTTCCCAGGAGAAAGTCTGCAAGGCTTTTTGTTTGAGAGGACCCCCGAGCCCTTTGCTTAGCAGCATATGGTAGGATTCATGTTCAGAAGCTGTTCTGCTGAGCCCCAGCCCTGTGACACGTCACTTATGCTCTCTAAGGCAGCCATTTAGTAGTGTGCTGCATGTGTATGATGTTATTTTTCATTAAAGCTTTAGGTCACTTACTGTTGTAGCTCTTCTTTTTTTTTTCAGAATCAAGAGTAGGAAACTTAGTTGTGATGTTGGCATGTTGGACTGAGTTTTGATGATATGAAAAATTGTCACTTATCTTCAATGGATACTTTTAATTAGATCTACAGTAGAATGCTGAGATGAGAAAATGGAGATGCTGCATCCATTCTTTCCTGCTCTGCAAAGTCAGAATTCCTGGCCGCAGGGGAATTCTGCCAGTTTGCTGGATGTAAAGATAGTGAAAGACAACCTGATCTTCCTCGTGTAAAGGGCTGACTCCTTGAAGAAGGGCTGGGCAGTGGGAGGTGAGAATATGAATGGGGGTACCATGGACTCAATGCATTGCAAGGTTTATCATCTTGCAATGTACCTCCTATGCCATTGGTGGCTTCTGGTGGCATGCACCCTTCCTGAGTGGGAAAGACAGTAGTGGGTGAGCATAGTGCACAGGTGAGTAACAAGAGTTTTGTTCTCACACCCTGTGTTATTCTCAGTAGTGTTTTCATCTGCCAAGAAACAGTGATCTCAGTGCTAAAATGGAATTTATGATAGTGAATGTATTCAAGTTTTTTTTTTTTCTCTGTGTATGTTAACTTGTTTTCTCAACTTCACATATGACACAGTCTTAGTTTCCACTGCATATTAATATTGCCATATGCAAGAAATAAAATGCAAAGAAAGGATAAGTGCCTTTTCCAAGACCACACAACAAGTCAGTAGCAGAGCCGAAATGAAACCACAAGAATTCCGGCTCCTTAATAGATTTTTAAGGCATTTTGGAGGGCCTCATCCAGACATGTACAAAAAACTTTCTCTAAAATGTAAATTTTGAACACATTTGAAGGATGATTTAAACTGAGCTATGTTCTACTGTTCAGTATAAACAGGTGTTTGATGGCAGTGCTACCTGCTGACATTCTTCTGATGGATTTTTCCAGCCATTTGGTGGTACTGTGTTTCTAGTAATGAACAACTAAAGCAAAGTGGTCATTGGTAGCCACTGGAGCCACTTCTTCATAGCAATCTCACAGTGTTTAAGGGAGCATCTTTAAAAGCTAGTTCTTCATTAACCTGAAGCATTTTCATGCATTTACATCAGCACCAAATGATAACAAAGACAGATAATAGCTGTCTTATATATTCGCTTTGGTATAAATGACAGACTAAGGAAAATTAAGCTGGTTGTTGCTTTCATGTCGCTGAGTTCTTACTGCAATGCTATATGCTACAGAACCCTGATTAAAAGCAAATAAATGCACAGAGATCTGAACTGATTTAGACCTGAACTCATTTAGAACACATGGGTTGTGGGGATCAGATTGTTCATAGCCCAGTGGAAAGTATAACAGACTGACTTTGTCCTAGATGCTCTGCACAGGATACCTGGGAACTGTCAGGCTAGCCTGCAATATTGAATTCATGCCTCACAGCCTTTTTTTTTTTTTTTTGTGTGTGTGTGTGTGTTCAACAGCAGCAAATCTAAACTGTGTCTGTGAGTTCAAGGAGGAGACTCTTCCAGCCATACCTTTTGCAAACTCTTTACTCAGATTCCATCACTGGGAAGAGGAAATCATGTGTTGTTTCTGGCCTAGCCTACCTGGCAGCAGCTAAAACGAGGTCATAGAACTCCAGGTTCATAATAACGTGTGGCTTTTAAGTTGTTGTTACGTTCTTTTAGCTTTGTAGCCAAGTTTTGTTTGTTATTAGGGCAGTAGAGTTTGCTCGGGATACTAAAAGATGTACTGCCTCCAAGAGTTTTTACTGCCTATGTTTCACGTAGGGATTTTAATGTGCCATTTCTTTTGCTATGCAGAGAGAGGACTGTTCTGTGTGTGCCGGTCCTTCACAAAGAGAGCTCCTAGCCAACTTCTCTCCTGAAAGAGCCATTCCTTCCCCAGCTGTTTGCTGCAAGCACTGGCTCAGCACTTGCTGTCTCTGGCTAGTTGTGATGCGTTCCTGCCTGTACTGGATCTGTAGCTCTTCCAGAGTGTTGGATACACTCTGTGAGAGAGTGAGCTGATGTACTGGGCTGTTGGGGTAATCCAATTGGAGATTGGACTGCCCAGCTCAAATACCCTTTTATCAAAACCAACAAAATGGAATGGTTGTTCCTATCAGAAAAAAATATAGAATCGGGAGTGTTATGGAAAACTTTGTTATGAGAAGTAATTTGGTATTGCTGTGCATAAACCTGAGCTTTGTCAGTTTTCCTGAAAGCAGTATTATTGTTTGTGAGAGGAGCTGGTCTTTTTCATTATCAAGACAACAGGAAAAAATATTAGCTTGATGCTGGCGTTATATTGGCACTGAAATGATGACGAATTCGTTTTCATGGATTTGGGAAGCTTTTGAATTTAATCTGGAAATAAAATGAAATTATAGTAAATAAAAGGAACTGCCATAGATAAAACATTTTTTCTTCTAATTACTTCATCTTAGAAAAAGAAAATTGTGTGTGCTTGACTTAATAGCAAAGTGTGTCACTGAAAGGTTTTTTTTTTATGTCACTTTCTTTTTTTAATTGGAATGTCAAGTCAAGAGTCCCGTATGACTAGAACAAACTGTTTCAGTATAATCACATTGCAAGCTATATTTATCAGCTTCTTTGAGTGTTAAGATTTTATAGCAACCAACGTTCCAGTGCCCAGAATCTTAACACTTGCTCAGAAGAGGTATGGTACAACTGAAGCACTTAAATGTATGTTGTAATTTACTTAAAAAAAAAAAAAAAGAGGGATAAGGGGGTAAAAAAACTATAAAAAAATGTTTGTAACTCTGCCTGGTTTTGAGCTTCATACTAAAATTGAGAATAATGTAGGTCATGTCACCAAGAAGGTAGAGTCAGTTACCCATTTTTTTTTGCCACACTGACTGGCCAGCAGCCTGAATTAAGGGACATTCCTGGAAAGCAGAAATTACACATTGAAGAAGCAAACTGAATTTAGCTCTCCTGCTTCCTGTTGAAATCTGCTTTCACATCGAAGTTGGCCAGAGTCTGGAATCAATACTGTTTTTCTGGGACAGCGGTGCTTTTAAAAGAGAGCCATTATGACTGCATTTTTTTGACTGAAACCTGATTTTGTTGTGATCTGTTACATAGAGGCCATATCTAACTTAAAGTGAGTGCTGTTCTGCCTAGGTTTGAAGCACTTGGATCAGCCTTGACTGGAGTGCTATATGGCTTAGGCCAGACAAAATGTGACTGACATGAGGAGAGGTCATGTAATAAATGGCATAATGTCCTTCACAATGGTATCATCTACAGGAATGGCCATTACCAAGCTTCAAAGTTGCGCTGTGACTCTGGAGAAGCTTTCTGAAGCAGACTTAAAAACATTTTATAATTCCTTTAGCTTAGATTAATGTTAATACTTGGGATATTTGTGTTGAATTCCTCATTTTCCATAGATTCATGGAGATTTAGGACTTGATGGGAGAGCTGATGGTCATATGTAAACGCAGGTATATGAGAATCAGTAAATGTTGTTCTAAGGCATTTCCTGTAGCATTCCCATCATTTTCTGCACATATTGTGCATGTATTACCTTTCATCATGAGCTGATGCTGTGTTGGCTGTACGGAAATTATGTGCCTGTGACATAGAAATAGAGGTAATGATTAAAGTGTGGATGAGCATTCTGTTTCATAGGACGATGTCTGTCAGTACATTATTCACCGTTTTAGAAGGTGAAGATGAACATGGAAAGTCAGTGAGAAGTTCCATCTTCGTCTACACACAGGAGTCCTGCAGCAATCTGTACTCAGCAAATCTTGGGTTTAGCTACTCTAAACTTCAAAATAATATTTCAGTTTTTCTGAGCAAACTTCTCTGGATTTCCTAGTGAGCAATGCAGAGCAGTAGTGTGCAAATAGTTGTGACTTTGCTTTTTGTTGATCCTGATATTTGAAGGAGACAGTTTTGCCAAACTGGTGTAGATAATTTAATTGAGAAGGTAAGCTTCGGTGTAGTGAGCTTTCTTATATGTGAAGCAGCTTTGATTTTTTTTTCTTTCTCAGAGCAAAGAACACACAGACTAGCACTCTGTTTTATTCTCTAAGATACACTGGAAGGAGCTCTTTTTTTCTAAGCCAGCAGAACATTTTGTCTTGCAATCTGTCAGTAAATCAGACACGTGGGCTGAGGGGCTGCCTGCATTGCTGTGTGAGAGAGCATTCCCTGGGAGCTACTCTGTTTGACTTGTATGTAGCCAGTGCTGGCAATATACTGGATATTGCTTGGAACATTTTGCGTAAAGATTGCATTTGGCCTCGAACAGTTTGCCTAATGAACCATTTGTCCTCTAGTACGTGACACTTTGAAGCCCCTCGGGGGATGTCAGGTGAATGGGCCTGCTTGGCAGTGAGGGTCAGGCATGCTGAAACACTGCAGAAGCACTCCTGCAGGGTGCTGATGTGAAATTCATCCTATTATTGAAGCAACAAAGTTGTGATTGCATAAACAGAGCCACTTCAGCCAGCCCATCGTGTCATTATGAATTTTCCAGCTAATCTGTCCATTCATCTTAATGGTCCAGAACTTGTGCTCTGTGTCACCCTGTCTTTGCTCTGTTCCTTGATCTCTGGAAACGTCTGTCATGAAGAAAGTGTTTATCTTGAATTATGTGTTGAAGAAGGTTAGAGTGCACACTTTTGAAGCTTGGCATGAAATTTCCTAAACAAACCTTCCCAGTTGCTTCAGGAAAATAATTGAGGTATGGATTTCAGATTAACGTTGTGCATTAATGCTTTTGGAAGCACATTAAAATTACCTTCACATTAATAGTGAATAAAGAAAACTTGTTGAACTGCATTTCAGTTGTTTCAGTTGCATACAAATCAACTTATTCATTGTAATTATGCTAAATGTAAATTTATGCGTGATGATTAATTTATTACAGAGGCTTTATTTACTGAAGCATTTCTTGTATTATGTTTTAACTTAGTGCAGCTCAAAACTTGAACACTTTTCTACTTGGATGTTTCTGCATTGGATTAATGCTAGTATTGTGTTGCTGTGGAATGCATATGTAAGGAAGCAGAGAGTGATATTAAGGCTCAGGGACCCTCAGGAGCTTGAGGCACAGGAAGGATTACAGTAGGAACTGCAGAAAGTCTGAGTCACTCAGGTCACTGCTGTGGAAAGATGATATCAGCCTTTCACTTGGTCTTTTTCAAATGGATGTCTTTAATTTGAACTCAGATATTTTACTTACACTTCAAAGAGGTGGTCCCTACTGCATTCTTTGAAGTTATGTAAAATATTCCTGTCCTGTGTGTGGTGAGCTTTGCCTGTTCTTACGTAATATTTCACATAATTTATACTTTTTATTTGTTTCTATTTTTTTTAATCACTATCAGCCATAGACCTGTGCCTTCTAATATACATTTTATGTAAAGATGCCTGGAAAATTTATTAGGGAAAATAATTAAGCTAAGTGCATTTGTAAGGAATCAGATTTGTTTGGGAAGCTGTTGTGGTTCTGATTTTTTTTTCTTTCTCTAAAGTCATGCAAAGAAACAGATAGAACGGTCTAATGAAACACACATGACTACTTTGCTTTCTTAGAAATGAGGATGCTGCTTCTTCAGTTCAGATGTCTATTAGTCAGTGCTCTGCGATTTATGGAGACAAGCATTAAATCTTGAGAAGTTAGTAGTTCTGCATGAATCAGTAGGGTTACCTGTGCCCAAAACTGAAAACATATCTGTGTACTATTCTAATGCCTAAAATGTGTTCTCAAATTCAGTTATCAATCCTCTACTCTTTTTCCCCACACTTTGTTTTTGGTATTACAGAAATTGTTATTTTTCCTTTGGATTAGAGATTTCTGTGTAGCTGAGATCAACATCAATGTGAATTTGGAAATGCAGGTAATATTTAGTAATCCAGCTAGGTATGGTGAAATAAATATATGTAGTAAAAACAATACTTCAGGTAAAATCTAGTTGGTGACAATCTACTTTCAGATAAAACTCTTGCAGTCTCATTAAGCTCACAATTGACAGGTGGTATTGAAATTCAGAACTGTTTTTCTTTAGGATCTAATATAAAACTGTGTGTAGAGTGTGGAAGTATTTCATTTACTCTAAATGTAACACCAAAGCTTTGGAAATCCTTGGTGCAACTAAGTGTAAACCAAAACAGTTGAGTAAAAAAACGGAAGGCTTTGAAATGTTCACACTCTTTTCAAGTCCTGGCATTATTTTTATTTATTTTTATTCATATTTATTCAAGGTGTGGAGTGGAACCAACTCTTCTAGATCAAATTCTCCTTAATACATAACTAAATTTCTCAAAAGGTAGTGAAACACCCAAATAATTACTTACTTACTTACGTATTTATTTATTTATCTGTTCATCTATCTATCTATCTATCTATCTATCTATCTATCTATCTATCTATCTATCTATCTATCTATCTATCTATCTATCTACCTATTTGTTTATCTAAGGAACAACATTAACAAAGACAGAATTAGAATGGTTATCAGCAATAGAGATGAGTTAATATAATAACTAACAGCAGCATTACCAGTATCTAGATTTACTTAGGAAGGATAATGGTGTATCAGATTGGGAGTTTCAAATTATGCCAATGTTGATAGATGGCTTTGTCTTTAGGAATATAGCTGGATAGGAATGCATGTTTTATATGGCACTGAGGTTCCAATGGTTATTGCAAAAATTCATGACAAGAATGAATTTGGCTCTGAAATATGTAGTTGGTATTTCACTGTCAGAGTTTTTTGCTTGTCACTTCTTTGAGCAAGTCATTGCATTATATAGTTGCTGAGGAAATAAACTGCTCTGCAGAATTTGAAATGTCAGTTTTGTGTCATGCTAGTCCTCTTAAAAGTGAAATGTGAGCGAGAACTGGGGTACTACAAGTGACATTTCAATAATCTAAGTCACTGACAAGAAATTAGTTCTGAAAGGGATGCATTTAGTACCACTCCCAAACTTTGAACTGCTCAAGTAAATCTCTCTTACTGATCATTAACATTCCTCGGCTGTTCCTTGAAATTCCGGTTATCTATGGCTGAGAAAGTTCAAAAATACATTGTTTCTATTTTAGAACTGTGGAGCTTTCAAGCAAACTTTTAAACTGTTAATGGATTTATTCCTTTTGTTGCTGTGTTTTCTGCTGAGATCTATGGGGCTACGTTTTGGGAGAGAATTTATTTTAAATTATGAAAAATACTCTTTAATTTGTGACATTGTGGGGTCCTCTCTTATTCTTAGAATGAAAATCATGCCAAAGAATTAGAAATCTGATATTAACTCAAAAGCTTTGAGTAAATAAAACTGGAAGGTTTTGGCAGACATGATGCTGCAAAGTTCATTGTTCTGCCTGGGTGTTGCAGATCTTCTAAGTGAAAGCCTTCTCTCATCTGCTGGTGCACACTGAATCAGATCCTCAATATAACACTGAATTCAGTGTTTATTAGACTAGATTTCCTCACTGCAATCATTTAAGCTGAAATATTAACTTCATTCAAATGAAGGCCTGTTTGTTGGTTGTATTTTAGATTTTTGTTTGTTTTTTGGCCTTCCGCTTCAGTCCATTTGTGGCATGGTCACAGTAAGCTGGTGCCAAGTCTCCATCACGAGGAGCATATAACAGAAGTGCTAAGTTCATGATGCCCATTAAAATATCTCCAGGAGTTTTGTGGAAATCTTAATTATTAATAAACTCAACATTGTTTCCTTCTCTGATGATGGCTCTGCTACATCCTCGTGCAGTCCTAGTGACTTTGTAGACCCTATAGGATATGGAGTTCCTGTGAGTTGGGGAGTATTTATGTTGTGTATATACCTATCTTTAGTATTTGTAATCCCACTAATTAAATATCCATCCCATTGCCAAACTAGACTAATCCTGAAGGATGATCACTTCATCCTTAGGCAGGGATGAACGTGGGTCAGGAGGGAAGAAGCACAGGAGTAGAGAGGAAACAGGGTGCTTATCCACCGGAACTGTGTCACTGCTCATTTCACTTGCAGTCCTTGTGCCCATACCAACATGTTTCCAGCCAATCTGTGTGGATGTGAGCTCCAGGCCAGGCCTTGGGGCACATGGCTGTGAGCCTTCGGGATGCAGAACTAGCAGCACTCAACCTCTGCTGCCCAAGGTGTGAGGTGTGTGGTGGCCATAACAAAGGTCCTGAATGCTCACAGCCTGCCCGTGGGGACTTTTTTGTGTCCAGACCTCGAAGTGAATCACCCAAAAGTGAGTGGGCTTGTAGAGGTGCTGCTAACTGTAGGCTTTTGAGTGCTTGTGCTGTGCCTTGTTCAAATTTAGAGTTCAGAAAGCAGGGGTCACAAATAAAATCACATGGTTAAAAACTGTTTATTTTCTAAATGTTTAATGTAGAAAAGCAACTAGCAGGTGAGCAGTAAGAAAGAGTTTTGTCATGTCTCTCAAGTTGATTTACTATTAGGAAAGCAAACATAGATTTCCTTTTCTGTAGACTAAGTGCTTGAGACTGTGCACGGGGTTTTGTACAGCATTCCTGAGATGCCTGAATAAGCATGGGGACCTTCTTGTATAAACAACATTGCACATACAGAAACATACATGTATATAAAAATGTCATTTCTTCCATTTAATTCAACATGGATTTTATAAAAGTAAAATACAACATAATGCAAGTGGCAGGTGTATAACTTTGCTTTTTTAAAAATTTTAAGAGCAAGGAGAATAAAGAGGTGTCTGATCAGAACAGGAAAATGTTGTTGATTGTTTCTCCCTATAATGGAGTTTTCTAAAAGAAACTGTAAATTTCGTCTCTCCAGACACATGACCAAATAAATACTTGCAAATGCAAATGTGTTCCTAATATGGCTAACGACTAATGATTTGGTAAAGGATTTCATAATAATCAGAAATGTTGATTTGAAGCATTGCATTTAAAGACTTCAGGAGCGTAAGTCAAATTAAAGCTGCTTGTGGCAGCATCTTTTGTGTCTGAAGGTGTTGAACTGGGAGATTTGGCAGTGGTACAATGTCCATGAGGAAGAAGTTGTTTCTTTACTGCACTTAAAATGGTAAAAATGGGATCTATTCAGATGTTCATTTTCTCTGAGAGCACGAAGTTAAACGCTGTGTTTGTGCTGCTGGTGTGAAGAGATGGATGGTACTTGAGGTGATGGCGTCCTGAACATACATGGGAACCTATAAGTTGGTTTCTTTAGAACTCAAATTTTGAGTTATTCCAGGTTGGGTAAAAATGGCATCTGTATGAATATGCATCAGGAAGTGTGCATCCAGAATCT
Source organism: Cyrtonyx montezumae (assembly GCF_038088225.1). Classification (NCBI taxonomy): domain Eukaryota; kingdom Metazoa; phylum Chordata; class Aves; order Galliformes; family Odontophoridae; genus Cyrtonyx; species Cyrtonyx montezumae. The sequence continues at coordinate 114,794,535 of NW_027072089.1, read as the reverse complement.
GCTCACTGTGTATATGAGAGTTGTTTTGGAGCACAAGGTTCACCTGTTTGAAAACAGAATAGATATGGCTTCTTTCAAGAGGATAAGCAACAAACAAATTATACATGTTTTTTCCTTCTGGAGAGCTATCTTAAGCCTTAAGTCACCCCATTTCTCACTTGAGTATTTTATATACTCACCAAGTATTAGGGAAACCAATAAACATTTTAGAGGGCTTTAAATGGTATTAGAGGTGATTTTTTGTGCTTATATAAGGTATAAGTACCTTGGTTTAAAGGTTGGGCTTAGAGAGTGTCATAAACGTAATCCTAAATGAACTAAAATAGATCTCTGAATCCTAAGTGTATCACAACTTTTAGGATCAGTGTAGTGGATCTTCCTAAGCATTGTAACTGTATTCGTTTTTCACTGTGAAGTTTGATAATCTCACATTTTACAATGTGAAAAACATGTTCTAGTCTTGCTGCTGTTACACTATATTATTAATGTTATCCTCAGTTGAGAGAAATAACCATATGTGGGTGGATAAGGGAAACATTTGGTTGAAAGCAGAGGAAAACATTTTGATTAAACATTTGAGTTGTTGTTTGTCTGTGTGCTGGTTTTTATTTTTAAAGAAATTGAAAGGAAAAAAAAAGGTAAATACCTATTATGTTAATGTTAAAAACAAATGTGCACAAATGAGTAGCTGAAATGCTTTCAGTAGTGTTGAGTTGGTTTGCTGGCTAGACTGTTTGCACAGGACAGGTAGATTTATCTACATACTATGTAATGATCATGAGCCCACTCAGACTTCGGAGGTGTCTGTGTGATGAATCATATGTCCTCATGATAAATGAGTTCATTCTCTGTGTGGAGCTGAATAAAAGAAATGTAAGTGTTGTAGGCAAAAAAAAAAACAACACCATTGTAAGTTGCTCCTGAGACATGATGTTGGCTAAATGGTTTTCAGAAAGGTATGTATAAAAGTGGGAAGGACAGCTTTCTGCTCTGTGTAAGAGGAGATTACCATGAAGACTGAGCTAGGCGTTTTACTGAGGGGCTCAGCAAGAAAGCAAGAAATGGTTGTCATAAATTGACACAGGGAAAGTTCCAACTGGATATAAGGAAAAAAAATCTCTCTGAGGGCAATCAGGCAAATATTTGTGGAGACTCCACCCTAGGAGGTTTTCAGTGTGCAATGAGACCCAGCCTTAAACAACATAACCCAAATTTGGTGGTGAACCTGCAGAGCAAGAGGTTAAACTAGAGATGTCCCCATGTCCCTTTGAACTTTGTGCTTCTACAAGTTAGAGATTTTAGCAGACTTGGTCGCATTCTGCTTTCAGATGTATGCCATTACTACTGCAGAAGGGGATGGTTGTCCTTCAGAGGTAGCCGTAGTTTAATTTTCATATAATTTTATAAAACAGAATACAAACCCCATTATCGTGTAGGTTGAGTATTACGTTACAGCTGATTGCAGTACTTTTTCAATGACTCGTGGAGAAGATACACTCCGTTGAGGCATTGTCTGTGTTACAGGATTCCTGGTCATCACAAATGGTAAGCGTAAGTCTCTGCTCTTGTACTAAATGTTTCTTGCTATCACTGGAAAATTCCTCCTTTCGATCACGGTGTCTTTGGATCCAAAGCAACTTCACTTTCTGCTTTTTTGGATCCTCTTTTCATTTGCTGACAGGGGGAGCTGTTGGTTGGAGTTCAGTCCACTCAGTTAATATTGTTTTCCGTTATTATTTTTCCCTAGAGATCTGGCTGTTTACATGCTTGACTGAAAAGACCAGTTTTCCAGTTCCTGTGTTCAGAAAATATTCATTTGAGTGCAGAAAAGGAGAAATTAGGAAACACAAACAAGAATCTTTGGTACTCAGCTCTAAGCAGCAACAACTTAATACTTAGGAAGAAGAAATCAAATAACATACAATTATGCTAGAATTGCCAGGGCTTCTTAAAAGCTTGTGTGGTGTATTTGAAGACGCTATGTAGCCCTGCAGTGACACCTTGATAATCTTCATTATTCAGATCATAAAGTCAGCAGGATTCGTCTGTATTTAGACTCACGCTCTGTTCCAGCATCCAGGAAGTGTTTGATTTGGCCACAGTATTCCTTTCAGCTCCCGCCCTGGTTCAGGTTTTTCCCTTTTTCTGTATGGTACAACTGAAGCACTTCTTCCCCTCCCAGGCTGGGCAGAATGACAGAATTCTTCCTTCCCTGGGTGTCAGTATGGAAACGAGTCAGAAGTGTCTTTCAGAGCTGGTGTAATTGATGCTTTCTGAGTTCTCCAGACTGTGGTCTGTAACTTACCAGCAGACATCTTCTGTGGTTTTGTCCCCATCTGCCTGTCCCTGGCAATTTGTGTGGGTTTGTAGGATCCTCACCACAGAGATGAATGTAATGTCTTTTCTGAAGACCTGGAAACCAGGAGAAAAAAGGCAAAGTAACATCAGAGTTCAGAACTTGTAACATAAAACTCTTCATCATCTCTTGCTCTATTGTGGTGTTCCTTGTGTCTCCTAGGATTTGAAGGCAGATCTGAAAGAAGAATAACTAAGGAATGCTTCTGAATGCAGATGTACCTCACTAGGTTCGTGCCACCAAGTAGAGATTGACTGATTTTCAGGGGTGTTGCTGAAGGTAGCTTACCTAGTTACAGACTACTCATGCCACAGTCAAACCAGTGACCCTTGTTTCAGAGTGCTGATGTGCTCAATGTGCTGCGCCTTCTTGAGGGCAAGGATCCCAGTTACCTCTCCAGTTGGACATTCAAAGTGTGGACACTTGAGTTCACATATTTTTACCTACGTTAAAAAAAAAAAAATTCTGTTAGATTTATTTCCAAGCCACTTGAAGTCATCTGCCCAGTTGTGTACTTTTTTTCCCAGCCAGACACAGAAGTTACATGAAACAAGCTCTGACCATGAAATACACTTGCTGGGACTGCAGCCCAGCCCCTGCAGAGGCAGCTGGCAGAGCAGAGTTCCTCCTCTTCCCTTCCTAGGGCTGTTGAAAAGATTTGGTCTGCATACAGAGACTTTTCTGTTCTTATTTCCTCAGTTTGAAAGGTTGAATCTTTGCTTGCAGATCATCTTTTGATCCTTCTTTGTCTGGTCCACAAGCTTGTAAACCATGTCATTCATGTCCTCATGGCTGCCAACTGTATTACTGTTTAAAAATAAAGCAAGCCAGTATATTTTCTTATGGTAGACATCCTGGAGCCCTCTGTTTTGGAGGCTATAGGCATCATGCTAGACTAAGGCCAAGAAAAAAAGAAAAGATGAAAAAGGAAAGAAAATAAGAAGAAGCGTTTTTCAAATTAGGAAATATTTTGGGGCAGCATATTTTCAAATAGATGGTCCTGATTTTACCAAAAATGCAATGACTCATAACCATATCAGTATAGCATTTCTCCCGCCCCCTGGGCTGCTTTGGCTTTTCCAACTGACTAATATGAGTACTTGACAGTCTTCTTTATTTCTGATATGCCAGAAGTGTACTCAAGGATTCCCAAAGACATTTCTAACACAGACATGGTAGTATTAAAGGGGCCATGGGATCCAGATGCTATTTGCTAAATGACTTATTTCCCCTCACTGTTTAAAAAGGATAAAACAACCAAGTATTTGAAATGAATTTGGGTCACTTTCAGGGATTTCACAGATACTCAGCTGATCAGTGATTATTACTGCTATTTATTTATTTATTTTCTCCCCAAGAGACTGTTTCTTTTTAATTTGACATCAGGTAGATGTAAAAAAAAAATTCAAAGCATGATTACGGAGTTCTCCATACATACCTATATTGATACACACACTGTTATATCTGTAATTCTAGAGTGAGCAGGTTGCACCCTGTTAGGTTACTTAGCTTTTCCCATCATATACAATTTCAGTGTTCCTCATTCATCTGGTGTTTGTCTGTTTGATGCAACGAGATCAGTATGGCTGCTCAAAAACAATGTTTATTTTTCCTTTTATTTCTGTATAAATGCATTCTTACACACTTGGTTTTTCCTGCTTGAAAATTGTGTTGTTTGCATTGTGAACTCATGCATGCAAACTGGGGATATGCTGGTTTTCAGTAGCTTGCTGAACCTCACATAAATTTGTTAGATTAGTTTTTAAATGCATAAAAGCAAATCAGGATTTCCAGAGGAACTCTGCTTAGTTCGGAGCAGAGAGGTATATAAAGAGCTGTTACACATCTTTGGTATTTTCACTTACACAAATATCTAGAAATGGACTCATAATTTACAAGCTAAACTGTTGTATTGTTATTATTATTATTTTTTTGTATATTTAGTTTAACCAGTCCAGGTATTTGCTCAATTGAGAATTACAGAAGAGAGGAATATCCCGGTGAAAGCTGGGTTTTGTAGGATAGTTAGTGGAACCAGCCATGAGTTTATCATCAGTCTCAGGCTTGTACAATGTTCTGATTCAAAAAGCATGCAGTCAGGATCGGAAGTGGAAAAAATGATCTGAAATTTACTTCTATTCTTGCTTTCATAGTAGTTTGGATTTGGAATTTGGACTTCATTTCACGTATCCTGATAATCAGCAAACTTTACCAGTGCAAAAGTTTTTCAACAGCTGTAAAAACCCTTTTCTGAAACAGCATCTTGCTGTCTGTGACACTGCAATGTTATTTATGGTCAAATAGGATTGAGAAATAAAGGCACAATATGCCAATTAAAGCAGAAAAACAAGCTAGTGCATTTCTGTTAGCGTGTTCCTTTTCACTGGCAGCAGTTTAAGACTTGGGCTGCCTTGGCCAAACTGTCGCTCTGCCCACCATAGACAGTTAGCAATTCTTTAGGCATGTCATCTCATCTCAATGTTGAAGGTTTTGTTTTTGTTTATGTCATAGATCTAATATGCTGCTTCTCTCCTTTTTTAATTTTCATATCAGTTTTAGCTCCACTAGGCAGTTGGTCGTTTCCTCCCAGTCTGTTTTGCTAGTGCCTTGCTTCATCATGTTCCCATCTCAGCTGGGCCCCTAACCACTGCCATAATAAATCGATCTAACAATAAATAATCATGCTTTAAACCCACAATCTCCGTTATTTCTAGAGGATTTTACACTGTATCTGTGCACCCTGTGGAGCAGAAAGATCCTCCTATATTTCAACCACCTTGTAAGCATTTAATCAAAATTCATGGCAATAACTGTAATCTTTATGTAGTCTGAGACCTTTCTGCTGTGAATTTGTGGAGTTCTATAGCATTTCAATTTACGTTTCCCTGAAGTTTCCTTCTTTAAAAATTGGGGTTTGAAAGTAAATGTGAAAATGTGAAAGCATGTTCAACATGCTCATTTTTTTAATTATTATTATTATTTCTTTTATTTTTACTGCCTACATAGTTTCTATTTTCAGTATTTCAGTCTTTTCTTTAACTTCTTTTTCCTTGGGCATTAGTACTTCCTATGATATTGGAAGGTAAGTTATCTGTTTTAGTGTTTATGGCAAAATATTGAGCAATGGAATGGTATGGAGTGGTATCCAATCTGGTATCATGACTTGGTATGACTTCTGGTATCATGGGTCGGGCTAGATGACACCAGCTGGACAGGTGATCACCACTGTTTACTTTCAGGGCAGGACCCCAGGTCTGTCTCAATGGTCTCCCAAGTCACTTGCTGTTTGCTCTGTAGTGGCAGCAGCTGCCTGGGGCAGCTCACATGCTCAAGAATGTGCTGGGGAATTTCCAACAAGCTGTAAATAGGTGGGCCAAGGCAGCAAGTTATTTAGGGTTTTGGTTGAACTGTATAGACTGATCCATAGAGTAACAAGTTCTAGCCATGAGTAGGGCTTGCCATGCAGAGGCCAACAAACTGGACAAGGAGAATGCAGGAAGTGTAGTTTAGCAGATAGATGAGCTTTGTCCTCCAGTGGGTAAGAAAGGCATGTCCTTCCCTGACTGTCATTCATGTTGTTGTGAGTCCTCATCAGTATCAGGCTGGGACTGCATCCTTTGCTTCACAAAACCAGTGGGACTTTCAAAGATAACTTAGATCACCAAAGAGTTTAATGCATCATAAGTTCAAAGTGAAGAAAAATAGTAAATTGAACATCTACTGTATGTGAAACCTTATAAAAGTATGTTTTCCCAAACAGTAGCAGAAATGTGACACAAAGCATAAAAAACTGTCGTCTTTAAGTGTCAAGATTTGTATAGCAGCCAAACTCCAGTTTTAAATTCAGGACTTTTGTCCCACACTCCTGGAGAAACAGGTACAATGCTCACATTCTCTGCCTTTCCCCATCAAGCTTCAATACATATGGGCAAATTTCAGCCAGATTTAGCAGAAGAGAAGTCTGTATTCATGACACAGCCTGCAGTGCAAGCAGTGACTGTATGCTGACTTGCCTTGCGAACTGCTTGCTGCAATCACTAGGCTTTATAAAGCTAGGGAGTATTAATTTTCTGTATGATTTCAATTTGTGTCCATGTTTCAAAGCAATTAATTTTCCATGGGCTTTTCAAAGTATGTAGGTAAGCAAAAACACAGCTAGAATGTATTGTTTAGTTCAACTAGAATAGAAATTAAACTTGAAGTCATTTATATATTTCATGTAGCATGAATTTTTGTATATATTTACAAATATATATGTGTAATATACAGTATTGTAATACAATATGCAAGAAGTGTAATATAGATTTTTTTCTCTTAAGTAGGAATCTGTTGCAAATATTTATATTTTAAATGATTAAAAGATATATTATGGTGAAGAGTCACAAAGACAGTATGTGTGCTTTCTTGAATCTTTGGCAGAGAATCGTCTTGCCTTCCCAGGTGCACTGCAAACCCAGAAATTCCTATCAGTGAAAACCCAAATTAATTTTCTGTAGCAGTTTCCCTCCTGCTATTTTTCACATGCAGATGCTTTTTCATGGTAATCATTAAAGAGTCAAAAATACTTCATTTTTTTCTGACTTAGGCAGTAGCTTGTGTTTCAAAGCACTATTGTATGTATTGTGTGCCTAGTTTTAAACTCATTTTTAAATGCTCCTCATTCTTACCCATAATATGGTGGTTTATTTGATCTTGGCAAGCATTATTTAGTATTTCATTCTGATGCAGTGCGGTACCTCAGTCTGTGAGAAGTTAATTTTAACATCATTATGAATAAAGATTTTGAAACAACAGTCCTCAAGTTTAAGAATGGAATTTTAAGAATTGAATTTTAAGAATTTACTTTCTTTACTAAAAAGCAATTTGTTTAGTTTGAAATAAAACAGACATTCTGCACAACGTTTTTGTCATAAATATATCCCAGTACATCTAAAGAGAAAGCCCCAGTCACTGATTTGCATAGTCGCAGCCAAAACAGTTCCAAATGCAAAACTGATATTAGTAAGTGGTGTCACTCTCTCTTTTATCACTTGTGACTGACATACTCCTTATGCAGCACCATCTCCTCGTGCATTTATTCTTAATTGTACGATGATTCTTCTAAACCATTGCTGATAAGCTAGGCAGTACTGAAAGACAACTGTTAGTAAGATCCAATCTTACTTTATGTTGATAGACTTAAAGCTGTGTCGTATCTGTGAATTTTTAACGCTAGTGATGATCCACAGAATGCAAAACAATTTGTGCAGGATGAGGAAGTGCTGATGCTGTATTTTTTACTTCTTACACGTGTTTCTCTAAAGCTCAAATTATCCCTTGAATAGAGGAAGACAACCTGTTAATTGAAACCCAGGCTACTTTTTTCTTTCATAAGACCTAATTTAGACTAGATTTCAAAACCTAAATAAACAACAGTCTGCCTTCCCATTAAAAAGGAGCGTGTCAGGTTTCTGTGTATTTAAGCCTTTTAAATAATCTCTTCTTAACTGTTCACAAGGGGTCTTGTAATCTTTAAGAACTTATATTACCGTCGTGTTTGGGCTCCACATGACAGGTATGTGTTTGTGTGTTGCAGGGTGGGAAAGATTTGCTCACTGAAATACAGCTCTGGTTAAATCAACATAGGCTGTGTTCCGCTGTCACTGTGGGTAATGAACACTTAGAAATGGTGAGAGAAAGGTTTTGTCTGCGGTGACACTTGGTTAATTTGAAACTTTTAACAGATGCACTGACAAGTGTAAATGTGATTTCTAAGTGATAGAAGCTGTCCCTTTACAATTTGTCTATATTTAAAAGTTTACTTTACTAAAGGCATCTTAAACCTCAGTATATAAAAGCTGTGTGTGACCTCTGTGCATGACACCTTTGCTTTGCTGGCTCAAGTCTTTGCCATCCCCTGAGAGACAAGGACTTAGGGTGAGGAAGAAGAAAAAGAGGCTGAAGGCAGGATCAGACTCTTGAGGTTTGTTAGTAGGAAAAAAAAATAAGAGAAAAACTTAGTGATTTATTGAGTGGTTTGAGAGCATGCTGCAACCGTTAGGAAAAAGAGCCTGGGGCAGGGCAGGTTACCAGGCTGCTCTGAAACAAGAAGTTGAAGTTGGAAGTGGCCGAGTGTTTGAAGGAGGAGCCTACAGGGTGCGAGTGTAACTGGTTTGCCTTGGCAAGGGCACTGCTGCTATGATGAAAATCTGTAGGGTTAAAACTTGGAGCTGGCTGGATGAGGAGGCTCAGGAAGGAGATAGGGAACTCACTACTGAAAACTAGAACAAAGGCAGAGCACAAAAACAGAGGTTCAAGTAGAGCAAAGTAGGCAGAAACGTCCTTCACAGCCAAAATCAGAGTACAAACTGACTGACACCACGTTTGCTGCCAGCAAATATCAGAGAATGCAGTTGGCAAGAGATGGCAAAATCACCCTCCTTGGGAAACCTCCTCTGCTTCTGCTGCTCTTACTTCATGAGTTCAAGTTGCTCTGGGGTCTCAGGGGTGCACACACCCACACAGGGCTTTCAGGATGATGTAGATGGAAAAGCCAATGGGTGCTTGCCTCTGTCACACAGCTCCCAGGTACAGAAATCACTGTATGACTCAAAATGACTTAAAAATCTCCAGAGATATTTGCGGAACCTCTGTATACAGTGACACCATGATTTTTTTGTCTTGCAATGTTTGAAACATCAGAGAGCACATCCTACTCAAGACGTTGATGAGCTGAAAGTAGCTGGAGACTGAAAAACAGAACATTCATTCTGTGCTTCTTCCCTAGGCACCTGCTTATGAGTTGCTGAATGAGACTGGATACAGGACTAAATAAACCTGTAGTCTGACCCGGGACATCCATTCCTATGTCACCTTAAACTTAATAGTGCAAAGTCAATAAACACAAATTCATTGAAATATTTATGTGGTTTTAGTATCATCACTACTGATACCTTAGAAGTTATTTTTGCTTGTCTGAGTGGAACATGTTGCATTTCTTCTTTATGAACCAAATGAGAAAATTCTTCTAGTTTCATGGCAGTTTTGAAAAAGACGCACATAAAGGGAAGAAGATTTGAGAAAGAATTCAGATATTCCTGAAAGAGTGCAGAAAACATCCTCTGAACACAGTGCTGAAATTCTTAGGCCACTCTACTGTTATTACTGGCTCTGTTTTGCTGGAGGAGTATTGGGCTTTGTCAGGCAGAGCAGTTGACTTAAGATGCTCAGTGAAGAGATGATTTTTGGCTTTCTGGGGCTCAGTACTTCAGGGCCAGACTCAAATCTTTGCAGGTATGGGTTTTTTGGTTTTTTGGTTTTTTGAACGTTTGGCATTTCTGCAATTTATAAATCGCTAAACTGAGGTTTTTGGTTTCTTTTTTTTCTTAAATACTCACTGAAAAAAATGCTGCTGAGCTGTCTTTACATACCGTATTTCAGCCCCAAGCATATTTTTATAGCTGAGTAATAAAACTCTGGAAATGGGGTTTTATAATGGAAAATGCAACTTAACCTTAAGTAAAACAGCACCTTACAATAACGCCTGTTTGGAACCTACAATATCCCTTCCTCCCAAGGGTGACGTTATAGTGAAAAGGAGTGTAATAACAGTTTAATTTATCATAAATACATAACATATTTTATGATGATTTGATTGTGTTGAAAAATTTCACCTTACAGATTTTAATAAAGCATCCTACTGGTAAACTTATTGCAGTTGGCTTTCTTTTCTTTTGACTTGGGGTCTCAGCACACCGAAGCATAAATGACTTAGTTTTAGAAGCTGGTTAATAAAAAATAGATTTCCTTTCGCTTTGACTTGTTTATGAAGCTGAAAAATGACTAGGCAGGTCACTGGTGTGTGGCAGAACTAATTTATGCAGTTGTTCAACTGGCAGTGAGTAGAATGCTATGGTTAAGACAAATAATTCATTTTCCTCCATGAATTTAAAATTGAATGAATGGTCTTAGCTTATAACAAAACAGGAGAAGTTCTATCTTCTGCAGATCAGAAGAAAGACATAAATGTGGACTGTGCAAACTGGTCAACCAGATGCCTCATACTGCGGACAGATTGGTCTTCTTTCTTAGTTTGCAGTGGTATGAGAGCTGTTTTTTTTTTCTTGTAAATACTCTGCTAAAATTTAAGTGGCACCAAAAACTTCCACAAATCAAAGCAGAATTCATGAAGATAGTTCTCTCACCTAGTACTCAAACGTTCATGATACCTTCCTGATAAAATAAGGATATTAAGTTGTGAGCTTTACGTTCTCATCTTGTGTAATTTAATAAGAAGAAATTGAGAAGTGAAAGTTATGAGCTTTTTTTACTGTTCACTGTTGAGTTTCATATATAGTGTTGGTCTTATCTAATTTATAACAATGTAGAAAAAATGTATTATTTCACAAACTGTTGCTTGGGAAGGATTAGAATTGTTCAGATAAAACTTGGGAGGACTTCTTAATCAAGCATATGTTACAGGGTAACACTGTCTACTGATAATAACGATAGAAGTATTACTTTGCATATAAAGGGTGCTTATAGACAAAATATAATAAAGTATGCCAAGGCTATAAAACTTGTCAAAAATTGTCTCAAATGACTTGAAGAAACACAGTAGTTAGGAGTTAATTTTTTTATTGAATATCTAGAGAACCAGAAACAAATGGTATTGCTTGCTCCTTTTCACCATTCTTCTGGTAACCCCTTCCTGACAAGCTCGGAGTTTCTTTCAGAGATTCTTAAAATGCAGTTTCTATAAATCTGAACACAAACTGTTTTTTTTTAATTTGAATGTGAATTGGTTTGACGACTGCTAGTGGACTACTTATTTCACATTAGAATATAAGTGAATGATAAGTACATATTATCAGAGCATCACATCTTTACTTTTTTGTTATCAAATATTGTTTTAGAATGGTCATGTAAGTGATTTTGATCTCATTTCCTTTATAATAATCAAATAAAAATGAGAGTAGATACGAATAACATGAAATCTGAATGTTTCCAGTTAGGGTTTATGGTCTGAAAAACTTTGGGTTGTTTTTCTTTTCAGTGTTGTAATCACATGCCTTCTCCCTTGATCTCTACAAATACTGATTTTATTGTTATTCTCACTAAGAGAGACACCAACCATTTAAACTGAATGACCAAACAGAAGCTAGATTTTTTGTTATTATTATTTAATATGCTGGAAGATGTTCTGAGCATGTCACAGATGCCACAGCTATTTTTTTCAGTCAGTCTGAAAAGAGGGAGCACAAATTAGTTGCTGGGTAGTATTTCAGTTCATATTTCTTTTCAGAAGGTGTTCACTAGTAAGGGATGGCAGTCTCCTGACCTAACAGAAATCACAGTAGCTTGAAAAATGCTCATTATGATTCTTTAAAATCGTTTGGTAGTTCATCATTGCCTCACACTAATCAAGTTTAAAGTTCTTTATTACTGATAGCCAAGATAGAAAATGGGGAAGAAAGGTTAAAAAGATGCAAAGCAAATTTAGTTGGTTTCCCTGTGTAGTAGAATCAGTTCAAAGCTAAGATTCTCAGGAAGCTGCATTCCCTTGTCCTGTCACTTAATTTTTGGTTACAAAAATCTACTTTTCTTTCATCTCAAAAACAGTGTTTTTTCTCAGTAATGTTGATAGAAAAGAAAAATTCTTGTCTATAAATCCAGTCTTTCTCTTCATCTTGTGGGCACTAGAAATGGACCTGTACCTGCATTCAGAGTATTTCCAGGTGTTGATTAGGGTTATTCCTTTAGCTCCTATAAATTGTGTACACTCAGTTTCCATTGTATTGGTGTGTTTGTCACCCGGGTTTCAAATAATTTTTGAACTGAAAGCAGTGTATAACTGCAGCAGTATCTTGGAGGGCCTCTGTGAATGCAGCCATGTGCTCAATTGTAATCCTGTAGTTGTATGGACTACATTATGCACCTGTGACAGAAAGATGTCATGTCAAACCAAATTCTTTTCCACCTATCATCTAGTTTCATTCAATTGCTGTGAAACTCCCTTCTTAATTCAAGTCCTTTGTTGTACTCCCTAAGCAATTTATAACTTCTCTTGCTCTTCTTTTTCTCATGTGCTCTCATCCTTGTGAGATTGTACATCTCTCCACATAATATGTTTGTTTTATTCCACAAAATTTCTGTCTTCCCATTCGAAGTGCCTCCTACCAGCTCTGATTTTTTTTCCTCATATTTTCTGCTACTTCTTCCTCTATCCAGCAGCGGAGATGTATTCTTACTCTGCTCAACATCTTTTGTTAACAGCTTGTTACACTTTCAGATGGACATCTACATGCTTTCTCATTAGAGTTCTCACGTTTAGGAGATCCTATATTCATCTGTAAAATTGCATGGTGTCTACAGAAACTTAATTCTTGTTCGTTTGAGATATATATATATATATATATATATATAATAGGTACCTCTTATAGCTGGTGGTCAGTATTGCTGGTATACATCCAAATTTTTGCTTTGTAATTAAATCTTAGCTCACAGAAGTGGATATTTTTTTTGTTCCTTGCTTGTTTTCAAGCCTTGTTGAATTTAGGACTCATGACTATTGATAGAATCACCAAGGTTGGAAAAGACTTTCAAGATTATCCAGTACCTTACCACTCTTTCAGATAAGTTTTTCCTAACATCCAGCCTGAATCTCCCCTGGTACAACTTGAAGCCCTCTCATCCTATGGCTGGTTACACAAGAGATGAGTCTGACCACCACCTCTCCACAAGCTCCCATCACAGAGTTCCAGAGACTGATTAGGAGTCCCCTGAGCCTCGTTTTCTCCAGTCTGAACAATCCCTGTTCCTTCAACCACTCCTCATCAGACTTGTGCTGTAGACCCTCACCAGCTTCGTTGCCCTTCTTTGAACATGCTTCAGGGTCTCTGTCTTTCTTGTAGTGAATACAAAAATAATGTATACTTTGATACACCATTCAACTTTGTGTCCTCAGCTGCCTTCGCTGGTACTCTGCTGTTACTTTAACTAAGTTTTGAATAGTTGAATATAGTTTGAACTTAATATTCCATGGGCCTCTCCCAATATTTTCTCATCTCTCTAATAATACCCCTGTCATCTCTTAGATCTACTAAAATTCAGGCCGAAGCTAAGACATATAGCCCATTTTTAACTCCCAGTTCAGATATTCATAAATCTGACTATTTTTCAATTCCATTGATTTATTCCAGAAAATAGCTTGGAAGCTTATACATTCTTATTTAGTTTTTAAAGAACTGCTGACAACTAAGGTAGTGTTATTTGATCTCATTATTTCATTGCCGTGATATCATGAAGTAACATGAAAACTATTGCAGCATACTGAATACCATGGTTAACATATATCGAATACCTAAATTCTGCTCTTGCTTTGTACGTCCTATTTGAGAGGAAGTAGTAGAATGAAAGCCTTCTCCTTTTTTTGTTTTTTCCCTTCCCTTAATGAACAAATAGTTCTATCTAGATTTGTCTGTGGAGGGTCTACTGTCATGTATAAAAATTATTTCTTTGTATATAATTTATTTATATTTTTCTCCTTCTACTCTTTTCTTTAATAGATCAGATCAAAACTCTGGCTAGCAATTTTGTAGAAATATTTTCTGTATTTTATGGAAAGCTCTTGGAAGCAATCAAAATATTGTACAAGGCTGGAACTTTACCTAGTTGTTAATTGGCAGGTTAAACTTTTATGGGTTTCTGGTACCCTGGCAATACATGACTATTAAAAATTGCAGGTGGTTCAGGGGAAAGGGGGAGGTGAGTTCCTGTGCTAGTAATATATCATAAAACTATATATTTCATGTGCCTGTTGTGAAAGTGGAGACCTTAATACTTTTTCACAATATGAGCTGATTAAAGAATCTTTATGGATCTCATTACCTAAAGATTTTCTCTGTGAAGACTGAAAAATGTAATGCTTATGGATAAGAACAGCAAAAATAATTAGCCTCTGTGGTCCCTCCTTTGGTTTAACAAAAACGGTGTGGTATTAAATGTGCTTATTCATTCTGAGCTTAAGTTTGACATTTCACACAAAATGCTGTTGATGTTTTGGCCATTTTCCTTAATTCTGACATCATCAAACCTAGGAAGTGAAAAGGTAGAACTGCTGCATGCTCCAACTACAATAAATTGCTACACTGAATTTCAGTGTCACAAAATCACAAAATTTTGGAGACTAGAAAGGGCCTCTGAAGGCTAAATATTTTGATGGAGTCTCCACAGCCTCGATGAGTAGCCTGTGCCAGTGTTCCCTAATGTGATCGTCATGAACAGATAGGTTCATAGGTTCATAAGGTGATCTTCCTTCAGTGCTCTAGACATTCTTGTAGGTCTTGGAAATCTGGAGCTGCAGCAGACAAACCTCACCTCACCAGTGAAGAAGGTGAAAAAGGCACTGAGTACCTGGGCCTTTTCAATGTCCTTTCAGCTCCCAAAAGTTCATTCATCTTTGACACTGAGATTTAACATCGTTTGGGGTGTTGAATGAAAGATAAAAATGTAGTACTTAAAATTACCTTGTTAGATCTTCCAAGTATAATGTTGGTTAATACATTATTATTTCCCATTAGAGATAGTTCTGTGTCTGTTGCACAGTGTTTAATTCATTTAGTATGTATTTTCTTAGTAACAACATGATGACAGTCAAATGCAATGACAGGTAAAATGAAGACATTTGAGTACTTTATGTAAATATTTTTCCACTCACAAATCCATCTTATCCAATATGGATGGTAGATTTCATTCTTATGTAAGATGAATAAACTTAAAGATATTTCCCCTATTACATATCATAGATTTTTAGTGAGAAATATCTCAATTTTAATTATTGTTTTTTGTCAGAGACTTGCTTTTATTTTTCCTAATAATTCTTTTGGTACTTATATCAAAACCAGCAGAAAGCCATGTGGCAAATTGCTTGGAATACTTTACAGTGGCCAGAAGAGTCTTTCTAATGTGAGCCAGACTTCAGAAGAAAGGTAGGTGGTTACTGGCAAAGCCTAAAGAAGTTTACGGTTGGATTTTAGCACATTCTTACTCTGTTGTGTTAGGACTGAGACTGCACAGGCTCTTTTGAAGAATGTAGGATGATTCTGCTTGTGAAGTAGGTGCACTTCTGTATATGAATTCTCTTTTCTACTCACTGTAGAGACACCGTCTCTGGAATTTTCTCACTGGTAAGATTTTCTACCTCCCTGGGCAGCTGTGAAATTCAGGCTGTTCTGAGAACCTGATGATTATAGATTTAGTACAGCTATGTGAGAACCTGAAATATGATGCATGGCAATTCAAGAATGAAATAAAAAATAAATCTTAGAACTTTAATAGAAGAATTAGAAGTAGAAAATAAGGAAATGGAGGTATTTGAGCTTTCTGCCTTCCTCAAATTCTGTAGCTATGGTAGGCCCCCTACGCGTGATACTACTAAGCCTGTGTGCAAGCTCTACTTTGCTGTTCTTCAGTACTTCTGAATTCCTTATTGATTCATCTTTGAACTCTCCGCTTTATAGTGCTTGTTTAAAGAATAATTACAAGAGTAATCAGTATATTTAATCTCCCCCACCCCCAGTTTTAATATAATTTCACTTTATTATATTTTTTGTGTGCATAAGGCCCAATTTTCTTCTTAGGCTATGTAATACCAGTCACTGTAATAACAGAGACTACAGCCAAATTATCTTTGAATTAAGCTACTGTCATATGGGTAGGCTGAGTGCCAGTTTTATATTTGGTCGCTAGCCCAGTCTAACTCCCTCATCTGATAAAATTGACAAAATATAATGATAGTGACAGTTACCAGAACTTGTGGATGAAGCATTTTTATAAGTGTGCACATAATTCATGGTCATGGAAATATGTAATCTCCAGAAGGACAAAATGTTTAAGACATATGTTAAGTCATCAGAGCCAGAGCTCTAGAAGAGTGCACAATTTTTCACAAATCTGCTGTTCTGAAGGCTGCAGTCTCTGAAAACCTTATTGGCTTATTGAGGACAACCCAGTGCTTAAGAAGTCTGAATAACTGATAAAATTCTTCATTGTTAATGTTAGAAATTTTTTCTTTGAGAATGATTTCTCCATACATTTTGGGTCTGCGAAGAAGTTTAATATATCAGTACACCTTAGCATATATTCACTTAGTTTTATTTATAATTTTGCTACAGTAACACAGGTTTCAAGGCAGTATGTAGTAAGACTATGACCTGTACAGACTTAAAATAAAACAAACCTGCCTTCCAAAGGCTTCAAAATTCTCAGAGCCACGTGTTTTTTTATAACAAAGATTATATGGAAGTGAGGATCAGCAGGGGTTGGCAGCAGGTTTATTATTGCTAGAATATAAACAGAAAAACGGTGTGGTATGAATGTGCAAGAATTATTTGAATCGTTTTTGTAAAGAAAACCTCATAGAAAGCCTTGCTATGACATGCTCTCCTCTTATCACTTTCGTATAGTGAGATTTCAGACCAAGCGGAGTGGGGGTCTATTATTCTTTGGGGTTTTTCTGGCAGTTATTCAACTAGATAGCATCATATTTTGGCTATTGGAAAGATTTTGACTTTTCTCTGCTTTTTAAGGGTTTTATTATTACAAATGTGGTAAGGACTTAAACTTGTATGTCTCCACCTGCCCTTTGAAAATGAACAAAAAGAATGTATGCATTTATTAAATAGCTTTCTCATACAATCCAAACTGTATCATTTTAATGTTGCTTAGTCATTTTCAATTCAGCATCAACAAACCAAAAAGCTAGAGATGGCAAAAAATGTATCTGTGAACTGTCACTGCAAAGGAACAGGAAAGATTTCTCATGCATTAATGTGAAGAATTTATACAAAACGTTATCTCTCTGCTTCTTATTCTGTGATCATCATCGAACTTCAGAAAAACAAGTGCATGAAATATAATTGAAAAAAAACAACAAAGATGTAAAGTAGAAAACCAACATCTTAGTACAAAATAATATAGTTCTGAGCAAAGGTGAGGCTGTAAAATGAATCAGAATTGCCATCTTGAAATAAAATGGTAAATGGCAAGGATGTCCCTGAGAGATATACACTTTTTCTCTCCACATATTCTCTTTCCTTCAGTGAGAAATTTTATACTTTTCATGATATGGAATCAAGAACAATTCCCACTATTAAATGAATGGATTCCAGAAATTTCAAAGCATGCCACCAACAAAGCACTGGCTTTCAGACACAGAAAGAATAAAATGGCTATTCAGAAACTGCACACTCCTCAGCTATATTTAATACAAGAAAATAGAGTACTACTTTTACATTTATTCCATAGGGCCTCATTCCAGAAAACACTTCCACGAATAGCACTCGAAGGCACTGCTTATATGCATTAAAGGTGCTTACTGGCAGCAGTGTTTCCAAGAGGAATTATATCTCAGTATTTCAAAAGTTGCAAGGGTTTAATTAAATCAGCTTTAAATTGCTCCAGTTAAAGCCATGTAGATGTACCTAAAGCCTATCTAGCTTAATTAAATAACTACTGATGCAATTTCATTGTTTTAAATCGGTTTCTACACTAACATTAATATTTATTTATTTATAAGTGAATATGATACCTGTGTTATTTGACTTCCACTAGATTTCATCTAAGACTTCATTTTCTTCTCCTTTAAAACTGCTTATTTCTTATAAAATCCAGGATCTACTGAACAAATGAGTTCAATGTATGCTCAATTTCATTTAATATAAGTTGAAACCATAAGGTCTGCAAAAGAAGGTCTGAGAATTTCAGGTATAACTAGTGTTGAAATGGAAGTAAAATATATAAGATCCTTATAAATTCTGTTATTTCAGCAGTAAAATTTGCTCCTTGAATGCTGAATGACTGTGCGAAGTACAGAGTGAATGAATTCCGATCTCGTTCTTTCATTAATGGCTTTCAGCTTGTTGTCCTTCAGATTCCCTGCAGCATCAGCTTTATAATTTTAATACTATGTAAAATCAGTCCTTCAGAATGCTTTTAGGCAAGTGTAATGACATCTGCACATTACTAGCAATGAACAGAAAGCAAATGTGTGATGAAGGAGAGCTTGATGTGCTATCATGCATCAATAATCCTGGCTTGCTTCCCCAATTTGTTTTGCCATTTACATTTTCAGCATCACGTTCTTAACACTCCTGTTTTCTCCAAACCATACAGACTGTTGTTCTGTTGTTGTTTCGCATCTCAGTGCTGTGAATTTAGATTTGTTTATTCCATCCTGCTTTCAGTGAACAATTAAGTTTCCAAACAGTGGACTATAAAACCGAGGAACAGGAGGAAAAAAATAATGTCAGACATCAGGATTTTCTGTCTCCTCTATTCTCTCCTGCATCCACACTAGCAATGCTGGATCCTTAACAATATTTCTCAAGCAGATTGAACTGTGTTGAGAAAAAAAGACACAAATCTCAGTCCTGAATGTTCTGAGTTCAAGACTTTCACAATAAACTCATGTCTGACATTCCTCTTTATACCTTTACAAAACCACTCTTAAAGCGCTGCCTGTATTTTTTTACCTCTAGGCAGTTATGTATTATATTAAATGCTAGATCAAATGTTGTATAAAGCCACTGACATTCAGACAATCTTGGAAGGGCAGAGTTCTTATGAAATTTAATATCCTCACCCAAGAACAGGGAAAATAATCTTACAGGTTTCGGTAGATGGATGGATGTATACACTATTTTATTTTTCTACAACAGTCTTAACTGTCATTAATCATTTCAGAATTGGTGCACTGCTATTTTTAGGAGCACAGAGAATTTCAGTATTATAACATGATCTGTACTGGACAGAGGTCAAATAAATGGTCTGCAGTGGAGATTTGATGCTAGAAATACATTGGTATAAAGTCCAAAATAACTTTATAGAACAAGACTACTGGGTGGGTATACTGTAATTTAGTAAATTACAACAGATTTGAGCTGTTGGAACATTTTTATTAATGCTTATATTTGTTTTTACAATCCAGTTACCTCAGAACACAGCAGTTTATTCAAAACAGGTATCTTGGATTTCATTTCTAAAAATATTTTGTTATTTTTTTATGAACATTTAAAACCCAGAGGCTCTGTGTGCAGAAAACAAAACACAGGCATTTTATGGCTTTCTCACTTTTTGTCACATATTGTAAGTCTGCACTTACTGTGCCAGATCACCACATGGAGGCAGCTGTGATGAGAAGCTCAGGGACCAAGCACTTCTGCATCTGTGGGGTCTGGTCTTTGCAGAGCCATGCACAAGATATGAGGAGCTCAAGCGACACCTGTCATTTGCATGCAGATATGTACATTTCTGAAGAAAAGCGTATCAGCCCAAGATAAATTATGAGCTCTTGCTTTTATGAACTTACTGAAGGGTGTCAGGTATGTAAAACACTGTATGTAATGAGACCAAACTGATTCTAGTTGTGGCTTAAGGACAAGATTAATTTAATGAAAGTTACACTAGAGCTTACATTTGAGGGTAAGCATGTTTTTGCAATGCAGGAGCTCACTGCAGAAAATCTGGTTTAACTCAAAATATTAAAAGTTTGGTTTATTTCTGGTTTATTTTCGGACAGATAGTTAGCAAATACAAAAGCACCTAATAGAAGTACAAAACAAGCAGCCTAAATTTCTGGATTGCTAACAGGTATCATTTGGGCCCGACTGCCTTGTTTCAGTCTCTTATCCCATTTTTTTTCCTTTGATACCAGTCCTGCTACCTCAGACACATTGACAGAGCAGACACTAGAGTACTTTAGACTTCAGTGGAGCTGGGTTCAGACTTAAGCCTATACAAGTTAAGGAAAAGTAGATATGTTAATGATTTACACATATTAAGATTGTTATTATCATCCTCTGTACTGTTATGGATAGTAGAGGTATGTAATTACATAACGTTGCACCCATCTTCTTTGTTAAGTAAATCAAAGGCATTTTTTCTCTGAGTGCAGTTCTTGGAGAATCTGTGACTTTTATTAATGTTATGAAAATTAGAACAATACTTCAAGGTGGCAAATAAGCTTACATAGGAATATAGGCAGAGGTTTAACATATTTTGTATCTGAAGAATGACTAAAACTTAACTAGTTTCTTAATTACCTTTTTTTTTTCTTATTTCCCTAAGTTCTTTGTGAAATATAGGTAAGGGAAAGTAAAATGCTGTTAAAAACAGGTGCACACAGTTGGGTTGTAATGCTGCTACATCTCAAGAGTTTTGGTTTGAAATTGTACTGTTTTTCTTGAAGATAGCATTTTTTTCTTTCAGTCATCACTAAAGCAGTGTTTGTTCACAACTTTGTTCACAGTTCTGGAGGTTCTTTCAGCTGTGTTGTAAAATGCAAACAAGGGGATTCGTGTTTAGGACAATCAAATGCTCTGAGGAATTGAAATCATAGAATCATAGAATCACAATCCCTCAAGTTGGAAGGGACCCTAAAACTCATCTAGTCCTGCTTCCCTATGATGAAGAAGAATATCCACAGCTTGATCAGGTTGCTCAGACCCTGGTCAGCCTGAGCTTGAAAGTCTCCAGGGACGGAGAAATCTTGGCATAAACTCAACTGTAGAGCTCTTGTTGACTGTCATGACATTTAATCCTGTTCTCCCAGCCATTAGAACTACTGAGAAAAAAAGAAATTCCTTGTTCTTGTTTGAATTGCTGTTCAAACACTCGTAGCTTGGAAGATCACCTTACTTAGCTGTTTCATGGATGGTACTGAAGTCTTTGCATATGTCTACATACTTTGAGAGCTTTGGCTGAAAAATATGTCTCTCAAGGGAAGGCAGAAAACTGTCTATACTTCTCCATATCATTAGCAACCTTCAAGTGTGCATTAACATACAGAAATAGTATTTTAGATTTAATATTTATTTTCCACTGGAATCTTACGCTGCTGTCAAACTCATATTTTCACTGGAAAAATAAAAGTGCATCACCTAACCTCAAATAGAAAATCATATTGCGCTGGGTGGATTAAGATTCTTGGAATTTTAGTTTTAAAAACCATAGCACAAAGTCTTGCTATCCCTTTACTTTCTGCCCTTGTCTTTTTGTCAAGATATAGTTTGTGCATCTATGAATTATTGCCTGCATTGAAAGGTTGTGTGTTATTCAAGATGACTTGTAAACTTGATTCAGTCTTCCCTAGCAAGGGAAGCAGGAAATACCAGAGAACACTAGACTCAGTAAACCTATAAAATTTGAGAATGCAGCCCATTATTTCTAGAGACTTTTCCCATAACACTTTGGGAAGCAATGACTAATTAGTTTTTGGCTCTAACAATAACAGTTTGAGGGTTTTTTGTTTTGTTTTGTTTTTATAGCTTTCATATTAGGTAGAGGAGAGAAAGTGACTCTGAATGATGAAATATTGGCAGTGTATGCACTTGTTTCTCAGTAGGAGCTCAGCTCTTTGATCCCTAGCACAATTACATTCATTGCCTGAGTTTTATCGCCATGCCAGAGAGTTAACAAGAGCCACTGCACTGACAACAGCATCTTAACAGATTTTTGTTAATAGGTAATAGAATAGTTAAAATTAATGTCTTAGATTCTCTAGATTCTTGGTAATAATTAAATGTTCATAACATTTTTCTTGACTACTTCACAGCAGTAAATAGAATATTTGCCTCCATTTAGTATATCACATGTTGAAACCACACTTCCAAGCATTAAGGGTAACTAGAGGAACGTTTTAGTTATGGTTCTTTTTTCCTGCCTGAATACTCGCAGTGCTCTTTCTGAACTCATGAAAGGCAAAGCCCAGTAGGCAGAAAGTGCCACAGCTTCCTGATGGATATTTAAATCTGTACTCGGTTTGGGTTCTTACCAGGAGAACACACTTCTGATCAAGTACTAAGGAAATTAAAAAAAAAAATGTTGCTTGTATTTTTTGTTGGTGTTTGCTGTCTTTATGAGCTCACTTGGTAATGGCCCTTAAAGACTACAGCTGCTTTTTTGTCTCATTATGCATAGGATATATTATGTGGACAACTTTCTCAACGGCAGCTGAGGAAGACCCTATTACCAGTGATTAGAGCAGGAGACTGGAAATGTGAATCTCTGAATTTCATTTGCATTTCCTCCTCTTTGCTAAGTGGCCTTGAAAAAGTGTTTCTACTCTTGCGTGCTTTTCTCTTACCTTTTATCTGTCTTTTCTTTTTAGTTTTAGGCTCTGACCTGTTATTTGCAAAATGTATATCACAGCATAAAAGAATCGGGTTTTAGTGATAGCAGAGACAATAGCAGTAAGGATACAGTTAGAATGTACTTTTATTTTTTTTATTCTACTACACATTCTGGAATATTTTTTAATGATTTTGATTTCTTTTCTTAGCTTTTAATTGGGTAGTTTATAACATACTTGGGAGCTAAAATAGAACTAATTACCTATGACCCTGAAGTCTTTCTATCTGCCAGATATGTGAGACATCATGTAACGTACAGAATAAGGTACTAGAATTTGTGCCACAAACTATAATTTCTATCATGAGTAGAACTGCAAACCAGTACCTTTGTGACACTAGATTTTCATATCATCCTAAACCAACAACCTTGTCTTGTTTCCAGGATCATCAGGTCTCACTGAGACAACCTCTGCAGATGGTTTTCATTTTCAGAGTTAACTGTCACTACGAATCATCACAGCATGACTATCATAGCTGCACAGACATACATATAATTATATTTATTTATATCAATACTGGTTATATTAAAAAGCTATCCAAGATACATCAAATGTGAATAGTATTCCACATGTTCTATTTGATCAACTCATACTTCATCAATTGACAAATTCAAAGCAGGTGTGTTAAGATAGTAAGCTGCTTTCAGCCAGATTAAAAAGAGAGATTTCTTACTGGCAGGTTTCCATGTGGTTGCTTGTTTATGACAAAGGAAGCACAAATATAGATAAGACAGGCCTCATCGAGGATTTTCTCTACATATCCTAGCCGTTCTGGTGACCTTCGTTTTGGTAACTGAGAAGGATTATTTCATGCTATTGGTTGTACCACCCGTCTCAAATGGAACATGATGTGGAAAAAGGAAAGAGTGATTTACTAGAAGCTTGAACAGTGAAAGGGAGCGGGTACAATACTTTTCCCCATTAGCAATGAGGGCATAGCTTTCCATCCTCTTCAGAGAAGCAGTGGAGTTATGTACAGCATCTAATGCATGGCTGACTCATAAAGTCTCTCAAAATAGTCTTTGTTATGTGTTCCAAAAGATAAAGTGCTATGCACTTGTTTGAAACACTTAACTAAGCAACCAGTTTTGGACTGAAGTAGTGAACTATATGTAGCAGTGTAGGACCCAGCTCAGGCTAATTAGCTCAGTGACTAATCAAATGTTTTCTGGATAGGTTAAAAACTGGTTTCCAATCAGAAACCAAAATTAGCGATGTCAGTGTTGTATTATGCATTGATTAAAGCAGATACTACCAAGAAAAGTGATTAAATAACAATAGTTCTTTAAAGGATTCCTCTGTCTAGATTCATCTTTGTATTTTCCTTTTAGAACTATACTTGAAAATTAAGTATTATATTGAACTTCATTTGCAAGAGTGAAGTATCCCCAGTCCTGAGAGTAGGTCTGTCCTGTGAATCACAGCCTACATGGTTGATTGCAGTCTAGGGATGCCTTCTGAAAGAATATTCCTGTTTGCTTTATAAAGCTGTTGAAATGCAGTGTGTTATTATGAAACCTGCCAAGTATCTAGAGCAGTTTACATAGGAAATGAGCAGGGTTGGTTTGCAGTATTTATTTTTCCGCAAGGCAAGAGGTAAAGCTTGATGTGATGGAAGTGACTCATCTTGAAACCTTAGAGCAGTTTGTACTAATTCACTGATGAATGTACTTAAACACATTAATAAGGCTAAAATAGACAGAGGCACCTAATGACGCATGCTGGGCTGGGGATAATGGAACAGTGGAGGGGCTTACTGAGGACCTGTTCTACTGGGAGCAGAGCCTTTATATCCTAATTAAAGCCCTGTAAACCTCCATTTAGTACTGGAAATCCAGTATCAGGTTCACTGAGCTGATTTTAATTAAAGCTGATGCTGGCCCCAACTTTAATGTGGATTTCTGACCAAAATAATCTTTTCTAAATAAAGAGTGTGTGTATGCATATGTATGCCTACATTTATGTGCTGGAGTGTACTTACGCATGTGTTTGTATTCTCTTGTATTTAAATCTTTCATAATTAAGAACAGGTCATCCCCGTTTTTAAACTAGTAATTGTGTGTTGGTGAAGGGAATACTGACAAGTTATTTTTACTTCTGTGTTATCACCTGTCACGTTAAATCCAGTACCAGGTGAGGACTCCCTGACCCCTGTACTGGGGGAGGTGGGAGGGAAGTCTGTGCTTTCTTGATCTATAGATAACCACCTCTGTGTAATCAGAGGTAATGCTGTAGAAGAATAAAAACCTGGTACTTATTTATATGACTGTAATATCCCAAGAAAAGAAATAGAGAATTGTTTCAGCTTGATTTTAGAAACCTGGTGTATCCACACAGATTTAAAAATAGAATGCGCTATAAAATTATAAGTACAGCATTCCTGTATTTTCTGGTGAGGTGGAAAGGGATATGCTTAATTAGACAACATATGACATATTGTTTATATGTTTATAATGTGTGTGTGCGAGAGAGATATCCTTATAAAATTGGCGGGAAAAAAAGCGAGAGAAAGAGAAGCAGTAAGCAGCTATCTGACTGAACACATACCCTTCATTTTCCTCCTTTTGTCTTAGGCATAGCTATTTAACTTGCACTACTGATATTTTCACTTTTTCCTACAGAGTCTAGCTTACTTGATAATATTTGTTAGATGGTCTAGCTCTACAGGTTGATTTGTACAAATGTCTCATTCTTTTTTTTGTACATTAAAGCTCTAACTATTTACCATCTACCTTCTGGAGCTGCACTGAATACAGAATTACGTGTGACTGGTAGGACTTTTCAATTGCATATATCCATTTTCTCTTAGGTGTTTCACAGATGAATGTGTTTTCAGAATGTCTTTAAAAGATGAACTGGTGTTTTTTTTGTTTTTTGTTTTTTTCTTTTTTTTTATGTTATGTTATAGCTAGAAAAATCAATCTCAGGGACTTGCCATGCTGAGTTATTTCAGTAAGTTCTGGTTGAATTAGGCAGGCTCCCAGAAGCTGTGCAGTATGATGTTCTGCACCGTGCTTCCCAAATTAGCCTGCATGAAGCACTGTGGTTGTGCTATATTAAGGCTGGGTATCTCTGAATTGCACAGAGCTGTACTGTTTAGACACAGGCTTAGAGGCTAAAATAGCAATATAACTATCTGACTTTAATATTAATTTTTTTTTTTTTTTCAGAGGACTTAATAGTATCATAGCAGTCTGTATCAGAAAGGATACATTACACAACACCAGTCCTTCAAGTTGTTCTCTTAGGAAACAGAAAACACAAGAGCCACCTCGGATACATTTGATAAAAGCCATATCCCAGAAGGATGCTGTGTAACTGAAGATGGTTACTGCACCAGTTCGGGGCTCTTGCAGCAGGATGCAGGGTGCAGTAGCTCATTTGCCACAGTGGTCTCAGAACAGGTTCCCAGCAGAGCGGGAAGCCCTGTGAAGAGCTGCTCCTGGCTTTGTGGAGAGAAATCCTGAAGACATGCAAAGTGCTGTTCCTCTCTGCTGCAAAAACACCTCAGGGATCTTAGAGCCTGCCTGCATCTGCTGGCCATTCAGAGCTTGAGGGTCTGTACTCAGGCTCTGCCTTGCACATAACTGTCTAGAGGCTGGTGTTCTTTCAAAGCACGGCCACTAGGTAAGAATGACAATGTGCCTTTTGCATCATGGAGGAGCAGCCAGGGAAGCACAAACTCCTTTCCCTCGCGAGCAGTGTGTATAATAGACCAAACAGAAACCAGGGCAATTAACAACTCAAAGGCAGTGCTGCTGGCAGCTCCCTTCTTGCTGTGTGTTAATGACTGTGCAAACAGCTAGCTTAAACCACCTAGCATTTCTTCTAAGGGAAGAGAGGGCAAGCTCCCTGTCTGCATTGGATGAAGGAGAGATGCTGGTGGTGCCAGCCTCTGATGGGCAGCTGGTGAGCATCAGTTGCCTCACTAGAGGCCACAGCATGCTGTGTTAAGCGTTTTGTTCCACTTGGTGTCATGGTTTCACACCAGTGGAAAGGGAACTGGCAGCCAGTTTGGTTACCTGTGCCTTCTGGAGAGGATCGTTCTCCCAGGCTGGAGCAGTCAAACAAAGGCTGCCGTGAAACAGCACACAGGTGGCTCTCTGAGCCTGAGGAACAGCAGGAGCCAAGCATGCAATCTGAATGCATTTTTTTTTTCCTTATTCACATCAACCTTCCCAACCTTGTCAAACAAACAAATAAACAAACCCAACATAGTAGTAGTTGCCCATTTATGTTATGTTCTATTTGCAGATTAACCATGGGATGCAAGCAAGACTGATCTTTTTCAGGAGTTTCACTGTTGTTTGTGACTCTTAAGTGCCTGTTCTTCTTACATATCTTGAGTTGTGGCTAAATACCTCTTGGGTCCTTTTATGGCCATGTTGCTCTCTCATCATCTCTTCCTATTGTGCCCTTTCTATGTGCCTTTCTACAACATCCTCCAGTCTTGAGCGTTGTCTGGATCTTGGTCCACTCACAATCCCCACTCTTAACATGCTCAGATTTCTAAATCACAGTATGAGAATTTTCCCATCACCAGATTGGGTTTGGTGTAGTCATGGGCAGTTTTTGTTTGATATATCAGAACTAGTGTTTAGGAATGGTAGAGATGTTAGTGCCGTAACAAAATGGTTTGGAAGCCCCATATGACACTGTGTGGTGAGCAGGAGATACTATCTTGGGGGAAGGTAGGATTTTGCTAATAAAATAATTGATAGTACTTTGCCTCTTGGATAAACAGTCTCTAAGCCGAGCATGCATAATGTTGAATTTGGAAAAGAAAAATAGCCTGCCACAATGTCCTTACGTTATACTACCTGGACTCCCAACAGGGTCAAATCTCTCAAGGACATTAATTTGCTGGTACTACCAGTTGACAGCCAGGAGCCAACAGACATTCCCATGGTCTGGTTCACATTTCTGGAAGAAGTCTCTGTCATTGGCAGATAGTAAGCTCAGTCTCTGATGGCTTGCCCTTTTTCAGATCACAGAACCAACGAAAAATATAGGTTGGAAGGGACCTCTAGAGGTCATAACCTGCTTCAAGTTGGTCTATCTTAGTTATATAATCAACAAAAAATTTTCTTATTAATCCCCAGTAACTCTTTTTTCTTGCACGATATTCAAACATTGCTTTTTCAGACTTGTAATTCAACAAAATTTTTATTAGGTGGGAACGGTAAAAGACCTCTCTCTGGTTGAGCAATATCTTTTCTGGCAAGCTTTGATACCTATTTCTAAGACTGTGGAAGTGTAGATTCCAAGATGCTGTAAGTGTTCGTTACAAGAATTTTGCACAAACGAAGCCATTTTTCCCTCCACCCAGATTTCTACACCAAACACTGTTTTAGCCACAGTGTGCTCCCATACACCTTGAAAATGCAGGAAATGAGTAACATCTACAACGGGGAAATGAGTAACATCTACAACGATGAGGAGACAAATGAAGGTTAGTGAACCCATTTGGTAATGTGACCTGGTGCTTCTTTCTGGGCTTAGTCTCTTTTGAAATGTGGAAAACCATGATTTCATTAGAGATATTCTCAGACTCTATGAAAACTATTGGGAGCTGAGTGGGCTGAAGCCCCTCTTTGTTGATAATTTCTGAAGAACTTAGAAAAAAAATCTGGCACTGCTTCTCAAAAAAGGCCAAGAGCAGTAGGGAGGTTCTCTGCTGTGTCAGGGATGGTGTAGCCTCTGAACCAAGAACTGCCTTCCCCCAGCTTTGTTTTCTCAGTGTAGCTGTGTTCTGGGAGGTGTGGTGTGCT
Source organism: Cyrtonyx montezumae (assembly GCF_038088225.1). Classification (NCBI taxonomy): domain Eukaryota; kingdom Metazoa; phylum Chordata; class Aves; order Galliformes; family Odontophoridae; genus Cyrtonyx; species Cyrtonyx montezumae. Next base: position 114,766,241 of record NW_027072089.1, on the reverse strand, counting down.
GAAGTTGAAGAGGTCAAGTGGCCTATGCAGAAGTTTTGTCCATTTTTTTTTGCCTTTCTTAGCACTGCCAATGACAATTCAGAAGTGAGTCTGGCTGGGCACCAGGAATGACACCTTGGCACATTCAGTAAAGGAGAGCTTTTGATTTAGCACAATCTGCATTATGCCTGTAAAAATGATTCTGAAATTTATGGTTCAGAATGCATTTTCCACATTACACCAGTGCATTCAGACTCTTTTAAGAGTCTGCAGAACACGTGGGTAATATGCAGCTCATACTCTGAAACTTATTTTTGACACTTGTTTTAAAAACAGAAGAAAATGCAACAGTCTGGTCTCAATTACAGATGGATACATCTTGGGTAACTTTATGAACTACAGCAGAGTAACTGCCTATATATTGTGAGAGAATCTAGAGTCTGGACCAATAGCTTCTTCTTTATACTTATTTGAAAAGCCTGGAGCAATATTATTTATTTGATTTGGGATGCTCACCTAACTGCTGTTTCCAGGATCAGAGCTTGCTTACTTTTTTATAGTGATATCCTTCATAATAAGATTATTCATGCAGTTTATATTTAATCATAATGTTTTCCTTGCAGCAGATTTTATATGCTGTAGTAGGTTATGCCTTAGTTTATATAGCAGGGCTCCAGCAGATGGCAGAGGAGATAGGCTTTGAAGAGGTCAAGATTTCAGGTAATCAGTTAAATTAGTGTAAGAAAATAAGTTCTATTTGAACTTCAGAAAACCTGCCAGTTTCACTTCACTTGTTTCCACTGAAGTGAAACCAGTGTGTATAGTTTATGGGGGCTCACATGCCCGTCATGGTTCTTGGACCTTGATTTGTAAAAATAAAGCATGCTCTAATAGAAGCTGCCCATTTGGGATCTGAAAAGATTGCAAAGGTCTTTTTTTTTTTTTGCTTTCTTTTTTTTCTTTTTCCCTTGTAAATTTAGTCATTGATTTTAACATTAGTGCCTGAGGGGAAAGCAACCTATAAGGACAGTCCTGTTCTGTAACTCTGAAATACATCATAAAATAGGTATAAATATCAAGGGTTCTGATGTTTGTAGATAGGAGCCAAGACCAGTTTCTGTTACCATTTACATCACTGTAAACCCCAAATAATAAAACTGACATAGTCCATACACATTATCAAGGGACTCAGTTTGGATGGATATCACCTGTGTAATCCACTCTAAAAAGCAGCTGTAGAAATCTCTAGATAAGTAAGAAAATGGTAATAAAAAATGTAAGCCATATGCAGCCCTAGGTAAATATAGAGAAGAATGCAGAAACATCTGGACTTTTCCAAAGAGGTTCTGCAATATACTGCATGTTCACCTGAATGAGGACTACAGCTCCTTCAGCTGTGTAAAGAACCACAGAGGTGTAGGTGTGAACACGCAGGTTGTGAACTAGGGGCTAAATTCACTGAAGCTTAGTCTGAGGTGGCTTGAAAGAGGGGAATGCACAGAAGGAAAAGCTCCGTAATATTGCAACAATTACTTTCATTATGTTTTCTGGAAGGGACACAAACATTTGTTGGAGATGGAGGTGAGTTTACAGCCTCTGCATCTTCCAGAGTACCTCCCCGTTTTTGCTGAGCTTTCTCCCCACTGAATGTAAATAGTTCTGGACCTCCTGTGATCCTATTACAATGCAACAGCAGTGTTTCACTGGTGGAGATCTCTTTATGCCTTAACTTCACAACAAAGTTGGCACGTTTATCCTTGAGAAAGTCTGTGCTACTTTAGGAAGAGCAACTCCACCCTTCTAATTCTGTTGGGGACTACAAAAAGCTCTAGTGAAACAGGAGACTGCACTGAAGAAAATGGAATAACACCCACTGTGGGGAAGGAAGTGAATTTAATATATGATTGTTTCCTAAGTTCTTCTTTTGCTCCTGAATTCTACACAGAATCACCTGAGTTTTGCAGATTAAAGGAGAGGTTAGTAATTAGTAATTAGAGTCCATATGAATGATGGAGTGCTTACTGTGTTGCTGAGTGAATTTGTTGAAGAGAAATGTGCACCTGCAGCAAAATTAATAAGGCATTTTTTTCTAAAGACAGTAATCATGTCAGAACCAACAGACAACATACTTAATACTAATCAGCTTTCACTAATCACGGAAGGTAAAATTAGTTATTAGTGTTGAGTCACAACTTTCTTTAAGTAGCAGTCTAAATCGAATTACTGTAAGTTGCTTTACTATCCACTTAATGCTTCATTGTTATCCACACAGATTTTGGTCAACTGGAGGCTACTTATAATTGGATTTTTGATGTGTTATTTTTTATTTTAGTTTACTTATTTGTATGACTGATGTGATTAGCCACCGATTCAGATGCCAGTTTCGCTGCTGAAAGTTTGATGACTCTCATTAGGGAGTGAAGTCTGGTATCTTGGTTAATCATGTGATATATTTTGAAGGTAGTTCCCACTTTTGTAAACTGACATGACAGTTTACAAAAACTGACACGACCTTCCAAATTCAGTAATGCTTACTTGTATATTTGTAAAAGAAGAGACAAAGAGAAAAGGAGGGAGAAATAGTTTACTCTTAAATGTAGGTTTTATTCAAATATAAAGTAATTGAAATTTACATGCATCATTATTAAAACGAACAGTCAAGGTGCCTCAGCATTAATATATGTAGGCTTCTACCAGGCTTCTATTGTTATAAGTAACATTATGGAGGTAGTATTATGGCAGTAGAATCCCTAGAAGAATAAAATTGAAATTGGTGGGGACAAAATAAGACCATTGCTGAATGTTTCCAAATTTTTTGTTCTAAAAATATACATGCTGTCTTATGAGTTGTTTCATGTGGTGAGGTCATGTGCTGGAACTCGAACTCATCGATTGACGTCTTTCACACTTCAACTGAGAGCACATGAAGCTCTCAATCCATCTGCAGCTTGCTGATGGAGCTGCAGATCTCTACCTCTCAAACTACCTGTAGGACAGGCTGATCACTCTAGCCACGGCATGGGGCCCACCAAGGAGCATGAAAAGCTTGGGCTTAGGCTGTGGGATGTGCTATCCCTGCCAGCCTCTGGCAGTCTGCTGCAGTGATGAAGACAGCTTTGCTATCTTTGGTGCTGCAGCATGTGCATTGGCCTCCAAGTGGAATCCAAAGACTGTAACCCCAACAAGCGGAATCTGAATAGATGTGTCTGCTGCCAGGTCTAAGTTAGGGCTGGAGAGCAGCCCCAGGTCCCTCAGCTGTGGTGGTTCAGCAGCCAAGTCAACATACCTGATGCATAACAGTGGCAGGAATTTGCATAGCGCACTGACGCACTGACAGTGACCAGTTCCAACACGGAAAATGGGAGGACAAGGGGCATGACCACAACTGTGATGTTTTTAGTCTAATCCCTGCTTTTGTCCTGTCCATCTCACTTTAAACAATTTTCATGGTTCTGTAAGCCCTAGCAGCGGGAGTATAATTCATCCCTCAGTGATGTTATGATGTAAAGTAAATAATTCAATATAATTTTCAGGATTTTAGCATAACTGCAATAAGTATTTGTTATATATAAATCAGAAATAAATACAGATTTTTTTTAATAACCTGCTTTTCTCCCCCTAAGATGGATATTTGTATAGAAGATCCAAAGCAAGTCTAAAAAAATTCCCAAATATTTAATCGATTTTTTTTTGGCCCCCAAAAAGCAATTTTCTCTTTATACTTGCAAACTGTTGGTGCATCTTTTATATGTGTTTGTATTGCATGTGAGTTGTGAAAGCAGGTACTCAGCATCAGTTCAGAAAAACACCAAACCTTTTTTTCTCTATTTTTTTATGGAATTATACACTGGAGAAATAAGATAGAATGCTCCAATTATTATAAATATGTAATATAATAAATACAATATAATATAATAATATAATATAGTATAATATATATTATATAAACATATTGTTTTATATTATGTTTTTATATTATGTTATTTTTATTATATTATATTTATAATATTATATTATCAACTGTGTTATATAAAATAACACTGTTGATCCACACAAGGTTCCACTCAGATCAAAGAAAATAATTTTCCATGTGAAATTTTTTCATCAAATCATTTTTAAGTTAGTAAAGACTGTACAAAGACTAACTCTGAATTTAAGGCTCAGAGAGATTGTGTGGTTTAAACTGAAATTGTTTTGGTTTCACTGATGGTTTTTTTCTTTTCTCTACCAGCACTGGTGTTTCTTGAAGGCCTTCTTGTCCTTGCCAGATGCTGTTTGTTTTCCACCTATGGTTTTTTATTTCCAAAAGTTTGCCAGAATAAGGGCTTGTGCAGCTTCTCCACTGGAGACAAAATCATCTGACACATCCTGATGGATCATCTGACTGGTATTTTCTTTCAGGGAAAAGAAAAAGGAAATCTAAAATGTCTTCTGCTGTCAGAGTTATGCAGGCAGGGGACTGCAGCTGCTGGACTGCGATGGGAGCGCTGGCGTGTTGAAACAGCAAGGCTAGATCTGGAGAAGGCAGTCCATTTGTGGCATGAACTTAATACCTGTGTATTTAAATTAAGCAAAATAGGCTGCTTTAAAAACTTGTCTGTGCTCGGCCCACCCTTGTAAATACTCACAAAATCATTTAATGAAAGAAAACCCCTCTGAACTGGTTAGTGCAGATCTGAGGCCTGCACTGAGTGGCCAGCTCACACTGGAGCTCTGTGAGTGCTATACATTGCTGATCTCAGTCTCTTTAAGTTCTGATTTCTCCAAAGAAGATTTATTTTCTTACTGTTTTTGGCAATAATCACAGAATCACGACATGTTGAGGTAGAATGACACCTCTGGGATTCTAGTCTAACCTGAGTGTTCAAAGCCAGGTCAGCTGCAGTGGGCTTTGAATATCTCCATGGAAATTGACTATAATAAACTGTAAATACGAGTATCACTCTTAAATTATCTTGAGATGATTTGACAGAATTTTCTTTTCAATGCAGCTAAGTATTATATTAAAAGTAAAGCTATATGTGAATTTTCATCTATGTGAAAGACTAATGTTCCTGAGTGTATTTAACAGACGCAAATTAAGGAAGAAACTCGGTGTAAATTGATGTATGTACATAGCTATGAGATGCATTCATACATACAGACATATCCATCCAGATGGTCCCTGGGTAAAAAAGCCTGAGCTGAGGGTGTGTCAAGCAAACCTAGGTAGTGCTCTGTACTGGGTGAACCACGACAAGCAAATCTGTACATGGCACAAATCCTTTCATGAGCAAATGAAGTCAGGTGGGCAGCAATGTGTAATGTGTGCTCTCAGCTGAGGCAGCATGTGCCTGAACTCTACTGGCAAACAGCAGGCGGTACTTTTTAATTAGCTGCCAGCTCATTAAGCAGGTGAATGTGATTGTACCTACATTCTGCTTAGAGGATGAGGGCTTGGTATTTCAGAGTAGGCTTCATTTTTGCCAGAACAGTCTGTGTTCTATGATGAGCAGGAAAAAAAACAAGTCTCTGTGCTATTTGTCTTGTTGCTTTAAAAAGAAAACAAACAAACAAAAAAAAGCTTGTTATTTCATTTAGTATTACCTGGTGGTGAGAGTCAGTACTGCACAGCAGGAAATCGTGCCTGTTTTGCCAGCCCTCACGCTTTGTTCCTGGAAAACTATGTGAGTACCTTACGTTGCTCAGCTCTGACTTCATGGTCCAGTTAAGGAAATGTGTGAGAGACAGCATGGCTATACTGCTGACCCAGAAGAAAAACCTTAAGTCACTCCTTAAACTCAGTAAGCTCAGAAGCTGGTAGCTGAAGAATTTATGTATTAAGTATATTTAGAAGACTCCTTTGTTTGCCTTCCCTGTGTGTGTGTGTCTATTGTCTTTTTCAGACTTTGTTTGTCATGTTCATATCAATATTTTGTCAGTCTTTCATTTGAACCTTGTTTGATAAAATTACATTACTTACAGATAAAACATAAGTTATATGAGCATTTCATTTTCCATTTTTATATATTTATTTATACAAACATGTGTATGTGAAAAGTTAAATTCTTAACTAAAGTTCAAAGTGCTGAATTGACCTATTCAATCAGTAGTAACATCTTTGATAAGCTTGTGTGAGAAGCTGTGTACCCTATGATGGGTAAAATTCCATATCCCTAAGCCAAAAGACAACGGACAGATGATGTTATTTTGCTTGCAGTTTATTTGTGATAGGACTTCCTGTGGAAATTACCTTTGTCTCCACTGTGGATATCAGTAATACAGAGGAGTTTTGTTGTCTTACGTATTTCTTATATTAGATTATTTGGAGATGCACATAGGACATAGTTATAGACTCACTAATACAACCACAAGCAGAATGGTTTATCTGCCATAATCTGCCCTCATATCTCCTCAGAATATTTGGAAGCATGCTATAACTGTACTACCAAAAAATACAGTAATTCTGTACTACTGTCCTATAGCAATCCCACAAATTACTTCATTATATTACAGGAATATGAAGATTTAGGTTTTCTCTAGCCTTTACGTTTTTCCTGCAATCATTTTGCAGAAGGTATGAGTCGTGCAACCAGGCAGCTATTTTCTTGGCTGAAATGTAAATACAAGATCCATTGTCCCTGTGGAGACCTAAGCATAAGACTTTAATAGCATCACAGCTGATTATTAGTAAGTTGTTATGGGGGCATATTTTTTGTTAACTGTCTGGAGATGCTACTGAATGGATGGGAATGGCTTGCTTAGCAAAACTTATGTGTTAACAGCTGGCTTACTGTGTCTTAAGGCACAGCTTGTCTGAAAGATGACATCTCAGGCATTTGATTGTGTGGTTTTTAACTCTTTCAGGTTTACAAATATTGACAAATAGGTTGAACAATACTAAAAATATTTTAATTTCAGAAAAGGTGTATTTTTTTTCTCAGTATAGAATATGAGGTCAGTTTTACTACGATGAACCTGAAACCTCTGTTTGCTTATAGCTGTCCATGAACATTTGTACAGTGCCTCTTTGCAGGAAGTTTGCAGTTTTTTTCTAACCATTCTATGCTGATTTATTCCATACTCTTTCATATACAAGTGGGACAAAGATCTTCTGTTTTAGCAGTCCAGATGCTTTTTTTTGCAGCAGGAGATTCATCTTTCTGACCATATTTCTGGGCTGAGTGTTTGTGTGATTGTGCTCTGTGCATTAGGCTGGCATTTCCATGATGTTCTGGATTTTGCAGTCATCAATTTCAGATTTTATGCTCATGTGTCATAGGGTTTCTTTTGTATAGAGACCTGCCTAAAACCCAAAGCATACCTGGGAATGGTGAGGAAATATGTCAAGTGGGAGTTGAGAGTTTCTGATAATTCATCTATTTTTGTGAGATGCTGCAGAAGTCTCTGGGAAGAATGGAGGCTTTGAATATTTGCCTTAGGCTGTGATGTGTCTGAGTCTTTGCTTTCAGTGGTCATTTTCAGATACTGAAGTAGATGCACAAAAATAGAATTTATGAGGAAGATAAAAACTTTGCTTATTTTTTGACTAAATACAAGAACAATAAACTCCATCTCTTTTTCCAGTTAGGTTCTTGTAACAGATATAAGCTGAGTTTGGCTGAAGGCTTTTGAATGTATAACTCATTTATCTGAGTGTTAGCACACTCACCTGAGACAGAATGCTGTTCTGACGAGTATGCCCTTGAAAATGGTGTTGGAATGATGCTTGATATGATCCTTGCTATGATGCTGCAGAGATGTTCCTTACTATGCTGCTGTGATAACGCACTGTGGAGAACTATGACCTGTCTCCAGGTCTAGCTGTCAACAGATGTGTGGAATGAGCATGTATTTCTCTTCAGTAATCTCACAACGTCCAGCTGTTGGGAAATTGTTTTGGCATCCATAACATCCTTTTTCAAATTGTTCCATGGGTCTGATATCTTATTGTGGGAAAAACAGCACTGTTTTACGTCATTTCAAGCAATTTTCTGAGTTTCTTTTGAGGATATCTAACTCCTTTACCTAAATACTGACAAAAGTTATTCCCTGTATACTGTCTCTATGCTTTATGAAGTTCTACACAGAACTTCATCATATCCACCCTAAATCACCTTTTTCACCCAACCTGAGGAGTTCTTACTTAGTAGTTCTTCATTCAGGTGTCATTTCTCATCCTTATTGCCCTTCTCTGAATTGTTCCTGTTTCTCCTATGTCCTTTCCAAATGAGGGGACCCAAAATTTGCAAAGTGTTAGGGTGTGCTTTAGATTTATTTGGCACAGTGACATTGTCAGTTTTGCTCTCTGTTTCCTGGTATCTTTTTAGTTATTTGATATATGTATATTTTAATTTTTTTTTTTTTTTTTTTACTTCTGAGCACTCAGCAGAAGTTGCCTGGAGGAACTATTTGCAAATCTAAGATTTCATTCCTGTGGCTGTGGTTTTAAAATGTGATTCTCTATGTGAAGCTAGGTTCGTGCACATCACTTTCCCTTTTGAGTTCATGTGCCGTTTTATTGCCCTTTCAATTTCTTTTGCAGTTTCACATACTTAGCTCTGGTTTTAACTATCCTTAATTACTTGCTAACATCATAAGGCTTTACCCTTTCACCACTTACCACTTTTTGTAAGTGAGCCCAAGTTCACTGTGCTTGCAAAGATCTCATTTCACGTTGCTGCCATGGCCTTACCTTCTCTGTATGCTGTCACATTTGAAACACAGAGTGGGCCTACGGTGCCTACTGACACTCACTGTGAGCCTCGTGTGTTTGGAGTTATTGTTACTGGTCATTTTGTGTGCTGTTTTATGATTTTCAGGGTGGGGTTAGGATTTATTGCATTTCTGTATTTAATGGACTGTAACTTGAAATCCTGCATGTGATTTCATTTTGGGCTCAACTTGAGCATTCTGAAGGATGCCATCTTGTTCTCAAGCTTTCCTAACTAGGTGAGATTAATTAGTAGTGTGTTTTCAGTCTGGTGTTTTCCACATGAACTCAATGCAACATCTGAAGAAGTACTGCTATTCTGTTTTCATCCCTTAACTTAAATACAGTGTTGAAAATAAGAAAAAACAGAAATCTGTCTTGCTGCTTTTTGGAGTAGTGTTGCTGTCAGGCCAGGACTTGGCAGTTTAGGTCAGGCAATAACTGTCTGTAGTTGCATCTTCTCTTGCAGGGTTCTGGTGTCTTGGAACTTATGCTTTGGTGTTTACAAAAGCCACAACTTTTTATATTTAAGAGTTTTTAACATCCTTCTGTGGTATTCATCAGGTATTCATTCATCAGGTACTCCACCTGCAGTGGAGCAGCTGATATGTGTAAGCTCCAGTGGGACGCTTTTATGGGAGGTAAAATCTTAGACTAACCCAAAGAAAGAGGGCTTTTTTACATCAGAGGATAAATTAGTGGAATGCCAGCTCCTATCTCACACATGTTGCTATTCTGCTTGCTAGAAGACTGAGAAAATAAACAGTGCTTACAAGAAATGCTAGAAATAGTATATTTGATTCATAGTATTGCCAGGAATAGAGGAAAGCATGACATCCAACAGTTTACAACTAGTAAAGCACTGATTTATTTTAATCCACCAAACAATTAAATTGCTTATTTCAGTAAAAGGTAAAAACAGAAACTGACCAGAACAAAAGACAAAGATATCTTTATTGACTCTTGTCAATTATAAACATGCCACAGATGGGAAAATGGATGCGCCGAATAGCAAGCAGTCCAAGAATCCACTGCTTCATTTTAGGGGTTCTTGTTTGTGATTGGGAATAGTAAGTCTTTTGTGGAATTAGGGACTATGTTTTAGCACTGTGAAGAAAGTTCAGTTCTGTAGTTGGACACTGTTCAGGTCTCTGCCTCTTTTTCGTCTTCAAGAATCCACCTGATACTGAGCACATGACCCTGAAAATGTGTTACTGGCTACGGGTGACTTCTTGTCTTCTACCTCACTTTGCTTATACACCTACAGTTCAAACTATCCAACACGTGGCCAGCCTTTAATTGAAGGCTGCAGGGCTTCCACCTGAGTGGGTATCACAGTTCCCAGTAGGATGAGACCACTTGCAGTTATCTTGGCTGCTCGATAATTGAGTGCCAGACTGGCCTTTGTAAGGAGCCTGGCACTCAGTGCTGGTAATGCTGTTCCACAGGCAAAGGAACCACTGAACCACAAGTGTTCAGGGGACATGACACCTTCGTATGTTTTCTCCATTAAAGGAAAATCAGACTCTTATTGCACTGTTATTAGAGCTAAGAAAGTACAAAATGAAGTGGCTTAATGCTTGTAAACCAATATGGTTTCAATTACAAAACCAGTGTAGAGGCATTTTATATCATTTAAGAAAAAAAAAAAAGAAGAAATAAAAATCTGTTAAGCCATAAGACTAAAATACACCCATTAGGTTAATTTTAGATTGCATAAATAACTGATTACATCAGGGATTTAAAGATTGAAATCATTAGTTCAGTACTAATTCCATGCCTAATAATAATAAAAAAATTTCCAAGACACTTATGTAGATGTTGATGTTTCTCTATGGCTTGAGGCAATATTGCAGAAAATTATGAATATCTTTTTAAGAAAATAACTGATTTTTGAGAAAAGAATTTTTTATATAACAAAGGAGCATTGTGGCTGGTGTGTGTGTTCTTATAGTAAGGAAGCAATTATACCTGATACAAGCAGCTGTCCCTGCCCAGATATAAACTTTCCCTATTGAGTCCTTTGTGGGAATTTGACATGTCACAGCACTATAAAACCAGGCGCACGTATGCTTTCTAGTTAGCTGTAATAGTGCTACCAAGACACGGTGCTGAATTTAGTGCAGTGAAACTGGTCTGTGAAAGTGGTCTTCAGTGGTTTGATAAGCTTTGAAAGCAATAATACACAATGAACCTTTATGTATAAAACGAAGCTATTTATAGAGGCAGAAGTTTATTGAAGCAATAATTCTGCTCACAGTTGCACTGTTAACTGTTATCTCTAGGTGGGAAAACAAAAAAAAACCCACATTTCTATTGAAGTCATAATTCATTGCTAAGAATTATGTGGATTTTAATTTGTAACCTTTTAAAGGAAGTAAATAAGTTTTTTTCATCCCAGTTTAGTGATTTTTTTCCCCCTTTCCTAATCAATCTGTTTTTCCCTGTGAGATCAATTTTATGCTATTTTTGGAGCTTATCACTTGTAAGTGGCAGTAGGCAATTTTCTATGGATTAGACAGACACTAAATCAGGTCTTTATCATTTAAGTGAGATTGCAGGTGAGGGGAGGGGACAAACTGTGAAGAGTTTACGTCTTCTCCTTGCAAGTACCATGGCAATTGAATTTCAGTTCTTCACCTTCTTTAGACTGCGTCACTTCTGAGCTGGAATAGAAATCTGTCTGCTGAAGTTTCTCTTCTGCATTTTTTTCCATAGCACTACACATGGTAAGCTCAGACAGCTTCTTAAAATTAGTACGAGAGCTTAATAGTTTGAATGAAAGCTTCACTCTTAGCTCACTTGAGAGCCAAGCTTTTCAGTGAGTATATGATATTTAACATACATATCTGAGGTAAATATTCTGGTAATAAGTAGGCTTCAAGGATTTTTCAAATTCCCATGCTTAGTCTACATAGTCATTGCACAGACTTTCAGGCACCTGCCTTTGTTTGCTATGATAATGGTTATCCTGAATGAATTGCTGAAGTAAAATAAAATCAAACTCTATCTGAATATTCACTGTATGTTGTGCTGTGAGATGGACATATCTGTGTCACTTGGCTGTATTTTCACAAGCTCTTTTGGATGGGGCGCAGTGTTTCACCCCAACCAGAGCTACTTGAGATAGTGACAGAAAACCCCATTGGTCTCACCAAGAAAAACAATTTAGGTCATGTATTTTATGTTATGAAGTATGATTAGCTTTAGACATTAGCTCATGTTCAGCTTCTTCTCAGAAAAGTCTAGAAGAAGCAATTTGAAAGGCTTTGACACAGCGTAATCTAAAGAAAGGAAGCTTTGGAAAATGAGATGGCAAACCATATATCACACATTCTGTATGTGGAAATATTGTCCTTATTAATTGTTTTATCGATCTGATGCATTTTCAAAAGAAATTGCATACCTCATGTCACCATATATCTCTGCCACTTTTTTCCCAACTTAAGCAGAAATAAATCAAATTGCATTGCACATAACTGTAGGCAAGCTAGCTTGCATAAAAGTGGATGCCATCGGTAATTTAAATTAAGAATGTCATACCAATCTACCTTCATTCTTGACTTTGTCATTATAATGATGATGATCATTTTAAATCTGCTTTGTTGACCATAGTGAGTACTTTACAAATGGGTTAAGTTACTGAGCTGTGTGGGAAGTTTATGCTTGAAGCTGAAAGACAACAGAGAAAAATGTGAAGCGTCATTCAATACATTTCAGTGTAGTTGGAACTAGGAAGCATTGTTGGTTTCATAGTTTTGGCTTTGTTAATTTTTCACATTGGAATGTGATTTTTTTTTCCAGATTTTTGTGCTCTGGAATAATTTAGAAACAGCCAGTGGATTCATCGAGCCTCTCAGGTGATATACTGCAGTAAATAGGGGCATTTAAAGGCTTATCTTCAATGTACAATGTCATTATTTTTTCCATGGTCAGATTGCCCACAAACCTGCAGGGCTTAATGTAATTTGAAGCAGGTTTAGTCCTGCCAACCAATAGCTTAGATTTTGAATTAAAACTTAAAAATTATGGAGCACCTTACTCATTACAAAAACAGTCCCCGAGTATTGCATATATATGGATATCAGTAATCATGGCAATCATGGCGCTCTTGTTTTCCTGCAGTACCTCTTTTAAGTCCATCTTTATTTCTCTGTTGTTTTTTTTCTTACCACTGTCTTTCGATTTGCTGTTCAGCGATCAAAATCCATATGCTGCTGAGAAACCTTGAATCCATTTTCCTGTACCTCCTGGAAGGCACTCAGCATTTCTCAAGGTTGGGCTCACTGTTAAAATCATCACAGCTGAGACTTGTTTCTAATTTTAGGTGTGACACCGTCTTTTATGATGTGACCGTGTTTGCAAGAAAGGGGTTAGGACAACAGTGGTATCTTTAGCCATGTATTTAATATAAAAGCAACAAAGATGATTTTGCAGGAATGCTGTCATCTTATTCACGAAAACAAAAACGTATCGAGCGTTGCAGAAAACTGATAAAATATTTTTAATATGTATCAGATATGGACAACAAGGAGGGAGAAAATTAATGCCTGGCTTGGTACAGAGTTCACTGCTGATGCTCTTTTCAACAGCTCTACCGGTGTATTTATAGAGCTCATAGAAGAGATGTCAGAGCTGAAGATTGTACTGTGTTGTAGGTGTGACCTAACCTAGTTCATGGCATACCTCTAACATTAGCTCACAATGGTTATTTTAAGGTTTTCTTTTAATATAACCTAGTAATTTCTTCGCTATTTTTTTTTTTTGCTTAATTGGTATAAGGCACCTGTAAACATCGGGGTGGAATGTCTTGGTAAAATGACAGACCTCACTTTTGTTATTGTTACTTCTAGAAAGTTTGTACTGTCATGAAAACAGACTGAGTCACTGACAGGAGCTATTTTTAAAATTTCCCTGCTGCCATTACATCTTCTTTTTGAGAAGCTTAGTTTCCTAATGTTTGCCATAATGCTTGGTAATATTTATCAGTGTTCAACTAATAAAGGAGGACTGGTGCCAGTCCTGCAGACACTGACGCAGTGCATTTGGTGAAATTGGTTCAGATGTATTTGATTTAAGGCCAAGCAAGTGCTTCAAAATAGTTCTCAGTTGTTTCTGTAGCACCATCCACGTGCATTGTTCATTAAAAAATAAGGAATACAGAAGTTTAAAGTTTATCCCATTCCCCATCTCCTCTGTATGTGAACGTCCATTTGAAATGGAAATATGAGAACTTCCTAACTCACTTTGAGCACGTAGAAGTGTCAAAGCAGGCAGTACATGAATGAAATGTATGTGGTCTGTGCAACACAGTGCAGACCAATGGCCAAACAAGGCCGATGAAAGGGCAGTAGTGACTTCACAGCCACTGGCCAGGTGGAGGCCCAAAGGTACACAAACTGGATAAATGGATGAAAGTGTTACTAAGCTACTGCCTTGCACTGTTTTAAGGCAGGCAAAGGGAAGTATCCATAGAAAGCTGAAGAAATACTTGAAATTTGGACATCTGTGTTTTTGTTTTGTTTGGCTTTTTAAGTAGATCGTAGACATATTCACAAAGCTTTGCTGTATGCTCTGCAAGCTCATTCTGTTTGGTGAAGTTGATCATATGATTTTAAGTCATTGTATCTTGGTCAGTCTCAGACTGAAAAACAATGTGGTTTTTCCCAAATTGCCATTTTTCTGTGTTTGCTTTTTAGCAGACTTCCAAGTTCCATAGTAACTATCCATCTTCAGCCACCACCTTCCCACTCCTCCTTCATTTCTATTCAGGATGTGATTCCGTTTATGCTGGACTGTGGGAAAACACTGTTCTCTCTCAAGAAATAAAAAGCTAACTCTATGTAATGTTGGCCAAAAGCAGGGCTTCATACCTCTATGTTTTCTCTATAACTAAGGACAAAACTGGCTCTAGAGAGATAATTACAAATAATTAATATTAAGTACAAAAGCCTCATAGTGTGTTGTCAGTGTCCTTTTATCAGATTTGAAAAGCTGAGTCTTTATAATAATCTGAAAATGAACCTTCTTCTTACTGCTCTCTATGTATTGACGTTACACCGATATACAAAATAAAAAAGTTGAAGTCAAAAGTTGCCTCTATTACTTGAATAGGTGGAAAAAGAAACAGGGAAACATCAATCCCCTTTTGCTGTCATATAAAGAACTAGACACTATCAGGATGTAAGGGACCTAATATCAGCAGCAAGAAAGCTTAAATCGTGATGTGAGATGATTTAAGAATGCTTATAACCACCGACATCCTCTCCAAAAGATGGAATAAGACATAGCAGAAGTGGCTGCGATTGAAGTACTCTTTGAATACGGGAACTGAAAGGAAAAATGTCAGTAGTTAAGAAAACAATTCTGAAGCATCTCTCTGGACTAGGGAAAGATGAAAGTCTGCAAGTACAATAAGAAAACAAGTGGTAAGGAACACATTTTGAATTGTATTTGATGAAGAATGTTCAGGCTGTGAATAAAGGTAATAAAGAAATTGCAGGGCATGATGTGTATTACAGGATCAAAGAGAAGAGACTAAGTTGTGAAATACGGAGATAAATATAGGCAGAAGAAGATTAAAATGAAGAATTAGTGATCAGAAGCTTCTGGGAAGAGAGATTGTGGAGGGCCCTTTGTAGAAATTGTAGAAAGCAAAAAGGAGAGAAAACAATAAAAGAGAGAGACATTTATTTATGCATGAAAAGAATGGGAGACCTGATAAACACTTGACGTTAGCTGTTCTTTGAGAAGTGCTTTGCATTTCCTTTTTGAGTTCATCGCACCAAGATTATAGCAGTTAAAACCCTGTGAAATGAAGTCTGAATTAATGAGTTTGGAATAAATATGACTTTTAATGCTTGTGGGGTGTTTTTCTTAGCTTGTCGCAGGTCATTGGGAGAGCTTTTCTTGCAGGAGCAGGCAGGCGGTGATTCTGTCTCAGGGACCCCAGAAGAAGAGGAAAGTATCTCTGAGGTGGTAGCAATCATAGCAGGAGTACAATTACTGCACAAAGCTGCAGCCTCTTCGTTTATCTCCTGGAGGGTATTTTACATATATCAGCACAACAAAGAGGCCTCATTCCAATCATTTTTATTTTTTTATTTTTTTTTAGCCTGAGTGGAAATACTTAGTATAATTTCCATAGAAATTCAGATGTGAAAGAAAAGAATATTGTCTGGAAATGTCAGTGGTTTTCTAAGCGTATGAGCTCAATTCCTTGTAATGGGTGAAGGAGGACAGTTTTAAACCAGCTGCTGAAAAAAGAACAGCCAGGTATTCCAAGAGAATAGCACAGGAAAAAAAGCTCAAACCTGTGTTTTGTCTGATCTTTTCCTAAGTGAACCATGGAGAGAGTCAGTGTTTCGGTACTGAATGAAAGATGGATTTGAAGGAGGAGAAAAAGTCAGACTTCTGCACTAATTGAAGAGAGAATAACAGCAGTGGAGGAATTACATAGAAAAAATGCTGCTCGGTTACTAATTTGCTCTTGAAAGATACCATCTTTTTTGGTGGGAGTAATAAACACGGAAGGATTGCATTTGTAAACATGGCTCCCCAAACAGTACAAAGACTGTTTTTTCTCATCTATTTCAAAAGCCAAATCCAATAGAAATAAAAATCTTCCAATCTTTGTAACTGAGGTTTCCAGAACCATGGAAGAGGTACAAAGATACAAAGAGGACTGGCTAGTTTAATGTTTAGTAGAGCAGAGGCAGCTTATCCTGGTCGATCATTGTTCAAATATCCTCATGCCAAAAATAGCCTGTGAACGAACAGCCTGGGCCAGCTCTGCGCTGGGGATGAAATAAATGGAGCAGGTGTATGAGCACAGCTTCAGCTGAATGGAGAAAACAGTCCCACAGCTGATCTCATTAATTTAGCAATTCAAAGACAGAAATGTTTGTCCAAATGTGTTTGTTTTCTTTTAACACTATAATTTTGAGCTAAAGTAAACATCTTTTGCTTTCACATCAGGCATTTAGCGTCTCACACGGCTTGCTAGCCACAACAACTGTTGCTAAGCTGTCTTCTTTGTGAATGGAAGTATCTCTAAGCTGTAAACCTGGGTACCTAAAGAGAGAGTTCTGTTACAAAACTGCTTCAAATCTTTTGAGGCGAAGGGCGAGTTAGCCAAACACAAGTAAAACCAAAAAGCTCTTGTAAGTATGAGAGAAAACATGAGCCTTATGTGCTTGTCCCTGAGGAAAAATCAGCTCTTCAAATGGTTTTGGGAAATCATGTGCAATTTTATTATGGCAATAATCAGCTATCTGAAAAATTAGAGGCTTTAAAAAGCACTGTCAGTCATAGGTCATAAACAGAGCCTCGCCACTTCCCTGTGGGAGAAAGCAGCTTTCCAGTTTCTAACTGACAGGGTGCTGTAGAAGTATTTAGACAAAAATAATTTGGCCTGAAGAATGGATGTTGTTCTCTTCTGCAGCATTTGAGCACCCTGAGAGGAGTTGTCCCCGAAGTAGTAATGCGAAATGCACCGCTGTCTGTTCCCAGCTGGCAGATGGGACCTGGAACACCAACAGTGTGTGCAGTCTCCAATCACTGCAGAGCTGTGTCTGGAGATTTCAGCTCAGCAAGTCTAAATCCCGAGTGCCATAACAAACAGCTAAAACTTATTATTTTTTAAATTTTCATTAACCATCTTCCCTGAGCTCTTTTATCACATGTATGATAAATGCATACATGTACAAAACTTCTCAATGTTTTTATCAGTGTTATCATAGGAAAAGTAGAAAACCATAAGCAATAGCAACAACAACAAATCAAACAGAACCATCACTATTTTATGTACTGCTTCCTTTCTGTTTGTCAATGAAATGCAAATATCCTTGTCAGTACTGCCAAACAAAGACTGCTGCAGGCCTCACTTTCTGCCAGTGAAGAATTACAGTGCTCCAGGTAAAGAGACTAATGTTTCCTTGTCAAATATGGAAACAGATCGCCTATGTCAGAAATAGATTATTGGCTCCACGTGATGGTGAACAGCGTGAAGCAGTTCAGGTCGTTCTATTCTGTATGAAACCATGCAGAGCCACTGCACTTTCAAACAGAACAAGGATTCAGTGCTCTTTCAGGTTGGATATAATAATAGATACCATACTTTGTATCCAAAATTAATACTTTAAATCTCCTTTATCAATTGCAAACGTGACCCAAGTCAGTTCACTTCATGTCTGTGTGCCAAGCAGAGTAACACACTGTAAGCATTACTGTTTCATTTTTCTCTTGCATAGGTGACAAAAATAAATACAAAGCTCAGTGATACAGATTGGTCAAGTGATACAGATTGTTTACCAGCCTTTCTGATGAGGCAGCACAGTCTGTCTTTAAATTACACTGAGTTTGGGTGGTCATTTTTGTTGATCAAATATATATTTACTTGGAAGTATAGATGTTCTGTGAATTATCAGTCTCTTTAAGATGCAGACCCTCATAAATGCCTGTCATGCCTCTTATGAATTGAGCTTTCAGATAGTATAGTGCTGTCAAAAGTACTCTGAACTCCTGTCACTGTGCTTGTGGACTTATGAGATGGTGATAAAAAAGGTCTTGCTTTTTTCGTTTGTGCCTGTGGGATCTTGAATTTATTTCTTTTATTTCTTGCAGTTTTTGGGCTGCATTAGAAAACTGATCTGGTTTCCTTCAGAATGAGAGAGTAAATAAACACAAATAGAACCTCGCTGTGCTGGATGAGGGCGAGAGGAACCAGGGCCGTGTAGGGATGTCTTTATTGTGATGTTACCAGCAAAGCTTCTGTCCACCCAGAGAAACATCATTCTTCTACTGATCAGCAGGGCACTGAGTCTGCAGAAGCTGGTTTACTTTAAATTTTCCCTTAATGGCTTGTTTAGTAGCACACATATTCTAAATAAGAGCATCTGTCCTGCAGAAATAGCTGTTCTCAGATTGCTGTGCTGCACAAAGATCATTCAGTGCAGCCCTCTGTGGTTGCAGGTCTCTGTAGGGGATAAGTAGGTATCGAAGGTCAGGTGGCTGCCTCAGTGCCTTCCTCCTCTCCTCCCACAGGACATGCAAAAAGCCCTTAGCATCCTGTCTCGAGCTCACGATCTTTGGAGCAGAAGATGAAGCATCATAAAACAACCGAGTGCCACAAAAAGAGCTTGAGAAGTGGAAGCAGTTACCAAACCTATTGGTTGCTGGTGCAGGGCTGAATAACTTGGCAGACAAAAAGCAAAATGAAGCAAAAAACAACCCTAGATGGAAGCCACAGTTACTGTAAAAGAGTGACTGGATGAGATATTTCTGTTGGCAGCCATCCTAGAATGTTTCTAGCCTGAAATTCTTGTTGGTAGGTATGCCTTGGAGATTTCCCGTTGCAAATATAGCTAGTTGCTCAACTCCCCAACTCGTTCATTTTCTGATGGGTCCCGGAATAACATGCTGCCTTATCTGAATTGCTGGAGGCTTTCTGCTGCATCTGAGAGGACACTAAATGAGCAAAAGTGGATGTAATGATTTAGTTCCCAAATCAGTAAAATACTTGATCATCACATGTTTTAAGCTAGGCACTTGTTTGTATACCTTTCAGCTTTAATCTCCTGTTTGTGTTGATGTGTTCACGTTTATAGTTGAGCTGTAGTGTGTGATACCAGTGGCTTAAAGTATATTGTATAACTGTTTATATTGTTATACACGTGCACAAGATTTATATGACAGGCATCTTCAGAAAAAAAAAACATACTTTATTCACCTGTAAATACGGACTGAAAGAGAATGTTGTGAATAAATAGCTTATAGTAGTATTTTCTTTGAAGCTGTCTCAATAAGAGCAGCTCTGCCATGTCACGTAAAAATGATTATTCCTTAAATGTACTATTTTTGTATAGTACAAAATGGAGAAAGGCCTTTGTTCAGAATGGTGATCAAATTAACAGAATAGAGCATAATGATGCTGCTTTTAGAACCATTCTTACTGGCAATTAAAAGAAGTAAAGTTTAACCAAATGCAAGCTGGTTTCATCACACTGCTGATTTACTTATATGGATTGTTTCAGCATTATTCTTACAGTGCATCTATTTTTGGTTAAGGTGGTGCTCAAATTTACTGCACTCATTTGTCAGATTACACAAAAACAAACTGATAGGTTTAGTTCTTTCCAGTTATTTTGGTTATTTTTTAGTTATTTTAGTTATTTTTATCTTCTTCTGAGACACAGAGAGCTTCCTTACTCACAGCAAATAGGACATTTGCAGACAGCATGTGCACATTGTAGTTGTCCAAGTTTTTGCTCTTCATTGTTTTTAGCTTTTGTTTTCCAATGGAATTCTGGCAGAGGTAGCAACAGGAGCTGGAGAATGCTATTAAAGCTAAAGACAGCCTAAGAAGCCAGATGCTTTGCTTGTTTGTTTGCTTTGCTTGTTTTCTTCTTCTAGACTTAGTCCCCAAATGATGCCTACTCCTTTGAAGAGTTTAGCTTTTGTTTCTTACTTTTAGCCAAAAACTCTCACTTTGTTTACAGTGTGCTTTTTTGTGGGCTATTGAAAGTTACTCTGTTTTTCATAGACTGTGGTAACACTTTAGCTGCATTAATTTCACATGAAAAATGGGGGAAAAATGCATAACAAACCTCATGGAAATATTCTTAGCAGCTTATTTTGTTCGCCTGTTTTAACAAGGGGCTAGAAATGAAGTACAGTCATGGCGCAGACAGTTCATCTGTGACTGATTGCTTACAAGGGCAGGGACTCGTGAGAGTTTACAATCTCTGATCTGTTGATTGAAAAGCTTTGTTTTTCCTGCCGTCATCAAATAGCTTGCCATCCTGCTCCCTCGAGTACCACCCGGCAGAATATGAAGTGCTGCTTCATGACATTCATAAAGCCATGCTATTTTTAGAAAGGCCTCACATCCAAGTTTGATTCTGCATTCTGACCACACGCTGAAGTAGCTTTTGGACTACCCTTTTTCAGACGTTCGAAGTGAAACATGTGAGCTTCAGCTTCTCAGATTCTTGCAAGACGTAAGCAGACCTATCAGTATTGATTATCATGGCAATCTGAGCATGGCTTCGGTGTGTTCCTCCAAATGCCTCATGCCTTCCGTGGAAATATTTACTTCTGTCCTGAGTATTTGGGTTTTTTTTTTTGAAGTTATTCCACAGTGGTTCGAGACCTAGATTTATTTGGCGGCTTTTCTTTGAACGGTTCTCATTCCCAGAAAATTGTGGGGCTTGGAACCAGCCTCATCCCTTTGTCCTAGGGAGCATTAGCACTTGCTCCCAAGCTGAAACCAGAGAGAGGCAGATGAGGGATGCGTGGAAACTGCAGCTGCAGCTGCCCACATCTGCCTGCCAAGCAGTGAGCTTGCAGAGTGCTTGCTGTAGGCTTCCTCTCTGTCTGTTTCATCCCTTCTATAGTACGGACTGCCTGACAAACTGTGGGTTATATTACTTGGCTAGATGAACTTGAAATATGGATAAAAACCAACTTTAGACTGATTTTAGCCTTAGCAACAACCAATTGGATAAGTTTCTTCATAAAAAAATGGAAATATACTGAGGCTTGTTACAGGTTTTGGCAAAATTATAGTGTATTGTAAAAATATTTTCAGTTACAGGATGTAGCTGCATTAAGATTTGCAAAAGATTTTACTTGGTTGGAAGAAGAAGTTAATATGTAGTTGAAATGGGTTATTATTTTACCTTTCATAATTATTAAACCTTTCTTTCAGTTGTATCTTGTATTGTTTTACAGCTTAGGCATTTGTTGATTTCATGACAAAAATTAGGATCATGTTGCTCCTCAGGAGAAATCCTGGTTCTACTGAAGTCAGGCAAAACCATTACAGTTCATCCATTCAAGTCACAATTTAATCCTTCTAGCATTGCCCCAAGTTCACTGGCACAGTAAAAACAGCTCCCTGAACTGGTGTATCAGTAACATTTTGGTAAAGTATACACCGCAGCAATCTGTTCCTAATCAGGATTAATGATGAGGAAGAAAGTTAGATCAAAACTGGATCTGGGGTCACTGAAAGATCTGGCAAAAGAAGGGGAGAACCAGAAGTGGGCTTAGCTTTATGCTGGTCTGAATAACCAGAAGGGCTGCATGCAGTTTCATAACAGCATTACTGACCAGCATGAGATGTGACCTCCTAGCACTGCAGCAGTTAGTTTGTTATGGCTCCCACAGGCATTGTGCATGCAGCACTGCATCATCTCCATGTGCATCAGGGCTCCCAGGTGAAGCTTAGCTGGGAAAGGATGATCTGAGCAGCCTGGCATCTTGGCTTCATTCCTTGGCCCACCAAGAGAGGTCTTTTGGTGCTTCATGTACAAAATTGTTTTCTTGGCTAAGGTTCTGATGGTTTGCAGTTGCAGTTCCATAAGCAGTCACTTAAGCATTAATTTGTACTAATTCGAAGTAGGCAACCCCGTGGTCACCATCTCTGATGTGTTTGCTTTAGAGCTTTATAGAGGTGTTAGAACTTGTTTTCCAGAGTCATGGCCACTACAGAACTCGTGTATATGTTTCGCAGTGCTTTTAAATCACTTTAAAAGACAGTGTCCACTTCTAGCTTGGCTTTTTTCCAACACTTGATTCTTAAAGAATGTTTGGTTACCCAGATGGACATAGTATCTTAGGTCTTAGAGTTTCTGCTTTCTAATGGTTTTATTAACCAATTTTCTAGCATATCTATCCATCTTCAGTTTGTCAGCACACTTCACTATCTGTACTGCAAGAAATTAAGAGTAGATTTATATATCCAATTATTTTGTTAGCCTTCTTGATCGCAGTGTAATCCTAGGAGGTCATACTCAGAAGATAGCCATCTTCTGGTCTGATCCTGAACCCTTTGCCATCATCATTGGTTTTCACAGTGCAGTTCTCCGAACAGCAGTCATGGCCTACATGCCTTGGCTTAAAACCAGAAAAGCCCTTAACCTCATGCATGTATTATGGGCTAGTAATGCTGTTCATCTCGGTTCTTGAGCCATAGGAACTTCAGTCTGTTGTTCAGGGATAATGCTCAGTGCCCAGTTCTGTTGAGCTGACCTGTGCAAAATGCTCAGCAGAGGCACTGATCATTTGCTCAGTGTATGAGCAGCAAGCTTGAAATGCCTGAAGTACTCCGAATGCGTTGCAGTGTGTTGCAGGTTATATGCTCCAGGGCAGCTTTATGTAAGTCTGTTCAAGTGTGTGTCCAGAGCAGCTACATGTCAGACTCAGTGCACATACACACGTGTCAAAGAAAGCTGGGCATAAATGTAGCAGAGCTGGTAAATCTCATATTGTATGTATCTCAGCTTGCCTCATTTGTGGCATAAAAGAGGCACAGTGCCTTGCTGGTGTGAAGGATTTATTTATCAATACTTGATGTTGCTTTTGGCTGTGTGGCTTGTATTGTTTGCATGGAGTTTACCTTAATCTTGCCACAAAAATTTTAGCTTTTTATTCCAGTTTGACAAATAGCACAGTCAGTAGAATAATTGAATTTCATATGTATTTCCTATCTTAAATATTATTTATTTTTTCTCACTGTTCTTTAAATTAATTAAGCTTTGTGATTCAAGAGAGTACACTTTAATTTATGAAGCACTTAAGCTTGTGCTTAACTTTAGCCTTGTGCTTATAACGAAGCACGTGTTGCTTGAGGTCTTGTCCTGAATCCAGGACTTAATTTTCAGTAGACTTATTTATGTGAATGGAAAGGCATATTTTAAGAGGAGAAGTGATAGGTAATCAGCAGGCAGGAGAGCTAGTTCCAAAAGCCCTTAGCTCATTTACATGTGAAAGCTGAGCAGCTCTCTCTGATGTAAGGAGATGGCAGGCACCCATGCATTTACCTAGGGCAGCATTTATTCTCAAAACTTCGTGAAGTTTTATTCTCCCATTGTTATCCACAAAATCCCCTGAAGCTATAGATATGCCTTTCTTTGTCCCAGGGAATTCCTTTGAAGCTTGAATTGTGCTTTAGGTGCTTAGAACCACCATTTTCTCCTCAGCTGAAAAATGACCATCTCGTGGATTCAGGGCACTATGAAGAAAAAGCAACATGCGTTCCTGCACAAGCAACACCATAGACATGCTATACAGAAGTCTCACTACAGCATTCCAACCAGACCATGTGGATTGAAGGATTCATCTTTGCTTTCCCAGGGTTCAGAATGTGGTCCCTTATTTCCAGGCAGGAGTTAAAAGTGGGCGCTCGAGCAGCTCTGCTGGTTTCTTTCAGCTCCCAAACCATCTGCTTCTGTTATCTGCTTCCTGATAATTAGATATACAAATAATAGTTAGGAACTGTTTTGGCTGCAGAAATTAGAACTCAACATTTCAGTACTGAAGTAGGCCAGATTTAATATTACAGATACAAACTTAATATAGTTAGCACTTGGTGATGCGGTGTTTTGTACTGATGCATGGTATGACTTGATGCTTTTTCCTTGAATACTTGCCAAGTGAAAAAGGGACTGAAGGACAGCTGTGTGGAACGTCTCTAAGAGCTCCAATATCCTAACTTAAATACATAACTAAAAACTGGATAGCATCTCTTTACTTAATTTTATATGTAATATTTATATGCTGCAGCAAAGCAATATAGCAGAAGGATAAATGTAAGAATTCCTTCATAAATAAGAAAACTGCCAAAGCTGAAACTACAGTATGAACAAATAAAGGCTGTGCTTCAGAAGAACATGAGTGATGAGATATTTTAAAAACAAACAGTAATGTATTGTTTGTGCTTAATGAGGAAAGTAGGAGCAGAGAAGTGCTACTTAATTATAATGGTGCTGAGTTAATAATGGAGTAGAAATTCTGGCTCCTTCTAATTTAAGCACTTAATTTCTCAGTCTCAGTGTTGCAGTAATGCTGATTCCCAGTATAATATATTTATTTGTTTTTAACAACTTATATTTATTTGTTTTTAACAACTCAGAAGGAAAACAAGAGACACATTGTGAATCCCCTGTAATGAGATCTCAATGCTACTAAGATGCCTTACATTTTCCGTAATGTTGCTGATTGCATTTAGAGTCACCTCAGCAGTGCAATCACATCAGCGGTTTACCTTTCCCTTTGGTGTCATTGAAGTTCTCCAAGTTTAAGAAATGCATTTGAAAATAATAATAATAATCCCTTGTATACCTGTATGAACATATTTTATATATATATATAAAACATATAACATGCATAGCTTCAAGGGTCACCTGGAGGGAGGTAGTCCTCTCCCTCTACTCTGCCCTGGTGAGGCCTCACTTGGAGTATTGTGTCCAGTTCTGGGCTCCCTGGTACAAAAGACAGGGATCTCCTGGAAGGAGTCAAGTGGAGAGCAACGAAGATGCCTCCCTTATGAGGAAAGGCTGAGAGACCCAGGTCTGTTCAGCCTTGAGAAAAGAAGACTCAGAGGGGATCTGCTCGATGTCTCTAAATATCTAAGGAGTGGGAGACAACGGGACGAGGCTGGACTCTTCTCTGCAGTGTTGTGGTGATAGGACAAGGGGAAATGGCCACAAACTGAAGCATAAAAAGTTCTGCACAAATGTGTGTGGGAACTTCTTCCCAGTGCAGTGACGGAGCAGTGGCACAGCTGCACAGAGAGGTGGTGGAGTCTCCTTCCCTGGAGACATTCAAGACCCGCCTGGACGCCTACCTGTGCAACCTGGGCTAGGGAGCTGCTTTGGCAGGGGGTTGGACTCCATGATCTCTGGAGGTCCCTTCCAACCCATACAGTTCTGTGATTCTATGAAAAATAAAAAACAAGTTTTGTCTGGGCACAAACTCTTTCTCCTTCCCCCGTGGAACTCTAAAAGGTGTATTTAAAACCATGTGATCACACAGTTGATGGCTGGACTGCCTCAGCTAAGTGCTTACTTCATGTTTAAATTCTATTGCAATCCATAGAATTTAAGCATGTGCTTAAATACATTGAAAAAGGATGGATTTACACGTTTTAAAGCAAGCATGTACCAAAGAGATATTTGTAAGTAGGCCTATAATACATTGAAGAATTTCAAAAGTATTCAGTCTGTAAAGGTCACCTTTGAGGTGACTGACTTCATTTGTGAAATATTCAGATGTAATTTTTATATGTAATCTCAAATATAAAACAGTGCAGTAGTCATTATGGTCTATGGATTAGCTAACAGTGTAATGTATGTCTGTTATTTTAAAATATGCGTGCCAAAATTAAGAATTCTTGCATCTAAATGCCTTAATGTACATTTTCAACTCTTGAAAATAGTTTTGGTTTTTTTAGTCACTGAAGTATTTAAAGACAGTTAGTCAGAGCTGTGAATGCTATCTAAATAAATACAACCACATACACAGGAACTCAGAAACACATATAGATAACCTAACTCCCAGCTCCTACACTCCAGAATTTTCTGTGTTATGGCTTGTTTTTCACTTACTCTTGCAGTGTTTCCCTGTGATAACAAGACTCGATTGTTTTGTGATACTTCTTGTATACCTCCTCAGCCTTCTCAGCTCAGTTTGTGATCTTCCTAACATGATTAGAGACCAGAGCATCTCTAGCATTAATGGGGTTGCGGGAGTCTAAGCAGGTCTCCTGCTCTCTGAGGAGCAGCACCAGGATTTGGATGAAGCAAATGGAGCACCATGGCTGGATTAGAGTTTTCCTGGGAATAAACTGAAATAATTGATTACTGAGTAGTCTAAGCAAAGTTTCTAACACTGGATCTGAGAGCGTTATGAGCATTACTTTAAACGTTCATGAGTTAATATGTTACCAACTGTCAATATGACCTGATATGTATGCTACACAGCCACTGGCTTGCACTGTAACACCCTACTTGCTGCTGTACTGCTGCCATCTGTGTCCTTTCCCCTTTGCAGAGAAGGGTTCATAGTGTCTTCAGAGCAATCCTGCTTGTGCAGAAGTATTCTTGTCCCCTTTGCTTTCAATATGACAGCATCCTTTCTCTTAACAGCATGTTAGAGGGAAGTTCCCATGTGTATGTGGTAAACCAGGTGAGAAGAAAAGACAAAGAGAGATGAATGTTTATCAGTGCCAGGTGATAACATGTGGATCACGTAGGGAAAATCCCATTGTCAGCTGATGTAGTTTTTCTCCATTTGTGCAAGGAATAGATCCTAACCCACAGCAGGACTAGATTATTTGGCATGTGGAGAAATAAAGCAGCTGGAACAAAGGGAAGAGACTTGGACCTCTCAGATGCCATGCAGTCTGCAAACCTTATAGCAATGTCACAGTATTTTGTTATTGAGAATCATTTCAAGTGTGACAAGTTTATATATATATATATTGCCCTTCACTGCAATCTCTTATGTTAGTTAAGCAACAGATAGACAATTCTTGGCTGAAAGGCAGAACTGAGCTTCAAGTGTTACACAGCATCCTTGTGTCTTTAAGAGCAAGAAGTGCTTGAGGTAGTTCAGCACTTGGTGGATTTCTGGAAATCCCTGAGACAACCTGATTTACTTCCTGGTCTCAGTGAGGAATCACATTCTGTTGCCACTGCTACTTCCCCAGGGCAGGGACTGGGAAGGGGGCACAGAATTTTGGCACGCATGTGGCCAGAGCTCAGGGAGATACAGTAGGTAGTGACAGGCTCTGGTGATCTGAGTAGTAAGCACAATATGGCAAAGCAGGGCTCAGTCAGAGAGATCAAGTATCATTTGTAACAGTGAAATGAAACTTTACTGATCTACGCATAGATGCAATAATCAGAAAACAAGACTTGCAGCTTTTGAAATAACTTTAGAATAATGAACCTAATATAGCAAGCGAGAAGCCTGCCAAGACATGGAGCAGCACGGTGTTTGTAGTCTGATCCACAAACGCTGCCATTCTGAAACTGCATCACCTCATCAAAGGGAGAAAGACGTAGTACAAATTGCCTAACACTGCTAAAGATAAGCACGAGCTGCTCAGCCCCTCTCCACATTTCAGTCAGCCGCCAGAATGGTGCACAGCAGGCAGGCATGTCGAATATGCTGTGCCACAACTGGTGCCTCACTATCAGCATTATACCAGGCGTGCTAAATATGGAAACGCCACTTATAGCCGCGAGCACCCACCCGGCTCCCCGTGACCGTGCCCCCAGCCCGCCGGCCTGGCTCTCCTGGCCCAGCAGGCCGCGGTCCCACCGCCCGGGACATGGGCCGCCGAAATAGCCCCACAGGACTGCTGTGTGTGGGCGTGGCAGAAACCACGTTGCAAGCGAGAGCTGCGGTGCTATTTTAGAAACCTTCTTCTTTTTTTGTGTGTGTGTTGTTTCCCTTTTTATTTTTTTTTATTCTTGCGGGGGGAGGGGAGGGCGTGAGGAGCGCTTGTACCCCATTGCTCGCCCACCCACCCGCGCTTCTCCTCACAGAAATAGGCTTGGCAGCGGGAAAGGGTTAATTACGCTTGAGGACAAGGGAGGATTGCAGTTTGAGAGACAGCGACTGGACAGCTGTGTTTGCTGTGGTATTTTTAAATGCATTAATGCAGGCTCCAATCACCCGGCTGCGCTTGACCTATTTTTGGCTCAGGCCAGCCATTGTTCTATTTCTGCCGCCTCTGGGCCACGCTGTTGTTGATTCAAATGCAAATGAGTTGTCACTACCCAGGCCAACTCCGGCAGCCGGACTTGGGGACGGCCGGTGGACAGCGGAGCGGTGGGGGGACCGCAGCCGGACCCCGGGGATCGGTTCTCATTGGGTGCTTGCACGCAGTGCAAGGCTGTGTTTCCCCACGCGCACCAGAAAGCACCGAGATACTTCTTTGATTCTTCGTCCACCTGCTGTTAGCTCCCAGAGCACAACTGGTCAAACTCTTGAGGTGCACAGCCCGGCGGGCGCTTCTTGCCCTCTCTCTGCTGTGTAAAGCGGATTTTGCCTTTTCTCTCTCAATAGATATTTGTGCAAATGTTTAAACATTGATAATTACTGAAGTGTGCTGGCTGACGAGTCCGGCTGGAGGAGGTAGGACGGCAGAGGGTCGTGCCTGACTCCCCTGTGCAAGTGCCGTGATGAATCTCTCGTGTAGCTGAAGTGCAGACTGGTTGGAATATGCTGCAGACAATTTACGAGAGTGAATCGTGTTTTTCCTCAGATGGGGTTTCTGGACGTGAACAGCTCTTGGCTCAGCAAAGAATGCACAGTATGATCAGCTCAGGTAAGAGACAGCTCAGCACCTCAGCCTTCCCTGCCTGCACCGTGACTTACTGAGAAAATACAGCCTGACACAACAAGAAAACACCCCTCCTTTAAAGAACTGATGTATTTTTGTGGGCTTTATGTAAGTTGTTCAATAATTCTCTCTTATCACAGTGTGTTGGATACTAGCTATTGCATTTGTGGGGAGTTTGTCTTATTCAGCCTGCTGCTTTCCAGCAGGAACAAAATGCTAACAACTGAAATATAGTTGGCATTTCCTTTTATTTTTTTTTCCATTTGTTTTGTTTTGTGAGTGCAAAATGGGGCTTGTGGTATGAGCTTATTCACAAGGAGAATTTCAGCAGCAGCCTGTATCAGAAGGCTGTAGTTAGAGCCCATCACAGGCAGTTCTTTTCCTATGTGATTTTGTAAACAGGATTTGGTCTTCTTGCAAGTTTCCTTTTTTCAAGTTTATGTGTAAAGAGATTTTTATATTCATCCTGTTCTGTTTTCATCATGAGGTTACTTTAGAAAGAATGCTCGTAAAGCAAGACAGTCTCTACAATACACATGGCTTATCTTGCTACTTTGAAAAATATTTTGGAACCTGTCAATAGTCAGAGGTAATGAGTCACTGAAATGTAAATTGGATGTATTTTTAATGAAGGCATTTCAAAACTGCTTTTATGGTACCCTGGACGCTTCTGCATGTACTTGAAGCTCTCCTTGGATTTTCTAATTTCTCTGTTAGCTGTGTTTGAGACCTGAGGGTAATGTCTTAAGGATGAATTAAGCCAGAATAATGGTAGCTATTCACATGAAACTTCATTTTAGGCTAAAAAAGTCAAAATTTCAGGTTACTTTTTCCTCTTCTCTATTAAACTCTGTGAATTAGCTGCTCTGTATAGTCCTCTGTTTCTCAGTTTGTTTTTTCATAAAGTTGGCCCTTTAGACAGACTGTGAGTAGAATGTAATGTGAATTGTTCATGTGTTTGTTTGTCTTGGTTTATTCTCTTTTTTTCGTCCCTTTTTCACATTTCTGATTTTAGCAAAATTTGCAGTGTTTCCCCCCTTTCAAGCACAAATACACATGTAGATCTCTTCAAATATTCCCTGTTTTGGTACACCTGTTGAGCTCATGTTTGTGTGCTTGTTTTTAAAAACTGAAGGAGAACTTAAACTTACTGTTTCTTTATTAAATACAATTGAAGAGCAGGTTTATGGTTTCAGATATTAAATTGTGAATGATTATGCTAAATGGCTCCATTTTTTTGTTAGGAAAGGATTTGATGTTTTTAAACCTCAAGATTAGTGTTACTCAGTACAGAAAGCCGTCAAATCTCATAATAATTTCAGAATGAAGGTGCCATGAGAAATTGAAGAGGCATTAAGTGTACATTAAAATAATGGCAAATATCTGTAATGGAGACTCCTAATCAGTGATGTTTAACATCGGGGATTTTTCCCTTCCTTTATAAGGCTGCTGGGTTGATTTGTTTCTTCATGGATCTCTCAAAGAATTTACTATTACTTTAACTCCTTAGAACAGATTTTGAACACAAATTGCAGCTCCTTTGTTGAGGACAGGAATCAGGTGAAAGAGTTGTTTACAAATGTGGGCAACAAAGCTCTAGCGAAGACAGTGGGAAAAAAAAGCAGGATGTTCTCTGAAAGTGTTACAGTTCTGCAAACTTTTGTGTTGATTTACTGTTCAAGAACGATTGCTTTTCCTGAACAGCTCAGCAAGTGTCCAGTGCTTTTGTACTGGTCAGGGAGATAACAATTGACTGCTTCACCTTCCCTCCTGTTGTTTTTTTTTTAATACTGTCTCAAGTTGAAGTTCTCTGTATGCAAGTGGAAATCTGTTCTTTTTTAAGCTTGCTATGCTAACTTGTAAACACCAACCGATGTTATTCAACTAATAGCAATTTTCTCATTTCAAACACTGTAAAAGGAGGTAATTTTCTCTATGTTTATAGCTCTGAATTTTTCCTAAGTGGAGACAAACGTGTTATGTAACATTTGATTTTTTTATCTGATATTACGTTATGTCTCTATAACATATATAAATTACTCAGTAGCACCAAGTATAAAATAGTTTTGATTTTTTTTAACACAGTCAAGAAAATCATATAGGTGGAAGATGTTTAAATATATACTCTGTAAAACACAAAATGTTCTACAGTGTTTCTGTTGGCCTTTGAGATACATAGCTGGACCACAAGTAGTTGATACTGTAGGTAGTCTGTAGTTTAATTCATGTCTCACATGACCACAAAGTCTGGTGCTGCTGTCGGTTACCTGCAGTTCCTTTGAGATCACAGTCTTGCAGAATCAGGCCTGATAAGTTTTTACATATTGTCTCTATGCTGCATGCATACAGGGGAGAAAAGAATAACAGGGGCATAACTACGTGGTCTAGTGTTTGTAGTAATTAAAACCAGCCACCTGAATTTTGTGAAGAGCACTCTTCTTACTTTAAAGTTATCTTCCCTTCATGCATTTCACTGTTTAAAAAGTTGTACGTATTTCAGAAAAACAAAGCAGATCCCTGAACATTTACAGCATGCATCCTTAATATTCTTGACGTCTTGCAATAAGCACAACTTATGCTGTCAGTGGTTGTTTTAACTTTGCTAGTTTCCAGGTACAATGGGCATGGATTACAACTCCAAATTTAAATAAACTGGAGTCATCTCCAGAGAGGACCTATGCAGTAGCCACTGGAAGTGTATTTGCAAAGCAGAATGTCTAAGGTATTTCTGACAATAGCAGGCATACCAAATGCTTCTGTCATGTGAAAGCAGTTCTTCTGGTATTCCCTCAATTACTGCTTTGCCTGTCTGTCTCTATCCCTGCTTGTAAATCATACTATGAATGAGATAATCTGGATAGTTACCAATCAAAAGTCTAATTATGAATGGAGCAACCTAGATCGGCACTGACTCAAGAAGCTGTGTAATTTGCAAACACCTACACCTTATTGCAGAGAGCTGTTTCAGCTATCTTGAGAAGACTGAACTAGCTACTCCCATATGGTACTGTTGCTCTAAAATGCAGCAGTATGTACCATGCGTCTTTATTTAAGCAAATGATGCTGATACGTTCTTATTTGATACCATAATTCTTTTAGTTTCAAGATTAAAAAGAAAAAGAAATCTTGAATCTAAGTCTTGTATTTAGGTAGTATTACTTAGCTATGTTATTTCTTTAATTCTACCCCACAAGTCTCAACTGCCATTTGTGCAATGCCACAATGGGCTCTAGCATTCACAATACCACAATATGATTGATAAACTATAACCCCTTAAAAAAAAGCCTTTGCTCCAGCATAGTCCTTGGCAAGAATCATTCACATGTGGCAAATAAATAACTAATGCAGTGCTACATTAATCAAGCAAATTTCATTTGCATGAAGGAGAATAAATGACCTGCCCAGCCATGGCATCTGCAGGTCTGTGACTTAAAGGAGTAATGCTAACATTATTAACCTGTGTGCTGTGATGTTTTTCCAAAGGGTATAGTTGCTTCATTCACCGTATTTTGACATGTACCCTTGCACTGGCCTTTCTAAATTCCACCTCAGCTTTTATTGGATAAGGCATGTTCTGCCTCCTGCCCAAAGCAGCAGTGTTGAAAAATCAAGAGTTCAAGGAGATCTTGAGCTTAAAGCCTTGGCTTGTCACTTGGCTGACAGGTGACCTGAGTGAGTTACATAATCCTGCTGACGTCAGCTTCCTCTCCTGTGAAATGGGGAAAATAATACCTGTCAGGCTCAGGAATCTTTGGAGCAAAACTGTTCTAAAGGGAATATAACAATTCAGAATGATTAATTTGATTGACTGTCCCTGGAGATGTTCAAGACCAGGTTGGATGGGGCCCTGGGCAACCTGGTCTAGTACCAGGTCAGGAGGTTGGGGGCCCTGCCTGTGCCAGGAGAACTGGAACTTGGTGATCCTTGGGGTCCATTCCAAGCCAAGCCATTCTGTAATTCTGTGACATAGTCAAGGTACACACTCGCAAGTTACTTGTGATTTCACAAATGGAGTAAGCTAATATATTTGTGGTCCTTTATGCTCTGCACTGATCAGAAAGTTGAAGCTGTGTCTCTTGGATATAAATGGCAGAATTGGTGCTTATGCGCATCACGCATGTGAGTTGGTAGGTCCTTACCTGCCTTCCCTCAGTAAACAGTTGTACAAAATTTATCTCGTGTTGCATCAATGTAGTGCTGGCATAACCATGCATGCATTCATATTTGTACGTGTGTATTTATATTGTCATCAGGGAATACTCTTCAATATTTCTTGTCCCTTTTTTTTCTGGCCAGACAAAACTGTCACCTGATCAGCTCTTCCTGTGGAGAGACCGCAAAAAACAAATTCATTTAAAGATTTTCTTTTTCTGAAACACATGAAAATGGAAAATTTTGGAATATTTGCAAGTTTGAGTCAGGTAGCACAAATTCTGTTACAGATAAAACCTGTCTTACAGATGTGTTACCTGCAATACGGCAATAAGGAAAGATAACAGAGGATGATGTTCTACTTCATGATTCTCTTTAGAGTAATGAAAAAATAAACAGCTCGATTCAGGGAGGTTCTAGGCAGCAGTCAGGAGAGTCTGTTTTCTGTGCCTCTCCAATACCAGGCAGAAAAAGAGCTAGTTCTTCATAGGAGCTGAAGTATTTGAGTTCTTTGTCATAGGAGAGCACGGCTTAGCCTTAGCAGCTGAGGTAATGAGAAGAGCAGTGCAGGCCTTGTGTGGTGATGGTCTTGCTGACTTTGAGTGAAGACATTGCTCAATCACATGTGCTGGACAAGACACTGATTATGAATTCAGTTGAACAAAAAAATGTGGTCAGATGAAATTAAGCTGTTTTTTCTTTCTTCTCCCTTATGTCCCAGCTGCTTGAGTCATGTGGTGGTTACCTGACAATCTTACGTGGTATTAGAGGGTATATTTCTAAGTTGTGGAGAAGGACTGGAACAAAAGTTTCAAAGTAAATGATTTACATGAATAGTAAGCTATGAAAGCTGGAAAATAAATAAAATTGTTCTGCTTTTATTTATAAAACCTCCTTGGCCTTCTTTCTTGATATCATTAAGCACTGCCTGTAGTGCAGAAGTTCACTAGCACTGGCACTAGAATAGCAGCTCCCCTCTCTTTGATGTGTTGAGCTAAATCACTTGTAAAAGACCTTTTTTTTAGCTGTTTGCCTTTCTTACTTGTGCTGCTATGGCCCTTGCTCAAAAACATGTGTTTTCAGCTGGTCTTTCCTTGTGTAGGACTGTGTACAGAAGCCATGGAGCTCATTAACATTATTAGCATTGGATCTAAGGAGCACCAGTAACTGCTCTTACTACCAGAGCTATAATCAGATTTTTATTTCTATAACAACTGCCCAACCCCTTTCTTCTGCACAGCCTTTGCAGAGGAGCTGTGAGAAAGCAGAACACTTAGCTAGCTGGTCTGCAAACATTTGTCACTCCTGTGTATATTTGCACATATGCATATTCACATTGTAATTTCAGGTTTTGGTGTAGATGATGGGCAAGATTTCAGGTGCGATTGCGTTTTGACCTTTCTGAACCACTGTTTTGTTTTCATATGATGGGTGCAATGCAAAATATTCTAAGAAAAATGGCTGGCAGATACTGTTGAATGCATGAAAATCTGAAATGCCCTGTTCTGTGGATCTCTTTCACAGGCTGACTCCTCTGGGTCAGTTATTCTTAGCCTAGTTATTTTCATCTTATGGCATTACAGGTCTAAGATTAGCCTGTTAGGCGTTATCATGCCATCTGAGTTACCTCCTAATATAACAGTACACCGGAATGGTTATTTATAGACAGAGCATTCTGTCATTTTTGCTTTATTTCTGGTAGTTTAAATAAAGAAGAGCAACATTCAAGAAAAACCACAGATTCCTTCCTGCTGCCAAAACAACATGATAACTGCCTGCTAAGGGGCAAGGATATTGTTTCAAATGTGTGCTTGCAGCAGATCCGACATCCCTTTTATCTCCTCTACTTCAACTATAAAGAGGGACCTGGGGTAGCACTCCGGTCCCTGGGGGAGGGAGCAGGGAGCAGGACTGCTGCCCAGCCGTGCAGGGGACGGGCTTGTGGCTGGTGATGAGAACAAGGATATCCAGGATCTATTTTTAGGGACTGGCACTGTCAAGCTCCATGTTCAGTGTGAACATGTCACATATGCATGCAGCTCCTCCAAAATGGACCCGTCT
This sequence comes from Cyrtonyx montezumae, assembly GCF_038088225.1. Taxonomy (NCBI): domain Eukaryota; kingdom Metazoa; phylum Chordata; class Aves; order Galliformes; family Odontophoridae; genus Cyrtonyx; species Cyrtonyx montezumae. The sequence goes on along the minus strand of NW_027072089.1, from coordinate 114,731,220 downwards.
CGTTTTGTTAAAGCAGTGCCTGCTGTTTAATTAGCCTTCTAAATGCATTTCACAGACATAACAGGAAGCTTTGGCAAATTGACACATTTTTAGCAAACCATTCTTCATGGCTGCTTCACAAATGATATCTGCTTACTAGAAAGCCTTAATCCTAAAGCAGAGATATCATTCAAAAACATGGTAAGGCGCATTCTCCCCTCGGGAAGTTTGCTGGGATCTTAGTGGCTGTAACTTGGAGCAAGTTTTCAGTAACACTTTGATAAAAAGCAAGACAAGTAAGAAAGTGGCAGATCATCAGCTGGGTGTCCCTGCAGCCTTTGCGAATAGTCAAAGCTGGCTGTTTCTAAAACAGTGAAATGTTAACAGATTGTAGTAATCTCATGAACTCCATTTTTTCTTCTTCACCTTTCTCTTTGCGCGCATTCAGGAGGCAGTCAGTCTGTTCTGCTTCAAAATGTTTCTTGTGTAAAAAGCAGTAGTGTGAAGGCAGTAGAAGCCTTTATGTGGTTAAATGACACTGAGCTAGTTTAACTCTCCTGCTGCATAATAAGCAGCTCCTTTAATTTTGTCAGACCTGCAGTTCTGTACATTACTGTGAAGTTACTTTGGCATTTAGTATAATCTGAGCATAGCCAACACATCTGCTCTATTAGCTTTGTGTCTCCTGGTTGCAAACTCCTTCCTGCTTCTGGAGTGTACAAATATGACAAGAGCTCCAAGAATTCAAGCCCTTTGTTGATGGCTGTGCTTGAAATGCAGGATGCTCCACGCTAATGATAACACATTCCTTCTCGTAATGAAACTGAGTATCATCAAAGAGAGACAAGAAAGGAATTAATTCTTTTAAAATGCCAATTTTGTACATCGCTTTTTTACAATCAGAGATTATTGTTCTCTTTTGAGATCCCTGTGGTTGAAGGTATGTGTACCGCAGTGAGGAATAACAGCTATTCAATTTCTGAATTCTGGAATGGAATGAAGAGAAAGCTTAATGCTAATTTAATAATTTCCTCCCATTGTTTTAATCCAAATTTCATTTTTCTGTTTTAGTGCCCAAGGCCAACACCCTGTTGGTGTTGCATAGTAACGTTATGAGGAGGAATAGGGAACACAGACTGCTAGTGCTTCATCTCCTATGGAGTCTTCCTGGTGTCTACTCCTATGCAGCTGCAGTAAGATGTACTAGGGATGGCCATCTATTTACCTGTTCACACCTCCCTTCCTTGTGGGGATCATAACGTCTTAGTTCTGTTCATTTACTTGCTTGATCTGTAAGTTGACATGATTACTGAAGTATATGTGTTTTTCTCTACCCATGTCATTTTTTTTTTCCTATGGGTATGAATGAGGTGAAACTTGGACTGTTCAATTTTTTTATGTTCTTATTTGGGTCTGATTTTGAAGCTATAAAATGCTCAAAAGAATTCCCTCATGATGATTGCACCAAGAAATATGTAATGAAACTCCTGTTATGGGAGGATTTCATGCTGAGATGAATAGTGACAGAATTAGTATTTTGATGCACACAACAGCAGAAGAAATAGCAACAAGAAAATTATCAGCATGTTTATATGAACATAACTGCTTTTACATGAAGGTATATATTAAAAGATGCATCAAAATTCTCATCCAAAAAATCCTTGCAAAGCAGCTGCTGAAATCTGTTGGGACCTAAATTCAGGAGAGCATTTTACCTTGGGAATCCACTAGATGCTTACCAGCCCGTGTCATGCATATGCTCAGCAGAGTTCCGGGCTCAGAGGACAGATCTCCTCATTCCCATGCACGTGTCAGGAAGTTGCCATCCTTTTATTTGCTGTTACTGGTTATCCTTCAGGATCTGATTCAGAGGAATAAAGTTTTATTCTTTTGTTTCTTTGGAGAATGTATACTACTACCAATTGTCATTGGAAATACTAAGTCTTAGCTGTGTTTTTTCAAGTTGTGTGAGGGAAGGACTGGTAGGAGGTAAAGTGAATTAATGGAAATATGGAAGAGTGTTATAAATGGATGAATAGTGCAGATGATCTGTACAAGCACTAACTATGTTAAAATGCTGTTGTGAGGGAGGATGGAGAAAGAATGGAGATTCAAGTGAGCCATTTAGGAGGTAGAAACGAGGGAGGCTGAAGCACGTGCTCTGTAGGAAAAATATAGGTGAAAGCAGTTAAGTAAGCAGTCACATTTGACAGAAATGAGAGAAGCTTGTGTCAAGAAGAGAGAAGAAAGAGAATGTGGAGAAATAGCATTATCTTTAGAATGAGAAAAAGCTATCAAAAACAATCTAGGAGCGCTTTACTCATGCACATAGTCACACAGTAAGCCAGTATTTAGGGATTTTCCAAGCTAAAGACTATTTTTCTATTTTTTGGTCTAAGAATGAATAAATTGTTTAGGAGAGGGAGATGTGTGGGACACTGAATCTGTGTATGTGCATGCTGCAGATTCTGTGCCATCTCACCATCTCAAACTCCCATCCCCCAAATGCAGCTCAGCTTTCCTACAGAACCTGCAGAGCACTGAATGCCAGTGCTTTGTGATGAACTGCCATTCAGTGCCCTGCCACCTGCACTATCCTTATTTTTGCCTTTTCTGGTTGTCCTGTCTGGCAGCCTTTTCAGCTCTCTGCATATTTTCTGGCTGCTTTTCATTTATCTATTTATTTTCCCACTCATTCCGGTGCATACATGGCAATAATGGGATGGCTGAAGAATTTACTTGGGAATGAAGATAAATTATAGATGGCAGCATCAAAGGGCTAAAGGCGAAGGAATAAACAAGGAATGCTAATGTAGCTGAATTAAGTAATAACGATGCTGTGAATGAGTAGGGCTATTTTGTTCAGAAAATAAATGGTCAGAAATGGAAATACATAGAAAAAAATACCCTTAAGCTAAAGTTCTGAAATCTCATGTAAGAGAGAATGCATCTCTCCTGTCACTGATGTGCATATAAATTCATATCAGATCTATACATAGGTTAATCACTGATCTTACTCCATTTTCCATGACTAGGATCATTTTAGACTTATGGGTATACTAAAATTTGACAAAAATTTTAGGTTGTGTTGAGTTTCATGGGTTAGTTGGGGTGAGCTTGAATGCACGTCTAAGGCCAAGTGCTCTTTCTTGCTCTGCACTTTGCAGCTCACAGAAGATGGACTTCTGTCCCACAGACTCTTGCAGTCTGCAAGGAGCTGAAGGCACATGGGTTATCCCAAGGACTTCAGGAGCTGATTCCTAAGGACTCACTTGTGTTATTGCCTCTATGGAGGAGCCATAAAGGGAGGGAGGAAGCAGAACTGAAGCCATATTTCCATGTGAGGCTTCTCTCAGCATCTTAAGGACCAGGACTAATGTTTCACACCCAATTAACACCTTGTAATACTTCGGTTAACTACATAGCACTTAGCTATTGAGTAGAATGTATGTCCTGTGAAGCAGCTTGTACTTTTCATCTATAGGGCAAATTTCATGTGTTAGTATGAAAGGAAAAAATCCAGCAAGTGTGCATTGCTCCATATCAAGAAGAAAATATCTGTGCTGGCTACAGCAACCTGCAGCAAAATGGGGCATTACAGAAGCTGTAGCCATCTGCACCCCAAACCACATGAGTGCTGGTTCAATACCATGTAAACAGCCTGCTCCAGAAAAGTTTACATGGCTATTGTATGCAATTTCTGCTTCATTCTTTGTCTAATCCTCCCTCTGTGGAGAAAATGTTTTGCCAGACATTCTCCCACTGATACCCCCTGTTCTCGTTTATTTTTGTAACCCAAGAATGCTCCTGTATGCACTTATCCTTCCAAGACAACCTGGAAGTCAGTAGAATTCAAGCTGTGGGTGGAAAAATTTCTTTCCTGTGATGCTGCTCCCCAGTTGCTACTTACAGAAGCATTTGATACTGTGATCTGTGTAAGCCAAAACCATCTAAATGATGCTGGCATGGTAGCAAACACAGGTCAGAAGGACCTTACAGTTGTTGCAGTTTTTGCTGTTCATTTCTTGCTGAATATAAATTCGAGTTTGATGCATGGTTTTATTCTCATGCCTGTTGCTGAACTGTTTGTAGCTCAGCTGCACTGCGCTGTGTGCATGCATCTTTTGGATCAGAACTCTTCAAAATGATTTGATCTTCACAGTCACACATGAGGTATGCAGACTGAAAACAGATTCACTGCTGCTGCTGTGAAGGTCTGTGCTCCTGAAATGGGGACAGTCACAGATTGTCACAGGTGGGACAGAATGTAAACCCAGAAACATCAGGGAGTAATAATATTCATGTAAGAAATCGTCTTGCGTCCAGCTATCAGAACTTAGTATTAGAACTGGTTGTCTAAAATATCAGTAGAGAGAAGAAAACTCAGCCTTCTTGTTATATAACATTTCAGGTGTTTGAACTTCATGATTGTAAATGCAATTATAAACTCAGTCCAGAAGACAGTAGTTAGTTTTTGCAAAAGAGAAAGGTTGTGTAGATTAATCTTACATTTCTTCATTGAATCTACTTTGTTATTATATAACCCTTACTTGCACTCTTCAGAAGGCCCATAGTTATGCAAATATGCTCATTTACAGTGTGGTTTTCCTCTTTGAATACAGATGGATGGATGCTGAAGTGGATATAAATAGTATGTGTTCCATGCAAAAAAAAAAAAGCACATAAGTGCAAATCAGACTCTTTCTTCTTATGAAAGTCTTCCAGACTCTTAATCATTTTAAATCCAATTAGGCTTTTCCTGTTTCTCACATGGCACCCTTTGAGACAGGATAACCAAACTGGAATATTCCTGATGACAAAGCCTCGTTTAGGAATAGGAAAAATAAATTGTATCCTAGCTTCTCTATCTCCTGTTTTTAGTTTTGAATCGTGATTTATATTGACTGCATGTTTCTGCTGAGCTGTCTACCATGACAGCCATCGATTTTAAAGGTTGTATTAAGGTTAATAAAGTAGTTCTAAGGTGTATTCCACTCCCTCCCAACAGAAATGACGGTGCATATCTGAAAGAATGAACCAACTCTTCTATTTTGCTTCCTAGTCACAACGGTTTATAAGAACCTCTGGCATTCCTCAGAACCTTCCACAAAATATCCTAACGAGTTGTGTGCAATCTGTAGTTTTAACCCCATCAATCTTTTTTCCATTATTCTTCTTTTCAGACCTCTATTAAAAGGGCAATTACTGTTACCTCACCGCACTGTCAACCTTCTCCTAATTCAAAAAGAATATTTATTTCCCTTCTGCTTTTTATCTTTAGAACTGTTTCTGATCAGTGAGAGAATTCTTGTAACTTCATGCAAAGTCCAGGGAAGTTAGCATAGCACAAACTCCTGTGATACACCTTATGAAGGTCAAGTCTGTGGAACATACTCTTAACTGGTACCAAGTGACACAGCCCCACTGAAGATTGGGCCATTTTTTTTTAATCACAGTTCTCTTAACCCTTTGAAAGAATTTGTTATCCTTTCATGTCTCAAAATATGCGTGCAATTAAAATGCAGAGCTCATAACTGCATCCTACATAGTCGGTCTGCATCAGATTTGATTTGTTCCCTAAATGTCTTTGAGATTAAAATTTAAACAAAAATTGGCTCTGTTGGCGCTATTAAAGGAGGATACAGTCTCTGAGAGAACACATGGAGAAAGAATATCCCTTCCCCTATCTTCTTTTGAAATTACATACATGACCCTCTTTTGGCTAAAATAATTTTTGCTACATCTTTTGTGAAATTAATCAGTAAGCTCAGACCAAGCATTTGAAATTGTAAATTCAACTCAGTTTTTAAAAAAATAATGAGAGATGGAAAGCAATTAGAATACTTGATGCATTCCAACGTGGGCTAACATGTTTACAATTATAGTGATATAAGAAGATTATATTTAAAAGGAACAAAACATTTTGGCTTCACCACTGTTTGCAATACAGTATGTAGTTGCAGTCCAGAGTTTAAAATGAAGGGAAAATATGAAGATTACAATTCTGGTACAAATAGTGAAGGATAAAACATATGAGGAGGGATTAAGGGAGCTATATTTATAGTCTATAACAGAGAGAGCTTGAGGGACATGGGCACAAGCTATAAATAACTTCAAGGTAACAATATAAATGAAGGAAGGGAATTATTTGTTCTCAAAAGATGGTAAAACATGGAATAATAGCCTGAAGCCAAGAAAAGGAAAGTTTAAGTTACATGTTACAACTTTTTTCTAGCAGTACGAGCTGTTGCTAGCAGAGACGTAAATAACTAAGGTAGGAGGAGGCTGAAGCAGGGACAACTACAAGGACCAACTACAGCTGTTTGGGCACAGATTAAAATTACTTGTAGATGGAGCTGTGATGTAGATGAACAAAATTCACAGTGTTAGAATTAGTGGTGCAGATATCTCTCTTTTTTTTTTTAATTTAACCTGTTTCATTTTCTCAGGGTTCTTTAAAGAAATGATGCATATATGTTCATGTCTGTGTAGACCCATCACAGCTCTCCATTGCTGATCAGACAGGATCAGATGCTTTTGGACACACTTGAGCCTGAGATTTCTAACTAGTAGTGGATTTGATCCACTGTATAAATAGCTCAGAATATGAGCCTTTAATCTCACAGCCATTTGCACTATGTTTGGTTAGTATTTAGTTCTTTTCTGGACCCATTTTTTCTGTACCACTTAGCTTTACATTTTCTCAGCTTTTAAAAATCTCTCTTAATAAAGTAATAAAAAATATTATGTCATGTGAATAATAGAGAAAAATGAAAATACAATGTAGTAGAGGGAAATGGTGGTAGAAATTTGATTTTATACTTGCCATCTCTTTTTTCATTCCTTCTAGCCACGCTTCCTCTTCCATCAGATAGCAACTCTGGAGGAATATATTTTTCTCAGTCAGTGGGTGCCCTTTGAGCAAGGAGTACCCCACATGGCAGGCAGTTTTGGCGATGTGCTATTGGAAGACTGAATACCTCTAGCACCCCCTGGGTCTGAAACAAAGTCTTAGAAGTGTGCTGTTGCAGCTTTGGAAATCACCAGTAGCTTCCTGTTGTCCCTGGCTACCTCCTGGAGTCACTTGCCTCATTTCACACCACTGACTTCAAATCTAACATCTTAATGTCAAAATATTGACTATTTCCTGAATATTGCTAATTTCACTCAGAAGAAACAAGTGTGGTTTGGGAAAGTGCCAGCCTTTAGGAGTTGTGACTGCTAGGAAATCTGAGTTCAGGTTTAATTTATGTAAATTTCCTCTATACAGCTGTATGCTTTTGTCCTATATAAAGCATCATATTTCTTATTTTCTTCTTCGCTGAACTTGCCATACCCTTTCTTCTGTCTATAAAAGGGCTTTCTTGTGTTTCTTTTTGGGTTGACCCATCTAGTATGTACCAAAGCTTATCAGTGCCTGTCCTTTGACTTCTTTGCTTTGGCAGAAAAAACTGAGATGCCAAACAACCTAGTGGCTACATAGTGGATCCTGTACAAATGGACTCCTCCTCTCACTGTGGAAATGTTAATAATCTGTTTTGGGATTCTTTGGCCTGAAGGGTATCATATATGTGTAAGGTGTTTATGTTAGGTGTAAGGCCCCTAAGCATTAAAAGAGATCAGAAAACCTCGTGGCATGCTGGAAATTCAAATCACCTAAATTTAATTGAAAACATCAACTGTTAATTTCCCAAGAATAATAAGCTGGTATTTGCGTGTTTACTGTGACTTCTTAGATCAAAGAATAAAAACAAAATCCTGCGCCTGTGAGATTTTCAGCAAGTGAGAATGAAGTAAGATGAGATGCCTGGTTATTTGGCATGCGTACTGGTACATTTCAGTGCTTAGTGGTTGTTATATTCTGAAAGAGCTGTCCATAAATATTTTCATTTATTTTTCTGCCAAGAGGCATCTGTCTTCCCCTGTAAAAGTCCTTATCACTTTGTTTATTCATTTCACCTTCTTGACTGACAGTATCCTTGTTTTACATCAACCTCTCCTGAAGTTAAAGAAGTACAAGTCAACTTTTTCTTCATTTTTTGTTGACATTTTTCCTTGTTCTTTTTCTATTTATGCAAAGCTATGGATTTCATAATAGCATCTTTGGGAAGCTAGGACTCTGTCTTGGTGCCATGAAACCAGTTGTTGCCAGAAGGATATCACTAATCCAAAGAAACTGCAAAAACTTTAGAAAACCATAAATCTGGGGACCAATTCCAATACACTTCATTTTGTGACTTTATATCTACATAATGAAGTATGTTGATCAGCTATTCACAGTGATATGAATGGATACCCAACTGGTCCAAAATCTTAAAAATTATTGCTTTTCCAGAATTAATGATCTTAAGTTAATGTCTGTTGCCTGCTGGTCAAGACTGGGATTAAATTGCCATCTTCTTTCAGTTGCCTGTATTTATATAAAGAAAAATATTCAAGAAAAAAGTTACCCTCTGATTTGAAATTTCATTTGCTTGAACATAGGCTAAAAGTAAATGTGCCTGTGTGAAGGTTTATGTAGTTCCAGTGGCTTTAAAAGAAAAGCATAAAATTTAGTATTATTCTTACTTGTTCTAGGAAGAACAAAATCATGTGAAGATGTTTTTCAGTCTCTCAGGAAATATTTTATCTGTAGAACTGAGGCCTGCTTCGGGTATGCCATGCCCTATTGAGCCTGAAGCCCATGAAAAACTCCATATTCTTACACATCTTTTGGCACCTATGTCTATACTGCAGCTATTGCTGCTTGAGAAGTAAGGAAATTATGTAAGCTCTTAGGCTGTGCTGAGCTCCCTGCTGCTCAAGTTACTTTGCCACAGGTAAGTAGAAAAGTAAATGAAAGCTGTTGTCCCTGTTGTATTGCTGTGCTGTTATCATGCCTTTGGGAAGAGCCCAAGGCTCACTGTGGATAAAGGCCACATTTTTTTTTAGCTTTTTAAGTCTTTAAATAAATTCTTAATTAGTAAAGTTATGAATAAAATAGTTATGCCTAGTTAGTACTGCATGTTTAGAGACCCATAAATTTCTCAGCAGTCTGAAGTGGTATGTACCATATGTGGACCTCACTCCACAAGTCTGTTGTATAGAACACCTTTTGTTGACTGATTCTGAAAAGGTCAGGTCAAGAGAAGTTCATCTGAAGAGTCAGGTGAAATCTGAAGACCATGTGAACAATTTTTAGTAATTGCATGCTAAGAATGATTGCAGTTACAATAGTGAAATGATGAAGTCCTGTACTTACTGCTCTCATAGAAAACACCATCAGATCTTTGCTTGAAAAGAAAACAGTAGTCTCAAGTGCTGAAATTTTCTTCCTTAAAAGAGGCTTTATCTCTCTTGCTGCTCATAACGGAAAAGCTTTTATAAAAAGATCTGATTTACATGCACTGAGGTCAACAGCAACTTCCAAAAACTTAGATGTATGTTTGTTCAGATGCTATACTAGTATATACTGATTCTGTAGAAATCTATTTATACCCTGTGGGTGTAATAGCATATACCAAATTCATGATAAAGTCATATTAATCAATTCATAATAAATATTAATAAATATGGAATTTTCTGAGTGTCATTGCTGACTTGGTTGGATGTTCATTGTCATCTTAAACTGTTTTTAGTCTTTGAAAAGGATACATAAAAATTATATTCCTTTAACCAGAAGCATATATTTTGAGGAAGTACCTCTAGTAGGGACAAAAATTAGTTTCTACTTTTATGGTTACAGAGAACTTGAAGTGAATTTATTTGATTATTCAGAAAACAGCAGGACTCAGTTTTATGTGATGCCTTAAATTGGATGGCTGAGCTGTCAGTCAGCTACAGTCATGTTGCCCAAGGTTTTCAACAACCAAGGGAAAATTAGAATTTAGGACAGCAAGGTGGCAAGATTACCAGATACTAGGAGTTAGATTTGTTAAGTTTTATTTTTAGCCATCTCCTTAATAGCAAAGAACGGATTAGTCTTCTTTCATCATCAATAACTCTTTCATTCCCACAGATGAGGATGTATCAGTGTGTTGTGTTCGTGAATGAAAGCCAGTCATTTGTGCCTGATTAGAATAAAATAGTAATTGTAGACACGGTCAAAAATGATGAAGTTTGCTTGTAAACAATTTGAGATTTTCAGACTAGTATGACATGCAGCTAACATTTATGATTTACAATGACAGTAAATATTGGTGAGACTTTCAAAGGTGTCATTCTGCTGTCTGCTAAAATATGGCTTCTCCTCACTCTCATTATTGTTGGCCAAAACATTTCAGCCATTCTTGAGAAAAGAACTAAACAAAAATGAACTTTTCTGCCCTTGAAAACTTTCATCAGTCTTCCTTATTCTACAATGCGAAATTCTGTTGCTTTCTGTGCTTCAAATCAGGAACTTGACATATGATATTTGTAGCTGAAGGGCAACTTTGTGCAAATCAATTTTCTTGGCCAAATTTAAATTGCAGATCAGGTTTTACTGTTGTTTTCCTGATAAAATGTCCAAGTATTCTGTCTCCAGTTAGCATGTTGTGTTCTTGTCCATTTTACTGATTTGTAGCTTACCATCACTGGGCAGCTGAAAGCAGCCTTGATCCAAGCATGGGAACCTGAACGAAGCCCAGATCTCGTCTACCCTGAATCCATTCTTTCCCCATCTGCAGATGTGGTAGGGAGTAGATTTTGATGAAGGACCAGTTGGAAACTGGAAGCATCAGAGAAGGATGGGGAGAAAAGCAGATGTTGAGTGAGGAGGAAGTAAGTGGTCAGCCAGGGTGCCAGGGCAAAGTGGTAACAGCGAGACTGAACAAGCAGCGAGAGCAGGAGCATTTAGGATGGAGGTAACAAAGAGTGAATGGAGAACCTGAGAAGGGGTAATAGGGCAGGAGGTCAGTAGGAATAGGGAGTGCTTCATGTTTTCTTCCTACTGGGTCTCTGCTTTATCTATATCCAGAATGAATGAAAGATAAAAATGTTTCTATAAATTCACTGTTTCGTGCCTGCCCAACTGCAGGCATTATAAAATTCACCCCATTCATATCCTGCACAGCATGCAAAATCTATAGATTTCTTCAGGAGGTCGCCTCATGCAACATTCTTTAAATATTAATGTATGCATATGACACCTTTTGTGAAATGTGAGAGCTGTTGTTGTGTGCTTTGGATGGGAACTAGAGCACATAACATAAAAAATACCAAATGTCTATGAATTCCCAGGGCCCTCTTTAAGCAGGTAAGAGCTTGAGGTTTCAGCCCGTACATTATATGCTATTGTTGAAGGTAGAACGTGGGGACTTAAAATTATGTTGTGAGTAAAATTCTATTGCTGTGGTCAATTAATATAAAAACATTGGAATCGTCTTCAGAAAGTCAAACTTTTATGTGAGGCAAAAGATTTATCTGAATCCAGGGTGAAGTGAGCTTCACTACAGAAGCTTAGCTGAACCTTCCACTTTGATTCATGAAAATGTTAGGTATTGTTTCTGGGCATTGTAACATTTTCTTCCATCATACATTTCTTCGAATTTTACTGAAGCCTGATTAGGTAAGACTTGCTAATAATAAGTAACCGATACAAACCAAGTACGTAGGATAATATTTCTAAGGAATGCTATGCATTCTTGTTGAACTGTCTTTATTAGTTCTTCTTTGTTTTCTGTTGCTTTTCTGCTACTTGAGAGCCATTATTTTATCGATTGATTCACTCTTAAAAATTTCAGAAAAGATCTAGTTTTGGGGATGACCATTGAACTACAAACAGTATCCTAGTGGCATTTCTCAGAGCCTTATTAAGTTAAGACAGCTCTGGAAAGCAGCAGGTTAAGTGCTGAATCTTACCAGCTGACTCCAGTAACCTGACCGAGCTGTAAGGAACAAGGCAATTCTGATGTGGAAAGAGGAAGGGAGGGGAGGAAGAGGAAGGTGAAATATTCTCCTGGGAACCCGTCTGTGAAAACTCCAAACATGAATGAAAAAATCATTTACTGTCAGCTTCTCTCCAGGTGATCAGTATAGTTTCAGATGTAAACTTGATTGTGTTCTAAATCGTACCAGGTTCATGTTGTTAACAGCCAGGAAAACTGAGCAACAGTGGCTCTCTACTGGTATCATCACTGCAGTAGCAACAGGCAGAAGAATATTTTAGTCTTTTTTAGTTAATTACTTAGCCTGCATTTTAAGCAGAGAACATTGATACTATTTTGAATCTCTGGCTAATGAAAATTGAACCTTCTTGAGATTTTCCTCTTATACAGTGTTATTTTCCAGTGAGGGAGTCTGGAGGACCGCAGAAGGCCTTGATGCTCCTCTGAAATGTGCCAAACTGACATCTTACTGCTCATCTTTCCCTGAGCTGTGTGGTGAAGTTGGGCTTTAGTGCAGCCAGCACATTGCATACATTTAGTCTTGCATGTGTATGTGTATGTGTTGAGGAGGAGTAAGGATAAAGACAGATGCATCCTAATTTTGTTTCATTTGAAATACTTCTGCTCTGTCTCCTTGCTTTCTGTTTAGGGAGAAGAACTGGCCAATTTTTCTTTACCATCTGTAGTTATCTTCTCATGCAGAACATTGAAGCTTTGGTCTTACACATAGCTTACCTGGAGGGAGGAATGTACTCCTTTGGATGAGTTCAAGTCAGTGGAAACTCAATGAAATGTTTGTTATTGGTAATGCTTGGGTCAAGGACTGCTGATTCCATTTGTTTAGTAGCAGAATTTTATCTGACGTGGTCGTGGTTCAGAGCTGCTGCACATTCTGAATTAAAATGAGCCGTGCAGTGAAGTTACTGTATTAAATTCAACACTGCCAATTCAGTACTCAAGTACTGTAATCTTTAACCAAATGTAATGATAGAAGTTTTTTGATTAACCTAATATACCATTTGTTGAAATGTGAGTTAGCCTTGGCTCTTTATTTGCACTTGATCCTTAAAACGTTTCCATCGACATAGGAATTACCATAACAGGAATGGGATAAGAATGGCTATTGCATATAACAAGCCTGGTACCAATATAATCACAGAGTCACAGAACTGGTGGGGTTGGAAAGGACCTCTAGAGATCATTGAGTCCAACCCCCTGCCAAAGCAGCTCCCTAGACCAGGTTACACAGGTAGGCATCTAGGTTGGTCTTGAATGTCTCCAGAGAAGAAGACTTCACCACCTCTCTGGGCAAAATATGCAAATATAATATGCAAGCATATATCTAAATTAAGTACAGAGAGAAGTGATTTTGCAATCCACGTACTAAATTGTCTTCCTGACACTTGGACTACCTCTCAAGGATATCTCATAGCTTTACACAGGCCAGCTTCATTTGTGGAGCATGCTACGCTTTTAAAGTAGAGTTAACATACTGAGATTAACACACATAAGATCTAAATAGATCTTAGTTAGCAAGCTGGAGTTGGAACCATTCATGATTTGTGGGATTCCTTCATAACTTTGTACCTGAGGCCATTACATTTAAAATTTTTCATTTTGTAAACTCCTGATTTGTGTAGTTTGAACTCATAACATGAACTACTGTGGTGATTCCTTATAGTGTCTACTGCCTCTGAGCTCCAAAGGATGGGGAAGGGAAACAGAGAACAGAAAGCTCAATTTTTGTTTTCCCTCTCTTCCACGTGCAGGTGGCTTTCTACCAGGGACATAATCTAGTTGTTAGTCTAAAGCCTTATGGATAGTCAGTGCTATGAATTAATAACAACTGCAACAATAGTAATAGTGACAATACATTTCAGCTATGTTCCTTCACTCAGTGGTAATAAGCCATAGATAAAAAAAAGCTAGATAGAAAGGAAAAAAAGCATAGTTGGATACCCGCTGGGAAGTCTTTTTCCACAACAGTATTTTATTCCTGGAGCACTAAGCAGTTCTCTTGTTAGCATAAGTTTCTTTCTGTGTTGTTTTTAATACATGGTGCAGAGTGGAAAGGGAGCATGAAAGATATCAAAGATAAGAATAGAAAACAGTATTTTGTAGGTAGATTACATTTCAGGGAGGAAAGGAACAGAAAAATAGGAAAGGGGAAGTGGATAATGAAAATAATGCGGTGTGGATGAAGATAAAGGTTAATACTCTGAGCTCTTGTGATGATTGTGTGAAATCATCAAATGAGCAGGAATGGTATTCGATCGAGTTACTTAAAGCACACGGGCAGCAAGGGGTTAATTAAGTCATAGTCTGGCAATAGAAAATCAAATGTGAGATGACATTTTAGCTGTGAGGCCCACTTAAGGCTGTTGAAAAGTAGTGGAGTACTAACCATGTTCTATTTTTTCCACAGCCTCAAGAAAACCTCATGGCCGCACTGTCACTGCTAATTTGCTTTTATGTTTCCTCACACGTTCATTTTCTAAAGCTCATTTTATGTTTTCTTTAAGCTTCAGTTAGATGTTTTTACATTTTAAAGGTAGATAGCCTTGAAGGGTGGTTGCCTCTTCTTGACACTGTTGGTATCACAGCTTACAGCATGATTAAGAGCCTTAGCAGAATTAAGAGCAGTCTGCCTCAGTAGAATGAATTCTATAAATTACTGGGATTTTACTGAAACAAATGCCACTAACAGGGCTGAAGAGCTAAATGGAAACACATGGTCTGAGCTTCTCTTTACGTAGTTTGAGGGGATATTTTGTTATGTTACGTCTTCTCTTTCATTTAGGTACAAGATTGCTTTTCCCTATCCATTTAAAAATGAATGAGAGAGGGAAGGAAGCCTATATTGTTTCTACAAGGACAGCTTATAAACAGATTATCAAAACAAACATTTGTGCCGCTCTTCATTCCACGAATAGAGGGCTATCTGATAGTAGTCAGCATGGTGCATCTCACAGAGAACTTGAATTTAATACTGGTGTCAGGCTTTATGTAAGGAGATAGTCTATAAAGCTGCAGGCCTGCTTTGCTGTGTCGACATGTCTGGAGCTCAGAATAAAATGGAGTTTCCTGCTTTAGCTATAACTTGTTCTTAAAATAACCTGAAGAAATTATAGTTCTGATTACAGAGAAAGTGAAGGACTTAGAACACTCTCCTAATAAAGCCACAGGATGACACAAGGCTTAGTCATCCGTAGCCTGTCTGTAACAAGCATTTCAGAGAGGGAAACAAGCCTTTGAAAATGGATAATTTGATTTGCAATCAGGTCTAATTATTTTAAGAACATAGAAAACCGTTGTTTTTCTGGCAAAAATAATCATCTGCAGTCCAATTAGAGGAGAACAAACCATTTTAAATATAATAGATTCCACACAGCAGCCATGGGAAAACTGATGTCTCGAGGGAGAAAGCTGTGTTTGAAATAAACTCCACCTCTCATTTTTTTTATTAGCATTTCTGAAAAAATAAAAACCAACAAAAAAAAAAAAAACAAAAACAACAAAAAAAAACCAACCTAGATGTGCTCACAGGTTCTATCACCATAAAGGACAAATAAAATGTTTGTGACTGAATGTATATCCTAAACCAATCTCTGACAGTAATTTAAAAGCCTAGCGAAGTCTATCTAGCATCTGCTGAATATTGTGGAATTATACTGTAGTGGAAAATTGCTTCAAGAGAGTAGGTGACACCAGAAAAAAGACATGGCTATCCTTGTAAAAAAGGCAGAGAGCAGTGTCAGTGAATTGAAAATAGCTGTATAATGCATATAGGATAACTAATGTTACCTGAAGGTCCTTTGCCTCTTCTTTGCAGTTTCTTTTTGCATGATAGAATTTGTGGATTTTTGGTTTTTTTTACATTATTAGTAATATTTAAAAGCTCAGTCATTTAGCATATTGAGTTTATAGGTGAGCATAAATAATATGGAGAAACTAGCCAATGAACTGGTCAACTGATACTTCTTCAAGATACTCTATGGGAGAATGCCAGTGGTACTTTGTGACCATGTAAGAATCAGATAGTACTTAGTGTAAAGCCTAAAGATTGTTGCCTATATTGTTTTTCTGGAGAAGGGCCAAAGGCATACTATATTATTTACATTGTGAAAAAGCTTTCCTTATTTGCTCCACTAAATATGGGTAATTACCAGTCTCTTCAGTCTATTCTGTATAAATGACACAGATGTCCAGACAACATATTTATAATTTCACCCCATCTGTGCAAATTTTTCTATAAATGTCCTTTTAGTGCAGTAATCAGCCTGTTTATCAACATTATCCTCAATGTTGAGCAACATACAAAGATATGTTCTCACATCCAGCCCTCGTTAAAACAAAACTTCTACACCCCAAACCTGGTGTCACGGCCCTGTGGAAATTGTCAGGATCATCTTGGTAGTTTTTGCTCTGGCTTTTTCTGGGGTCTGCTTTCCACAGCTCAAGACATCCAAGGCTATTACTGGTGCTGCAGGGTAATTGGTAAGAAATCCCTCTAGCTTTGAGGTGATTTACACCTACTTGTATCTGGCTATCTAGACAAACAGAAAAAACTCTCAGAAATAGATAAGTATTTCTTCTGAAATGAAGAGCTGTGCACTACACATTACTGAATGGAGAAAGATGACCTACTAGATTGCTGTTTGTGCTGTTTTGTTTTGTTTCTTTATTGTGGTTTTTTTTTTAAGTCCTCACATTGTCCCAGCTTTGCATGATACCAATAAGAAAAGAGCATAATATATGAGGAACACTCTGTGGTCATTCATCTGCACTGTGTTGTAGGTGGTTGGGTTTCCCCTCATCTCTCAAAAATGTCCACAACTCACACCTGCAGAGGCAAGCTCATGTTGGAAAAGACTTGGTACTTTTTTGAGGCCTGCTTACATAAAATGGATCACATTTGTCAGCCTTTCTCAGGCCCACCAATAAAGATGTTGTATATGCTTTAATTCTTAAGAAATTTATTTGGGAATTAATTAATAGAAATTCAGAGGAAATGTGTTTATAAATGAAAAAAGTGGTTGTGTATAATTTCTCTTCCCCCTAGAAATACTACTGA